>NC_044006.1:35678965-36318195 GCF_900496995.4 Aquila chrysaetos chrysaetos
CAGGAAAACACTTGCTCTAGCAATACTTCTCTCTTCTCACCTGTAGAGAGGAATAAATTTTCTTCTCTTATGGAGCCGTTGTCCACCAGGAGCTCTGGATGACCATCCCCATGATCTCCTTCCCCTACTCCCTGGAAAATGGAAACACCAACCTCCTTTACTTAAGGGAATTTTTTCTAAACCTCTCTGTAGCACAGGTCCTGCCCTGAGGTTTGTCTGGACTCCAGGGTGGGACCAAAACCAGCACTGAGAGTGGGACAGGAATCCTGGGGAAGAAAGGAAGAGTACTGATATGTGCAGGAGTGTCCATGTCACCGATGGGCTGCTACTTCAGCATCTCTCACCGTAGTTTCAAGTTACTGGGACCAGTCTCCTTTTCCTGGCAGCAGGAGCCTCGGGTCACCTGAATTTCCCAGCTCCAAGGAGCTTCTCTGGTGGCCGTAGCTGGGAAGGGGTCTCAGTTAGGGCTACATTTTGAAGCAGGCAGCAGAAGGAAAGGGGAAGCATGTATCTGTCTTCAGTCCTACCTTGTCATGGCAGACCATGCACTAACAAGCAGCTGGGCCCCAGGCTGCATTCAGATGCTGTCTTTTATCCATCCCAGTCCTCTGCAACTGGGCATGAACCCAACCTCATGCAACCTGCATGAACCAACAGGCGGGTCATGGTTCAGACCAGCACTTGCTTCTCTTTTACAACTGTCAGGAAAGATGGTGCATAAGCACAGAGAGGGTGATGAGGGGCCCAGAAGCAATGCTAGGAGTTTGGGAAGGATCACAAGCAAAAGATACAATGCTAACGCGGAAAAGCAAATACCACACTGCAATGTATAAACTGGAATATATTCCGAGATACACATTAAGGAACACCTCTAATTTAACACTGATAAAACCACAATAGATCCATGTCCAGTTATGGGCAATATACCCCAAGAAGAGCATGGGGTAAATTGGAGACAGTCCAGAGAAAAAAGATTCATCAGAAAACTGGAAAACAATACCTGTGGCAACATAACAAATTGGGGTTGCATATTTTAACAAAGAGGTAACTAAAGGAAGATGCGGTAAAAGGCTTCAGAGGGTGGACGTAATCTATTCTCTATGTTGACAGTGGAAAGAACAAGAAGTAAAGCATTTATATTTCTGCAAAAAAGATTTAGACATGAGGCAAAACAGACTAACAATAGGGGCAAGAAAACACTGAAATAGCTTGCTTAGGAGGTTGTGGGATCTCCCTCACCAGGAACTGTCAGAAAAATTAGTGTGGCTCATCTCATCTTGGTGCAGGGGAATGGGCTACATGACGTCAATGAGTCTCTTCCAACCTGGACCATCCCAGAGGATGCCGAATGAGCACATTTTCCTCTTGAAATATGGCTCCTGAAGACAGAAGAGGTATGTTTACAAGATCCATTGTAATCTCACCATGACTGCCCCCCTTTACTCTTTGGAAGTGCCAGATTAAATGCCACAAGATTTTCCTCAGGGAAGAAAAAGATGGGGAAAGGTTCCCCCGCAAGGTTTAATGTAAAGCACCTACTTCAAATACCTCAAAATCGGTGGGCAGAAGGGTCGTCCGTCCAGAAGGCAACAGAGAGCAGCCCAGTCAGGAGCCTTCCTCTTGCCACTGTCCGTGCAGGCAGCCTGAAGCGAGATGGGGTGAGCACCCCTCTCTGCACATGTGAAGCAGAGCTTCCTCCTGGGCTCGGCCGGAGCTGAGAGGACCTGGAGAGCAGGGGCTTGTCACCCAGGGGAGCACACCACGCACAAGGGCAGCGGCTGCTGACGGATCAGAACGCCAGACGTTTTGACACTACGTTGGACACAAGTCTGTCTTCTTAGCACTCTCTCCAGAGCTTGAAAACCTACTTTGAGCCAGTGTTTAGGGGGAAAAAAAAAAAAAAATTGCCTACTTGCTGTAGAGTCACAGGACGTGAGTGTTTCCTAAATTTCCTACATCAAGTGGGCTATTCATGCAAATATTTCAGGATTTGGTTCATTACATCTATACCCTCAGAGGGTTCAGAATAATGTAGTTCCTGGTGCTCACCCTTATGCTACTCCTACTAGGCCAGAAGATCAAATGTTTTGATACTTGTTTCATTCAGAAACACCAGTACAGAAAATGTCAACAAGGAAAATCAAAACTGCCTTTCTAGAAAAAGACAACTTTGTAAGTCCATCATGGCTGAGGCTCTGGGTTTCTTAGTGGCAAGTTTGACCTAAATTCTCACTTTGGGCTTTTCAATGGTAAAAATTCAAAGGCACCTTCAGTAAACTTTGAAGTGAAGAGTGTTGTTGAATAAAATAAAAATGAATAATACAATCCCTACAGCATCCTCTGTGCTATTTAATTTGATATTAATTTCAATTATTTTATACCGCTACTACATTTTTAATGTTTCTGGAGTACTGTGAAATTTTACGTCACATTATGGAATTTATGAGAGAAGGAGTGTCGTGGTTTAACCCCAGCCAGCAGCTAAGCACCGCTCAGCCGCTTGCTCGCTCCCTACACCCTGTGGGATAGGGGAGAGAATGAAATAAAAGTAAAACTGGTGGGTTAAGATAAAGATATTTAATAGGACAGAAAGGAAGAAAATAATAATAATTATAAAAGGATTGGAATATACAAAACAAGTGATGCACAATGCAATTGCTCACCACTCACTGACTGATGCCCAGGCAGCTCCTGAGCAGCAATCCACCCCCCCCCAGCCAACTCCCCTGCAGTTTACATACTAGGCATGATGTCACATGGTACAGAATACCCCATTGGCCAGTTTGGGTCAGGTGCCCTGGCTGTGTCCCCTCCCAACTTCTTGTGCCCCTCCAGCCTTCTTGCTGGCTGGGCATGAGAAGCTGAAAAATCCTTGACTTAGTCTAAACACTACTTAGCAACAACTGAAAACATCAGTGTGTTATCAACATTATTCTTGTACTAAATCCAAAACATAGCACTGTACCAGCTGCTAGGAAGAGGAAGAAAATTAACTCTATCCCAGCTGAAACCAGGCCAGGGAGAGAGAGAGGTAATTTTGAGAATGAAATTGAGGAGAACTGTGACTTTTATGGATATAGGAAGCCATTTAGATCCGTGAAATTACTCACATTACATCAGCCCTTAAACCATCAGTGCTGGAATTATTTGGCACAGAAATTAACATTATTAAATTTCAGAACCAACCTCTCCCCTGCTGATGAATGGAGCAATTCATCCCTTCTCCAGCGCTGTTGGCTTAGGTTGTGTTTCTTGAAACAATTACACCCTTGCTTAACTCGGTCCTTGATTTAAGCGGGCAACTCACCTGTTTAATTAAACATGCGTGGAAGCATTAGGGGGCTTGCACATATTACAGTGCTGGTTTGAGCATCGTTCACTTTCATTAGCAACTCTTAGGACCAGGGTCCACACAGAAATGAAAGCTGAGCCTCGGGAGAAAAACGCTGCAGCAAAAGGTGGCATTGGTGGCCGAGTCCTCACCGCTGGGTGACAGAAACACAAAAGGGTTGAGGTTAGTGCTTATAGATCTTTAGACCTCAGCATCTAAAAACAAAATTCAGAATGCCCAGACAGCATTCCTAACAGTAGGAAAACAATTATCCTACTTCTAAGGCAGTTTTAGTCAAAAATATTACTGTGTCAGGAGAGCAGTAATACCAACCACGCGATCCAGTCTTTAAATGAGTTTGATTCCATTAACTCTACTAATATTTGCTTTACATAATAATAAACAAAGGGAAATATTCAGGTTTTGTTGATGGGCCAATTGTGCAACTGTTTCTGTCCAATGCTCATTGAATGACACAAGACAGCAATAAGAATTTAGTCAGGTAAAAAGAAATTTGCCATTTGAAATCATCTCAACTTTAGTTTTCACAACAGATATTGTCACCCCTGTTTGATGCTGAAGAAGAATTGTTTTTCTATCTGCCTGGAGGTTTGCAAGCTGAGCATGGCTATTTTGCTGTCTGGCACATCAAAGCTCCAGGATACCAGGTAGTACTTATAAACATGCAATGCACCGGGGATTGCTGGAGCAAATATTATATGTGTGTCTCTCACTCTCTGTGCTCTTTCACTCACTTTCAGGGCTCAGGATTGCTTCAGAGGGAGCTTATCCATGCCTTCTTTTTGGCCTTTTCTGTTGCAACATTGACCGGGCTACAAAGGGGCTACTTGACTGTAGCCACCATTCTACTGGGAAATAAAGGGGTCAGACATGGTGTGTTCTGCAGAGTTCAACAGATGCCTTTCTGCATTAAGTGGAACCCAAAAAACCCCAGTGGCAAGAGTTTGTTTCTGTCAGACATTCACAAGTGGCAACAACTGCTTGTAAATAGGAAAAGAATCAATAATATGAGAAAAAAATATGCTCTTTCTGTACCTGCCTTAAATTTTCTCTTGTTCTCTTTTATATTGACTGGTTTTGTGTCCTAATAACCATACTTATATATGTTAAATATAATAGATATCACCACACTCCATACAGGAGTTATCCCCTACAAAGACAGCTGTAATGTGTCTACGCAACAAATCTGTTGCTGCAGTCTTACCTGCATTTCCATGCCTGATGCATATGAAATTATATGACTTCACATGTTACTTATTTACTGGCAGAGCTTCCCATTTCTACCTTGCAGGATCTATCCTGTACACCGCAAAAAGTACCTTGTCACAAATCTTGAAAAAAAACCCAACCCCAAAGCAGTACTTAAGTATCTAAAGAGCTTTTTATCTCTGGTCCTCTTGTACTAAACAAGAAAGCATCTCATATCACAGGGATTATGGATGACCTCTATGTAGGATCCAACCTCTCCTGTCAACATCCCTGGCTTGGTGTACTGGAGGTTATAAGGCTACTTGAGGCATAGGATTTGCCATGAGCACAGAGCAACCCACCCAGCATTTAACTTCTGACACCAGTCAGCAATTTCTGCTTCAGTAAAAGGAAAAGCATACTCCTGATAGATAGCAGTCACAAATACCTGGACATCAGGGAAAGTTTCTCTTTTGATACAGAAACTAGCCCCTACCCTGAAGAGTGAGGGGTTTTATAGAATTTCCAGTGTCTTGGCTGTATTTCCTAAACCACAAAATGACTTTGAAATATTGCATTTATCTTTCTTTCTGTCTTTATCAATTGCCAGCCTCCTCTGCTTAAATTAATAAAAACGTAAAATCCCATGAGGTAAGATTCCACTTCTTAGAGGGAAAAGCCTGGAAAAGGAAGAAGTAACATGGCTAACAGTGCTATTACATTTCTTCTTTTGATCAGCCTGTATGATTTATGGCAGACAACTGGTCTCATAGAAATACATTAAATAATTCTTAAGAAAAAGAGGAAAATAAATTCAAATAAGAGAGACAGTAAGCGTAGTCAACAGAGGTAATGTCTGGATTGTTAGTGTGGGAATTTCAATTTTGCATTTCTCAATTTTTTTCCATTTGTTTTTTTAGCCTTAGTAATGTGTTGCTTAGGAATTGCATACGTAACAACAGCTACGTTAACTCTTTCATAATATTTTAATGATGTTGAAAGTTCAGATTGTCATTATGCATTCAAGGTTCACTGGAGGCTAAGGTTGATTCGTACCTCCAACATAGAATGTGGCTCATTTTCTCAGTGGCACTAATGGTTTAATCATTCCTACTATTCCCTGAGCAGTTTTACATTCTTTGAACTTTCTTTGAAGCCAAGATTTCACACTTTTCTCTAATCTAGTTTATTTATATCCCCCTCATACTTTACTTCTAAGCACATCTTCTACTGTACTTGAACCCCAGGGAACATATACTGCATAGCATTACAGTCCCAATATTGGAAATACAGTGATGTGAATGATATAAGATAGGATTATAATAGGCATTAAAAAATGGAACTTTAATCACTCTTGTGAGAATTCCCATATGGAGGAGCAGATTAATTCAAAAGCCTCAAGTCTTATGAATGAAGTCTGACAATGATATACAACCTCAGGCACGGGGATTTCACCCTAGTATATTATTTCACCCACCCACCTATAAAAAACATAATTGATGTGGGATATCCACAATACAGATACCTTGTCAGGAGACTTTATCTATCCTTTCTGGAAGGTTAGGAAAGGAAAAACCTGCAGAAAAACACCAGGAGCGGAGTCATCTCATTTAAATCTACCCAATTAAAAGTTAGACATCCAATCTAAGCAAATTGTCTAGCCTCTGTCTCAACAGCATGTGTTAGACACTTCTAAAGGGTAATTCATCTCATTCTAAGTAGGAGTCTAAGTCAGGTAGAAACAATTATCCTCTGAAAGCACATATTCCCCATATATAAATATATATTTATATTTAACTGTACACAGAACCTCAGAGACTATCTTAGGCTAGGCTCCTGCCAGACAAGTGACTAACATTCGATGAGATGTATCTACTGTGGGAGGCAAGTGATACTTATCACACTGTCCTATGGAGCAGCAATGCCAGTAGCTGACCAGGTGGGCTCACTTAAATTTGTTGCTGGCTCTACTTAGCTTGACCAGCTCAAGCTTAGAGCATCATGCCTCTTAAACTAGGAGTTCATAAGTGTGCATGAATCTTGGGGATTCAAGCCCTTTCAACTTAGTTTCACAGTGGAGACAAGTGACCACACCAGCAATTCTTAGCAGGATTGATTCCTTCTAATTTTTTCATGATCATTACTTATAGGAGAAATTAATGTGTGTTTGTAGTACAGTACAGGAAGAGATCATAAAAACAATTTGCAGGTGTCAATTTTTCTTTGTGTCTCCCTCTTTTTTGTCAACAAAGCCCACATATGTAACTAACTTTTCCCAAATGTCTAATCAAGAACATCAAGTTGTCTTGGGGAAGCTGTGTATAATAATGGCACTAAAGCATTAGCAACTACTGCAGAGTAGATGTATATGACCTTGTAGACTTGATAACATACTCTTCAGTTTTTTTCCCCCATGTGAGAGTGGCCTAGTTTTCCAATTCTTCCATTTCCAGAGCTGACCTTTGACTTGTTTCATTCCCAGTCCATTTACTGAACACAAGTATATCTTTGTAAGTTATACTGGCATTTATGCTATTTGTGGTGATGGGGGTGATGACAATAAAACTGAAGTTACTTTTGTATAACCGCCTGATCTGTCTCTAATCCCCTAAAGAGAGAGCTCACTATCTTTACAGCAGCACAAAAGGATGTTCTGTGCCTACTAATGCAGAGAAGGTGAGAGGCAAGCCACAAACCACAAGGCAGATCACTGTAGAAGCATGCACAGCTCAATTTAAAAAATTATGACAATTTACATATCCACAAGATTCCACTGTTTGACATTGTTTTAATAATAGGTATTGTAGATCATCGAAATCTGGAAACTTCATCTCTGACAGTGATTGAAAGGAAGGAACAATATGGTCAATGTCAGTTTCCATTGCTGTGAGTGTTTCTGATCAAAACACTCCATCTACACTGTAATTTGTTGTGAAGTTTTGATCAAGGACAAGACTGCATCCCAGAGAAACTGTTTACAATAATGATACAAAGGCATTACTGACTGTTACAGATTTGGAGTTTCTGAATTTATTGTTAAATTAACATATTCTTCCCTCTCCACTTTCCCACCAGTTGACAGATTTTTTAAGTCTTTGTGATTTATGTCCACTTTGGTTGAATCTGCCTGACTTATGAGTCATACTTGAATGATGAGCCAGCCAGACTCCCTTTTGTACAGCCGCTTAGGCAGCCTAAGGAGACAGGAGAGGAGAATGGTGAAAACCCACAAAGTGCTTGTTGGTCAGTTTTTGCACAAAACACACACATTTCACAGCTTCTGAATTTCACAGTGTAGAGCTGGCCTGGAATTGTAAGTGGCATAGTGGTGTACCCAACTTTACATCCTTCTCGATAAATTGAACAGTGCCAAGGAATTATTCTGTGGTCCAGAACTCAATGGTCCATACTTGGAGAAGGATTTGGGGCATGATTTTGGCCCCAGCCAAAGCACTCTTCTAAGCAATTACTGGGCACGGAGCAAGAATCAACACAGACCAAAGAACATCCCCAGTGGGGAGACTGCAGCCATCCCATCTGGGAGACTAAGAGCATTTAATAGTAGAGACACAGGCTATTTTGTGCTGGCTGGTCTGAGAACAAGAAAGATATCAAGGTGTCTTTAAAAGTTATAGCCTGAGGTCCCTCTTCATACAGCACTGGGGTGGGAGCAGAAAGTTTCTCCTTCCTAAAAGAGAGAGCACTTTTGTTTAGTTGGTATTTTCCTACTTATTACCAATGAAATTCATACTTCACAGTGGGAAATAGTGGCAGGACTAGCCTTAAATTAACACTTGTAAAATATAATTCCTGCATCTGACAGAGCTGGTCTACTTCCCAATAAACTCAAATACAAGGAAAACTAACTCATCGTCATAGAATAAACTTTTGAGTGCATCAATAACATCTGTGGGCACAGAGACAAACCTCAAGTATTCAGCTCGAGTATAACCTTTCAGACGTCAAGGGATTTTCAAGAGAAGTGAAAGAGATGCTGTCTGACAGGGAGATAAAAGTTTACTAGATTCATCATCTTGAACATCTTTAACACACATATTGATGACACCAGTGATTCAACGGCACTCAATCTCCAATATGATCACCATTTGATATTTTTAAGATAATTCTGAAAATTACTGCACACAGTCATTTCTCAGGATGAATCTGAAGGCTAGAAGTGAACATAAATAAAAATGTTACATCTTCATTCTGGTCAAATGATTCCCTGTTCCATGGTACAAAATTCCCCACATTACAAGGCAAATGAAACCACCAACATGATTTGCTTTCAAAAAGTTCTTGGATAATGCCAAGCTCTAAAACATTCTTATATTAAAAAAAAAAAAAAAAAAATCCGGTGGCCCAAATGCAGAAGTATTGGAGAAAGACTGAAATCTGCTTATGACTGTTAATCTAGACAGAGTTCTTTTTTTCACCTTATTTTATCCATGGACAGTGTTGTCCTCAAGTTACCTGCAACACAAAGTTACTATAGGTAGCAATTCTTCTGCCTCTGACTTTTGTATCTGAAGATTTCTTTAGGCCGATCTACTACCATCCGTTACAAGGTAATATCTATGCAGTTGCTTTGGGAGAGCTCTTGAGTAAACATATGATAAATATAAAGAACAGATTTAAAAAAAAAAGTTTTTGACTTTACACAAACAGGAAAACAAAGGACCCAAAACAGTAAAAAATACCCAGTCTTTATTTGCCGTCTTCCAATACTGGCTTTGCCTATATGAGAGTACCCTGGCAATAAGCAGCTGAGCTCACACACAGCTGTTCAATACTCCCAAAATGTTATGACTGCCAGTCCAGCCCTCATGAGAAAATGAATGATAATGAACCCACACAACATGAAATAACAAGAAAATTCCAATCACATCTGTTATCTTAAGGAGGCAACTAACTGGCAGAAATTGTAGATGCTACCACTTTTAACAGCAATAAATCTTGTTTGTAGAGATGAAAGAGCAGGACAAGTACAAGTCTCCTGACCTTGCTGAAAGTAACTCATTCCTTCCTTCTGACTGTGGTACTGAATTTTAAATAGACCCCCTCCCTAATCTTCCTCGTATTGAAAGAGCTGCCTTTCTACTTAAAACAGCTACTCAAGGAAAACTGACAAGTCCCAATGAAGTCAACGAGTCTAATCTGCAAAGTAAAGGGCCACCAATTATGACTATATTTAACATACAGCGTGAAATAAATACAAGAATGACTGAGTTCTGTTTAACTCACTCTACCCTATGAAAGCCTTCCAAACCAAAATTTCCAAATTATCTTTTTTTTCCAATAAAAGTCAGTTTTGTGCCTCTTTTGAACTAAGTGTGGCAAAATTCACATGAAGAATTCACTTGTGCAAATGTTTAAGGACACTTCATCAAAACCAATCTACAGTTTCATAAATACAATCTCCAGCTGCATGTCACATTAATATACAATTAGCTATGTACCCATAAGAGTTTGCTTGTTGGGCACTTGTGCACTAAAAGCACATATGCATGTTTATGCACATGTATGTGTGTGTGTAGTGCAGGCGGGAAGGCGATTTGCATTTCAAACACTGAACAGGCAACACAGGACTAAAATTTACAAGAAAACTTAATAGCCTTTGAAAATGCAGCCCACATAATTCAATCAATTACCTAAGCATTGGTTTGGTCCCTTCTCTGCATCTGTACTTTGTTCAATATGACAAATACTGCTGGGAAGATTCTTAGCCGCCATGGAATAAGAGACAGGACAGGATGTGCATATCTCAGCAGGGACATAACCCTGGGAAGGGCTCAGCTGTCACAACCAATTACTCTTGGTTTTAAATCAACTCTGCTGAAACCTTTTGGAATAAAGAGCACTTTGGTCCCTTTCAGAAATAAAAGACAACTTAAAGATTTAAGTGTTTCAGAAGATAAAAATTAACTTTGATGCAGCAAACTGCAGGGAAATATTTTTCTTCCCATTGACACCCTATTTATGGCTCAAGAGGTATGGATGTTCAGTGGGAATGTAGAAAATAATTGCAGCAACCTCCCTGTATGGTGCAATCTCCACCAGCATACATTGGAGCACATTCTAGTCTTTTGCTGTTTTATAAGTGTGGCTAATTCCCAGGGTTTCTCTCAGGGAAAGAATTTCAGATCTCATGCATCTGGGAAAGAACACGCTGCTTAATTTTGGTGCAGAAAGGCATTGTGATGAGTTAGATTTTCAAAGGAAGAGCAGGAGAGTGAAGTGCCAGCAGTACCCTGCTTTTTCCACCATGTATCAAAAAATTCCAGCTATTCACATGACAGAATTACAGAGGATTCTCAAATTCTGCTTTGCTGGGACATGAATCACTGTTTATGTTAGAGGAACTTCAGTGTGCTCAGCATGTTAGCAGATTATGAAAGAATTGCTCCCGCCACACTTGACAAAACACTAAAATTAAGAGAATAACTCTTACTCTTCATTATTGAGAACTAAAACACTCTGCAGATTCTTCGCAACTAACATGACTTAGGCTATTCATACTACAAACACAAAAAGGGAGTATACAACCAATACTCTTTCAGCATGTATGCTGCGTCTGCTAGCCTCTATTGCCCTGAACAGACTAAATATAATCAGAAGTTAATTTACCATGAAAATCTTAATGATATTTGAAATCATAGATAAATGCACTGAAAAGACAACAATGAAACCATAAGAAAATATACATAATAATAGCATTAATAAGTCACATTCTTTTAAATGCTGCCTATTAACATCTGCAATCTTTTGCTGCCTTTTAGAAGTATGCTATTGCATTTAATTTTTAATCTTGGCTTTGATTATTCAGTGCTTCTCAAAGACTTGGTATCTCATCTTTTAGGGAAATACTTTTAAAAAAGACTGTGTCCTTTGACAGCCTTTAGCTAAATACCATTGTGTGTGTCTACATCCTCTGCTGCAGTGAGTACCAGATGTTTCAGGTGAACTTTTTTTTTTTTTTTTTGCCAAAATTGGCTTAAAATTTATGATGTTTTGATTTATTGGAACAATTTAAATCATGCATGGGGAAGGAGTACTGAGAGGTTATGAAGGGCAAGACAAACAGTTAAGTATCACTTTGTTTGTGAAACACTGCCTCAGAGCAAAAGCATAATTCCTGCCTTAGTTCCTAAATGGCCAGAATAACTGTCACGCTGGAATTCATGATTTTTCTTTTCCCAGACCAATTATATTGTTGAAATAAATTCAGTGATTTGCACTAGGAAATTCACCATCACTTTTATTTGTTCATTCCTTAGCCAGCCAAATACAAATGAAACCTATTCCAACTCTGTGGTCTCTAAGCCATATCTAAACCCCTCCTTTAAAGGACTTTATTTAATAAGAAGTAGTGGCTGGGTGGCAGCATTAGATTCAATTGCTTTTCCATTATGCAGGTGCTTTCACAAGAGAGCACAACTATGAATGTAGGAACAGAGTGGAAAGCTGTTCAGAAACCCACAGACAGTTTCAGGAGTAAAGGTTTAACCAGCTGGCTTAATACAAACGTGTTATACACTCGTCACACACTGCTGTCCAGTAGCTCTTCACTGATTAAAGGTTTAAGAGACTCCACTGGGTTGAGTGGATTGAGGTTGCATCAAAACATCTTACTCTATTTCTTGTTTACTGCAGGTAGCATATATACACCAGGGAAGGTCTAGAGGGAATAATACTAGCAGCCCATTGCACACTATTTGACCAGTTTTAGCTCAATTTAAACTGAGAATTAAGGGAAGCGTGGAGAAAGCTAGACACCAAATTCTTTGTGTTTTGGTTCCTTGTCTAATCTGCTGCTTGCTATTTGATTTCAAGGGCATGGCTGGGATACCTGTTAGAGATAGCATAGTGGACTTGTGGTTGTGCCTGTGTGCACCAGCTGAGTACTGTTGGTTTGAAACTCCATACAAAGCCCAGAAGCTTTCAATGCATATGCTGGAAAAACTGAATTAAGAAATACAGACCAAGGAGTTTGGAAAGCTGGGAACAACCCCACCTCAGTAAGCATAAGACTATGGGTATTGGTAGTCATTTTGGTAGGCAAATCAAGTTAGGTCACAAGTCCACAAAGGAATAAGACAAAAAGAGTTGCTGTAAAGGAGGTGTCCTATACAAAAGGCTTAAGCCACAGGCCTGAAGAATACTGAAAATAAGTTTAAGCTACAAGTCCAGAACGCTGGGACCTGAAGACAGACTTCTGGGTAAGCAAAAAGAGACATTGGGTATCATGGTGCAGTGAAATAAAACACCAATTGTGACAGAAAAGGACTTAACTGCAAGGTTCAAGCAAACAACTTATTTGAACTTCACTTACAGACTTAACACGCCACTATTGCAGGTTTTACAGATACAATGGAGGAATGCACTATTGCAATTTTTTAAGGCAAGAGTAGTACATTATTACAACCACAAGCGATTCACAGACAACCACAAACACATTTACAAACTTAAAGCATAAACAACATTCACTTACCCCTCCAGGTAAGAATTCTCAATCCCAGGGAAGTTGGGATTGACCGGTATCCTGATCAAGGCAGGGGGGTGTGTGGAATGGTGTGTATGACTATGTCTGAGTGGATTATGATATATGCCTAAATGGATTATGCATATCTGAGTGGAGTTTCCCCTTATCTTTCCTTCATTGGTCTGTGATTGTTGAATACACAAGGTTGTCATTTGAAACTGAAGCTGAAACCCTCCAGGTTTTGGGGTTTTTTTACCTTGCTTCCTCAGCAACTGGATAGTGGTTGGATTGAGACTCAGGGCATACTATCTGTTAAGGGATTTCAAGGCTCAGTTCAGGTTTTGGTTCTTTGAATGGCACAGCCACTGCCCTGTTTACTTTAGGGTTTATCAGACAACCCAGGGCTAAGCTGTCTACACAGCTCCCCACGAGTCATCTCTGCAGAGAGACAGGGCCTCAAGGCATCCCAAGGCTGG
Source organism: Aquila chrysaetos chrysaetos (assembly GCF_900496995.4). Taxonomy (NCBI): domain Eukaryota; kingdom Metazoa; phylum Chordata; class Aves; order Accipitriformes; family Accipitridae; genus Aquila; species Aquila chrysaetos. Next base: position 35,692,464 of record NC_044006.1, read on the forward strand.
GTCACTTTTGTAACCCCCCATGAGTCACCTGTGTGCACTAGACATGGTGAAACTCGTTTGTGAACTATGAGCCAGACAATCCACACACCAATACCACCTAATTTTTTGCCTTTGACAATTTTGCAGTAGAAGTTTTAACTCTTCCACGGTTAGAGCTTTTTTTAAAGAAAAGCTATGTGTTAATAGACATTTCTGTAACAGAAATCCAAGTAAAAGTTTAAACTCTTATCTCACAGTCCAACTTTTCATTTTTTTGAGCACCATGTGAGAAGTACCACAGAAGTTGTTGCAGGACTTGATTATTAAGACAATAGTGGGAGAAAACAAGCTAAGGAATATCATTCTAGATAATAGATGCCATCAGTCTAATTTTACATCACTGACAAGATTACAAGGTTGGCTGATAAAGGCAGTAGCATCAATGCAATATACTAACACTTCCGCAAAGCTGTTGATTTGGTACACCAAGACCATGCAGTTAGGAACTAGAATACTACAAACCTAGCATGGTAACATTAGATGCTTTAAACACCGGATAACCAGCCTTGTAAATCTAATTGTAAATGAGAGATCACCAAGCATTCTTTCATGAGGCCCTGAAGAGATTCATTCCTTACCCAGGACCCTTTTAATGTGTTTTTCCCTAGGCTATTGATAAACAAAGAAAAATTGATACTACAGGTGACACTGAACATAAAGGAATGGTATCTTTTAGAGAAAAGACCACTGATACTGAACAGTCTCAACCAACAGGTAGTGTGGGCACAAACAAATAGGCAGCGTAGAGTCAGATATCTAGAAAAGAGCAAAGACTAGGATTTCTGAGAGAGTCTCATGGAAAGTAGCAACACTGAACATAGCAGAGGGGGAATCATATTAGACAATCAACAATATGTAACTTTCAAGTGCAATTGGGTGGACAAGAGTTAGCTTGACATAGAAACTAGTGAACCCTTAGTGTGTGTAAAAGAGAGATTACTGCTGTTTGACTCTTCTACGATCACTGTCAGAATAGGTTTGCTGCTTCTGTATTCCCACTTCAGTAATTATGTTAAGAAGCTGAGAAGGTGGTGGTGAATGGTAAGAGCAAGGAAATGACTACCAGAGATTTTCCTAAAGAGTATATCAAGTATAAGGGTAAAACATGGCACAATCAGACCAGAGTTACCTACACAAAGAATTCAAGGGGCTGCTAATTGTAATAGATTAAAGTACAACACAATCCAATGACCAGCACAGCAAGCTTCATTAACTCAAAGTCAAAAACACAGCTTTTTTAAAAAAAGTGAGGATAATTCGTCATCACCTCTTTTACATCTTAACAAATGTGGTGGTATATCATTGTGATATTTAAATTAATAGTGGATGTTTTTCCCTCTTAAAAAAAAGTTCCAAGCAAGAAATACTTCAAGAAAGTTTTCTAGGTTATATGGAAAGTCAGTATAGAAGACTAAAAAGATTCATCCTGGTTCTATAGCCAAAGTATGAATTTATCAACATTCATCACTGAAATCAACACAGCAATAATCTTAATCACATTGGAAAAGCCAGTCCCCTGATTCATAGTACTGATTCATAGAACCAGCAACATCTCCTTAAGTCCCTCTGATATAAACGTAGGGTTTGGACATTTTTGGCACCAAAATCAGGCCTGAAATTTACCCACGAAGACATTTCATTCTACTGTTTATTTGCACTTCGATTTTCAAATGATCAGCGAATAGAATATATCTGCCAGATTGGACAGACAATGTCCATGTTGATGTGTTTACGCCCACCTTAACTTGATTTTATACCCTAAACCAACAAATATTTTCATGAGCAGCAGAACTACCCAAGAGAAGTTTCTGGCAGATTTCTCGCCTTGGTCATTGCCCCCATCTCCCTCTCTGAATTACTCCAGTTTTGTCCACAGTGCTGGAGGGGGCACACCACAGAAGACAAAGCCTAGATGTGTGCTGATGAGCCCGCTGATGCTCACAGGCTGGCATTTTTGGGCTGGCCAACCAAACAACTGCACAGTGAAGTTTACCACTTTCCCTCAGCGTGAGCACTAATTGCATCTCTCTTTTACCCAGATTCTGCTTTTGACAAAGATTTTAAGAACATAAGTCTAGCTGACACTTTTCCATCCACTTTTAAGTTTAGTTGCACTTGGCCAAACAGTTTAAACTTTACTGAGGATGAATTGACAGATGGAGAGAAAGTCAGTGTTATCATATAAGCTTCATTTCCTTAGGAAACCAGGCTAAAAATTTAAATGGGGATTCAAAGCTTGATAGTGTTCTTTCAGTAAAAAGAATGGAGCAAGAAGAAATGCTTGCTTTCCTGCCAGAGGAAATTGCTAAAACAGGCATTTCTTTTAATTTAAAGAACAGACTGCATAGTGTTGCTGTTTGCCTAGATGCTGTCAGAAAAGGTCATTGACCTGCTGGTCCAATAACAATAAGTAATAGAAAATAAATTACTGACTATTTACTAGGGTGATCCCATAGTATCAATCCTTTAGCCTTTAGTTTTAATTATTAATTACAAATTAATTACTCAGCAACCAGGAGTCTGCAGTTTGTCTGTTAGGTTTAATTCATTTGATCATCTCCTTTTTATCTTGACTTCTCACTATCTATTGCAAAAGCCTAATCGCCTTACCATTTTTATTCTCATCGCACAACACTTTTACCTATGGTATTGAATCTTGTGGGGACCACAATAGGTAGAATTCCAATAATTTTGTCTCTTCCTGCAGCTGCCTCGTGTTAACATCACTATTGTGGTTTAACCCCAGTCAGCAACTAAGCACCACGCAGCCGCTTGCTCACTTTCCCCCCACCACTACCCAGTGGGATGGGGGAGAAAATTGGGAAAAGAAGTAAAACTCGTGGGTTGAGATAAGAACGGTTTAATAGAACAGAAAAGAGGGAACTAATAATGATAATTATAACACTAATAAAATGACAACAGTAATAATAAAAGGATTGGAATATAGAAGCAATGCACAGTGCAATTGCTCACCACCTGCCGATCAACACCCCGTTAGTCCCCAAGCTGCGATTCCCCCCACCCCTATTCCCCCCAGTTCCTATACTAGATGTGATGTCACATGGTATGGAATACCCCGTTGGCCAGTTTGGCTCAGGTGCCCTGGCTGTGTCCTGTGCCAACTTCTTGTGCCCCTCCAGCCTTCTCACTGGCTGGGCATGAGAAGCTGAAAAATCCTTGACTTTAGACTAAACATTACTTAGCAACAACTGAAAACATCAGTGTGTTATCAACATTCTCTCATACCTAACTCAAAACCACAGCACTATACTAGCTACTAGGAAGACAATTAACTCTAACCCAGCTGAAACCAGGACAATCACAAAAACAGATGTTGAATTTAATCACCATCAAGAACTTCAATGTATGAACCCACATGGAGAAAACAAATGTGTGGAAGATCCAAGGATATATTGATCAAAGAGAGTTTCAAAGCACTGGAAAGATGACAGGAAGCAAAATAATGCAGCAAATATGGCATCTAAGAAAGCTGACCAGGGGGTCTTTTATACAGTCCTTGAAGGCTAACATTTAAACTTGTCTCATTCATTCTGCACTATTCACAGGCCCAGCTAAAAGCTGGCATTGTCAAGAACAGTGACCCTAAACGTACAACTTGTACAGAGAAGTTTTCTCTGCTCAAACACAGATGCAAAGATGCGAACAGGCTTGTACACATCACAGCCCTAGCAAAGAGGGATCATTACAAACTGCAGGAGTTCTGTTTCCCCTTTGCAGCTGTTCTTCCCAAATTCAAGGCTAGCTCAGTCTCAGTAGCAGAATTTGGGTCTTGCTTACTCTCTCCTCTGAGATATCTGTTATACTGAAACCATGTAATTTAAACCAATGGAAAAGAATGGTGCTTATTCACTGGTGTCCAAGTGACAAGCTACACCTCTCCATCACCGCAACAGCAGGGACCAGCAGGACTAGGGCTCCTCTAAGAGCAGGGCTGAGCTGGGGGCCAAGGAGGAGCCCAACACTGTGGGGAGCTCACCAACAAGATGTCCTCCCACAGAATCTGAATAGTCTCAGAATGGCAACAGGTCCCACTGACACCCCCAGACAAGGCATGGTGATAAACAAAATCCAAAGTCCAGTCAGGATTAGGAGACAGGGCTCCAACACAGATCCAAGGTCCATCCTGGAGGCTGGCCAGAAGCCAAACAGGACACAAAGCCTGGAGGCAGCATGGCTTTGGAAACCATCCAGTAAAAAACAATCCACAAGCCAGAATAGCAGCAGACAGTAGCAAGTACAAATTCTGATGGAACTCAGGCTAGATCTATGTACTTGCTTGGCCTGAGCTTAAATGGAGTCCTGGGGTGTGGACAGGGGTTGCATGGGTGGGGGTCCCATCTGAGACTACTCAGGTTAATCACAGCCTACAGGTGGCTTACAGGCCCTGGCATGTGGTTTGCATAAAAAATAAAGGAGGAGGGAATTCCTGCCAAAACTGTTAATTTTGCACTAAAAGATAGAGGAATTGAAACATTGAGGTTTTACCCAGTATTTTAAACCTGGGGCTTGGGAGTTTTAATGAAAAGCACATTCCTTTCCTGAAAGAATGAATTCCTGCTGTGAAAATGCTCTTTTAATCAGAAACCCAGTTTTCCACAGGAAGCAATTTTTAATGGAAAACACTCTAAAGGAAAATTTTCTTTAATGGAAAATATCAGCTCTTTTCAGTGTTGGAGAAAGTGAAATCCAGGGGTTTTTTCTGGGCTTAATCTTCATATTGTGTCATTGTGTTTGAATCTTTAGGACCCACTGGGCTCATCAGTGTTAGCGTCTTGCAGTGAAGAAGATAAAGTATGCTTGTAGGATGCACTGTGGAAAGGACGTCTCATTCCCCGGTGTGTGATTTCCTCTCTGCTACCAGTGAGAAGCAAGATACAATTGCCTCAGTCTCTGTTGATGAGATGGTACTTTAAGGAGAATTAATGCAAGTGAAATGATGGAGGGGAAGGATTTCCTGTGATTAGATTTATTTAGCTGCTTGGGGCATTCAAAGCTGCTGTTGAGTCAATGAAAAGTTGGATTTCCTAAATCAACAGCGAAAGACATGTAGCACCACTCTGCTGATAAGCAATTAGATTTGTGTGTAATGCAGTTAGGGCCCCAAGACTTTCAATTGATTTGCTTGACATTTGTACTTTATTTGGGTCAGCTCTTAGAGGGTCTACAGCAGCCATGGTTCCCACTGACTTCAATGGACACTGTGCATATTCAGTAACCTTCAGAACTTGTCCATTAATTTGTATTTTGAAGTATACTTCAGAGCAATTATGAATGAGACATGTTAATTTGCTAACTTTTAATTTCCCCATCAGCATCATACAGGCTAAACAACATCTTTCTTTGGCATCTGGGAGTTACAGAGATTTTCCTGCTGTCAGACTCATTATGTGTGGTGCTCCTCATTGAAGGCATGTGCCTTCAATGCAAAGAGTCTGTGCAGACATGAAGACAAATGTCTCTCAGAGGCAAATGTTCATTAAGCAGGTAGGTGCAGGGAGAGCACCACTAGTTATACCACTGCAGTAGACCCATGGCCACATCCTAGCTTTGTGAAATGCTTTTCCAAAGCCTGCAGCCAGCTGGTTTGAACATCATAGTATGGTCACAATAGAATTGCCTACCTGAAACATGTTATTCATTTCCCCATGGGGTAGACAGGGATGCTTTGTGATAGCAGCCAGCTCTTTGGAAAGCCCAAGACCTAAGTTCTGCCTTTAGCTATGTATTTTCATAATAACTGCAGTCAAAAGAAGAAAAAATGACTTGGTGTGAAAGGATAGGTTATTTTCAGGTAGAAATTTCTATAAGAAAATGCTCTGTTCAGGGAATTTAAAAAAAATCATAAAATGATAATTCTGAACATATTTAACAACGCAGAAGTATTAACAAATTTCAGCCACTTTTGGTTAGCCATTTTAAAATCAAAACATTATTTTTTTTATAAAAATCACTTATTATTAAAGGACATTCATCATGAGTAAAAAAAGAATGAGAAACAGTATCGACTACATATCATAGAATAGTTTGGGTTGGAAAGGACTTTTAAAGGTCATCTAGTCCAACTGTTACCGAAAAGCTCGGAATGAAGAACTTATCAACACCAATTTAGTGTAGATAAGCAGACACTTCTTTATTGACGGCCGGGTGCGCGGGCGAGTCCTCTCACGAACCACGCACACCTGTCTTCAAAACAATACACCTTATATTAAGACTTATCGATACATATTCATTAGATTTCCAAGAAAAGTTATACATATTCATTAGATTTTTGGGAAATCATTAGCATATGTGAATATCTTTTACGCAGGGCGTAGTGAAGGTCTCTCCGAGGCGTGGTAAGTCTTGGAGGCGGGTAGCTTTTGACCAGGAGGTGTGTTTTGGTATTATAATGAAGCAAAGTTCGTCTAGAGTTTATGATTTCTTCATCGATGTTATGGCAACAGGTGCAATCCATCCTTTTTGACAGTAGCTATGCAGTTATCTCTAATGGCTCTAGCCAGGGACCTTCCAGGAGCTTTGTACTGCACATTCTATCTTTGGGGATCAGCCGCTGCGTTCCAAACAGGCCGTTGTCAGGTAACGTACTGACAACTCTTACACCACCCCGTTGTCAGGTATTTCTTTATCTTGTTATTTAAGTTCTAAATGTTCCTACTAGATGATTTTAGCCAATTTCTCCGGCCTTGATACGGGGCTATACAGGGGATTTTACAGCAGACACTGGTTGGTGGTTAAATATATAAAATACAACATACATATGATTTTGCTAAAATATTAAAACTAAATATGATTAATTCTAACTAATAACAAATTAATGACAAATCAGTAACACAACCCCCACTGCAATGAGCAGGGACATCTTCAACTAGATCAAGTTGCTCAGAGCCCCATCCAACCTGACCTTGAATGTTTCCAGGAAAGGGACATCTACCACCTCTCTGGGCAACGTCTTCTACTGTTTCACCACCCTCATCATAAAAATTTTCTTCCTTATATCTTGCCTAAATCTACCCTCTTTTAGTTTAAAACCATTAGCCCTTGTCCTATCGCAACAGGCCTTACTAAAAAGGCCTGTGTAGAGTAGAAAAAGAGAATCTGTTCCTGGTGATCTGCTCCTTTCTTAGTTTCCCTGCCCACTTCTCCCCACTCCCCAGTCAAGAGCGTAAGGACTGCACAGGCACATTTCCCACCACAGAGGCCATGTAGAGGAAACAAGTTGATATTAAATAACATCTTCAGATTGTGAGATTCTAGAAGAAACATTTTGAGGTTCTTGCCAACTTCTTGTAATTTTAGAACTGTAATTTTATTAAAATTATGTTCTATTATTTATTGATCTTAATTCTTAGGAAAAAAGGAGCAAGATGTTTACCACCTCAAATGTGCAATATTCTGTCGTAATTCCTACAGATGTTAAGCAAAGACCAGGAGGGATCCCTGGGTTTTCCAGTATTCGTGTCACATTCCTAAACACCTCTTCTTATGCACATATTCAGGACAAAGATTGATTCAAAATCTGTTTGCAGGCAGTAACCAATATCTATTATTTCGATTCTTTGTGTAAGCAAGGGGAGCTTGTAGGTTTGGTCCAGTTGTTTCTGACTGTGTTGTGGAGGCACCAAAGATTTCTGATACTACTAAATGCATACAGAAAAGTTCGGAAGAGACCGTTTTGTTTGGTTTTAATAACATTTAACACTATACAGTTCTCCTAAGCCTTTCATCTTCATTCTGTTTGATAAACATTGCCTAATTAATCACAGAGATTGCCCTACCTTGTTATCTGGGAGACAAGCCAACAGGGCTGGGGTTAAAGCGCTTTGATGAAAAATTATGATCGTTCTGCGTCTACCACTGTGATTGTTCTGTCTATGCAGGCAAGAGCTGAGTTTGCAATTCAAATACTACATTCACTTTAAAATTGTTTATAAAAGACAGACTGAAAGGCAACTATCACTGCCTATTAGATTTTTTAATGAGCTTATGAATTTTAAAAGGCATTTCATGGAAGAAAAAATGCCCACAACAACAATCATTTATGTGAGATTAAGGCTGAGAAATAAATCAGAAAATCAGAAAATAAAAGTTAGTTTAAAAGCACAGCTCTTTTACTTCTGCTCTTCTGTACTTATTGCTAAAATGATGGTCTATCAGTATAAACTATTAGTGAATTTATACAGCACATAATGCAAATTGGATGTGAATACTGTGCAGAAAAAGGCAAGTGGAACTGTCTGCAATTTACATGTTTACAAAATGATTCACATTTCCTATTTATCTTCCATTTCACATTTAGAGTGCAAAATAAAAAACTAAAAAAAGAAACAAGATTTTGCCCTTTATGAAGGAAACATTTAAAATTATTCTAAAAATACATAGCAGCCACTTAATGGGTTTTATATAAGCAATTGCCACAATCCATCAGATATATAATGAAAGCAACATTAGAAGCTAATGTAAGAAAACCAAGACAAAACACAGCATTTTTCTATACTGTGCTTTGGGAAGTGCTGTCTGCATTTTCAGGGTTTTCCAGACTGAGGATTGCCACAGACGGGATGGCACTGCACTGTACAGTGTTGGTGCTCAGCAGTGCGCCCTGAGCACCTCTGCTTTAACCCCTTCTGCGCCTCCCTCTGCCATCATTATCTGGCTGGTCAAGCCACTGGCCCTAGAGTTTGTGGTTCACATTTCATTAGACAAGGTCTCTCGTGGCCCAGGTGAATGCGCAAACCACCATTTGCTCTGCTAAAAAGTAGCTCGTTAACTGGAGACAAGGACATTGATAGTTTTAAGTCAATTGCAGTTGCATTTTTTGGTGGACAAATTATACACACAAAGAAAATTTGTGATGCCCTGTTTTAAGAAGCTGATTTACGAAGACACTGACCACCATCTCCTGCATTTTAGATGCTTTGATCCTTTCATACTCAAAAGCCAAACATCTGAAGCTGAACAATAGAAATTAAGATGCACGAAAGTAGAGAACAATTTCAAAAAAGCAGTCATATCTAAGCTCACAGAGCCTAAGAACCAGAATTAGCATACGATTTTCCCAGTAAAACCTAATGATGCTATAAACTGGCAATGAGGACAATACTTAAACATGTGTTATCACTTTTCCAAGTGATTAGTGAAGAAACTACAGTAACCAGCAATTTTTTGAAGTTGTCCTTTATTCTATTGCATGTAATTACATGGTCATTATAGGTCTGGACAGCACAGAGCTCTCTTGATCAAATTAAATCATGTAAATCAGACAGAAAGACTATGGAATTTTTTATGTTAATATTGCAACTAATGATAAAGAAATAGCTTTATGCCTTCTGAGCGATGCCTTAGGTCAGGGCCTGAGATATTCAAGCTACTCAGAAATATATGCTAATAAACCTTGATTGTTTCATATTCTTAAGCTGGGAAAGCCACCATGATAATTGAGAATGCAACAGGCATGGATAGTACAATCCAAAGTGAGAGTGGAAGACCTGAATATAAAGCAATGTTGGAACACTACTGCACTAAGCAACTTAATTTAAATAATTCAGTCAAAACCACAAGAGGAATGAGTATCTCATCAAGAAGGAGTTCTGTTCACCATGCCAATAAAAGAGACAAATAAAATGGATTTATAAAATTAATGATTAAATCATCCAACAGAACAAGTAGGTCCATCTGGGTATATTGGTTACTTGTGATGTTTTTAAACCAAAGATTAATCTCATTTTTTAAAGGACAAAAGGCCCATTATTATGCATAGATAATATACCTATACTAGGTGAGCAGGCATTCACAAAACTGGATTTAGTTTATGTTCATTCACAATTGACAATAAGCCTGGAAAACAGTGCGTTGCTCACAGTGAAAACCCATAAAGAATGATTCAGTTCAACAGATTGCCCTCAGGAACAGCATAAATTCCTGCTGTTTGATAAAGTGCTACAAGGAAAGCATAACAGGAAACCAGCATTATTTGGATTCAAGTTTCCAAGCAAAAATGTGATGCAGAGCAGCAAAGGCTTTTTTACGTGAGATACCCTGAAGTCCTTATACAGTCATGTACCTGAGAAGATGAGAAATGACCATTACTACAGGGTCACATATACCAGCAGGCTTTTGAGAGAGATGGGAGGCTTTTAAATGATGTTGTTCATGCTTAATGACCCTCCCTTTCCTTGAACCTGGCTGCAGAGGCAGACATGTCAAACATTTTCTCTTGCAGCTGTTGAATACCAAATCTGTTTTCAGTCACCAGAACACCGAGGTATGTTTCTCAGTATTCACTGGGTTGTCATTTTTGCTCTTATTCTTTCTGTTACATCTTGCTAAGTAGTGTAACCATTCACAAGACAGGAATTTTTTGGCTTGGGCTTGGGACCACAGATATCTGTGGAGGAAAACAGCCTGCCATTTATAAGAAATACCATCATCAAAACAACAATTTATTGGTAATGGTTATGTCCAGGCCATTGAAAAGGCCCTTGCATTCCCAGGACCTGCCATTCCGTCCAGTGCGCCCTCCTCACAGCACCGCCTTGGGGAAATTATTTTTCATTTCTCTGCCAGATACATATCTACGGACATCAGTGTCTGTGATGATGGATTTTTTTGTGACTATGATCCTGAGCCCTTTTGACTCAGTGTGGTGTTTAGTTTTCCACCAGTATACCCAGCTGCAAAGATGAAGCCCCAAAAGATTTTTGAAATTTTCTGTTACTGAGGCACAATATGAGTTTTGTTTTGCCAGCAATAAATGAGACAAGAGTTTTATCTCCAACCCTTGTCTGCAGCTATTTAATACTTCGTTACCATCTGCATATACAGCAAGAGCATTTTTTTTTTTTTGATCACAAATCCAGGCCCCACTGTGATAAGTGCTGGATAGATGTGGTCAGGAGAAACATAATTTTCACAACTATTGGGCTTTAATGGGAGCATCTTTTTTTTTTTTTTAATATCAGGGTATTTAAAGAGATGCCTAAATATGGATTTAAAAGCCAAACTTCAAGCTTGATAAATTGGTAATAGATTTTAGCAAAACTTCAGTGTACAAAATAAAAGCGCGCACACACACGCGCTGCACTGCTCCCTCTCTCTTCAAATTAAACCACCTTTGCTACAAAATTCGGTTTCACTGCCCAGACCCAGTTTTGCCTACATTGCTAAAAAGCCACAGCCTTCCAAAGGCTTATTGCCATTCTTGCAGGCTCCTTCAGGTTTTCCTTGGAAGGATCGGAGACACACACAGACACAGTCTGAGCCACCTAAATACATACAAACACAGCTTGCAACCTGACCTGCAGAGGTACTAGCAGAGGAGACCTGTAACCCATTTCAGCCCGGAGGGCAAAGTATTTTCCATGTTTAGGCCAGCTGTATGTTCACTGTCTGTGGGATGTTGGCTTGCCCCTTGCTGTAATGGCTAATATCCTGCAAGGATATCTGGAAGAAAGAGGCATCAAGAAGAGACATCTTCTTGCTGTCAGCTTGGACATAGAGCAGAACTGAAATATTAAATTAAAGGGTTTTCTGACCACACTTTTCTGCTTACTTTCCCAGTTTTGGTCTTTGGGGTTTCTTTAATGGATTAATTCCCTGATGATGCCTTTCCATCTCTCTCTTAGCAGGAGCACAGATTGCAACATCCTTATCACTGCAAGGTGAGGGAGAAGGTGCTCAGCAGTGTCTGTCTATTGAAAGAATTAAATCAAGGTCTCTGAGAGAAGAAGCAAAAGTAAATGAAATATCAAAGTGATGGAAAAGAAATTGAGGGAAAGTCTCTGAACATTTTCAAGAAGCGGTAAAGAACTGGTTGTTCTGCCCAAAGGCTTTTCTGTTCTGCTTCGTGTGTTGCTCAAGGGGTTTAAGAAGAGCTGAAGACCTGTGCTACCCTCATACCTTATGCATGGGAGTGAATGTATTTGCCTTTTTCTGCCCTCTTCATGTGCTTGCGTGTGTCTTCCTTATAGTTCATGTATAGAAAAGTAACTAACTTTAAAAGAACACTTAGGTGTTCTTATGCATGGGAGTGAATGTATTTGCCTTTTTCTGCCCTCTTCATGTGCTTGCGTGTGTCTTCCTTATAGTTCATGTATAGAAAAGTAACTAACTTTAAAAGAACACTTAGGTGCAAAGTCAAGCACTGTAAAGTTAGGACATCCCAGAATTAGTGATGCACAAGAAGTCTTAATTCAGGCCATTTTGTGTATGCATTAGGATGTGGGGTTTAATTATAAGCTCATGTACTGTTTCTTCTACAGTGTGTCTGCCTTGTTCAGTAAAGACTTCTTTTTATCCACAACATTCAGCATGTGGCCTGCAGGCCTTATTTAAACCGCATATCCAAACTCTGTACTGAATATAAAATTATGTCTTTTGTTCCCAGTGCTCCACAAAATTTGAATACATGCATCTTCATGCACCTCTCTGAGCAAAACTGATAGCATCCCCCTTACAGAAGGAGAATTAAAGCATCGAGATTAAGGACACTGCTTTCTGAGCCTCCCCAGTGCCACACAGGTTCTTGGCCTCCGTAGTTTTATTTTTCCACAGACACTGCTTCGCTTTACCTGCATAATTTGAGTAAGGAGGTAAGCAACATAGAAAGACAGAGATGTCTTGTGAAAAAAAGTAGAGGCACAGCTACTTGACAAAGGCTAGTACCTGCCCTGCTTGGTTTTCCTCTCCCCAAACTTTCCAGGTCTCCCACCCCAGCTGTGGCATTGCACCTCTGCCACTGCCTCTCAGTTCCCTCTTCCCACAGTGCTCTCAGTAGTTCCCAATTTAAAACTCAGTGAAGCACTGGAGTTGCTTATCATAATTTTTGTTTTAACATTACGGAATGACACATCTTCCCCCAAACTCCATCTCGGAATCAGACAAACCATTTTGGCTGAAACTTCTCAGACAGGGAAAAAAGTACTGATTCCCTGAGGGACACAGAACAGACTTCAACTGGAACTGTTAGTCGGGCAAAGTCACTTCTGATAGACTAGGTGGTCTATAAATACCTCACATAAAATGATGTTGAGGGACCACTGCTGTGGCTGTTAAAACAAATATTCAGAAGTTAGGAAATGCCAGAGTGCAGGAGCTGTGTACAACCTTAAGTGAGCCCCACAGCAAAACTGCTTGGAAAAGCCTTTTTAGCTGCCATACAACTCTCCTTTACCCAGATGTTACAGCTAGAGATGCATCCATAACCAAGCCATTTTTTCTACTGCAGTACAGCAGGCTGCGTGAAGTTTTTCAGTTTAAAACAAAGTATCAGGATTTTATCATCGTTTACCGCCTGCTCTCATTTTAGCTGCCCCATCTCCTCCTTCAGTGATTCCAATGGGAAGCTGCACTTGCACAGTCTCCTGTGCTTCACTAATGGGGGAAGCCAGCAGGAATAGCCGCCCCTGGCCTGCCGAGAGTCACGCTCCCTCCACGGCTCGGCGACTGACGAGGCAGCAGGGAGGCGAAAATGAAATCCAAATGGTTTGTCCCTTTCACATGCTGTAAAAGCATCTTGAAGACCTTTTCCAGCTCTGCCACCTTCAAAATGAAATGTTTCATTTTTCCAAGCATTGTAAGTATTATCTTTAAAAATAAACACTGGAGAAACTGCGGTAGATTGCTTGCTGTTATTGACTCTGGAAGGACTGCTGGCTGAAGCACTACACACCAACAGAGCAATAGCGATTTTAATGTTCATTAGTGTTTAGAGCTGTTTCTTAGTGAGAAGATTAAGAGGTCAGGAAATCCGCTGAATTTCTTTTCTTTCTTTGAGATTCAAGGTAAGAAAATGCGTGCAGCATTTTCCTGTTCAGATTTTCGAGGAGACTTGCCCATTTTAGGAGATAAGACATCCCCTTCAGGACTCACAAATTCTTTTAAAGGACAGTTTAAAAATAAAATATTGGGCTGCGAGGGTGAATCTTGATAATGCAGCCTTGCAGTATCTCTCAGAGGAAACAAAAGGAAAGGTGCAATGCTCCTACAGCTCAGAAATTACTTTATTATCTGACTCACACTTGGAGCAGAGCAGTCTCCACTCCTGGCATCTATCACAAAACATCAGAAGAACAGCACTGAGTTACAGTTTTAAAATTACAATGGAAAGAGGCTATTATTTCCACTTTGTAGGACTATGCTAGAAGCCAGCTCTCTGCTCTCTAGAATAGCTATTTTCCCCTCAGTCTCAGAATGTGTCTGTTTGGGGCTCATTAGAGCATAATTTCTTTTTGTCCAAATATTTTTGCCTTCCTAGAGTTGCAAAGAACAGGACTGAAAGAAATTCAGCAACTTTTTTTTCTGTTGGTTTCCCTACTGATATACTTGCTAATACAGTAATTAAAAGCAAATTACACTCCTCTATAGCTACAGAAGTAATTATGGGCCATGTCTAATAACGGTTGCCAAAACAACTAACAACTCTCAAACTATCTCATACAGCACTTTCTCCCCTGTGGGTCTCTAACAAGCTCAGCAGCTTCTTTCCTTTCCCAGCCAATCTCTCTCAGCACTAAATGTAAAAAATCCAAATACCATCCTCAAAACAGAGCTGGTATCTAAGGTTTCATTGTCCTCTGGCTCCTCCCTACAGGTCAAACCTTAGCTGATGGCAGAAGGTGAAATGCCCCAGAGCACAGAATGACAGCACAGGCCAGAGCACAGGCCAGAATGACAATGCAGCAGAGCAAAGCCTCGAACTCCACATCAAATTGCCTTCTCACCATATTTATCCAGCTCCACGGCTTCACGCTCTGACCTTCTCTAAGTATTGCCTCTCTTTAAAACCTCCATCGTCCCATACCACTCCTTCCTTCCCTCGCCTAGTTTTTCAACGTTAACCAGGCAGGTCGACCAGTGCACAGATCTCCATTCTTGAAGAGTTCAGGTGTCTCAAATAACAGCCACATTTGGTAGGAGACACCAAACTGGTAACAGGGATATACTGTGATCTTACTGCAATCCTGCTCTGTAACAGTACTGAGGGACAATGAGAGAACATTCCTAAGCTTCCTCACTCTTTTCCAAGGAAGCCACCATTCCTCTTGGGTTCCTTCTAGACTTCTGCTCCTGCAAAGTGCTGCAACCTGCAGAGAAGCAACAGTCATTTATGGTTATAAGATGCAAGTGTGTCCCAGCACATCCACAAACTAAAGGGACTAGCTTCCCTCCTGTGATGGAAACACTCCCTCTGGAACAATGGAGATTCTACTCTCTGTTTCTCACTCTCATGACATAAAAACCTGCTTTTATGTTTTCCTTAGTGACTTTTAGCCTAGGTGCTAAAGTTTATGGTCATTTGTTTCCTTGCAGTAGATGCAAGGCATTACTCAACACATGCAATAAGAATGCGCCAAAGAGAGAAGCTGTAAAATAATTCTGCTGCTGTATTAACACTGAAAAAAATAAGGAAGTAAAAAGCAGACAGAAAGACAAGTACTATAAATTTATTTTGTTGGATTTCTAGCTTTTTAAACCAGATTTACTAGGTACAGTATCTTAACTTTCTTTTCAGTCAACATTTCAAGAGAAGAAAAAGTTGCATTTGAGCAAGCTCACAGTCTCTTTTTATTTCCAGCTTGTACCGTCTTTCATCTCACATCTGATTAAGCCACTTAATTCAAAGAAGATTAGCTGTTAGGTCACATTTATTGCCAGTGAAATATGTCTGAATAACAGCCCCAGAAAGGAATCTAGCCCTCTGCACATCCAACCTCCTAAGGAGTCATCTCTCCAGATGAAACAGTTACTAGCCCAGTGCAATGCACTCAATGTTTGGCTGCTCTCATAGGATGTGCTACGAGGCTCTTCACTTGGATGGCAATGGGTTCCAAGAAAGGGCCCGAGTGCTGTGCAGCTCTTGCTAAAGAAAGAACCTCAGGTCTTTTTCCAAATCCCTGCCACTCACAGGCATTGAAGGACTGAAGTTATTTTTCAGATGAAAATGTTTCTACTTTTGATGCAACCACCATCTATTGGAAAGCAGCCCAAGAACGCTGAAGAAAATTATTAGAAATTAGAAAAAGAAAAGCATTTTTGCACTACTCTCCCTCTATTTTTTTAAGAAAAAGAAGTGTCAAAAAACATCTGCCCATGTTGTTGGTCAGATTTCCTCTGTAATAATGAGCTGTGCAGACCCATTCTGGTTTGGCTTTTCTCCAACAATGCACTACTTCATCTTAAAGCAGGAAAAATAAAGTTATTTTGCTGGAATAAGCCTGGAGTGACACGAAACTGAATCAAATCATCGCCTGGGCTTTTTATTTTTTTATGGATTAGTTATGCTGGTATAGCTACTGTTACAATATTTGGGACCGTCCTTGTCTCATTGAAGTTCAGGGAACTTTGCCACTGATTGCAAGAAAAGGAAGAAATATTCTTGCTCTATCCATATCACCATTTTTCTAATTAATATCAACACATACAGTTAAGTACATATAATATTTCTGCCAAGGGAGCAGAGGTATGTATCTCCATGAGGCCATATGTTTAGTAATTTTCAGACCTGGCTTAGGCTCTACTGTTGGTAACAAGCTTCCTGTGTTCATAAGGATTTCATTTCTTTTGCGGTTTACACTCTGAGTATGCATTATTTTTTTGCAGTGGCTTGTTTCATGATCCATCTTCCCTCTTTAGTACAGTTTAGTACAATTCCCCAATTTATTTGGCTCCAGAGTCAAATTTATGTAATCTGTTTTGCCAGACAGCAAAAGCACAGTCTCATACAGGCATTTAAATCAATCAGATCATGAGATCTCAGTCCTGGGGAGACTCTACTATGAAGAATTTATTACCAAAATACAAAAATATGTATCTGAAGAAACAAATCTGTATCTGCAGTACATTTATCAGCAAAGGCAGGCAGGTCAGGTAGCAATAGTACAGTGTGAACAAATGTTTTGAATTAATGCTTATGCTATCTGAATTAGATTTTATAGTACTTCTGAAAAAAAAGTCCCACAAATTCTTCTTAATACTCACCATTATATTTTTGCTTGTTTCCTTCTACCTTACTATGATTGCAGTCCTCAGGGATATGATGCATCTGTAAGAACCTGTCATTATGTTCTACCCAGGTTCTTTTTCAACCCTAACACTTTAAAAGCCATTAGAGATGGACTAAGAGACTTCTGTGACTCAGGAGTCTGAAAGTCTCACAATTCCCATCTATGACCTTGGTGTTTGCTGAAACTCTCCAAATGCGCTCTTCTAAAAATCTACCCTGTCATTGCCAGCCCATCTTTAAATCCCAACACCAGCAGTGGAAGGACTGACGTTCTCCTGTCCCAGGCACGAGGCCCCAGCATCACCCTTGCTTGGGCCTGCAGGGAAGCAGGGAAGAGCCCCCCAGGGCAGGCAAGGGCAGGTACACAGGGACTGAAATCACAGCAGGGAGCCTGGAGAACAGTTTCCCAGTGGGCCTCTGACTCTGGCACTTGGGCTGCTCAAATCCAGATTTGCCTAGCACATAATTTTCTCTTTAAGCATGCGTATGGGCTAAGCTATAGACCACATTTGAGGGGGAGTCCCAGCAACACCTAGAAACTTAGCATGACCGTATGTTCTGGATGAGCGGAGCAAGAATGAGTGCTCGGCCCAACTGCAGACATCCTGAGCCTATGCACAGCATGGTTGTTCTCAGTCTAAGCAACTATAGAGCTAACATCTAGAAATAACCAGCAGAAATAGAGCTCAGCTTGCTAAAGCCTGTTCTCAAGCCATTCTTAACTTTGCAAGGTAGACAAGGACAATGACTATAGAACTGGACACTACTCACTTGCATAAAGCTACACACATACATAGCTATTGGCAGTAGTATTGCTTTTTACTTTGTCTCTCTCGTAGCAATAAAAGACTCCACAGCAAAGAGAAACTTGAACTGGAAGAGGTGCAGCAAAAAGCTAGTAGGACGATTAGAAGAAAACGCTAGAAAAACTTGGCATACATACCAGCAAAAGGAAGACTGGGCAGGGATACAAGAGATGAATAAACATGAGCAATTATGCATCTAATGAACCTACAAGGCTATATTGACCCAAGAACAAAAGGATATAAAACCAGCCTAACTAACTCAGGCTGCAAATTAGGAGAAGGTTTCAAACTCTCTCAGTGCTGTAGTTCTGGAAGGTCTCTTAAAAGGAAAAGTGCAAGCAACACACAATGCTGGGACTGAGAAATGCTTTACCACCTGTGGCACATGGGGCATGTGGAAGTACTCACTACAGACTGCTCAATGCTGGGGTCTAACTGCTCACGACAGGGGACAGCTATCTGCTTTCCTGTGCCAAACCCAGCAGACCAAAACATTGATAGTCAAGGACTGAAGTGATCTCAACTGTAGATGAAGTCAGGAGCAGGAGCCCAAAGGAGTCAAGGTGAAAGCTTTACTAAGGGTGTCTATATCAGGGTTCAATTTATAGTTTACAACCCTTTTCTATTTTGGACTTACCTAAGCTGCATAATTAGCATTCAGCCTGACAACGTGTGTGCCAGCCAAGTGATTTAACTTCAAAACATAATTACTTTTCTTATACTGTTGAGGAAATAAAACAAGGAATAAATTTGGTACAGTATTTAATTGAAAGAGCATCTGTAAAGGTGCATTGTTATTGATATTGTACTCAATTCAGTCTTGGCATGAACCAGGTGTACCACCATGGCTGGATTTGGCCAACTATGTTAACTATTTAGTGGTTATTGGTTTAACCTGTATTACTGAACATGGCACCAACACCATGACTGAATTATGTTTCAAACCTATGGGTTCAGGTCAAGCCTGACCAGACCATTGAGACAGGGGAACAGATGCTTAGTCATTGCGTGTCATCTGATAGCAATGGTACATTGCAGAAGAGAATTATTCACCTCCTAACTAACCTCTCAGATCTCCTAACAAAAATTAAGATAGATGCAGAACAACACAAACATTTTTAATTTTACTACAGAATGACAAGGAGTTTTCTGCTTCAAGCTACCCATCTTTCAGCTGCATACCTATAGGTAAGAGACAATGGAGTCCTTCCAGGTTTACATCATTGTAACTGACTAAAGTATGCACATTCAGCATGTCAGTGTCATGGTTTAACCCCAGCCAGCAACTAAGCACCACACAGCCACTCACTCACTGCCCCCCCACCCAGTGGGATGGGGGAGAAAATCGGGAAAAAAGAAGCAAAACCCACGGGTTGAGATAAGAACGGTTTAATAGAACAGAAAAGAAGAAACTAATAATGATAATGATAACACTAATAAAAGGACAACAGCAATAATAAAAGGATTGGAATGTACAAATGATGCACAGTCCAATTGCTCACCACCCGCCGACCGACACCCAGCTAGTCCCCGAGCAGCGATTCCCTGCCCCCACTTCCCAGTTCCTAAACTAGATGGGACGTCACACGGTATGGAATACCCTGTTGGCCAGTTTGGGTCAGGTGCCCTGGCTGTGTCCTGTGCCAACTTCTTGTGCCCCTCCAGCTTTCTCGCTGGCTGGGCATGAGAAGCTGAAAAATCCTTGACTTTAGTCTAAACACTACTTAGCAACAACTGAAAACATCAGTGTTATCAACATTCTTCTCATACTGAACTCAAAACATAGCACCGTACCAGCTACTAGGAAGACAGTTAACTCTATCCCAGCTGAAACTAGGACAGTAGCCACTCCTTATTCTATACCATTGACGTCATGCTCAGTTCCCATACCTTTAGTTACATCCTGGTTAATCATCATCACCTTTTCCATCCCTTTGAGACATATGAACAATGATATATATATATATATATATATATATGTATACACACACAGAGATATCATTCCTTTAGTTTATGGGTTATGTTCATTAAATGTTCGTTGAGTTCATTTAGTTCCCGACTCTGGGCTCTATCTGTCATACCAGTCTTTCTGGGCAGGAGGGTTGGTGCAAAGTCCTCTCAGTCAGTAGAGCAGAATTGGGCTTCAGTGCAGTGTGACGAGCAGGTGACATTTGATGCAGCAGGAGGATGGTGTGCACTGTTGGATTGTTGCATTCTGGAGTCAGTTCTGGTTCCATCACTACTGCGCTTTGCTCAGTTTTATCACAGTTCTTTCTTGCTTGATCTAAGTGATTCTTACTATAGTACTACGGATATAGCATATAACAATTACAGTAATGATAACATACAGTAGCAGGGTTATATAGCAACTAATATCATACAGTTTAATTCTGGCTACTCTCACCTAAAATTAAATCCCCTTGAGGCACACATCGGACTTCCCCATCTTTTCACATCACCCACCAAGTGCACCCAGGCCCTTGAGCAAAAGCAATCCCACAAATGGGTTTACTTTTGCCTGAGGCAGGAGTAACCCAGACTGTCTTCCCTAACATTTTTTTTGTGTGCACTACAGGGACTTTATCCCCTTCTACAGTACGTAAAAATTCTGACTGGGCAGGGCCACCCCGATTGGCAGATCCTCTGGTGTTGACTAACCAGGTGGCTTTTGCTAAATGTGTATCCCAATGCTTGAAAGTTCCACCCCCCATTGCTCTCAGAGTAGTCTTTAACAGTCCATTGTATCACTCAACTTTCCCAGAGGCTGGTGCATGACAGGGGATGTGATACACCCACTCAATGCCATGCTCTTTGGCCCAGGTGTCTATGAGGTTGTTTCGGAAATGAGTCCCGTTGTCTGACTCGATTCTCTCTGGGGTGCCATGTCGCCACAAGACCTGCTTGTCAAGGCCCAGGATAGTGTTCTGGGCAGTGGCATGGGGTACAGAATATGTTTCCAGCCATCCGGTGGTTGCTTCCACCATTGTGAGCACATAGCGCTTGTCTTGGCAAGTTTGTGGGAGTGAGATATAGTCAATCTGCCAGGCTTCCCCATATTTATATTTCAGCCATCGCCCTCCATACCACAGGGGCTTTAACCGCTTGGCTTGCTTAATTGCAGCACATGTTTCACATTCATGGATAACCTGTGCAATAGTGTCCATGGTCAAGTCCACCCCTCGGTCACGAGCCCATCTATATGTTGCATCTCTTCCCTGATGGCCTGAAGCATCATGGGCCCACCGAGCCATAAATAGCTCACCCTTATGTTGCCAGTCCAGGTCCACCTCAGCCAATTCAATCTTGGCAGCCTGATCCACCTGTTGGTTATTTTGATGTTCTTCAGTGGCCCGACTCTTGGGTATGTGAGCATCTACATGAGATACTTTTACAACCAGATTCTCTAGCTGGGACGCAATATCTTGCCACAGTGCAGCAGCCCAGATGGGTTTACCTCTGCGCTGCCAGTTGCTCTGCTTCCACTGCTGTAACCACCCCCACAGGGCATTTGCCACCATCCATGAGTCAGTATAGAGATAGAGCACTGGCCACTTTTCTCTTTCAGCAATGTCTAACACTAGCTGGATGGCTTTCACCTCTGCAAACTGACTCGATTCACATTCTCCTTCAGCAGTTTCTGCAACTTGTCATGTAGGACTCCATACAGCAGCTTTCCACTTCCGATGCTTCCCCACAATGCGACAGGATCCGTCAGTGAACAGGGCATATTGCCTCTCATTTTCTGACAGTTTATTATACAGCGGGGCTTCTTCAGCACGTGCCACCTCCTCCTCTGGCAACATTCCAAAATCTTTGCCTTCTGGCCAGTCCGTGATCACTTCTAAAATTCCTGGGCAACTGGGGTTTCCTATGCGAGCCCGTTGTGTGATCAGTGTGACCCACTTACTCCACGTGGCATCAGTCGCGTGATGTGTAGAGGAGACCCTCCCTTTGAACATCCAGCCCAGCACTGGCAGTCGGGGTGCTAAGAGGAGCTGTGTTTCAGTACCAACCACTTCTGAGGCGGCTCGAACTCCTTCATATGCTGCCAATATCTCTTTTTCAGTTGGAGCATAGCGAGCCTCGGATCCTCTGTATCCCCGACTCCAAAACCCCAGGGGTCGACCTCGGGTCTCCCCGGGTGCTTTCTGCCAGAGGCTCCAGGTAGGGCCATTCTCCCCGGCTGCAGTATAGAGCACATTTTTAACATCTTGTCCTGCCCGGACTGGTCCAAGGGCTACTGCATGAACAATCTCCCGTTTAATTTGTTCAAAGGCTTGCTGTTGCTCAGGGCCCCATTTAAAATCATTCTTCTTCCGGGTCACTTGATAGAGAGGGCTTACAATCAGACTGTAATTTGGAATAAGCATTCTCCAAAAACCCACAACACCTAAGAAAGCCTGTGTTTCCTTTTTATTAGTCGGTGGAGACATAGCTGCTATTTTTTTGATCACATCCATTGGGATCTGACGACATCCATCTTGCCATTTTATTCCTAAAAACTGGATCTCCTGTGCAGGTCCCTTGACCTTACTTTCTTTTATGGCAAAACCGGCTTTCAGAAGGATTTGGATCATTTTCTTCCCTTTCTCAAAGACTTCTTCTGCCATGGTGCCCCATACGATGATGTCATCAATGTATTGCAGGTGTTCCGGAGCTTCACCTTTTTCCAGTGCAGTCTGGATTAGTCCATGGCAAATGGTGGGGCTGTGTTTCCACCCCTGGGGCAATCGATTCCAAGTGTACTGGACACCCCTCCAAGTAAAGGCAAACTGTGGACGACACTCTGCTGCCAGAGGGATTGAGAAAAACGCATTAGCAATGTCAATTGTAGCATACCACTTGGCTGCCTTTGACTCTAGTTCGTATTGAAGTTCTAGCATATCTGGAACGGCAGCACTCAGCGGTGGCGTAACTTCATTCAGGCCACAATAGTCAACTGTTAGTCTCCACTCCCCATTAGACTTTCTCACTGGCCATATGGGACTATTAAAGGGTGAGCGAGTTTTGCTGATCACTCCTTGGCTCTCCAGTTGGCGAATCAACTTGTGGATGGGAATCAGAGAGTCTCGGTTGGTGCGATATTGCCCCCAGTGCACTGTCGTGGTAGCAATTGGCACTTGTTGCTCTTCAACCCTCAGCAACCCCACAATCGAAGGGTCTTGAGAGAGACCAGGCAGGGTAGACAGCTGTTCAGTGCCCTCCGCCTCCAAGGCAGCTATACCAAGCCCATCGATAACCCTTTGGGGTCCTTAAAATACCCTCTCCTGAGATAGTCTATGCCAAGGATACATGGAGCCTCCGGACCAGTCACAATGGGGTGTTTCTGCCATTCATTCCCAGTTAGGCTTACTTCAGCTTCCAATACAGTTAACTCTTGGGATCCCCCTGTCACACCAGAAATACAGATGGGTTCTGCCCCTTTATAACTTGATGGCATTAGAGTACACTGTACACCGGTGTCTACTAGAGCCTTATACTCCTGTGGGTCTAACGTGCCAGGCCATCGAATCCACACAGTCCAATAGACCCAGTTATCCCTTTCCTCCACCTGGCTGGAGGCAGGGCCCCTCTAATTCTGGCCAGAGTATCCAGTATTCACTTCTCGTAAAATTGGCTCAGAAGTCCCTTCAAGAGGATCAGAAATAAGATCAGCCCTTCTACTCTGTTTGGATACTGGAGCGGCATTTTTCCTAGTAGAATCCCCTTTTGTGGTGGTTTTTTCCTCGCAGCTCACGTACCCGTGCATTTAGGACCGAGGTAGGTTTTCCATCCCATTTCCTCATGTCCTCTCCATGATCACATAGGTAAAACCACAGGGCACCTCGCGGTGTGTACCTTCTATAGTCTCTCTCTTGGGCAGAGGAGCGCTCACTCCTAATAGTGAGCTGAGACATTGGTCCTTACGGGTGGGCAATAGGACATATCCTCTTTGAATTGCCGGAAATCTTTGGACAGCTTCTCCACAGCTGAAATGCAGGCTTGTAGGGAGGAGGAGAGATTTTCTTCATATTGACAGAGATGGCGAGCCACTTCATCCATTGTCGGTGCCTCTTCATCTTTCCAGGTCATTATTGCCAGTGAGTTGGCATAGGACAATGGTGCGCTCTGTACAAACTTCCGCCACATGGGTCGTGTGCATTGGACTTCGTCTGGATCTTTGGGTAATTGTGAGTTGTCCGGGTCATGATGAATTGTCTCTAGCACAGCTAATTCCCTCAGATATTGGATACCTCTTTCCATGGTTGTCCACTTGCTTGATTGACATACAACATCTTCCTTAAAGGGGTACCTTTCCTTCACACTTGACAGGAGTTGCCTCCAAAGGCTGATGGCTTGTGTTCCTTTTCCAATTGCCTTGTCAATGCCACCTTCCCTGGCAAGCGATCCCAGCCGCTTGGCTTCCATACCTTCTAATTCCAAGCTATTAGCCCCATTGTCCCAGCATTGGAGGAGCCAGATGATAATATGCTTACTTATACGGCAGCCAAAATCTTTTCGCATATCCCACAGCTCACTCAAGGATAGGGACCGGGTTATTACCTCTGGTTCTGCCTCTTCCTCCTGTTCCCGTGATGACCCTGGTTCACCTTCATCCTTTGCTAAGCGAGCTGATTTTTTTGTATATTTCTTTTTCTGTACGGGGGCAACTGATACTGGTGCAGGTTGGTCCACTGGTTCAGTTGCAGTATCACTCGCCGGGTTTTGGATATCCGCAGCATCTGTTGCCAAGGTTTGGGTAGCGGCAGTGCTCATCGTAGGGGCTGGAGGGACCGCAGTGCCCATTGCCAAGGTTTGGGTAGCTGCTGTGCTCGTTGCCGCGGCTGGAGGGGCTGCAGTGCCTGTTGCTGAGGTTTGGGTAGCCACAGTTCTCGTCGCCGCGGCTGGAGGGGTCGCAGTGCCTGTCATCAAGGTCTGGGTGGCCGCAATGCTTGTCGCCGGGCCTGGAGGGGCCACAGTGCCCATTGCCGGGGTTTGGGTGACCGCAGTGCTCATCGTTTTGTTGTTAGGTCCAGAGACCTTCTCTTCCCCTTGAGGGTACTGAGTTGTGTTGAACAGGGCTTGATAGGCATGGGCCAGGCCCCAGCATGTTGCAATGATTTGTATCTCTCTGGAGCTGCCGGGGTGACAGCATACCTTTTCCAAATATTTTACTAGTTCTTCTGGATTCTGCACTTGTTCAGGGGTGAATTTCCAAAACATTGGAGGTGCCCACTTTTCTAGGTACTTGCCCATACTACCCCACACACCCTGCCACTCATAATTATCCAGCCTCAGGGCAGACCTCTGGGTGATCTTAAATAGTTGTTTAACCTTAAACAAGAGCTGAACCACATTCAGGAGCATGCTAGTTCCTAGCAGTAGGGCTAGGACCGTGCTGGTGTCAACATCCCAAGAGTATTCAAATTTTTCAAAATTCTCAAACACCATTGTAACTGGACTGAAGGAGAAAGGAGAGGGGAAGAAAGGTACCCCACCCATAGACTGGTTTTCCAAGGAGGAAAGGTAAATGGTATAACTATTAATAGTTTCCCACAGATGGCTCCTGCAGTATAAAGGTGACAATGCTGAGTGCAAATACCGGATTAATCCCACAAACGATGATTTTATCATACCATAAACCAGTGTTATACAATAGATCAAAGCAAAAACCTTAATCCACCTCCCACGGATGATAAGCAGCAGAAGAGGGACTACATACAGCAAGCGAGGTGATACATAACAGAACTTTAAGAACCAGAGCAACAACTCTAAGAACACATAAATCAACATAATGACCAGCGACTATTAGACCAATATAATGAATGCTTATAACAAATTTGTTTTGACGAGCTCTGGTCAGGTTTGTCGTTATCTCAACCCTTCGGGCCCCACGTTGGGCGCCAAAATGGACTGTCGTGGTTTAACCCCAGCCAGCAACTAAGCACCACGCAGCCGCTCACTCACTACCCCCCCACCCAGTGGGATGGGGGAGAAAATTGGGAAAAAGAAGCAAAACCCGCGGGTTGAGATAAGAATGGTTTAATAGAACAGAAAAGAAGAAACTAATAATGATAATGATAACACTAATAAAATGACAGCAGCAATAATAGAAGGATTGGAATGTACAAATGATGCACAGTGCAATTGCTCACCACCCGCAGATCAACATCCAGTTAGTCCCCAAGCGGCAATCCCCCGCCCCCACTTCCCCCAGTTTCTATGCTAGATGTGACGTCACATGGTATGGAATACCCCGTTGGCCAGTTTGGGTCAGGTGCCCTGGCTGTGTCCTGTGCCAACTTCTTGTGCCCCTCCAGCTTTCTCGCTGGCTGGGCATGAGAAGCTGAAAAATCCTTGACTTTAGTCTAAACACTACTAGCAACAACTGAAAACATCAGTGTTATCAACATTCTTCTCATACTGAACTCAAAACATAGCACCGTACCAGCTACTAGGAAGACAGTTAACTCTATCCCAGCTGAAACCAGGACAGTCAGAAATAATAAATGCATGAGGGCAAAGATGTATTTGAGGTACTCCACAGAAGAAGACTTTCTGAATGAAATGTATCTGGAAGAAAAAAGACTTCGACAGAAAAGGAGTGGAAAACAATAATTCAGGGAAAAGGTGTAACAGCTGCAGTTTTGGGAGGAAAGGATTAAAAAAAAAAAAAAAAAAAGATGAAAAGACCAGTACAAATAACAGATAGGTGCAGTGTGCAATGTGAAGGAAGAGAGAAGGCAAGGTAAATAAGGCCCAGAAATCATGGAGGTGGACTAGGACCTAGAAGAAAAAGCAGCCAGCTTAGGAAAGGTTTTGCTGGCATGAGCTCAGCAGAACAGGACTTTGACAGGAATTGGAGGAGAAGAAAAGGAAAGGGTGAATGGTCCATGAGCAGAGGGAGATGCTCCAGCTGTGTGGCATTCAGATTTCTCTGTGGGTGAAGAACCACGTGTCAGGAGATGCCCCTTCTCTAACCTGTCCCAGGAATTCAAAGTGCTGTACCTTACCTTTCAAGTGAGCGAGGTTTCCAGGATGCTGGTCACATATCTCACCCCACTCTCGTGTCAGCAACTAAAACAAAGAGGCAGAAACCCTGTCATTCTCTGACGTAAGGTATGGGATCTGATGTTTCAGGAGCTGACTTGGTGTCTGACCCTCTCATATAATCACCCTTGTCTGTAGGAACCGGCAAGTGACGTGCAAGGTCCCAGTCCATGAGAGGGACCCACCCGAACATGTTGGGGTTTGTTAAGCCTGGAGGTATCACACTGACCTCTTTCGCACTTGTGTGACAGACAGTAAATCATAGTCTCTCGTGGTCAGAGCAATACCCAGGTCAAAGAGGAGATTAGATAGTCCAGACTGTTCCTTTGTGATTTATAGGTGAAGTGCTCCACACCGGTACAGTGAGGAGGCGGCTTTGCACCACGCATTGTGATGCACCGGCACGAACCGAGGTAGAGATTGGCAAGGGGAAAGCAGAGAGCTATTATTTTTGAGATTGTACTGTTCTGGGACTAGAGCTACTCTGCAAATTGATTTCATATTGATAATATGTAGTAAGCAAACTATTTTTCAGAAAGAGAAAACTTCCAGTCTGGTCCCAGCTATGTAGAGAACAGTACCATATTTCAGAACAAACCGTATTAATTTTCCTTCTCCACGCTTAGATTAAAATAGCATTTAATTCCATAACCAGAAAAAATACCATTAATAACTGGCTTATTCCTTGACACTGTACCTAATAAAAATATAGTGGCAGATTTTTGTGCTTTCATTCTGTCTGTACCACAGGTACATTTGGGAACTGGAGTCAAAACATCTTCTGACACTGATCAAATAAAGCCATGCTATTTTACAGTTATTACATGCCATGGGGGAAAAAAAACCAAAACCCAAACGTAAAGCTTTACTTATCATCTGCCTTACCCCCAAGGATTGCATTTTCAAAGGCTGACTTAGGAAACCACTTTCCCAGGTCCCTGGAGACTTTCTGCTGGCCAGAGTAGGAAATTAATACAAAGGAAATGTGTAAAGAGAAGAAATGAAGGTTTTCCTTCCTTAGTAAGGTGATTGGTATGAATGCAAACATTGCTAGCGACTAGGGTTCCTGGGGCTAGAGGTTTCAGGTTAATGAAGGGCTTGAAACACAGCTCGAAACTACTGATAATTTAAAAAAAAAAAAAAGGAGGGAGGGGGGAAGTAATGACTCTGTATTATTTTATCACAGGTAAATGTTGCCGTAATGACTCTATCTGCTCAGCATTACTCCCTTTGCCACCACAAACAGTGGCCACAATCCAATTAAATTCTGCAGGGGAAGATCTGTGACTTCAGCACAGCAAAATGCAAGCTGGGCTAAATGATGTCCACTAAATCAGTAGAGAGAGTTCACTTCACCCAGAAAGAGATGAGATTACAAAATGCTAGAAATTTTTATGTAGTTTATATTTGTAGATATATACATGCATGTTCTGTAAAGAATTCGAACATTGTCAGAGTCAAGCTTACAGGATTTTAATTGAAGTTGTGACACTATACTATATATCCAGGGCTGCATGCTCCAGCTGAACCTATGGCAGTCAAAAGCTGTACTGATAAGAGAGCTCAAAAAAAAGGTAAATCTGTTCTCTGCAGACACAGCCATTGGCATGTCTGTGGAGAATGAAACCCCTATGAGAAAATGGCTTTTACCTGCTAATTCATTCTCCTGCAAGTGGAAAGTTCTACCACTTCTAGGTTTGGAAGCACGTGACAAAAAAGAATCTTCCAAAAGTTAAAAAACATCATTCTTAAGAATAATTACCTCAGGTTACACCGAGATATTTAGAAATATTACTGGTCTACTTAGGGTTCATATGGGAGAAAAGATGGAGGAAGTGTTTTTTGGAACTGTAAACTTCAGTTTTAGATTTTAAAAGATCAGAAGCACAGCTTGATCTGATCAAGGACAGCTGTTCCTTTGAGAATCAGCATCCTTGCTAGATCAGAAAGCAGAAATTGAAGAACTGGACAAAAAAAATTTGGGTCCGGTTGAACAACACTTTTCATTATGATTATTTGTAAATGTTTTATCTTCATAGTAAAAGGCTAATGTTTTGGCTTGTTTTTTTCCCTCTGCATTACATTTAAACGTAAATAAAAAGTCAGTTCAAGCTGAAAAAAAATTGAAGAAGTAACTTGCATATAAAATATGACATTATATACTTTGATAATTTGCAAAAAAAACCCTAGGACATATGGCAAAAAACAATCCCTTATCAAAACAAGCTTCATTTTTTATAAAATAAAATAAAAATTTAAATTTAAACTAAAATGTTTAATTTTAATAAAAAATATTGTTGGTAAACATCGAGGTCAATTTATTTTAAATGAAGAAGATTTGTTAAAAAAAAAAATCCTTTTTCTAAAGTAAACTTTTTCCGAAATTTGTTTTTAAAAGCTTTCATATTTCACATTTGGTATACATCTCATAGTTATAACTACCATTAGGCTCTTATAAAAAAATGAACCCTTTAAAAATTATAATTGCCATTATAATCATAAATGTTTAGGGATATTTTTCAACTAAAATTTAATATGGAATACAAATTTTAAACCAAATTCTACAGAAATAAATTCTAAAATTTTAGTTTTCTAAAATGAAATCAGTCTTGAAATTATGAAATCTGTAAGTACAGTTTTAGTTCAACTGTAAGCGAAATTCTTCCTCTTAAACTTGCCTATGTAGAATTTCCATTAAACAGACTGAATAATATTTCTTTAATATTCCAAACATATGAAAACATTGCTGAACCAAGGATATAGAATGGGACTACCTTAGACTAGAGATTTAAAGTTAATAAGTGCACATTATATTTTCAATCTTTATCTATTTACATGTTATTTTAAGTTTTATGCCAGGTAAATGATTCAGAAAAACAAAACCAATTCGCATTTCATTGCTGTATTGAAGAAGCAAGTAAATTTAACATAAGATCATAATTTAAACTTTCATTCTAAAGGAAAAAGTCTTTTTTTAGTGATACCCTTGTGTCTTAACTGGAATTTCAGGATGATAGTTAGCTTATAATCATGGAAGTGACACAGCACAGCAGAGCTGTGAAATTTCTCGTATAGCTGTCATGTTTGGGTGCCTGAATTTTCACACCACGAAAATAACGTGACCTTTTTTACAAAGCCATGGGAGGACGTTATAAATGCTGCTGAAACTCACAGCTGGAGCTGTACCACGCCAGGCAGGTCAGGTCTCCTGCACTGATGATAAATACGTGCCCCCATGTTTCCCCACTAGAAGGACACACCGTTACGACACTTCTCCCCTAAGGTTCAGGGACATTTCTGCATTTAGAGCATCCTCTTCTCCTCTCAGATGTGAGGATCAGCAGTTACAGAGTGGTTACAGCAGCACCTGGGTTTTAGCAGTATCAGGACAGCAGGCCAAGCTCCTCCCTGGTGTAACCCCATTGCCTAGCATTATTCTGCCTTTTATTTTAAACAGAATTGGCCCTGTCACCATACTTTCTAGGCGATGCTGCTGCAAGTTCATGCAGAGGCCAGAAAAGGATAAGACGAAAAGCAAAAATAACCAAAAAATATACGTGTCATTGACGTGCTCACCGCTAAATAAATCCAAGCCAGTGAAATAGAAGGATGACAATGCCAAGGAAAAGACAAACAATGTCAGAGCAAGTCAAAAGGCATCCTGATGCTTCACTTTTATTTCCTTTATATAGGGAAACAATGCCAAATACTTTGGGATACTCAAAGAACTTATTTTTTAAAAGGAAATTTCTTTTCAGGTCCCCATAAAAACTACTAGACCTATTTGAAAGGGATCCAAGATAAAAGGGACAAGGAATAGCAGGAGCCCTGGCTTTTCTCCTCTTAGTCAATAGCCAACACAGTTAAGTAAGGAATTTATTTCTGGTCTCTGCCTGTATTGCCGCAGTGCAATGGGGAACTGCTAACATGCAGTAAATCACGTTTGCTTAGCCACCAGTGAAGTTGAAATGCAATGCTTGCCAGGATTACCCTGCCAGAGGCTTACAGGTAACACACAGTACCTGGGGACGTGGTTAAAGACACAACCAGCACTGAAACTCACTGAAAAGACAGGAATAAGAGCATTCCTGGCAACGTCTTGTCAAGCCCCGAGTGGTTTGGGGTACCATGGATGAGCACTGGCGTATGACTGAGTGCTTTACCCACTCTCACGGTAACTGCAGTAAATAAGAGAATGAGCAGCATTTTCTTCAGTACAGTGGGGGATAAACCATAAATTAAATGTTCCTTGCCAAAGATTTTTTTCAGGGGAAGGATGTATTCAGCTGAGATTTTCTAATTTTAGGTTTCCTAGCACTTTTCATTGCTTAAATTTCCTATTGCATAAAAGAATTCTTATTTTACCATGTAAAGAGGTATCTCTACATCCTTGTACTCCCTTGGACTTTGTAGGTTGGCTGCATGCTCTCCTTTCACCTCCTGCGGTCATCACTTAACCAACAAAATCTCTCAGTTCTAAGTTTTCCTCAAAAATCAATCCCGCCAAGCCTCACTCATCATTTTGCTATTCTCTGAACTATTGCCTTAATTCTAGTCATCAGACTCCCAAACCCAAAAACCTGTATTTGACACATGGCCAGCAGCAAACCAGTGCTCTACAAGGGGTTTTTTCCTCAATACTAAACAAATCTCTAGTGAGGTTAAAGAAGAATGTGTGTTTTCTAAACAGAGTACATGCTTTCAGAGAAAGCTTGAGACCCAGCCATGTATTTAGAAATCCCAATCAATGTAAAATGTTGCATCATGTCAAGTAAAATTTAGTCTGCAAAATATATAATGTACCTTCTGATCAGTAATAATTTGTGGGATTAGGGTTTAAGCAGATATCATTTCTTCTGGTATTTCTGAAACCTGCAAGGAGCTATGGTAAACACTTGTTGTAATAGGATCATTTTCTCCTCATTTTGTGATTATCTTTCCTATTAGTCTGCCATCTACCAAACAGTCGATCTGACAGAAAACAATGAAGATGGCCTACAGCTGTCTATCCAAGAGCTGTGTGCTGATCACGGCACGGTAGTGGCTGACTTTATTAAGCACCTCCAAACAAGGGAACAGGAGGCAGAAAACACAATAGCCTAGAAGGAATGGCATTGCATAGTCCAGTCCACGATGGATCAGCATGGCGTGACACAGGAATGCATGAGTCAGGGAAAAAAAATCTGCGTTTTGCCACATGGAAACAGAAGAAATGAATCCTGAGGTTTGAGTTTGAGGAATACTCTAGGGAGGACACTCTTAGTCTTCAAAACCATTAACACTCTTCCAAAGCTGCTTTTCTAGCCAAAGGGGTGGATTTCAAATCTCAGATTGCCCAGACTGTCCATTTGCAAAATGCAATCCCAAATACAGAATGTATGGAAAAAGCAGTAAAATCAGTCTGCAGTAAGAAAGGGGGAAAAAAAGTCAGTCCAGTGTTTTGATTTATCTAATTCATCTGAAGGAAAATATCTGATTTTTGACAGATTTGCTCATAAGTAGCTATTACTAAAATATATACTAGATCTGATTTTTACCTACTGGTGTGAACTCACTCACAGAAAAAGAGGCTCTGGAAGAGCAACTCTCAGAGCAGCTCTGAGCCCAGCATCTCTCCTTCTCCTTTTCTCTCCCCTAAACATGGTTAATTCAAAGGCAGCCAACTCCCTGGCTGAGGGCAGCATCTCCAGGAGTTCCCAGCAGTACATTAACAGGATTTTGTGAGGTCCATTGGCTATGCATTAGCTGTGATGGAAGCCATTATTTAAGAGTCATTCTATAGCTGTGCCAGATTTTTAGAGTGGCCATTGAGGGTCTTCAGTAGTCACATACATACATCCTTGGAGTCATGCCTCTGTCCCACTACTGCTTATGAAAATAATTGAAAAATACCTCACAAGTTAACACCATAATGATATAATAAAGCTGCCTGAAAACTGTCTATGCTACTGTCTGAGAAATTGTCCTGCAAAAAGTTGTAATGAGAAATTTTAAATAGGAGGTACAATAGCCACACAAAACTCAGAGAAAAAAAATCACTTAGGCTCACTGAAATATTTGTTTCACAATTTTTTCCTGAACATTGTCAATTCAAATTGAAAAATAACTTATCGCTAAACCCCTGACATGTTTCATGCCACTTATGTTAACCTCTTCCATACAAATGTCTGTTGCCTTTCTACATGTCACTGAACCCACAATTTCTGAATAATTTTGCTTTTATAAAACCCAACATAAAATGTTCCAGCTGAAATTTTCCAACCAGTTGCTTTCTAGGAGAAGCAGAAAGAACATAGTAAAGAAAATTTCAACAAGAAGTCAGGGCACTCATAGAATGGAAGCTGTACAGAGACTGCAGGCATGAGAAAATCACCAAATACATGAGCTGGTATCTGCCACAGAGCACTAAATGCCCCTGTCTGGGAAAAGATCAGTTTAGGCACCCTGCTGTATTCATGCTTCTCTCAGTATAATTAAGCACAAAAGCCATGACAGCCTTAATCAGATAATTGCAGCAAATCTAGGTATGGTCCCCCTTAAGGGAAATCCTGTTAGGAATACTTCTTTAACAGAGAAAGAGACTTGGGCATAATTATCCATACTGAAATGAACAGAGTTCACAGCTCAATACAACTGCCAAGCAAAATATCTATTTTGATCTGCCTGTACGATGGAGTCTCCTGTTGAACTGATGTACGCATTGCAATTGCAAGCTGCAATTGCACTGGTGTTAATTTGGGGCTGGACTCCCCCCACGCTCTCAGCTGTGGATGTTGCTTTTCCTTTCTGTGCCCAGCTCCCCAGGGCCCTGCTAGGGCACTGCATCAGTAATGCCACCCCGAAGCCCAGAGAAATGGCCCCACAGCAGCTGCCTTCCCACCCACCGCTCGGAGCAGCAGCAGACCGGCCAGCTCAACTTCCCACTGCTCCCGCGTCGGCAGAGTAGCACGCTCAGGCAGGAGAACTGGTTTTCTCCTGCTCAAGGAGAAATTTGGCAAGCCCAGACTCCAGAATATTTCAGAAGCATAACCAATCAGTTGGTTTATTTACGTAATTTCCTTACCTGTTTTCTCCACCTAGAAGTTTCACTTCACTGCAGGTGGGGAGGGCGGGGGAGAAAACACCACCAAACCAAGGGTGCCAGCCATAGTAAGAGCTGCAGCTTGGCAAGTACACAACAGGAAAGATAATCTTGTCCTAATGTCGCTCACCTCGGCAGACCACAGTATCCTCTCTTCTCCTGCCAGGGACCAGCTGTGTCCTCCAACGTTCCTTTGTGCTTTTATGTTTCTATTAGGAATCAGATGGATGAATACAATGATCCTGATGTATTTAGTCACCACCTTTAGCTGTAAGCAGTTCTGATGGTAACCCTTTTTTTAAAAAAAAAAAGAAAGGGTTTTCAATGCTCTCCATTCCTTCCTACCAGTTACCTGTAGATTCATAAAAATTCAACTGTTTGCCTCTCTAACTCAGTCCAAGTATTTTTTCTAAGTTTCAGATGAAACAGCAACACAACAAGATTAGGAAGGGAAGATAGTCTCC
Organism: Aquila chrysaetos chrysaetos; assembly: GCF_900496995.4. NCBI lineage: Eukaryota > Metazoa > Chordata > Aves > Accipitriformes > Accipitridae > Aquila > Aquila chrysaetos. Next base: position 35,726,904 of record NC_044006.1, read on the forward strand.
CAATATTGATCCATTTTTCTGATGTTTAAGAACTGTGTGGGGACCTAGAAGAAATTTGACAAAGTCTCGCTCTTACCAACAGTCTGTGGGCGGAAAACAACACACTTCCGAGCACTCCTTTGGGTGAAGAGTCTCTCACACTTAGAATGGGTACCTCAAACACTGGCAGTTACGCTTGCATTTCCAGTTGTGAATAAAAACAAAGTGTTCCTAGGGGAAGAGAAGTACCGGAGGCTTAAGTCGAATTTATCAGCACAGAAAGTGCCTGGTAAGAGTGTGTACAGAGCTGTACTTTCCTTCTCAGAAGAGCCCAGCTTCCTTAGCAAGCTGAATACCTGCAAGGGGCAGAGGACAGGCCAGACCGCTCTGGCCATGCTTGCTAGGGCAACCAGCATGCAAGAGAAGATGCAGCAAAGATGAAAGGTGAGGACAGCACAGTTTTCAAAGGACAGAACTGCAGTGTTTGCAGCATTTGGTAGGCAAACAGAGCAAGCAAGGGGGTGGGAAGCAGTCCTCAATGTGGAAGAGCACTGCCTGTCACACAGGGCCACTTCTCCCTCCCTACCCTACCGAGGAGCCGCAACAGCTCTGCTCGAGCAGCCATGAGGAGACCAGCAGGCTGCAGAGCCAGATGAAGGAGGAAGGCACAACATCCCACCTGCTTTGGTGAAAAGACAGGAGGCTGCAAATCCATCAGGCTTAAGGATCTTGCTGTAGGATAAGACATTGCAGGCATTCTGGAGCTTGATCTTTCTAGCCATGTCTAAATATCATCTTTGCCACCCAATGATGAAGAGAAGGTAAAGAAGTCCCAGCACAAAGCTTTATCTCCTCAACAGAGAAGGAGATATAGTTTGGGCTCAACAGCTGGTAACAATCTTTAAATATTTGTCAGCTACCCCTGTTGTCTCCCGGGTTTTCAGTTGCAGCTGTTGTAACCAACGGTGCCATCTGCCTTAGAAAGCCTGGCCGAGAGCCCGCTCATTTTGTTGACTTTTGGCTTGTAATTTTTTTCCTCCCTGATTTTTCCCACCCGTTCCTCTGGCACAGGCTTGCGGCTCTTCTTCCTCTTCACAATGAGAGCAGCTTCGGCAGCATCCGCTCCTCAGGCAGGGACAGATTTGCTGCAGCCACCTGTCCTTTACAGCCTCTCATTTTAGCTCTGAAACCAAGTTGTTATTTCATCCACCCTGCTTGCCTTTCGGTGGCTGTCCTCGTGGCTCCCCTCCAGCACATAACAACATCAGTTTGGAGGAATATTGAATTTGCTTTCTTCCCATCCGAGCAGCTCATGCTGGTGAAGTCTCAGCCCAGACTAAAGAATCACTGCCCCAAAACCACTGTAAGTTTCTGTAATCCCTTCCCTAGGGAGCACTGACCAGTCTCCAGGCAGGATAAAAAGACAAATGAGTCTGGTCTTATGTGGCTGCAGCAAAGGTTTGAAAAAGAAGGTATCATCTCATGATTTCAACATGGAGGAAAGCACACAAGGCCCTGACTGGGATAGCCAGAATTGTCATGTAATGCCAATCATTAAATCCTCCCTTCAGAAATAAGGCTAGCTGTAGGCTACAGAGATTAGTGGTTACTGTGGCATACATGTAATCACATTGATCCAGTGAGTTGTGCAAGCATGAGTTTAATGCTTCTGAAAACCAGGTGTGACATTGCTCAGAACAAAGTCCTTTCTGCCTCAGAGAGGCAAATACATCCTGGGCATTGAGTGCAATGTGATCAGAGCTTTCGCCCTAACCTCTTTCCATCCGCTGGAGGGACAAAACCAATCTGAGCTCCACACCACTGTAATGTCAGTCCTCGTTACCTCCAAGAGCTAAATCTAGCAGCAGCGTTTTTATGAAAGTCACAAAGAAGCTGTTTATTATTTTACTGGGACAGTCAGGTTGAGTTTCAAAACACCAAGAATGGATTTTTAGACATGGCACTGGAAAGAAAACAGAATTAAAATGGGACCAAATCAGCACTCAGGCGAAGGGGAAAAAAAAAAATCAAACCTCATAAAATCCTCTCAAACTCATGCCTCCAAAAATCAAGCACTGAGATGCAATGGTCCATCATAAAAAACCCATCAGAGTTAGGAGCCTGGGGCTCCAGTTTTAGTTTCACAGTAATTAAGCAACCTCTGGCTAACCTGAAATGAACACTGCTGAGCACATTCCCAAATTATCAGCTGTGTGTTATGATAAAAGCTACAACGAAAGATTCAGAACTAATCCTGATAGAGCAGTAGCTAGAGTTGGCAGCAGGCATACAGAGCCCTAATTTCATTTATCAGTAACCAAGCTAATGGAAAAAAGCCTCAAGATCGTATGTGGACATGACTTACAGGAAAGCTAAGTTACTGATTCTTTCTGGTTAATTTTGATTATGACAGAATGTTTGCATAGTTGACGTGTGCTAAAAGTACTTCAACCTCCAAGACAGAAGATCTAGTTCACAGCCTCCAAAGCAAGAGTCATCTACTCACAGCCATGTGTTGGGTGAGGAAAGCAAAGGGCTTCATCACTGCCAGTAATACTCCTAAAATCCTACAGAGCAAACACACAGAGCCTTATGGGACCTAGTGCCTGCACTTCTTTAAGAAGAGGGCAGGCTGCTAACTTTCCGGTCAACAAGGAGGCAGGCAGGAGACACAGAATCTTCCCTGGAAACCTTTGCCCTGTCACAGTTGTGGGAAGGAATCCCCATTGCTTTGGATGGGGATTACAAGGTTTGTTTCACTGTGCTTAAGATGGCATCTCCTGGAAGAGGGCTGTAGACAAAGTATGTTGATGGAGTGGATTTGTAAAGAAAGATCAGTAAGAATTTTGGAAATAATATTGCTAAATTATATGAGGCTCAGATACAAAAAGGCATGCAAGCTAAGGAGACCCTCCAGGGAAAGAGCACTGTAACACTCTAGCCCACTGTAACCCAGCTGAAGCTGGCAGAAACGCACTAGGGAGTAGTACAACTTGCTTATATAAAAAATACAAGATAAATAGAAAAATACAGATTTTTCAGATGACTCCCTTTGCAAGGCACCATTAATAAAATAGTTTACAGATTAGCTTTTTTCAACTCTCACCAGAGGAAAGCAAACAGCTTATCCTATGCAAGTAGAACATCTTTTTTTTTCTGAGGCACTATCTGAACTAGGGAGAGCTAAACCTCTGGGGTTTATGTGTTTTATAGGTGTTTTTCCAGTTGCTAAAAGGACTTGTGCTGATGCATATAAAATGGAACGGAGATCTACATCTCTGCCCTGCTTCCCCCCATACCTCTGTCTTGTTGCACTTTTTCATGAGTGTTTAGACACACAGTAGGAAATGAGGTAATAGTGCTAAGGAGTTTTCCTCCACAACCGCAAACGAGGGTCTCAGCTCACAGCCTCCCTCACAGATATTGAATTTTATTCCCATCCCTTTGCACAGATTTATAGACTGGTTTGTGTTGGAAGGGGCCTTTGAAAGTCATCTAGTCCAATCCCTCTGCCATGGGCAGGGACATCTTTCCCCAGATCAGGTTGCTCAAAGCCCTGTCCAACCTGACCTTGAACACTTCTAATGGTGATGGGGCATCCACAACTTCTAGACATCTTATGTTAGTGGTAACTGCAAGTGAATGCTTGCCTTTGTTGGCTGTGTGTAATGACAGCTTTGGAAACAGGGCTGCATAGAAGAAGGAAATATGGTTTCACAAAATATTTTGGTGTTTCGTTTCGTTCCAAATTGCACTTGCAGGAAGCATTTCCAAATTACAAGGAGACCCCAAAGCAGGCCAGTGGGTTGGGTGCACCAGGGGCCTAAATTGTGGGATTTTCACACCCCTCCATCTCTGAGGCCGCTGCCACAGAGCCTCTTCCAGGGTCCTGGATCTGGGAAGGCTGAGGTGGCCAAAACCAAAACCAGACACAGTCAAGCTGGCATGAAGTTAGGCAGGTTTTGCCACCATCCAACTTTGTTTCCCTTGGAATTTAATCCAAATCAAATTATGTCTTTGAAAGACTTGTTTTAATAGAGCAACAGGTCTCATCCAACATCTCCCAGGAATTTTTGTGCCCAGCTTCAGCCGTGCTTGTTGACAGCCTCCCCCATGTCATATCACCAAGTCACCAGCTGTCACATCTACTGCTGTCCTGTTAACACTGTCCTCATGTAGGGCTGAAGTGGCGTTACCTTTCTGGATGGTTCATTTCCACCTACCGTATGACAGAGAGATGAGCATAGAGTCAGCTGAGAAAGTCCCTGGGGATCGCTGCCAATTCAGAGACCACAACCCTAAGAAAGTTAGTTTGTGTGGGGAGAATCTGATTTATCTCTCTCATACTGTAAGACATCTGCACCTTTTACCATGATTGCTTTTACTGACTCAAATATTTTTAAAAGAAAATAAGTAATTAAATACAAGCAGCCTGCTATCAGGAACCAAGTAATAATTTATAAGCATTCACCAAAACTTGAACTGATTCTGACACCTCTCAGATATTTACAGGAGAGAGAAATTCATATCAAACGTGCTCTGAAATCTATTTATAAGGGCAAGCTGAGAGACAGAGGATCTAAAACAGAGAAACACTTTATGAAAACCCCAACTGGGAATAAAACTATTTCCACTACCCTCCATATTGCAGCATTTTACCAATACTAAATACAAAATCCAGTTTTTCTTAAACCAAGGCAGCTTAACAAACATTTCCTCAAAACTGTATAGTGCCAAGTTATGAGAGCTTCACTCATGTTCCATTTATATATATTCAGCCATGGACATGGAAGGGAACTTTGTCATAATAAGCAGAGATTTAAAAACTGGTATAGGTTCATTATAAGGGCAACAATGAATCAGACAATTACCCGAATGCAAACAATTGATTTTTATATTGGACATTTTCTGATGAATTTTTGCTGTTAGCTAGTAAAATTGTAAGTCAGTCAGTTACTCTCCAAAAGACCTGAATATTAGTTAAGAACTATGAATGACTGCCTAGAGGTAGCACAGCAGCCAAGTCATCCTGTCAATTAAGCAGGCTTTTCTTTGTCATCCCTGACAATGTTTTAGAATAGTCTGTAAGTAGGACAGAGCAATTATCCAATAAATTCAGTTTTAAACAGAAATTATCCATTTCTAATAGTTAAACAAAAGCTTTTTATAATCCCTCACAGAGTAGGTTTTATAGCATAGCAATTGTCTCGCTTCCCTTGCTTGTGACTGCAAGCAAAAACTACCATTTGACTACAACAGGTTTTATGTATCTTATAAATACACTAGCGTGCCTTATATGATATATATACACATAATGCATCTCAGAAACACCTTAATTCATAATTATAAATTTCTTTAATAAAATCATAATAATCCATTGTCATAAATATTAATGTAAAAAACCTTATCAATCTCCTATCATTGTTAACAAAAAACATCATCTAAATTACAAATTAATGATTTTTACAATAAAATCTACATATAATTAACATAGTTAGAATTCATACTAAAAGCTAATATAAAAAAAACTTGTTAATCCCAGATTCATCACAATGCCAGTTTTAGATCCCAGCCACACAAACCAACAGCCAGTTCCTTCAAAGGATGAAGTCTAAGACCCACATGAAATTACTGGACTTTATCGCCACATACAGCTGCAAGTGATTGCACAGGAAAAGCAGGTAAAGAGGAAAGGAATACAGAGTTTGGAGTGGTGTTTTTCAAAGGGACTCTTAGGAGTCCTGACACACATTGGGTGGTGTGGCAAACTGCAATGGCTGTTTGCTGAGTGGCTCTCAGCACCCCAAACATTTGCTTTCCCTCTCCCCCCAGAGGACAACACCCCCACAAGGACATCTGAGCAACACATTAGCCTGCTCCAAAACAGGTTCATGTCCCACCCCAATAAGTGTGGTCATCCTTCATCTGGACATTCGTCATCTCTGCATCCCATTTTCTACGTTAATTTTTTATCATTTGCTTGACCTTTGATTTGCTATCATGGACTGATCACAAGCAGGCAATGGTAACATCGCTTTTCAAAGGCCAACAGCAACCTATCTTGGTCTTCTAGAAGGTCTATATCTCCACCGCATCACAGAACTAGAACTGAGAAAACATACCCTGAATGGCCTGATTTATATCCAAATGAATATTTGTCCTTCTTCCCACACTACTTTGAGGTTACACAGCCCATCTTGTGGTGCCTCGACCTCTGGCAGGCCTCCGCGGAGCAACCATTTATCAGAGGGGTGATGTTGGGTTACCTGTTTTGCTGCCAGCTATTGTGAACTGTAGGCATTTCTCTTTCTTACTGTTGCTTTTGTCCTATTCAGTTTGGTGCATAGTTTTGTGTCTTTGTCCTTTAAGTGTAGCCTGTTGCTCTAGCTCAGGAAAATGCTGCTTTCCATGCCCAGTGACAGCATACACTTTAGAAAAAAGCCCACTGAGGAGCAGTGGTTGAATGCAAGTCTTTTCTATTTCTACTTTGATATGGTCCCCCTATTCTTAGACGTTTCTACTCTCTATATTATTTAGCTAATCCAGAGTTTAAACATGCAAGACAGCCCGTGAAATTAAAAGCCATTTTCATGCATTAACAGAAGCAGGGCTTTTTTTTTTTTTTTTCTGTAACATTTTGAGCTGAAATCAGCAATATGTAGCCATATTTTTTAGAATGTAGGAGCCTGATCAAATGGGTGTTAAAAAATAATCATAAAATCTCTGCTGAAGTATGGAGAAAGATGACAACAGTAAACTTCAAAGACTAATAAACAAAAGCAGCCATATTTTCCTTTCCTGAGGTCAAATCTCATCTTAGTAGAGTTAATGGAGAAATCAGCATCAATTTCAATGGAATCAGGATTTCTCTCCTCTTGACTTATCATACTGTGGGTGTGCCATGATATCAAGACATGATTAGTCTCCTGACACCAACTCGTCTGTTGGCAGCCCTCAGCATAGCAGGTTACTGCAGCTACAGGAGATAGTGATTTCCAGATTTAGACTTTTAGAAATGCAAATGAGGTACAGTCCCACCTGAAAAACTCACATATATGGATTTCATTACATTTTGCCTTATTTAATCACCTGTTAGGTATACTTTAGAAGGAGCTAGAAACCACTAGAAAGCTTTCACATTCTAGCATGGGTTCTCTTTGAAAGCCTCTGCCAGCTGACCGTGGCACTTTTCCATTTCACCACTCAACTTCAGGATGGTGTCAGAGACTAAGTATCTCAGGATGTATCACAGAAATACTATATTTATTCATGCTCAATCTCACTTTGTATCAGCATCTTTATCATGTAAGCTCTAAAGGAAAATAAATTTAGTAAGAGCCACCTGTGATATAAAACTGCAGGAGAAATAATTAAGATTAGTAGCAGACTGAGTTTCTGAATGAAGATAGACAATGTATAACCCAAATCCACTTTATCCAAATGATTAGTAGCTCACTTCTTTTGTTGATGGAGTTTAAGGCATAAAAAATCATGCCGGTGTATTAACCATTTGATCTACAACTTATATGATATTAAAAAAAATAAATAAATAAGAAAGCACTGTTCAATTCTCTGACTCAGACAAAGACTATAAATTTCACAGGACTGGCCTCTAAAAATAAATACTTTTAAGAATTTTGACATGATAAATGGACAGAGGGAAATCTTCACATTCATGCAGCTTATTTAAACTTTGTTCTCTGGAGTCTCACAGAGTATATTTAGCTTTTCATTTTCCTTTCAGAAATTTCATTTCAGAAGCACCTTAGGAACAGCTATTTTAAGCCTACACATATCATTGTAGGGATGCCAGTGCTAACCCACTGACAAAGCTGCTTAAGGATGCCCTGAAATCAAGCTCCGCAGATGAGAAAGGCAGGACAGAGTTTCTATTAGATGCTTGTCCTTCAGGAGATGTTTAAGCCTGTGCTGTTCAGTGACTGCTTTCAAACAGTTCACACCACCTCCCCCACCCCAAAAATCTTTTACTATATACAATATTCCATGCGTTTTCAGCCACCTTCTAGTGTTTATCAGTACACTTTCCACATGGCAAGCTGCCAATAAAATTCAATAGATGAGACGGACTTTACGAAGTGATTAGAGTCTGCGAGTATTTGCTCAAAGATGTCCTCCATTCTTTGAGAAGGTTCAGAAAGGTGTTTGCCCTTCATATGTCCTGTTATCAGACAATAACATCCTCCATAATTTTATGCTCCAAAAACTTCTGGCAGCAGTATAGAACAAAAGACCTTGTAATTGGCTTTTAAGAATGATAGAATTACAGCATTGTTTTACATATGAGAAATTAAGGTTATTCTTCAAGGCCATGTATTTCATCCTACACTGTATTAACACACTATAATCAATATTGGCACCCAAAAATAATGGATCAAAATGTTCTTCTGTTGCATAAGGCAGCTCACTCAAATTGATCAAACATTACAAGCTACACATGGTTTTCATGCTACTTAAGAAGCTAAATTATTTAAACATCCCCAAATCTAATAGCTTACTAGGTGTCTGCAGCTCCTCGTTCATATTTATATTCATTCATATATAGAGGTGGGATGAAATACAAATTGCTCAAAGCCAGCAAACAAATTCCAGAATAACTCCCCTATATTCAAATAATGTTCATCTGGAGGTAACACAAAACTTTCCCCTCCCTTTATTAGGTCTGTGCTTTTTCATCATTTACACTTGTAGCTTGAGTAACTAAAGGTTTTAATTCAAGGCTGCTGCTGCTTAGTATCAGTAAAGCCAGGAGGCAAAGAAGTTGATTCAGATTCTCTGTAGGCTGGCAGATACATAAATTAAGCTACATTTCAGCAGTTCTAGACTTTGGAAGGATCACCTGCCATGTGAATGAAGTACTGCTGAACTGAACTTGATAAATCATCTGGCAAATATCCATGCCTAATGAATATGTAGCTTCAGAGAAATACCTAAACCTATAGCTTGGTAGCCAACAGGATTAGCCTGAAAAGCATGTCCCTCAATAAAATTAAATAAATCTTTAAAAAAAAAAGGCAATTACAGATTCAGTGGTGCATTTTCTCAGTGAGATCTTTTTCTCCTTATTTAGCAATAATCTAGTGTTCCCACCACATATCCACTAATCAGTCTTTCTACAGTGGATTTATTTGGATGAATAATATTTGAGTAATGCTCTGAGTTCTCTTTTAGACACACAGTGTGGTCCAAGTGAAAGTACTCCAGACTGGATCTCAGCAGACCATGGGTTTTACCACTGACCATGGTTATGTTCATTTGTCTCTTTATGTCCCCATTTTCTTCATTTCTGTGCATCTGCTCAGAAAGTCAGATCATTTGGACAACAGCTGTCTCATCTGATGTGCTCTCCTCTCACCGTGCACAACAGAAGCCTAACGTCTAGGCTCTGCAGTATTACCAACCTGTGTAGTAAAAACTTGTTCTTTTCCCTGAATTATTAGCACCTGAGTGAATGACTGTGTTTCCAGAGAGCAGCCAATTCAAGACTAAGCTTTTAAGAATAAAATAGGGCTTTTTAGGTCACTGATATGTCAAGTATGAACTATTGTACTCTATTAACGTATAAGTGCAGTATATGGCATTCTATTCTAATTTAATCTCTTTTCCACTCACTCACTTTTAACATGCTCTTACCAACTACAACTACAAGGTTTTTTTGCATAGTGTAAGAGTTTACACACTTTCTTGCAAGCTAAGAGTTCTTGCCTCACACCTGCCCTGATGGAGCATTTGTACCTGGTTTCTCTAGGATGGATCACAGCACCCTTATTTTGAAATCAATCACGCAACATGGTTCTTGCAAAAGAGATGACTTACTAGGCAGAAAAATTCAATATGTGAAAATCTAGTAGCTTTGAACTGCAGTTGCCCAACTCAAATGCAAAACCACCGTGTATTTACACCGAAGCCTGTGGCACCTCCAGAAAGTTTGTCTTTAGCATTAGTCATTCTTGTGCTGATCCTTAGCAAAGATCCTCCTTAGGGCCAGCTAACCTGTGTTATCTTTTTTCCTTGACTCTCTGGAAACATGCAGATTGCAAGTAAAGGGAAATACTCCAACTAGAGGTGAAGGCAGGTTTGGATAATAACACTGCTTCAGCATTTGTCTATAAATGTATGGCCTGTTTTGAGATAACAGATACACAGAGCACTCTTTGGTTTTGGAAGACTCCAGGTGCTCAATAGTTCTCAAGATCATTGCCAAAAATCACATCTACCTAGCTGGAGCCTTGGAAAAGGCGAGACATCCAAGAATACTTTTGAAAAGCAGATACTTTGTCTGTTCTAATATCACCTATGTAAAATCTATGTGCGATCACACAGTGCAAACAAATGGAGCCCATGTAAAATTTCATTAGTCCAGGCCTTGTCAAAGGTGCCATGCATGTTGTGCAGCATTCCCAAAAGGTGTTTGTAAAGCTAGCAGCAAAAACGACTCATGTGAAGTTCCTTTCCCTGCTGCAACTTAGACTGTGTTTTGCATTCCTATTATTTAAGAAGCAGATGATGGCCAAATTAGTCTATTCTGTGCATTCACATCTACCTGTTCACTCCCCTTCTCTCAGAGTGTAAGTGAACGTGCATTTGCTCCGGGCTTTGAAAAATCCTACCATGCTGCCTGACATAATGGCACGTATGAGAACCCTAATGAAAATAACAACTTTGAGCAGCTCTTGATATCTGGGATTTTGAATCTGGGATTGAACTCAACTGTACTAGTCCATCGACAGTATTGATGATTTTCATTTATTCCATCCCATCAATACAAGTCTAAGAAAAATTTAGTATTTAAACCTCTTCATTCCTACAATGCCAGGAGATAGCACCAGATAATACAAATGCACTGAAGAGGATTGTCCCTATGGCAGAAGGTCAGGGTTGAGGGTTTTTTTGTTTTGGCTTTTTTTAAGCTACATTTCCCATCTCCCCACAGCGTGGATCTGTATCTCACAGACATGCTTTTTTGCAGATCTGCTTCCTCCTTTCTTTTCACTCTGGTCAGCTGGTGGTTCCTCTTGTGCAACTGAATTTGACACGTGCAAGAATGTTTGTTTATGCTGTGCACAAGCTGGGAAATGCTTTTTGACAGCCAATAGGTCTGCAGCATCTTTGGAGACTTTTAAAAGCACATTGAAGACTTCATTATTTACAAAGCTTTACGGCTAGGATGCACCAATCACCTATGGTTGATTTGTCAAAGGAATACTTGACTGTATTTTTAGGTATCCACCTTGTATAGACTTTGCACAATCCTAGAAAGGGATTTTGTCTCATCCTGCTGTTTCGGGAACTTTAAAATTCATGTTCCTTCATTCTTCCACTGTGCTTAATTTTCTTTTTCATTGGGTGGTTTGAGGGATTTGGTGGGGGTTGTTGGTTTTGTTTTGTTTGGCCATTTTCCTGCTTTGGTCACTGCAGCAGTTACAAGATTAAATCTGAGTTCTCCTCAGCTCCACACAGCATCAGAAGACAGTCACAGAGTGGCTGTGATACCTTTAATATGTCCAGGATGTTGTGTCATATTCCAACCTTTCTTTTGTTCTGTCCTTGCAAAACCACAATTTTTCCAAGTCTTTAGCAGCATGATTTGTATTACTTGTAATGTCTATTTCCCCTTAATCATTACCATTTCAGGCCATGCATGCTTCTTCCTCCTCCCCAGTCAAACAACATTTTATGTTCAGACATGTGCAGTTACTAATGTTTTCACTTTCCCTATATCTCCATTCCCCCTACCCTCCTTAGCTTAGGAGAAACATTAGGGATCAATTTTTAGCAAACACCCACAGCCCATATACAAATCAGCAGGAGCAGCAGGTGTTCAGCATCTCTGAACATCAGGCCCTATCTGCATATTCATGCCATGCTCATTGCCCAAGGAGCTGAACACCTGCACCAGCCTGGTGTTGTCAATTCTTGTGATTTTATTTCCAGTCTGAGGCTATGTGGTGGTTTTAATCAGTGCTTCTGGAATCATCCCATTATTTGGAAATCTCAGCATTTATCACAGAACTCTGGTCCTCATGATCCCAGAGAGAAGCACAAAAACACCATCCAGGTGCCAAGGCAGGTTAAAAATGTATTCCAAAATTATTTGTTTTCTGAAGTATTAATTTAAGCCAACTCTTTGACCAAGGAGGACACGACTCATGATGGTTGAGACTTGCAATAATGCAAGACTTCAAAGTGATTTACACTTTGTTCCCTATGCCACTAGAAAGTATACAAGGTCTCTACTATAGAAACTGGGAAAATATTCATACTGAGTGGTGACTTGTTTTATTTAATGTTCACTTAAAATAAGCCCATAATGCTTATGTAATCAAAGGTGCCATAAATACTCCAGCAAGCTAAGATACTGACAGGAATGTTCACTGGCTTCTTCTGAAAGGTCTATAATTTATCATTCACATAAATCCTCCCCAAAAGCCTGATTCTCACCCAACCAGAAAACTGAAGCATGCTGTCTGATGTACAGACCCAGACAGAACATCTGAGCTCTTGAGTATGGTATATTCATAAAATGCTGGACATATATAGATGTATACACATACATACAGTATAAACCTAATATTATCCATATAAATTACCTGGAAATTAATTTTGGGCAGAGAACGTGTCAGGTTTGTAATCTGTTTGCAGACAACTTGTAAACAGAAAGAGGTTGGGTTCACCAGATATTTATTTGCTCAGCTCAGTTTTGTCTTTAATAAATTATTGGATTTTCTTCTCTATAGTGTTCTTAGTGGATATAAACAGATTTCACAAGGTTGATCTAACTGCCAAATAAATCATGGGAGAATGAAGGACCTTCAGCAGTTTCCTTAACAACATGACAATGGCACAAACACAGCAGTGAATTTTCTGGCACTTGCTATTTTGAGAGGTTTCCATCTCTTTTGAAATGAAGAAGCCAGTGGGAAACAGTTAGGCAAAGGTTTCTTGTGGACAAACATCAGTGCTGCCAGTGAAAAGCCTCGCTGTGCCTTGGATAGGTGTGCATGAGCCTCAAGCACTTCACGTTTGCTGATCTGCCTTCCCCTGGTCCTTCCATTAGGCTTCTCCTCAGGCCACTGCTGCCAAAAGCAGCTACTGGGACTTGCCAGAGCAGTCAAACCTCATCCAGCTTTGCTTGCCTCTCATTACCGTGAGGGGGATTGCTCTCAGGGAGGAGAAATGAAATGACGAAGTCCTTTATTGTGTCCATCTCCTTCACTAGGAAGGCACAAGATAGCTGGGAAGGGCTGCTCTCTTCTTCTACAGCGCTGCAGGGTTGTGCTGAGACCTGGTCCGTGTCTAATGTTTGGTTACATCTGTTGAGTTAGTGCCAGGAACAGCCTCAGCCAAATAGTTCAGATGCAAATGTTTAGACGACTGTGGAATGATTGCTGGAGGTGACTTATTGATATGTCACGTCCCCCCGCTCTTAAGGGAAGATAAACCTACAGGGTGGAATGCGGTAGATGTACACGAAATCTGTTCCATAATAATTCCCTAAGCAACATAACCTGCAACCTTAGATGTTAGCAACATGAGGGGAGCCTGGTATACTGACTCTGAGAGAAACAACACGCAGTGTGGAGCCGAGTAGAAGCACCACAGCCAGGCCCTGTGTCCTGGTTTCGGCCGGGATAGAGTTAATTTTCTTCCTAGTAGCTGGTATAGTCTTATGGTTTGGGTTCAGTACTAGAAGAATGTTGAGAACACACTGATGTTTTCAGTTGTTGCTAAGTAGTGTTTAGACCAAGTGAAGGATTTTTCAGCTTCTCATGCCCAGCCAACAAGAAGGCTGGAGGGGCACAAGAAGCTGGGAGGGGACACAGCCAGGGCAGCTGACCCAAAGTGGCCAACGGGGTATTCCATACCATGTGTCATCACGTCCAGTATATAAACTGGGGGGAGTGGGGCTGGGAGGGATCACCACTCAGGAACTAACTGGGCATTGTTTGGCAGGTGGTGAGCAATTGCATTGTGCATCACTTGTTTTCTATATTCCAATTTTTAATTATTGTTATAATAATAATATAATATAATAATATATAATATTATTATAATATTATTATTGTCATATTATTATTATCATTAGTAGTTTCTTCCTTTCTGGTCTATTAAACTGTTCTTATCTCAACCCACAAGTTTTACTTTTTTTCTGATTCTCTCCCCCATCCCACTGGGTGAGGGGGGAGAGTGAGTGAGCAGCTGCATGGTGCTGTTGCTGGCTGGGGCTAAACCACAACACTCCGTGATATCACCACAGGGATGGGGAACTGGAGCTACTGGAACAAGAATGGAAGGTCCCTGCACTGAATCCACTGAAAGAAGGAGGTGAAACAATGGGGTTCTGTCAACACTATGGTCTTGCTTCTGATTTATACCATAAGTGCCCAGTTCTGGAGCAGTGGCATGATAAATCATGTCCTCTGGGTGAACTTTGCTCATTATAATCTCATTATAATACCAAAACACACCTCCATCCCAAAAGCTACCCACCTCCAAGATGCGACGACCCCTCACTGAGCATGCGCTCTGAATTTTCTCTAGCATATAACTTTAAAAGTAAAGCGAGAAGATTTTATACCAGTCATATTAAAGGTATGTATGACTAGAGTCTCTCAAGCTCCACCTAAAAATAAGAAAATAGTTTAAAAGGGCTTAAGAGAGGAGGAATGCTAGGGAAGATACCATCACAGACAAGTCAGGAGGACATGCTGACTTCTGTGATCAGTCAACAGGCTGAACCTCTCTTCCTCGCCATAGGGATGCCTGTTGGGTGAGGTTCAAAACCTTGGTTATACCAAGTGCTTCCCTGGGAAACTTAGAAATCTCCATAGAGTTTTTCCATAATTTAACATGTTTGTAGTCAACTGTATTATTCATATTCTTGGTATTTGCATGTGCTTTGCAGACAGTGTGTATATCACCAGCAATCCAAAAGAACCTGCACTTCTGTTGCTTTAATAAACTGTACTATTCATTAAAATCTAGCCATGATAGTTCATTGAACGTGACCACACTCCTTAAATCTGGCCATGATAGTTCATTGAACACAAGTAGATTGAAAGTATATTACGCTGTTAGTGCATCTGTAATCATGATAGTTCAATATATATCGAATGCGACTGGACTTACAGCATTGAATTGGGCATCACTCAGAATCTAAGCCTCGCCACCCCGAGCCTCTCTGATATCTGAGGACAAGCTGGAATGCCAGGGGATTTATTTTCTGCCAAACTTCTTTACCCTTTAACGCAACAGACAATGGACCACAGGTCACATTACATGGAAACATTTTTTCCTGGACTTTTGTTATTGCAGCTGATCAAAATGTAAATATTGAGGTGGTTTACAGGGGTGGGCTTTTTTTTACCCTGTTTTGTGGTACACAAGTCTATTTTTCTCTAATTCTCTATTTGACCTGCAGATAACTGATTGTATGTAAGACTGTATATATTCCTGTTCAGTTGTGTTTTCCAAGTCACATCTGGTGTAAATAGCAGTTCTTGCCTACAAAAGAAAAGAAAATGTTAATTCTCTAAAATGTTTTTGTGCTCAGAGCTTGTGTTGGCTATACTTCCAGGTGAAGCTCAAGCTGTGGTTTTGTAAATCAAGGAATTTGCAAGTCTTTAAAAGCTATTGTAAATTATGTAGGGTGCTTGAAGAAAAACTTGGGTCCAGTATATTTCCTCACTGTGTCTCATGTAAGGAACAGTCCGGCAGAAATAAATGCAGATTGAGTGGGAGACAAATGTAATCATTCACTAACCATTCCAACATGAGGGAAGAGAAGTTATATATTACAAATTATAACATCTTTTTTTCTCCTTTTCTTCTTCCTGTTTTTCTAAGTCAAACACATGCTATTCCCTGCTTATGAATAGTGAGACTGACTCTCCTGCTTCTCTTGGGGTGGGGACTCTGCTGCATGGCTCATCGTGCACCTGTGTTATCTCCATCCCACCCACGCTTAGAGGGCTCCAGAGTCAGGCAGGGCAGAATTGCAAACTCCTCATCCTCCCTCAGTAATCTTACAACTTTCTGACTACTGTGGGTAAAGAATAAATTAAAAAAAAAGACTAAACAAAAGACATTCCTATGCAAGAAGCAATTATTTTTTGAGTTTATTTTAGCTAAGAAGGGACTTCTTTGTCAAGACTCCTCCATTTCCATTTCAGTTGCTGTTTCTTTTTGTATTGATTTTTTGTAAACATTGTGACTTGTAGCAATCAGCAATACTTGCCCAGCAGCAATGTACGTTAAAACAGGTATAATAGAGTGGGTGGGGAGAAATGGTAAACGTTACCCATGAAGAAGACAGCCTAGGTTTTAATACAGTATAGAAAGCCTCCTGAAATACTGTGTCAAAGAACTGAGTTTGATTATAGCAGTGAATATTTTTTTTTTCTAATTTCTGTCCCATGACATGAAACGCATGAACAGCCAAGGGCTTCATGGAAGGAAATGTTCTCCTCAAGCAGTGTCCCACCAGATCAGGTCCCCCAAGAGACACCTCCAGGCAAACCCCTTCCTGCAAGCTGTCTGGGTGTTGCACTGGGCTGGATATCAAGCTCTAAGGCCTTCAAAACAGGGAAACAATCCTTAGTATGGCTGTAGAAACACTTTAAGGTACAGCAAACCTGATAAATACAACAGGGAGAAAATCCCCTGGAGTCCCAGTGACAAGTGAGACGGATTTTATTGAGGCCTGGATTTAGATGTCTACATGTGACCAAATACCAGTTCAGACCTCTTAATCCATTTACCAGATCAGAATCCTGATACATCTCCCTTAAATCTCATCTTCTGAGATGGACTACTGTTGAGTAGCCAACTCCACGGAATGGGAGAATAAATTCACTTAATACACACTTCAGAGCCACAAATGGCAGTGACTGCCGTGCAGGAGATTTAGATAAAGTATCCCTTGAAGGTATGTCTGGGAACGGTTATGTTAATACTCAAACATATTTTAGACTGTGATCACTTAAGTTATACAGAAAAGTTAGTTTATGCAGAAGAAAGAGGCTTCTGAAGAAAATTGTGTATCTAATTGTGATGATAGCTAGAGGGAGCAGTCTGCAGTGCAGCCGATTGCCACTGTGCAATGCAGTAATCAATTACCTGATTAGAAAGGCAAGGTAGCCATCGGCTGCCTTTTGTTACAGTGTCAGTGATTGCAAAGGGAGAACTCAAAAACCCAAATTGCTCCATGTTGCCATTGAGTACCTATTATCTGCTGTTAAGAGGGGTTTGAGTATTACTGTGTACACTGAAAGAGGCATAAAAACATTAGGTTGACCTGCGTATGGTGCTTTTTCTGCTGGTTACGCTTCCCAAGATTTAGCTGTAACCCACCTGTTGATTCTGCCCTATCAGGAGTCCCATGCAGTGCTAGGAGGCAGACGTGAGCTTTCTGTCTGGCCAAGGTTGGTAAGGAGAGCCTTACAGATGGCTTGTGCCTTCTTTTATCACAGCCAACCAAATATGGCCCTTTTGACAAAATCACTCTTGAAACAGTCTCCTCCCTCATTTCCTTGAGGTGACTACTCAGTGTTTATGATGGAAATTTTTATTCCAACACGGGAAACCAAACAGTTTCTTCAGGCTTGCCAGGTGAGACGCTTTTGCTCAACGTCCTGCTGGAGGACAGAGCTGAACTCCGGAGCTCCATAGGACAAGAGAGCACAGCAGGGCACAGAAGGCAGCAGCAGTGCTTGGAGCTTACAGAAGGTATGCCAGGACAGGCGCTGGGCTAGCTTGAATGCTTGGCTGCCTTTCAGCAGCTAGGGGACATGCCTGAGTATGCACAGAAAGACCCACAGGATCCTTCAGAGCACAGAGGTATGGGCGTACAAAGGAACTGAAATTTTTATGCCTTTTAGTGGCTTGGAACTATTTGTCAGGCTGAAGTAGTTCCACTGAAAGCATTTGAGGGTTTCCTTTATCCCTAGTTAGGGGGGTTTGAGAAATGTTCAGATCAAAGTGCACCCAGTAATGTCTCTTAAGTCCCCATAGCCCTACAGCTTTTGCACCATGCACCTGCCCTGGAGACCACTGAACTCTCCAAGGTCAAAGCTTTCTTTCCCACATCTCAACTCATCTTTCCTCATATCTCACATCTCCTTCTCCCACAGATTTCAGCTATAGACAGCTGCAGCTGGGCTATACTGCTCCATGGGTTGCCATTTGTCAGCTGAGCTGTACTAACCATCCAACTGGTCATTCCTAGCTTTCTGCAGAGCCACAAAACCTTGAGACTTAAACCATCTTCAGGGTCAGAAGAGGTATCACTTAACGTTGTGGTAGGCGAGGCTCAGCTGACAAGCAGTCAAACAGCTTGCAACTGTCTGTCCACACCCATCAGCTGGCTTACATGAGTACTGTCTTTTATTTTGAATGTCATCTTTCATATTATTTTCAAACTAGCAAATAAAAATTAGTAATTTATAGCAGTGTAAAGCAGGCAGGCTCAAACCCTTTACAAGTAAGCCCAGAAGCCCAGCAGAAAACCTCTGTCAGATCTGCATCAGCAAGGTCAGTCCAGAAATTACTGCTCTGCATTTGACCTCACATCTGGAGTGAGGGAGGCAGCTGTTAGGCAGGTAAGGGTGGGAGGGAGGGTAGTTCAGTCCAATGAAGTAAGGAATAATTTCTATTTTCACCAGTGCATTGGCTGGAAAAAAAAGGCTGGGAACCTTGTTTGAAGCCAGCTGTGCTTTCCCTGCAAGCATCACCACTCTGCTGTGCAAGAGTTATTGTGAGCCAGCTGTAAAGCATCCTCCACATCAGCCGCCTAATCCCTGAGGGCACAGAAAAACTGAGTCAGCATACACATATCTTCCATTGTCAGCCAGGAGAGGGAGTTCAGAGAAAAAAAAAAAAAAAAAAAAAAAAAAAACAGCTTTTAAAACGGTCTCTACAGCAAGTAATCAAAGGCAGCTCTCTTGAAAGGATCCCCAGTCGGGAGCACAGAGTAGAAGCAGCAGTGAATGCAACAAAGCAGCAAAGCTGATCCCTGGTGCTGCAGCCATGGCGGATGCCTGAGGATGGCAGCTCTGGGGCACCTGCCCGGTAAAGGCACGTTCTGTGGTGCTGCTCTTCAAGGTTTGACAAAAATGCTGGGAAAAAGAAGAAAAAAAAAATGGGGGGGGTGATCTGCCCCTAGAAAACACTTGTGGTACAAACTGGGCTCATGACAGTAGCAGGCGATCTTTCATGTTAGAAAGATTCATAATAGACCAATAGAAAACAAATACACATGTATTTCTGCTTGAGTTTATAAATAAAACACACCATACATAGATGCTTAGCCTGTTAATACTAGATAACAACATATTGTAAAGTGAACCAAATTCTTTATTTCTGTCACCGATTTGTATTCACTAGACCCTATAAAATGGGGCTTCAACCTTGCTTATGTGAACCCCTGCAAAACTTGCAGTGGAGGTGCCACCCCCAGAAATTTGGGTTCAGCCTTTCTGAAATAGGTTTGGTTTTCTTCTGTACTTTCCATCACTCTCTTAGAAGCAATTTTTGAACCATCCAGGGTCAGTGAACCACAGGTTAAAAAACACTGCCCCAGAAACCCTGATCAAAATCTGAGGCCTGCTGTGCTGAGCGCTTCCAAACACCAGAGGTAATATCCCACCTCAAAGGCTTTACAATAAGTAGATGGGATGGAGAGAAGAGACTCAGGGAGTGGGAGGCACTGAGAAGCAGCTCCACTTGCCTGAAGCCATATGGGTCCCTAGCAGAGCCTGGTCTCAGTTTGCTTCCATGGTGCGCACCTCTCCCCAGGGTAAAAAAAGCCGTTTTCCACCCTGGTGTGTGGCAGCAGCTGAACAGAAGGAAAGCGGGTGAGATTCAGAGGGCAGAGGCAGCGCCATGCGTTCCAGTGGTCTTGCATCCCCGCCACTGCCCAAAGCTGCCGGGTTGCACACACTCACCTCAGGCACTGACCACAGCTGGCACATCCTTTTAAAAGCACTTCTGTGGTTTTTGGGGCCTCCTGGCAATGGTTGTCACCTCAACAACCCATCAGGAAAAACACCAGGCAATGCAGTCTCCTAATTGTATTATCACAGCGCCTGCACAGCTGTAAGATATGCTCATGCTGCGGGGATGCCCAGACGCAGAAAATGAGGTTTCTGCTGTTGTCAGGTCTCTGCTATTAGATACTGCTAATATAGAAAGGCACTCCAAATACCTAGGACCAACTGACACACTGTCTTTTCTCCAGCCCAACAACTTGGTGTGAGACAGAAATGCAATTTAGTGATAACTGAAGTAGATTATGCCATGTCCTGCAGAGCTGGCTTTGGGTCCCTTAATGCCACATTTCTGGTTTTAAAATGTTTTCTTTAGCTGCCTCAGAATTATGGATATATGCAAGCTATGTGAATATTTACATGACTGTTTACATATGCACATATAAGGACAAATTATGCACAAATTATGGATAGATGTCACTTGTATAAATTCATTTTGGACCACCCCAATATGAAAAATGCACACACAATCATCAGCCGTGGAAGAGCTGTGCGAAGGGCTGCTTGCTGGGGGTCTGCAGAGCGGGGATCCAGCGGAGCTGCAGGAAGAGTTAGCTCAAGCAGCAGGAAAAATTACCCGGCAGCAGGCTGTATTCAGGGACGGAGTGATCTTCCTCTGGATGTGAGGGGAGGTAGCCATCACTTGAAACAAACTGAACGTGAGAAATAAAACTTAGAAAGGTTCCTGAAATGGCAGGCAGAAGAACCCAATGAAAGTCAGAGAAGCTTTTCCTATTTCCAGCGAGAGGGAGTCAATTCCCAGGGCTGGAAAAGCCTGGGTGCCACAGCGAAAGTACGGCGGGCAGAAGCCTATGGAGCCGCACCGGGTCCAAATGGGGAGAGGGAGAGAGCCACTGCCTTTCCCCCTTCTCCCCTGTGTTTCTCTGACTGCTGAGGACAGTCAGCAAGTGAAGCAGGCACTGATCCCAGAGCAAGAACTTAATCATGGCCTCTGTCCAGCCTTTTCTGGTTTTGTTATACAGCCAGAGCCCTTTTTGACTATGAGTCTCAGTACAGCTCAACCACTCGTATGCTTCATAATATACTCAGTCATTCAGCAGTTATCTGACACAGCTCAGTTCTAGTGGAAATAAAACCAAGATGCGTCTGTGTTACATGATACTTTTATTTCAGTGGGACAGGTTGATGGTAAGGACAATGTTTTTTTCTTTTATTTGATGTGTTTATGTATGTATATATATTTAATGAGAGTTTGAAAAACTAGATTATGCTTTCACAAGGTACTCACAGAAAACAATCAAATATTTTAGTCATATTATAAAACATATAGATTCTTTTGTGCATGTTTAAACTTGCAGCATTCAAATAATGGAGCAACTTTACTAAAACCTACATGCCGGAAGGAATTCTCTATCTCATTTTTGGTAATAAATGCAGATTGCTTTAAGGACCCAGATTTACTGACGATCATGAAGAGTTTTAGCAGTTACTTGTTAAGTTAAGCAGCCAAGTTTTAACAGTTACCTGTTTAGCCTGGTCTGTAGATTTCCAAAGATACTGTTTTCCATTTAGTTTTCTGGTGCTTTTCTTTGAATAAAATGTTAGAAAACATGCTTAATTTTATAAAACTAGATTCATCATGAAAGACATGGTATTAGAGAGGCCTGCATTTTCTGTGTGAACAATAAAGGAGTACATCAGACTGAAAAGTAACTGTGGAATTACACACAAAATATGACAAAAGTACAACCTGAATGCCTGTCAGTTGATGAAGAAGCAATTTGCCATCCAATATCCACTAACAGAAACATAATATTTTACTGTAGGAACACTATCAGAGAATCCACAACATAGTGGGAGTAGCTGAAAGAATCTTACAGGTTGATTTCATGGTTATTTTTACAGTTCCTAGTAACTTTTTACATTCTACTAATAAATATTATAAAAATTTCTATAAACTATAAAATGTAATATTAGCTGATAAAGAACAGGAAAACCTGTGGCAGAAATGTGTCAAATATTTTACAAATAAATGTGAAAGTAAATTAGAACATAGCTTACAGGTTGTTATATTAATAAGCTGTGGACATTTTGGCACAAGAAAGCAGTAAGAGGGGCTTTGCAGATTAGTTTCTACTGTAAACCTACTCTGTTATTTTAGGACACTCCATGAAAAAAAATGGTTTATTTTGTGGACTATAATACTGAATAGTCTCAGATTCTATACTTTCTGCATTCAGAGAGCAACTGCAGCAGAGCTGAGTAACTGCACACAGCAAACCCAGTAGCACACCCATGGGAGACATCAAATCACAGGAAATCAGAGCATCGTCAGGGAATCATCTCAAGAACAAGTATGTTGCAGACCTATTAAAGCACAGTTATAAACAAGTTTTCTACTGCAAAGTAATAGTTAAAACTGAAGATGTTGACCTTCATAACCACAAGACTGTTTCTTGAATTGCCTATGGTATTCAATGTACATGAACAAAATTAAGAGCAGGTTAATATATCCATGTTACCTAACCTGTTAAATAACAAGTACCTTAATAATTGAGCCAAATAAAGTCAACTGCTCATGGGAATACATCATTGACTTCTTTTGATCCTACTATCCGTTTTACTAACTGTCACATATTAAGCTACATAGACTGTAAGTCTATATATAGATCAGTTAAGGCTTATTTTCACATACTATTCAATTTTTTTTTCCTTAGCTGAATTAGTAATCTGCTACCCTGGTAACACACAGAAAAATGGTGAAGTTCCTGTCTTTGCATTCTTAAAATAAAAAAGGTGTATTCTCACCTAAGTGGGAGATAAAAACATTATTTATGCAAATGTTCAATCAGTGTTCAGATACGATAATACAAAAGTTTGCACCCTATATTTACACAGTTTTAATTTCAAATATTGAATATTAAATACCTACAGTGAATGGTTATTAGTATTTGATCAAATACTGAACCCCAACAAAAAGCATTCAAATGCCAATTTTTTTTTTCCTAAATCTACATTTAAAGTGAGAATAAAAAATTTTGCATAGTCCTTTTGCACTTACATCCATGCAGCCATATTAAAGATCATACTCCTGCCTGGATTTTGGAGAATTATTTCATATTGCTGTGATCACTGTGTATTACACAGTCAGAAGATACCTCTTTGAGGTATCTACCCATATTTCTTTGTGGATATATGTTGTCTCTTATGCTGTATTTGGATTTTATATATTTTGAGGCAGTCTTTAATCCTTGACTTTAGACTAAACATTACTTAGCAACAACTGAAAACATCAGTGTCGTCAACATCCTTCTCATACCAAACTCAAAACATAGTACTATACCAGCTACTAAGACAATTAACTCTATCCCAGCCAAAACCAGGATACATGGGTAACCCTCCCCCCAGATTAGATTAATTCTGTATTTATAAGTGCATGATTATATTTAGCAATGTGTTTTGATCTGCCTTTTGAGCTTTGGACTCTATCCATCCCAGGCATGTGTGAGAGGTTATTAGTGCTGGATATTTTCCAAAATTTCACAAAAAAAGAGATTCGAAGTTGTTCCAGAATCTCTCACCTCTTCATCCGTCTTCCCCATCTGGGACTGATGGTTTTCAACAGTTGCCCTGTGACCTTCTGGTGTGCAGAGGGAAACATCTTTTGCTCTTTTCTATAGAATACAATAAGATTCCAGTCTATGACTGCCTCTTCTGGATTATGTCTGTGCAAAATAATAGTTTAGGCAGAAAACTTAAAATATTACTATTGTATTTTGACAGATAAACCAAATGTGAATCTGACTTGCAGAATTGTTTGTACACAGACAGGCAGCTTTAAAACAAGTGAAAAGTTTAAAATAACTTTTGGTTCTTATAAAGCTAGAAAATATCCATATACACCTTTATGTATCATAATATTACATAGCCAATACAGTTGCTTTAAACTACAAAGATGTTGCCCTATAGGAAAAGAGCAGCCTGCTCGCTCAAAGGCAGACAGTGGATCATACAGCTGCTGGGATTTACTTCAGTCACTTGCAGCCCATCCTTCATTTTAAAGATACAGAAATTTTGTAGTAGGTAGCAGGAAGGGTTTCTTGATGCAGAGAAGAGAAGGGAGCACTTTACATCTCAGTAATTTCTATTACATTCCTAATAAAATGAAAAATGTTGATATAAACATTATCATAGGGTAACTTTGATATGAAGGTTTGTGGGCCAGATAATCTTCAAGGACCGATGGATTTCATTGACAGTGGCTGAGAGAGGCTGAAGTCTACCTGAGAATGGACATTGCCCAACTGACTAATAGGTCTACTTGCAAGGATATGTCATGATTCAGCAAACAGTAAATTGGGCTTTAAAGCTGCCCATGCAAGATGAGAAGTACACCAGCCACATGAGGCAAAGCAGAAACCCACTAAGGACACATCCTCCAAGTTCAAATGCATTCAAAGACTTTCATAGGCTAAGGTTTTTTTATAGGATGCTTTATGGCTGAGAGTGGCTCTGGCACCCACTACAAGGCAGATATAAAATCCTTAAAGTCAGCACTAACTATCACGTAGCCTAGCTAATTCAAAAGAAATGCAGTCACGTGCCCACAATTGAGTCAAATGTATCCTGCTGCATCCCAGACACTAGAGCTGGTGATTGTGGAGCCCTGGTTTCAGAAGGACAGTACTCTGTAGAGTATGGTATGAAGCGAACATGGCACAAACAAAGCACCAGGGTCCCAAAATTCACCTTTTCTGTGAAAAAATGAGGAACTACAGGAGGACCCCACAATTACCAGCATGATACTTGTTGCTAGCAAGAGAATTTTTCCTGTGATTTTAAGAAACTAATTTAGCAAGTAGCTAGTAGGGGCAGCTGGTTTGTCAGTATTTCTAGAATTAATTCATTCCTGTGGTAATTTTAAGAAAATCTGAACGGCAAGTTATTAAAAGAGTATATACCAGAGGCATTGCATAATCACAATATTGTTTAAAAGTTGTTTTGTAACACAGTATTTATTTCTGGCATCAGTTTTGCACTGAAATGAAGACTGAGAATTCCTGTCTGGTTTGGCTATTATACAGAAAAGTAATTTATGCTCTTTTATAGACAGCAACGTTCCTGACTTCAGCCAACAGACAAAGCAATTGAAGTATATTACTGAAGTTTTACTATAACAGTTGACTTGGCCGTTATTGAACTTCTTCCCTGCAAAAAACAGTCTTCTGGTAATTCAGAAGGGAAAAAATAAAAATAAAACAATACAGGTCAGCTCTTCCTTTAAGCTAAAATGAAATTACAAGTTATGAAAGCAATGCTTTATGGAATGCAAGTGACATGTGAGCCAGATTATCATATCTTTCCATTAAGGAAGAGAGTAGCATTTTTCTGGTGGTACAGAAACTATATTCTACATTGATTTGTGAATGTGCCTTATGCTCTTCTACTGTTTACTTCAGAGGGTGACAACATTTTTACTAGGTTTATGTGATCTTTCTCAGCAGACTTGCAACTTTTAACATAATATCAAAATACAGCATATTATATATCATATCTAACAATGCTCAAAGCTACAGAAGACAAAAAGAAATAAGCAACCATGAATAAAAGTTACATCTCTCATTTTACATCTGGAGAACATAAGAAGGACTGAGTACCTGAGGAGTGTATTTCGTACCCAATTTATACAGCATTTCAAGGATGGTTTCTTGATCTCACCTTATATGATGCTTTTTTTCAGCATACATTCCTGCAAACCCATTTCACTTCAAATAATCTCTAAGGATTCCCTGAGGGACTCCATGAAACAAGATCCAAGCTCTTTGAAGTCCCTGGCTGATACAAGTCCAACCGCTTCAGAACTGGGAGAGCTTCTCCTGTTTTATATACAAAGTTAGGTTGGCCTAGTCTCCAAAAATTGTTATTTCAAGATACCTTGATGAGTCATGATAGAATCCAAGTGTAAATTTCTGTGTAACAGGAGGGAAAATTATTACATATCACAGTTCAGAATCAGATAGCTCTGTATTTGCTGTAAACTGTGCAAACACTGCACTATTCCAGAATGCATGTTAAAATCAACACGTTTTTCACTACCAATGGTACTCTCCCTTCCCACTTTCCAATGTCTAAAAAACTCAAGTCAAATTCCAGCAATGATCTCTCTTGCTTTCACAGAGAACATAAACAGGTTTTAAATACTCATGGTAAGGACAAAAGGCTTAATGATCTCATCAAAAGTTGCATCAGATATTTTATCACTATTATTTCTCTTCCAGCTGGGAGAAAAAGGGAGTTACAAAAAGAGATGGCAGAACTTCACCATAAGAGCAATATTCCCTCTAATCAGGGAGGAAGCTTCCTAGCCGTGAGCATTAAGGATTGTTCGAAAGCTGTGGCAAAGACAGATATAGAAAATATTGATAAAAAGATACATTATGCATTTCAAACTCTACCTCTCTACCTAACTGTGACCAAACAACACAAACATGGCTTCAGTCCATAAAACATTCAGAAATTAAGTGTGTCCCCCACATCTTTGACTGTCATTCACGTATTCTGTTCAGCTCAGTAACTCTCTCTCTCTTTTTACATAAAGCTGAAGTTCCTTCATTTCACATCTGCTTGGCACTATTTTTGCTTTCTAGACATAATCAAAGTAGAGAGATAATCTGAGGCAAGAGTTTGAACTGGTTTCCATCTTATGTATTATTGAAACAATAGTACATCAGTTTGCACTTCATATTTTACACAGTTTTAGTCTTCATAATTACAGAAGAAAATTGAAAATCCATGAGGTAAATGCACTTATTTGTGGTAGGCAAAGTGCAACATCCATGTCAGTCGGAAAAGGAATAGCAGACAAACCAGACTTGGTTGCTGCCTTCTACTGAAAGGGATAAATGAGAATGTAAATCATCACTGATGGAGGAAGGATTTGGTACTGAGAGATCTGAGCTGCCTAACTAACGGGATATCAGATGAAAGGAAGCATTTCCTTTTCAGAAGACCAATCTCTGCACCAAGGAGGACTTGGACTACATAAAGTGCACACACACTTGAAAAGCACTGGAGGCTCTGCTCAGCACGGTGGTTACTCTGTAGTGCTCAGCAGAGCATGGAAGCTTGCTTAAAAGTCCTTTTCCTTGGTAGTAAAGATTCAGCTAAATACAGGATTATTTTAACTGCCAGTCACTACTTTGGTATTGGCGGCAACATAAGCAACGAGGTGGTTCCTTGTTCAAATATTTTTGTTATTTGGTTGTCAGATCTCTTACATCGGTTCCTGGTCATGGAGAGAACCCAGCTGTGCTGGGAGCTGAACATGATATAGTCCCTTTCTCAAAGCACTCACATTCCCAGCAGGTTTTGGCATCTTTACTTTGATATATGGAAACTCCATGGAACTATCCGGTAACAACCTGCCAGTATCACCATGACTGAAATTATGGGCAAGCTACAAGGTGAAAAAAAAAAGAAACTCTCTAGGAACCATCTGTTGAATTTGTAATTCACTCCTTTCTCTCTTGCTAAGCGCAAAATACAGGTGTACTGACTTCTCCAGAGGCCACCTCCTTCAGCAGCAAAGAAAGCCTTTGGGGAAGCTCAGCACATCTGGGGAAACCAAGCAACTGGCAGTTCTGCCATGTATCCTTGTGGACTACTTGTCTGAATCTGAATGCTGCTGCTGGGTTTTCTGCTGTGACTACACACTTTCTTTGCAGATGATGGAAAAGGAGACTAAAATTGCAGATGAAGAGAAATTCCCTAGGGGTCCAAGCTTGTTCAGATCTGTCTAATGCATTTTTCACTTTAGCAGTTTTATATGTAAATAAAACCAGGGTGGTCTTTAAATACAAATCACCCTGGAATCCTTAAAGCCATTGTGCCAAACCAACATGAAAGTTGGAAATAGAAACTGAATACCCCTGCTAAGTAGGATCCAAGGGGGATCCAGCAACAAAGAAACACAGACTTACTTTTTATTCCAACACTGCAAAGGGCACTTTTCAATCCACTGACAGCCAGACCCAGCGGGACTTGGGGCCAGTTACAAAGAGAGTACAGTATTTTCTAGAAGCTCACTTTTGTATTCTTCCCATACTGGAGACAGAGTGGGCAAGCCTGTCTACATAAATTAGAGCAGGCTGCCCTGTTCAGGCACTGCCTCACAGGACCAGAACAGTAGCTGGAAATCGATGTGGAGGAAGATTGTAGCAGCACAGGGAGCAAATGAAACTGGCTGTACCGTTTGCTTTTATGAAGACTGGGCACTGAAGTTTTATCTGCTTGTAAACAGGAAACAAAACAATAATAGAGATAAGATACCTGAGGTAAACGACTTCTGGAGACACACATTAAAAAGGCTGGGCTGTGTGATGAGGAGCTTCTTCGTGCTAGGAGCTGCGCAACGGTGCACTGCAAGGGATCAGATTGTCGAAGGCACAGCAATCAGAAACAGCACAAAAGGATAAAAATAATACAGAAATTAGGAAAGGGAGTAGTCTTCAGCTGGAAGAGGCTGGCCAAGATGCAGCAGGGGTAAAAAAGCAGCAGACAGCTCTCTCCCCCAGCAAGAGACGCCAATAACTCAGCTGAGAGGATATTACCAAGGCGTACAATGAAACACTGGCATTAAAGTGAAAGGACCTGTGGAGATATTCCTTCAGGTCCAACCTACAAAACATGTACAGACACTTTGGCTCCCCTTTATCATCTACATCCTCCCATCTCTGCACACCAGGTACCTCTGAGTGAATAATGATCGCTTACTTCTGAAGAAGTCATTTCTGAGTCTCCAATCAGCTGCTGTCAGAGGCTCCCAGACCAAAGAGTTTGCAGGTGGCAAGCACAGCTGGGCCTGTCACGTTAATGTGATCAGTTTTGCATCTCTCTCTGGATGGAGCCACTTGATGTCCCCATTGCTGGATGATTTGAGCAGCAGCTCCCTAACAACAGTTGACATTGGTCAAAGACATCCATTTTGTGTTTGAACCACAGCTGACCCTGTAACGTTGATAAATGAAGATGTTCCCTGTGCCAAGTGCAAGAGCTCTGACACAGTAAAATTCATATTTCCCCTCTGCCACCAGAGTCCCCCTTGAGCAGAAGTCACCCTCCACAGCACTGGTGCCTCTGGTTGGACAGCCAGAGCACATCCCCAGAGCAGTGTGCACTCCACACCAGAGATACTGGCCCAAGGTCTTCCATGGATGTCTAGATAACAGGGACCTTGAGAGAGTTTCATATTATATCAAATTAAGTTAATATTACCTGCTGAATGCCCTTATACCCTAGCTAATGAGTGTCCTCACTGCAAGGCTTAATTCAGTTTTCATTGTACCTTTAGAGTTCAGCCTGAAAGCCTCTTTTATTAAATTCTTGCTCTGCTAGTTCAATAGCAAGCCAGCAAAACCATGGTAGTGTAAAGTTTTAAGTCAAATTGCATAGAGAGGGCAAGAACTGTTCTTCTGTAAATCCACATAATAAATTCTAGTGGAAACCCAGCATATTAGTCCTTGTCAGGGTAATGGCTGCTGAAGAAATGCTGTGCTGGTCATTTTAAATAGAAGATGAGAGATCCCAAGTAATTCCTCACTAGCCCATACTTCTCCTCTATTATGTCGAGCTGCATTTATGCCCCACTGTTCCAACTCTTCCATTTTAAAAATGGCATGCTTCAGTGAAGTAGCCTGTTCTATGTAAATATCAAAACCTTTTATTACTTCATTACACACAATGTTCCTCTAAAGCAGCAGGCATTTTATAGAAACTCACAAGAGACAAAAAAACCAATTAACTACCCCACAGTGCCAGCCACAATTAGACAGCAGATTTCCAGTGAAACACAGCTAGCTCAGCAGCTCTCAGTTACAAACCTACAGCTTTAAGAAACAGGTCATCTTTCCAATTCAGTAACTGTGCTAAGTTCTCACAAGTTGCTGAATATTCAGGGATGCCTG
This sequence comes from Aquila chrysaetos chrysaetos, assembly GCF_900496995.4. Classification (NCBI taxonomy): domain Eukaryota; kingdom Metazoa; phylum Chordata; class Aves; order Accipitriformes; family Accipitridae; genus Aquila; species Aquila chrysaetos. The sequence goes on from NC_044006.1 coordinate 35,756,869, forward strand.
AGGTAGCTGGCCAGCTGAGAGCCGACCTTTCATCCTCAGGTGAAACCCTTGATCTGTGGCGGGTTCTCACTAAGGGAACAAAGACCAAGAACATAAAGAAAGATATATGAGCCTCTGTTTATATACTGCTTTTTTTACAGTGCAGTTCAACTCTGTCACCATCCACAATAACTTCTCTACTGTTTAGCTCAGTAGAATATTTATTTTACTCTCCACTGCATGAAAGACTGTTTGAAGCCTGAATAGCTAATAAAACTTTTGGCCTTTATTAAGCAACACTAAGTTCTTCCCTCAGGTATGTAAGCACAGGCAAACATTCACGTGTTTCAGGATGGAAATAAAGCTGTCAGGGTACTTACAGCTATTGACACCCTCTCTCCATCCAGGTGATAACAATGTGTATGTAGGACAGATAGCAAAACTAAGCAGGGCTTAAACCTATTTGCACCCTTATTTTTTCTACATCAACAAAATTAAGCAATGGACTTTAGTTTGCAAAATCAAAGGTTAACATGAAAGAGGAGTTTAGATTTTGATCCGTACTCTTAAAGGTAATTTAAGGAAAGGCAGCACTCTATTTCCTGTCCTGCTCCTATTTACTGTCAAAAGGTTAGTTATTTGGCATGATTAGCAAAAACATACATGTTTTTTATCACTGGTACTAGTTTCTCCTTGTAGCTCTGACATCACATAGGAAAAATACAGTACATTTTAAGCCACAAAGATTTTAACTCTATCAAGAAGTTTTACTTCTGCTATCGAAGATTATTTTTTCATAGGAACCAGAACACAGATATTTTCACCCAAAGGTGGCTGGTTTTCTTTGTGGGAAAGACACAGTATATGATACACAAGCACAGGTATAGGCTTTTCTTAGGAGAAAGAAGGCCAGAAAGGATACAACTTGCATCCTTGGACATACTGCTGTTTTCATCAGAGGGGGGGTGATAGCCTTGTGTGAAATGAGACAAAGAACATGAAGTATTAACTGGGACAGTAACTGAAGTCATTTTGTTTCTCTCTCCTCCGCATACTGAGCACACCATGCCTCCCTCAAATGGCTAACTTCTGCACAATGAGTCTAAATATTGCCACCCCGTGGTCTGACAGCACTATCTGCCAGCCCTGCAAACCAGGAGACAAAACACTCCTAGGCTGGCCACTATATATACCAGTCCCCACATGCTGTTTCTGTTCTACATCCAACTTTCCTTCACAGACCCCTGCCAGCAAAAGAAACGGTTCCCTCGTGACCCCACTTCCAACTTCATATCTTTTTTTTTTTTCCCCAGGTGCCACAGGCTGCCTCCTCCCTCCTGCAGCTCAGCACAAAGACAGACACATCAAGCAGCAGAAGTCAGCAGCAAATACATGTCCCTAATAAAATTTTCACTGCAACGTCACACAGCTCATGCAAATTCCTTTTGGTGTGGATGGACAGACAGCAGGAGCAGGGCAAATCCTTTACCCAAGCCAAGCCTTCTTCCCCTCCATGCGAGCAGGATTTCCACTGGACTTTCTGTATGGAGCAGTTTCTACAACAAACACATGGAGCTACACCTTTGTTTCCCTATGATGGAGGAGGGCAGAACTAGCCATAAGCTTAAAGCTTTACGTATCTGTTCTCTCTTTACAGATGAGCAAGTAAAATAGCAAGTGCAGAGAGCCTGACCCTGCAAGAGCATGAAGGAAAGCTCAGTCGAAGACCTTTCTCTTCTCAAGTTTAAAGTCTTCTGTGTCTGGCCAGCACCACAGGTCAGTGAAACCTGCTTCCTGGAAAGGAGAAATAAAAGGTAACTCAGTAAAGTCAGATTCCCTGCCTGCCTGAGTTTTACTGAGAAGTCAGAGAGTCAAAGCAGCAGGTAGAGGTCCCAGTCCTGAAAGGGACCACTGGGATTGCTTGGTCTAAACTACATAAATCAAGATCCACAGTTAGTGGCTGAGTGAATCAAAATATCTTTTCAAGGAAAAAACTTCCAATCTCTATGCAAGGATGGAGAATCCACCATTTCACAAACTGCTCCGATGACTGGCTGCTGCCACTTTTAAAGTGTTTTGCCTTTTTTGATTTGACTGTGTCTAGCATCACTGCCGAGCTGAGGGATTTTGTTTATACCTCAGTCTGCTAGACTGGGAAGTATTGCCAAGCCTCCATTTCCCATATAGCTGCTTACAGACAGGTTAACCCTCCTTGTAGCTCTCCCTTTTTTGCTAAACCCAGGTGTTCTTCCCAGGCTGGCTCCTATTCCCTCTCCTACCTCAAAGCAACAGGAGACCCTGGCAGGAAGCCCCAGCCAAGCTGCTCCAGCAGACACCATCGGAGCACAGCAGCAGTTGCCCCAAGGAGCCAGAAAGTGGTACTGGGTACCTTTCAGGGCTGCTATCATGTGCTTTAAAGAGCATGGTGTAATCTGCCCATTCTAACATTAGGTCATTTCCCAACCTGACTTAACCACTGAAGTTAATTATCCTTCAGTATTGCTTGACAGCCCTTCCAAAGTTATAGTTGTTATTACTGAAATCTCTAGATAGTCTCGATCTTCATACAGATGTCTGATGTCTTCTCTTTGCTTATTCTTGGCAGTAGCAGTATCCTGTGACAGACTAATGTGGCTGTTGTAAAACAATTTCTTTTAGCACAGCGATGATATTGCCCTCTATCTGTATCTCATAATGGACCATTATTTTTGTAGACGGACTAGGCTACACTAACAAAACAATAGTTGTGTTATCCAGAAGTGACCTGTTAAAGGCTGCTGAGGGAGACCAGAGAAGGGCAGCAGAGACCCCTGAGAGTACAAGATGACAGAAGCCGAAACTACAGGAGACCTCAAGGGTATGAACACAAATCACAAACAGTCAGCTACTGGTCACTAAGCAAATGCACTTTTGAGAGCAATGTAGAGCCAGTTTTAGGACATAACTTGAAAATGTACAGGCTTGTGTAACAACCTGGCTGTGCAGGTTGAATCCTTTGGAATAGAGCTATCTGTTATGCTGTATTGATATGGATGGATTACTTCTTAATTATTAAAGGGAAAATCATCCCTATTGCTTTTGTTTGGTATAGTATTTTACTGCTTGTGTTTGATCTGGTACCCACCCCCTCCCCTTGAGGCTTCATAGTAATTTGAATGGAATAAAATAAAAAAAAAAAAAGTTTTTAAATTATTTTTTAACCTCCTCTCTCTAAATTTCAGTGGTTGTCCCTTTGGTCTCCTGATGAGAGTGGAGAGAGAACAGATGTGCCCAGTCTTCCTCTTTACTGTTCATTATCATGGCCATCCTTTCTTTTCTTTAGAAAGGAAGCAACTTTAAGCTCACAACCAGACACGGAGATGCCAGGACTGTAAAGGACCATTGAGCTGAACTGAAATCAAAAGAACCTTTAAAATTCAACCCCTTTGTTCTAAGCTCCGGCTCATTTCCTGAACACACTCCGCTTCTTAAACATCCTGTGGAGGTAGAGTGGCTAGTGCCATCCAGAACAACCTAGATCTAATACCTCCACTGATTCCTTTAAGTGTGGGAACGCATCTTTATTGCTCACTGTCTTATACAATGGGCTTCCTAACATTTTATTCATTGTACTGACACCTTGAGCTCTCTGTAGAGGTGTTGTTATGGTTTAACCCCAGCCAGCAGCTAAGCACCACACAGACCCTCGCTCATTCCCCCCGGGTGGGATGGGGGAGAGAATTGGAAGAGTAAAAGTGAGGAAACTCATGGGTTGAGATAAAGACAGTTTAATAAGTAAAGCAAAAGCCACACACACAAGCAAAACAAAACAAAGAATTCATTCACCACTGCCCATGGGCAGGCAGGTGTTCAGCCATCTCCAGGAGAGCAGGGCTCCATCACGCCTAACAGTTACTTGGGAAGAGAAAGGCCATGACTCCGAACGTCCCCCCAGCTTTATACGCTGAGCATGATGTCGTACGGTCCGGAATATCCCTGTGGTCAGTTGGGGTCAGCTGTCCTGGCTGTGTCCCCTCCCAACTTCTTGTGCCCCCCCCCCAGCCTCCTCGCTGGTGGGGTGGGGTGAGGAGCAGAAAAGGCCTTGGCTCCCTGTAAGCACTGCTCAGCAGTAACAAAAACATCCCTCTGTTATCAACACTGTTTTCAGCACAAATCCAAAATGTAGCCCCATGCTATCCTAGCCAAAACCAGCACAGATGTCTAGGTCCTTTCTGGGGTGACAGTTGATTTACAGCCCATTAAACTGTCTGGTAAGGTGGAGTTTTGCCACCCAGTGTTTATTCCTTCACCTCACAGGAGGAGCAGCCTTTGCTGAGGCAAGAGGGAAGGCAAAAGCTGAACTCTGCCATCTTTCCAGTGAGAGGCAGGAACACCAAAGCCCAGGGAACAGAACGATTTTGACCCAGCATTTCTTGCAGTTGCAGTGAACAAGGTGGCTCAAGACACCTACTGACTATGGAAGAGAAATAGCAACCCAGGAAGCAAATGTTATTAATAACTTAATAGCAAAAGGCCGGCTTCCAGAAAGTTCACTTGTATTCTCTCCAAGATTTCTTATGGATAAATGGCTTTTGAAAAGTACTCAGGTGGCTGTTCATAAACAGAGGTCACGCTGAAAAGAAATATGGGCTCTTGCCAATTCTGTACTAATTAAGCTTGTTTATGTTCTGCCTGAATGGATGACAGCATGTCTTCCTGGGAATCTAGCAAACCTGGGAAGGCACTGCAGGTATCTGAATTTTGTTTCAGCCCAGCTGTGCTAGTCTTGCTGCTTGGGGTAAAAGCCTAGTAATGTTCCTACAACCTTCACCTGGAGGATGATCACTCCCATGGCCCTGTCAAAATTTGGCAGAAGTGGGGTGCATTTTTCAAGGTGGGAATGAACCACTGTGGTTTCAGTAAGGATGTTCTTTGACAACCCAAACCAGGCCTTGGAGATTCAAAATCATTTGACAAAATTGTTTCTGCCTCTTTAGGGAATCTTTTGCTGGAGCCATCAAAACACAGTGAGGCACCCTGTGGATATCTATGGGAAAGCTCTTGACGGCTTTTCTTCCTGTGATTCCTAGCCCAAATGTGCTCCCTCAGGTGGCTGGGACTCTGTAAACAGACATCTGACATGCAGCTTCAAAGCACATCTCTTTATATGTCTTATTATTTCTTTTTAAGAACAGTACAAACTAGAAAGAAAGGAGCTTTAATTTTGCATTAGCGCCATATAAATACAAATTCTTCAGTTGATTTTTTTTTTATAGTTGCACAAGTTGATCCACTACTTGGATAGCTCTACAAAGGTCAGCATAAAGGTGGAGATTTTGAAAGGAGGCTTCCAGATTTTTTTGCCCAGATCTCCAAAATCTAAGGCACCTTTCTTTGTGTGAACCTCTCAGCCACATCACATGGACAACCATTCAATTAACCCTTAACCCCTAATAGGAAACCTGTTCAGCTTTGCTCTGTTTTTTAAATGAGGGTCCAAAAGAAACAGCTGAGCATACACAGATAGGAAAAGAAAGTCTCTGGGTTAAAAAAAAAAAAAAAAAGAGGGGGGGCAGAAAAAAGAAGGGGAGGGGAGGGATGACAAAAGTACTAACTGAAATCACCATTTCATACCAAAATAGCAATGTCAGAGTGAGTGGATAACTAACCAGTCTACCCATCCACACACTCTCCATCATTCCCTTCCTTCCTTCTCTCTTCCCCACAGAGCCCAAATGCTGCACGATATGTGGGATTTCAGGCAAATGGCAAGGCTTTCAGCTATGAAGAGTTAATATGGAACATATGCATGGCAAATTATGTTAGCTGGTCTGGCAAAATCCTGGGTTTATGTTACAGCCTGGCCTATACTTCAACATGAATATTCACTTTGATTTAGCAGGTTTTGGTGCTGGCCTCACATCTTTTCCGATAAGACAGTCTACAATGACATAATTAATACAGGATAAAGCGCAGAGTCTTAATTTTGAAAGTCCAAAAAATTTCCAGTCCCTGTGCTGCAAAAATCAGACCTTCAGAAGTCCAGCTGGTGGCTCACAGGACAATTCCTCTTAACCTCCTCCACCCAAAACCTTCCGAATATCATAAGCCTAAGATATGTGGCCTAATCCTAAATTAAGTTGCTCCTGTAAGCAATTTTCAATGAGGAAAGCAAAAGGAGGACAGGGGTAGGAGACATTATTGTTCTCAAAGCCCATGACCTGCATAGGCTTCTGCACTTAGCCCAGAAGGCGCTGGCTTGGCATCACATAGCTGCTGAGAACAGAGCTGTGGGTGGCCTCAGGAGTGACCAAAACTGCCAGTGGCACTCAGAAAACTGGGTTACTCCACTCCAGCTCCAGTCACTGGGTAGGCTGCTTCTTGCCAAGGGCAATAGTGCACAGCTGATGACCCAGCAGAGTACTCGAGCTGGGGTAGGACAGGGCATGCTTTCAGCAAAACCTTCTCTCTGCAACCTTTATATCCTACAGTCCCAGGCAAGACCTTGTGCACTGGCTTTCCAGTCTTGCAAAGTTTTTCCCAAGCCTTCTCTGCAAAACTGACTGAGGTCTAATGGAAAATGAGCACATCTTAGTGTGGGCGGGTGGATCTGTCCCTGCACACAGTCATACCACCCTTATCACTATGGTATCCAAGCTGCAGTCCTAATCCTTTTAAAATTTTTTGTACATAAGCCCAGAGCTTCAGATGCATGTATTTAAAAATAAAATCAAACAGGCCCACTGCAAGGGAACAAAACAAATTCAAAGTCTTCTGGCTTTCAGGTTAGCCTGTGATTTCACAGTTTAATTAGCCCATCTTAAGGTGCTACTGAATCTGCTCCAAAAAGCATTCCCAAAGGAATCCCCAGAGTTTAACATACAGGTTCAAATTAACAGCTAGTGCAAAATATTTGACTCAAGATAGAAAAGGCAGAAATGAATCTGTGGACAACAAATGATAAATAAGCTTTCAAAAACATTTAAAAAGTGGAGGTGACCCTGCTCTAAGTGCCAAGAGACAAGGCCAGTATGGTGTGGTCTCACCAGATTTTACTTGTGCAGTAGTCCATGAAGTCCATAAATTTATTTTAAACTAGTGATAGTACTTAATGCAATTCATGTTTTTGTGAAAAAGTACCCCAGGATGAAGATGATAGCATTCATCTTGTGCCCACCCAACAATACTTCCAGCCTCCGCTATTGCAAAACCAGAAGCCTGGGAACTGAAACAGAATAAAGACAAAAGACAAAACATGCATTAAGGGCCCTTCAAGCTCATCTTATTTCTATGACTTGCAGATGCATGATTACTGCTTAGTTTCTCTGCCCAGGAGACAGACAGTTTCACTTTATGTATGACTATTTCATATATAGAAAATTCAGAATGGTATCTTATACCCCTGGGTTTAAATTCAATAAAAATATTCCTAAAATATACACTAGCTGGTTAGAAACACAGAGCCAAATTCTTTCCATGAGTTCTCAGAAAACGTCTGGTGCACATAATGAAGAGTCTAATACACATTACACGATTTATTAGAATGGCATCAAATTATGTTTTGTTCCTCTCTTATAAATATTATAATACAGAGTTTTACAAAGCTGCCTTATGACATTTTTGCAAAGGAAAAGTAATTCTTGTCTTGTGAATTAAAAAACAAACAAAAAAAATTTTACAGACAAAAGCCAGATATTGCAGCATGAAGCCATGTCCTGGATAAATGGAACCTCCATCAGCTCAAAAAAGTTCCTATTGCATTAAAAAAATAAACAAACAAAACTAAGCAATATTAGCTACAGACAAATGCTGCACCCATTTTGCCAAGCAGCTAAAGGTCACAAGTCAAGCCCAGCAGCAGCACTTAACTTTAAGGGATACAATTTGTCTCACGCAAGGGTGATGTCATTCCACTGAAGAATGAGACCCAAACTGGGAAAGTCAGCCCTCACAGTGGACTCTGCCTAAACCACTGCCACTTAAATGCACATTGTACGTAAGCACGAGTCTGCTCAGCTGACTACCCTTAACTGCAGTAGCTGCGACGTGCGGAGCTGGCATCAAGGATTGCCCCTAGAAGGCAGCTCAGGCAGTGGGATCATCTCCGAAAGGCAGCTGACATCATTCTGCAACCCAACAGGAATAAAGTTTCCTTTCAGGTTTGTCCTGTTCGAATCATTTCTAAGCTACCCATGCCCCATGCAAACATCTTTGATTACACTAAAATAACATGTAATATCAAATACTGACACCTCTCTCCAGCAGCCTGAAATACACACATCATACCCTGAACTTCTAATACTTCTCTGCCTTTCCCTTTCTGAACACCAGGGAGCCTCGAGGGGTCACTTAGCTGTGTCTAAAGCAAACCTTGCTCCTACGTGTTTGTAGCTGTATGTTCATGCCTCCCACCACAACTCTCAAAAAGACTCACTATTCAGATATGCAAAAGAAAAAAAAAATTAACGTTACTTTTCATCATGATCAAAGAGACTGCATGTGGGAACCTATCGTCCTGGGAGCTAAACACATAGAAAAGCTTTAGTTGTAAGTATACTAAGCAGCCATACCAGGCCAAGTAAAAGGCTCTGTCTGGCTTCCAGCAGAGCATTAGGATGAAGCCCTAAAAAAAGGTCTTTTCATCCAATTTTTCATCGAAGAGAGAATTTTTTCTCTCTCACGTTTTGGGGTTTTTTTTTTTACTATTTAATTTTCCCCTCAAATTATTTTTGACATGTTCTAGGGTTAAATTCTCATCCATAGAAAAAATCCAAACACCTGTGTCCTAACTTCTTTTCCTTCCTTTCTTGTGATTTCACCCCCTGAGCACACCCACAAGTATCATCACTTAGGAAAAGCCAAACATATTTTGGGCAAATGTTTAATAATATTTTGTTCACAGTTTTTCAATAAAAATAAGTTTTCTAACTTCATTTACATTCTTGCACACTGCTACAAGGAAAACTGCAACTGAAAAAACAGTAGCGACATTTCAGCGTAGGGGAGAAAGAAACAGAGGCCCCTTCTGCTCTCTGGTATATGCAAGCAAGCATTAACTTAGAGATCCAGTAGTGACCATAGCACTCTGGCACAGGCAGAGGTGCCAGCTGAACACATCTTGTGACAGGATCATGGTCTCAGATGTTAAAATATCAGTTCTGAAGGAAATAAGTTCTGGTAGCACTGTGTCCTGGCAATGGAATTTTGCGCAACCCATGCAATGCAGTGAATGGATTCATTTGCAGAGGAGGTCTTAGGTTCAACAGTTTCATTACTGCAAGATATAAAATGTTTTCAAAATAGTTTAGGTTCAACTGTGCTCACTAATAAATTTGAGTTATCATATATTCACACTGCTTTCAGAGTCGCAGCATCCAGGCTATTCTTAATTAGCTACAGTTCACTGCTTTTCTAATTTATGTTAACATAGATAGTCTTTCTGCAATTTTTTTTTTGTTTATAGCTTGCACATTTCCTTTTGACTATAGTGAAACTATGAAATGTCTGAGTACTCAGAAATCCATACACTTCTAAAGCTCCTGGAGTTTGCTGTATTATTGTAGTTCCTGGGTATCACAGTGCATGTATGTTATTTTAACTCACAGCTCAGCTGTTTCTTCAGAAAAAAGAAGTCCATTCCTAACTGTATTTTGAAAGCCAGAGGAAGAAAAGTCAAGCTAGAATCCTCTAAACTAGAAAACCAAGAAACCACAGAAATAAGGAGTTTGATGCACCAGTGCACACTATTCATCTTTGAAAAGTTTAGGACTATGAAGAAAGAAAAGTTCAGAATACAAAAAGAATAATGTATATAAAATCCAGCAAAGTATATCAAAGCAATGTGAATGAATAAAGCATAATTTAAGGTGAGGAATGGGGGAATGATTCATCTTTTAAAAACACACATCCTTCTCAGGTCAGCAGCAAAGAAAGATGCTGAGACCTCGAGCACCCAGCCCAGAAGCTGCCTGCCCTTCTTAGCAATTGCTCTCTCCAGGCAGTGTGCAGCAAAGGGAATCCCACCCAGCACGAGAGACTAACCTGCACTGAGACCAGAGCAGTTTATGCCACAGGACCACACATGCCTCTCCAGAAAAAGACCTCAGATACACATTGTTGCCTGTATTCACTTCATAGAATAAAATACACCATGCCGATAACTTTTTTCAAGATGAATATGACGTTATGTATCTATATATATAATGCACAGACCCCAGCACGTATGTATAGGTATATATGTATATGAGCCAAAAAAGAACTCAAAATCTCGTGTTTCTGTTTAGCTTTTTCTTTTGGGTGGCTTGTTTTGGGGGGGGGCTTGGTACAATTTTATGTATCAGAGCAACAAAACTATTTTTCTCCCAGGCTCTTCATCTCATAACAGCAGAAAAGAAAAGGTGAGTGTGCAGATTTCTTTGGAGTTGTTCCACAGCTGTAAAATGCTCTCAATTCCCTAAAAAAAGCTAGTAATATTCCATCTTTATTGAAAATTAATTAACTATTGAATTTAGTTAATTAACTGAATGAATCAATGACTATGCAAGGTCCCTTACAAGAGGAATTCTGAAAAAAAAATCTCTTGAAGATTTTTAAGCCATTTTTGCTTAGCCACGTAGAGTTAATGTGCTACAGACCTGAAAAAATATTACACCTAATTTTACTAGCTGTGCCACAGAAGCAACGGGGAACCTGAGAATATGACTGATAAGTAGCTAGATAGCAGGCTAATAGACACCCGTAGTTCATCAAAGGTCTGACAAGGGCTACACAATGTAACTCTGCTACCTTAAGAGGAAAATAATCAGAGACAGCATTTAAAGTTGCATCGCATCTAGAGAATGCCTAATGCTGCCAGCTGCAGGAGTCTGAGTTCATGCTTAGTGGATAAGTTAATTAACCAATTTAAAACATCATGATGGACACATTAGGGAAGATAATCACCGAGAAGAGGCTGAGGAGACAGTGTCTAAGGGCCTGATCCAATGTTTATAAAGAAGCACCACAGTGCTAGATTTGGTATGTCTGGGCTCCTGTCTGGTGAGGCCAAGGGTGGGCTGCTTGGTCCCAGGCACGCAGCCTTGCATCTCTGACCCAACACGTCACCCAGGTTAGAAATGCTCTGCTGAGACCCTGGGCCTGAGCAAGGCACCGCGGGGCTGATCCCAGAACCGGGTGGACTGGAAATACTCAGGAGCTACCAGTGGTAGTCATTGCATGAAGGAGATGCCTCAGAGCGAAGTGAGGTCCATGGGAGCCTGCAGATCCAGGGCAGCCAGAAGCATCCCATGAAACAGGGTGCCCAGGCAGTGCACAGACACTGTCAGGCATAGTAAACAGCCTGTGTATGTAACAGCCATGCAGAAAATCCTCCCACCCTATCTCCAGTATGTCTTGTGAAGTTTTTGGCTGTTGGAGAAAGATGCAATCAGCAGCCAAAATATTATACAAGAAAAAAATTATGAAAACTAGATATGAGGTGGCAGAACAGCAGCAAAAAACTCTCTTCCAGGAGTCCATGGTTTCTCAGCCCTAACAACCATCATCTGATCTGGTTCAAACAAGACAAAAACCTGAGATGCTGACTTGGCTGTAAGGAAAGAAATTAAGAGGTGACTGACTTGCAGTCACTTGGAAACAGCAGCTTGAATGCCAACTGAAAGAAGACAGAATAGGTAATGCTGCAAGTATTACTTTCAGTACAGAAAATAATAAAGAAGCAGACAATAAAACATTAACGGAGCTAATTTTTCAAGAAAGAGAGTAAGAAGCTGCCAAAGGACAGTGGCAAAGGCTAGAATGTTTTGAGGAGTTAGAAATTAGCACATTTATAAACATGCCCTATTGCAAAAACCAGATATTGCAGATGTCACCTTTTTTTTTGAACCACAGTCAATCTTAAGCAGCATGTGTAAAGAAACTGCAGACATAAATATTCATACAACCACAGTGCCTGAATTTCTTTCTTATCAGGGAGTAACCCTGCCTTGAACTGCACACGTTCAGCAGAGGCATATAATAACTGAACAGCACTGCAGATCAATCAAGGTTACAGACAAATCTTTCTTCCATGGTTCTGCAGTTTTAGAAAGAATTCAGAGTCTCCTGGGGTTGCTTAATGAAAAGATTTCCCAAACTGTTAAATCTGAGACAGAATAAGCTGTAGTCTTAAATATGCTCCAGAAAAATAGTTAACAGGGTTTTTTTTTAAAGATTATTTTGTTTTTTCCTTCCCAGCTTTTGCACCAGACTTTCTGCAAATTTCAAGATTTCTGGTCAAAAGGACAAAATCTCTTGCCAGCTGGAAGATAAATATATCTTTGAATATGCAATAACATTAAGCCTACTTTGGAAAAGTGGATATTCTGTCCAAAAAGCACACAACAAACTCTAACTTCATTCAAACAAGAACTCTGAACGGATTACAAAGAGAAAGTGAGTTTTTTCTAAAAGCAGCCAGGCATCATCTCGCCTGGAATAGACTAAATATGTTTTGATTAAAATCATCAGGATGTGCAAGATGTTTCTCACTTTTGAGTAAGAGTCGTAACATCCTGCCAATGGAGTGGAGTGACAGACCAAAAGAGTCATGAAAACAAATCACTACTAGTGATGGAGGGAGAATTAAAACAATATCAAAATATGAAATGCAAAAGAGGTATTTAATACTGTAAAATGATTTATTCAATGCCATAGCTGAAACCAAAAACATACTTACACAGAAAAAAAGAATAAACGCTGCAAGATCACAGTCACAGTCCACATCTTCTCTAATTACCTACACCACTAAGCAGCTTGAACTGCTTCATGGTGTTGGTTTTTCTGATATTGATATTCCCCTGAAACAGACAAAATATAGAAGATAAGGCCCGGGAGCTTTTCCATGCCATTTTTATCCATCTAAAATTATTATTAAAAACCAAGATATGTGTACAGAAAGCTAGGGTCATTGTGTCATACCTACCATCTCATGAGGAAAAGCCTCTGAAAATGCAAGCATGAAATGAAGCAAGCCCCTTCCAAACCATTAATTTGTCCATAGCTGCAATTTGATTTCTGCAAAGCAAGCCTGTCTAAGGCCAGGGAGGATACAAGAACTAAGAAAGTTAATGATGAGGTATAAATCCTCTGTGGAGCCCGGTCCTAAGCTATGTCCAAAACCAGTACTACTACTGGCAGAGAGCTGAGATCTCTCCCCAAACTGAGAGCAAAGGCTCTGCTCCAAAAACAGCAATCGTCTGGCCCTTCCCCAACAAGATTTTCTCAGCTTTTGTTCTCCTCATCAAAAGTTGGAACAAAATATTATTCCTCACGTAATTTATTTAGTTCATCTACTGCAAACTGCAATAGAAAGGAGGCCTTCTCTGTCAGCCTACTCAGCAGCACCTTTCCACCCCTCCATACTGATTTTGGAACAGAAGCCAGTTATTAAATCCCATCTGCCCCACCAAAAGCAAAATAACACAATAATTATAGTTTTTAAAATGTGAATATGAATATGAAAATGTTCCTACCACTGGGATGCAACTGCTACTCTGATGCTCATATTTAATGGTACATAAAAAGGATGGATGGGAATCAGTTAATAACATCTGAACTAGCTTAAAATAGGGGCAGAAGAATTGAAGTAGAAGGAATGCTTTCACCTGCTGCCAAGTGTGGCCCGTATGAATCTATTGTATGATTACATCACCAGTGTAGTGCTTTTATTCCCCTCCATACACTCTAGTTCAGCTGAAACGGTATGCCTGAATCCTTACATGTATGGCTAAAACATCAAACTTAAAGTTAATATAAACCTAGCAATTATATCATCCTGTGGCTTAGCCTATGAATCAAGGACTAACAAAGTAGAGCTAGTCTTAGAGGATTTAAGATCCACATTACTTGCTGAAAGAAATCTGATTTTATTTCCTCACGTGAATGCTATTGAAATGATTGAAACCAAATTAAAACAAACAAACAAACAAAAAATCAAGAAAAATAGGAGAATGCTACCATAGTTTAATTATGACTAACCTAAACTTAAATTAAGAATAAACCAATGCTCCTGCCAAATTTAAAATCAAACCAAGGGTCTAAACTCAAAGAATTGAGTCAGTTACAGAAAGAGTTAAATCAACAAAATTACTTCAAGAAATAGTCTGTCCGTAAATTCTAGAAAGTAACAATCAATTTTACTGAATCCCCAGCTGAAGCTAGAGTGATTTAAAGTACATTCACTCAGCAGTGAAGCAGTTACCTATCATCTGAACTGCAATCTCAGGCCACTTAAGCTTCCTTCTGGGAAGGCTGCTCTTTGGTAAGCACTAGTTTACACTGTACAGTTCCAAGGGCTTTAGAATTTCCAATATAAAGCCCAAATGTTAAGGTTTCTGAGGCTATGCTTTCAGAACTATTTTCATTTGTGCAACTTTTCTTTTTTATTCTTTTACCAATATGTTTTTTACAGGAGCTCACAAAGACCCATATGCATACAAAAGCACCAACTACCTAAAATTTAAGCTGGGATCTCTCTCACCCTAATAAAATACAAATGATAAACATGAAGTTAAGATGGAAAATTATGTTTAAGATTATCAGGGATTCATAAATGCATGGGCTCTTGGAGTCTTCTGGCCACTGGCGCAGTAAGTGCTGGGGCAGCATCAGGGAGCAAAGTACTCATGGTGGTGACACAGAGCTGGGAGACTGCAAGATTGGTCACAAACTGCCTGTTCATATCTTTGTTTCTTCTCTCCAGGATGGCCTGGACGAGGATTTTAGGAAGAGTGTTTACTTTCCCCGCAAACTTCCCTTCCTTCTAGCCTTTGCTTTTATACCCCTTGAATTTTGTTGAGCCTCGCAAAGCTTCCCATTAAGATCTTTAGACAAAGAGGTCAGCTCACAGGCATGCATCATGGTAAAGTCCTGTTCAGATTATGCCATCAGCTCAATTATGGAAAAAAATTTATTTGAGCATTTTTAAAATTTATGTAATATTACCAATCACAAAGACTGAAAGCTTACAGCTCTTAAAATTTTCTAAATTACCTTTGGGTATAATTCAGGATTGGCATAATTACATTAATAAACGTTTTCAAGTTACTTTCTCCTACTAATATATAGAAAATGTAATTATTTTTTTTTAAAGACATCCTTAGCAACAAGTAATCAATCAACAAACCTCTAGGCCATGAAAACCACTAAAAGTAAACATGAAAACTTGTGACAGTTTAGCAGGAACATTCCCCTTTTAGAACACAAGTTTTCATTTCAAAGAGAAGCATAGGTCAAAAAAACTTATCACCTGAAGTTCCATCTTGGCAGATCAATCCAAAATATTGTAAACTAAACCTCAGTAAGAATATGAAATCTTTTCTGTAGAATCTTTCCATTGCCCTAAGGTGCATCAGAGGACAATTATATTTGCTGTCGAATGACACAGAAAAGCACTGCCTTTGCTTCAGACAATTGTCTGTTTCAAAACAAAAACAAGCGGGTGATTTTAGGCAAACTGCAGATTTGAAGTGTATAGACATGAGGATAACAGCAATAATATACCATTATGAAAGTGAGTTACATGCTCAGGTTATTGTTCCTCATCTCATCAAAGTAATTTAAAAGTAAATCAATAACAATAAGTGATCCCCGACTGCCAATTAACAATGCATTTTATATGTCTTTTAGGCACTGTAATAAAGATAGTTCAGAGAATGGATTTTGAGAGTGGATGAGGTAGTAGCTCAAAGATCATTTAGAGATGGAAATCCACTTGGGAAGGGATTTCTGAAATACAATACAACTACCACAGAAAACTTAGGTAAGGGAAATGTACACTACCTTAAAGGATGAAAAGTCTTTGTGGAAGGAATTGTCACACAAAGCTCTTCCTTTCAAAAGAAGAAAGCACGCTCTCTTTTTTATTAACTTGAGAAGATCATCTTTGTAAACGCAGACCAGTAAGCAACGTATATGGATTTATGATCTCCCAGTCAGGGTCAGGCTGTTTCAGGGACTGATCCTGCCTCTCCTCCCAGGCCCGCAGCGCCATCGGGGAAGCGAGGCACGGAGGGACAACCTCCGGTGTCAGAGCTGGTGAGCGGTGAGACGCTCCGAGACACAGCAGCATGGGGCAAGCTGGGAAGCACTAACCCGGCCCTCCTCAGACACGGCAAAGCGAAAGAGCTGGACTGTGACTTGGCACCATCACCCATAGCCAACAGTTTTAAAGCAGTTTTAAAAGGTCAACACACTGGGGCTTGGCCAGACCTTCAAGTTTGACCACAACGAGCAGTTTAAATATGGCCAATTTTCTTCAGGGCTTTGGATTCCCTTCAGAGTTCAGTTGGCTATTTCCTGACATTTGGTGTTCAAGCCATTTATTTCAAGAGACAAATGAGGGTTTCCCTCTTTTTTTAATTAAAACCCCATAATTGACTCCAATCTTCTTTTAAGTAACAGTTCAGCAATTAGAAGATTTCTGATCTAGGTTCAGCTCCAGCCCAGACCCATCCCTCTCCTTGGCCTGAACAGGATTCATCCCACTCTCCCAGTCCCTCCACAAGGGCTCCAGGCACGAAAGCACAGGCCTTGAGAAGAAGCCCTCTCCCTCCTCCTTGTTCCCACTGTTCCATTCTGCAGGGGCGGGGGGGAGTTAACTGTGCCAGAGACAGAAGAAAAAGAAAACGATCCACAGGGCTGCATTTACTACCACTGCCTTTCGGAGGAAGCAGCAGCTGCTGAGTCTGTCAGAATGATGCATCAGGCATCCTGAGAACGGGCGTCCAAGGCTCCCGACAGGGGAAACTCTCCGTTTCTGATCCCAGTTTGGCTATGGCTTCAGCTGCTCTGAGGTGCCAAGACCAAAACAGTGCTGGGCAGGGGCAGGAGCAGAACTTCGGCATGAAGAGGTCCATAAAATTTTACTGTCCAAATTTTTTAGGGGGAGGCTGTGGGGTGAGGGTGCAGGGTAGATCTTAGTTCAGATTGAGCAAAGATTGCAGAATCCTTCTGATGCTGGTGCAAGAAGAAAAAAAGAACCAGCTTTATACTCAAATGCAGCAAGACATCATTGTTTTATCCGTAAAATGAGTAAATATGAATCTGAGTTAGAGAGAAAATAATATATATTTATATTTACCACAATTGAATAAAGCCTCTAATATTACCCATTCTAAGTCTACATTGAACACTGCTGAGGGCCTTTAAGAAAATCGTATTATGCCATGGAGAGCAGTACAATGATCATATACTCAAGTTATTAGAATATGACCACTGCTATACATAATAACACAAATTAAGTTTTCTATGTATATCCAATAGGCTTATTCTTAAGAACCTGACATTTCCATTCCTGATGATGTAAACTAGTATGTCATTCTCTCCTGCATGAGGTCAGCTAACGTTTTTTTTTCCTGCATCATTCTAACATTATAGCATTTTAGATTTATGGGCAGGAGGGAACAGAGAGTGAAAGAAAATGGTGATGACTCCACTCAAAATGAATCTCAGCTATTCCCCCAGCACTACTGAACTGAAATAAATTGGTTTACCTAAAACAAGCAGACATTTGTGACATTTTAGGCCAGGGAATTAGATTTTGAAGTAGCCATGAGAGCATTTATTAAATTCATGAAATGTTAATCTCCTAATAGTAATATATAACCTAATTTCTTTTGTATGAATTAGCCATGAATCACAACGGTAAAAGAGCCACTAAATCATGACGACAGAGGGTATGTTCTCTACAGCTAGGTAATTTTTTTATTATTTTTCTTGCTCTGAAGAAGTAGCTTAAAGATGCAAATGAGACAACAGTCAAGTACTTGAAAATCTTCCCTGTGCACTGTTGGTGAAGGAGCTCAAATAAGCCTTGCTTTAGGCTCCACAGCCATGAGAAAGGACAACACTCAGATATGGAGAGATTACCTTTGAAACAAGATTACTTTCAATTCAGATTGGTGTAATTTGTAAATGTTTCAAGACTGTTTATGAATGTTTACTCAAGATGATAACAAAGTACCTTATTAAGCAAACTCATGTTCCAATTTTATCCCTCTGATGCATTCACAGACAAGGTAACAGGATGTTATAGAAAGTAAATACATAATGCAGAAATCTAAAAAAAAGTCAATGTTTCTAAATGTACCTTAAAAGAGTGTCCTGGTTTCAGCTGGGGTAGAGTTAATTTTCTTTCTAGTAGCCGGTACAGTGCTATGTTTTGGGTTCAGTACGAGAATAATGTTGAGAACACACTGGTGTTTTCAGCTGTTGCTAAGTAGTGTTTATACTAAGATCAAGTAGTGTTTATACTAAGTTTATAATTAGTCAAGGATTTTTCACCTTCTCACGCCCAGCCAGCGAGAAGGCTGGAGGGGCACAAGAAGTTGTGAGGGGACACAGCCAGGGCAGCTGACCCAAACTGGCCAAAGGGGTATTCCATACTATGTAACATCATGCCCAGTGTATAAACTGGGGGGAGTTGGCCTGGGGGGGATCGCTGCTCAGGAACTAACTGGACATCGGTCAGTGGGTGGTGAGCAATTGCATTGTGCATCACTTGCTTTGTATATTCCTATCCTTTTATTGTCATTTCATTATTGTTATTATTATCTTTAATAGTTTCTTCCTTTCTGTTCTATTGAACTGTTCTTATCTCAGCCCAGAAGTTTTACCTTTTTCTTTCCGATTGTCTCCCCCATCCCACCGCGTGGGGAAGCGAGTGAGCGGCTGCGTGGTGCTTAGCTGCTGGCTGGGGTTAAACCATGACAATGAGACACAATACAGTAAGAAGATAAGGTCTCAAGTGTTCTGCTGAAATTAATGGGCACTGTGTAGCTAAAGCCGTGTGGATCCCTTTGCAAATATGCCTATTACATTGTTTTTTTACAGTAGCCTTCAAGAACAAGAATTAGTCACTAAGTCTTCAAAATAACTGGACCCAGAGCAGAAACTCTGTTGCTTAACGTAACAGGCTGTCAAAGCCAGCAGTAATGGGCATGCCAAATTGTCTTTCCAGTACTGGGAAAAGCTCTGTCACTAATTAGCAAGTAACACAGGCTGAGAGGTTGAACCTGAAATGTGCCCTAGGAGCATCCCTTGAGCTGAGGGGATGACACTGCTTCTGTGGCAGGGACAGGTTGAACAATGGTGGCCCTGCAGGCTTACTGCCAAAGGGGCCTTTGTGAGTGTGACCAGAATGAAGAGCGGGAGGGAGTGAAAGAGGTACCATTGTCATTTTTGCGAGCCAGCTCCAAAGCCTCCCTGCAGGCTACTGAAGATCTCAGGAACCTACTCTAGAGAGGGTTCAGTGCTCAGTTTTGCATTTATAAAAGAGGGCTTTTTACTCTATTAATACACCTGGTGCCAAAACTTCCTTCAGGAGTTTAGACAGTTGGCATATTTTCAAATCAGATATAAATCTACCCCACAGCAATTTTTTCTGGACATATACAATAGAACATTCAGAAATATTCTTAGCCTTAAGCACAGGTGTAACGTGCAATTGCTAAATAGGAGTCCTGACTTTACATGCATTTCCACATGAGCTTTCTGCAAATGTTAGTAAGCATAGGCTATTTTTGAAAGTTAGATTGTTAAGGACGTTACAGTTAAGGAAAATGAAGAAGAAAGCTTTTTTTGTTGTTTACCTAACATACCCTTTTTTGCACAGAAACGCAAATTGATGGCATTTTAACAAACAGCATTTAAGGACATTCTCAATTCTTTGAGCCATTGACAAAAAAGTTGACTGCTGCATCCATCTAATGCGTCTTTTAGATAATATAGGTCTTAAGGCAGTGTTTCAAAAAATTGCTTGCTTTGTCATCAGACTCAATTAGCCCCTTCAGAAAAGTAATTGATACCCCACGCAATTTAAGAAAGTTGCCATGCAATGCTTTTATATAATGGCAGCAATCCATCTAGCTTTGGAAATCCAGCACCGTCTCTTTTGGTGCCATGCACTGGCTCTTGATTTACATGTCCCTGAGTAAAGGCAAGGAAGAAGGGAGGGAGGGAGGAAGAAGGGAAGGAAGAAGAGGGGAAGGGAGGAGCACAAGCTGTGCCTGACAGATCTGCTTCTGAGTAACCCTCTAAAAATCCATTGAGCATTTCTGATGGATGCAGTGGTTCTTGCCCCACTTGCTTCTAAGGGTACATCTGTAGGCAGCAGGCACTCACTTTCTCTGCCAATACTCAAAATGACCACAGACAGGTCCAGTTGGGAAGCCATGTAACCTCTTGGCACACAATCTGAGCACAAACAAACAAATTAGGGTGAATAACCACTAAATTTAGACATCAAAAAGCAGAAACACCCAAAATTATTAGACTTTGAAGATTTTGGCCCTAGTGCTGAACCAGGATATGGATCATATTACTTGTTAAAATGGTGTCCCCTACTAATGAGCACTTGTTTGACTAGTTAATTTTGGAACTATCGCCATGATTTGAGATCTAAAAAGAACATTCATAAACAAAACCTGCAATAAAATTTTGGTGCAGTTGATGATTACAAGCAATCAGTGGGAGAGCAGCGATAGCCACAATTGAGCAGTTTGTTACTCAAAGAGGGCACACTATTGTAAATAATGCCTCTTTGTAACTTTAGTGGACAGAATGCCATAGTTCTGCTACATTGCATAAATGCTAATCCCCTAAATGGACAGGCAGTAATGCTAAAGCAATCTGTGTACTGAAATACAATATATTGTCTAAATTAATCCTTATGAAGGAAAGGTGACTGCATTTGAGTAGGCTAATGCTGACAAGTTTTTTTACAGAAGTTATATTGCAAGTTGTATGAAGTCCTGAAATCATTAAAATGCAAAATAACATTAGCATCCAATACTCCATGGCTTTGAAGGAATTTTGAAAAACAGAAGTCAAAGAGATGCCTTTTACTCAACTGTAATTATGCTGGTCATTTGCATAAAGACAGAAATTCAGCCAAAAAGTTCTGAATAGCATTACAAGGAAAGCTAAAAAGCAAAAATAAGTGACTGATGCAGTGCAGTTTTCCAAAACATTTTCAGGATTTTTCTTCATTCAGAAATTCATTTGAGAATTCATACAAGATTAAACCACAATATTTAATGGTCTTTGGGTTAAAACCCCAATTATGATATTCAGTAATATGTCAGGAGTAATGATATTAAAAACAACTGAAATGTGAGAAAGAGATGCAGCATTACTAGGCTTTGTATTATGATAGGTGTACAGAGAACACACAACAGATTGGTCAGTCCAGTGCAGTCTCTGAAAAGACCAAACTGTTACAGTGCTAGAGCTTGGCAGGGGAGAATATTAGATAGAAACTGAGAGGTAGTAACTTCTTAAGCCATGCAAGCTTAGTCACAAGAGCACAGTGAATTATGCTCTGAAATCTAAAACATTTATGCATCTAAGGTACTATGTTGATTGGTGACCACTTTCAAAATCATTGTAAAAAAAGCAGAGACTGCTATAACACTGACAAAAGTAACTTATAATGGAGCAAGGTGGAGAGAGGGAAGGACATGTTACGGAGAAGAACTGTGAGAAAAATCAGAGAACCAGCTGAGTTTGCCTACAGTGGTGTCAGAACAGAGCATGTCTATAGGGAGCTTCAAGAAGGAAGGATACCAACCTATGGAACAGCTTTGGGAAAAAGAGGACTCTTCAAGGAAACATGCTACTATTACTGCCTAGTAATAGCTGGGCTACATGAATAAGTGCTGGGTTTTACACAAAGTTCTTAAAAAGACAGAAAATCCAGATACAAAATTATTTCCTCAACAGAGCTCATCAGAGCAGAGTGGTGCAGAAATATATTCATCAGTATTCCACCCACCACCATATACATCTCAACAACAACAACCTCCCTTCTTCAGGACATACATCTCCACCCACTCTGAGAATGCCCAACATTTTCCTATGGCCCATAAATATCAACACACAACACATTACATCTATGCGTATTTCAGACTGGCAGTGAGTTAAATACTACATATTTGTTAAAAAGGCAAGTATCTCTGCAATAAGCATAGGTGAATAATAATGCCTATTCTGAGTGTTGGAGATACTGGATTGTGGAAGGCAAATGCTAACATATTAATAGAGTATAAAGGAGAAGCTAACAGACTACTTCGCTTATTTTTAATTCCTAAGGCTTGTCTTGGTGGGATATGTAGTATAGCAACTTTAAATCAAACCTAACACTTTATCTGTCTGAGACTTGATCATTTGTGTTAGTTTCTTTCTACAGAACAGCATAACTATCTTAAAACCAAGAGCAAATGTAAGTAAAAAAAAAAAAAAAAAACCAAAAAAAACCCACCACAACCATTTATTCATGTCTAAATATTCTTGACAACATATCATGATTCTCTTTCCTTATTGTGAGCTTCAAACACCAGACCTCCCATTGATGTGTTATAGGAAGCTATTGGTTGTCTTCTATTAAAATGACCTATTGCCCTTTCTTCTGCAATTATTTTCAACATTACTTCCAAAATAATCCCAAATAGCCCTGATGTTTCCAAAATTCCTTGGGGTTATATATTTCTGACAAGAGGTTTTTGTCCTTCAATAATGCCTCTAGCATACCCATTTATCTTCTAATACAATGACCCACCACCATTTCTTCAATAACTAGTGTCTTTAGAAATTTCTGTCTTTGCACCTGGTGATCACCAATGTGTATAATTCTGCACTTACTTATTCCTGACAACAGAATCAGCTTTTCTCAAGTGAAACTTCTAAAAAAAGTATTAGTCTCTTTTCTGACCAGGAGACCTACAAGAATCTTCACTAAACACACCTCTCAAAAGTTTCATTCAGTTCCTATCCTTGTCAGTAGGATTAGTTCCCATCATTCACAGCCACAACTTGCCTTAAAAAAATAAAGCTTCCCAGAATTGCAGCCTGAATACATACCAAATTGTCACTGTTTTGCCAAACTTTTCTAATGGTGACCATGACTGGGTCACCCACTCCATGTCTTTTTCCCATGTCTTTGGAAGAAACTTCTTAGATAGGGTTTATACAAGCCCAGATAAACTCATCTCCTGTTTTTGAGGTTAATATTTAACTAAGATCTTCATATACATCCTATTCTTTATGCATATTTTCTTGCCAGTCTGGAGGATGTTTAAATTCCTCCCATGCTTTAAATTACCATAGTATTCTTTGCATGGAATTGGCAATCGCAGCCATTGTGTCATGACCTTAATGTGCCCGTCCCAAAAAACTTCCATGCTACAAACCTTCCAGGACACTAATTATATGGTGCTATAAATAAACCAATATGAAGGAAAAAGAAAATATATAAAAAAATATATTAAGAAATCATTTCTGACTGGTCTTCTCCAGAGGCAAATTCCCATTGAACTTGATCCTAATATATCCTTCAGTGACTGTATCCCAAATATATATTTCTGTGTTGTACAGGTGAGCACCTCCAACTAACAAAAATATTAGGGCTATGATGGATCCATTTTTACTTTAATCAGAGCAGCCTGTCCTGCCAGATTCTTCTACATAGTTGGATTAATAGGAATTCAGTTCAACAATAGGTCTTCCATTGGATTATTATCTGTATTCAATAATATTACAGGCACAGGAAGTGTGCAGTCATGATGTTCAGGCTCCAGAAATTGTTCATATTGTAAGCACTATCTTCGAAAAAAGGCCATTGTTAGAATTCTGTTTGTCCAAAATCTGGCAGTTGGAATAACATTTTGATAATCCCAAAACTAAGCTGTTACACATAAAACACTGAAGTGTTTTGTTCCACCCATCCTATAGGTTTAAATAGTTTCATGACAAAGAGGAACAGAGTTTTCAAGGGTAAGGGAAAAGGCACCCCTTTCTCCCATCACTTTGTCCAGTTTCCCATTTAAACATGTCCTTGAAAAGTTTGGAATAAGCCAAAACCCAGCTGTCCTCAAAGACTGAATGCGATACATTCTTTTCCTGTCATCTGCATCACCAAATTTACTACATACCCATTTAGGCTCCTCCTGTAAAAGAATGAAACTGGTAAAGAAAAAGGAGGGAAAGTGTTTTTCCAAAGAAAACAGGAGAAATTTTCCCTCTTTTTAAAGCAGAAGACAGCAATGTCCTTCAAGATAGCTGATCCTTAAGTAAGATACTGCCTAATTCTCCACCCTTGGTGTCTTAACTATTCTAAAGCAACTCATACTGGCCACTTGAGAGACTACCAATCTTATCTCGAACAGTAGTTCCTTTTATTTTATTTAACAGCCACAGTCCACCATAATGGCTATGTTTCTTACTCAAAAAAAAAAAAACAACAAAAAAAAACCAACCTGTATTGTGATTTGGCAGAAGAGATTTTCAAATACTATGCATTCAAATGTACGTAAAATTATGTGAAACTAAACCAGCAGAATTAATACATATTTAATGCATGATTATCAGTTCACATAAAATGGGTATGTAGTAGATCACGGAAAAGAAAAATTATTACATATGAAAGAGCTGTGTCTCTTTACATGAGAAAGTAGCAATGCTTATTCTTTCAGCTGATTTCCTGTGTTTACTACCTAAGTCTTCCAGGCATGCAAATGGGTGACAACACAAATCAGCTGTGATTATGCCAGCTCGAAGTATGACTACCTGGAGTGAATTTGGGTAATGAAAACAATCAGTTTTTCTCCAAAAATGGTAGGCACTTACATACAGACTCTGTCCAGACCTGTTGAGAGAGTGTAAAATAAAGGTCTTAGGCTCTCATCTTTAAATATACAGCACTTTTTGAAAGATTCCTGGTCTTGCCCTTCACTTTCTGGTCCATTGTAACCATGTTCTGTCTGACTAAATTTACCAGCCCATTTTACAAACCGTAAACCTCACTACATCCTCCAGAGGCAAGGACATGTTACACTGCATTCTGGCAGAGGTAGGAGCATTATATTGCTCTGACCACTCAGAGCATCTTCTGTCCACAAAGGAAAAGTTATGTGGATTATTGCAGGAAAACAGGAATGCAGAAGAAAGCAAGCAGCTTCACCAATCCGTATCAAAAGTTTAAGTTCAGAGAAAAGATAGGTGCAAAACTGATTCCTTTTGATGTCCTCAGCGATGGAATCCGCAGCCGGTTTATACAACCTTACAATACAAAGCTTTGTAGCCCTTGCTAAGGATTCCTTTCATTATAAAGAAGATACAGGGGAAAAGATCAATCTTTGTCTGAATTTTGAGACTGCTGGGCCATCAGCAATATAGGCTTTCTAGGGATGCTGTAAAGATAAATGTTTTCACACATGCGGGCATGTGCAATAACACTTTAAAAGAATTATGATGTTCACAGCAGTTTGATTTCCAGTGTGAATTTCTGAAGAATATATCTGACTTAGCAGACTTAAAATGAGTTCGTGTGTATCATTAATAAGACTTGATCCATTTCCTGACAATCAAAGGTTGTACAGGTCAATAAGTACATCTTTTGATTTTTAGAAAGAATATTTGCAATCTCATCAAGATTAAAGATATTAAAGATATTTGAATTGAAATGCAGGCATCTTTTTATCATGCAGTTCTTCAAATCTCTTTGCAATTCGTAGGACCTCAAATAATGATAGTTCATAATGTTAAAGAACACTTAATTTTAAGAGAAAATTCTAAACATCAGAAGGTGTGGAAACATCATACAAGATATTTTTATCAAGACCAGTGAAATCTGTAAGCCATAATTACAAATGTTTGGGGGACAATTTAAAAATCACACATGGAAAATTGAAACCAGAAATAATTGAATGCAAGAAAAGTTCTCTGGGTTATTTCAGTAACCTCCCGTTCCCTCAAACACAGTCGAAGACATCCCAAACTCATATCTTGGAAGCGAGAGAATACTTTCTTCATTTCTGAATTGCAAAATATATAACTCAAATCAAGTTAACAGCTGTATGCATCAAATACAAAACAGAACATTTCTTGCCGTAAGAGGAAGGTCTCACACATAACTTTCTCTTTCACTTAGAATGACAAGTAGAATAGCATATTGAATGTCATTTTCAAGTATATGCTCTATGATCAGTCCCAAAGGTAAAATCCTGACTCCAGCGAGAGTTCTCACAGGAGCTTTTCACTGTGACCCAGTGCAATGATAATTTTATTTTGGGAACCAACATGCAGTCAGTGTTAAAACTCCTATTTAATATGGTCACAAGTTCAGCTTTTTTTTTTTTTTTTTTTTATATTGAGTGAGAATTCTGAAGAAATGGTACCATGAGCACCATCTTACATTGCAACGTGTGCACTGGAAAACTCACTTTTTACATTACAAAGAATTCTTAGTGAACAAACAGTGCTACTGCAGGCACTGTCTGACATAACATTTGCCCAGTATTTCCTAAGACCCCCTTTTCAGTTGCTTATGGCTTCCACCACTCCGGATAAAGTTCTCCCACTCTACCTTCCTCAACATGAGCATTTTCAAGAAATTTTGGACCAGACTTGAAACTTCTTGGGGGAAGATGCTACTGTTTTTCAGCTTAAAAAACCCCTAGTACTCTTTTTCCACTGTTTGAAGCAGGGGCTTGAAGTGAGTCAGATCTCAGTGAGAAGCTCATTGATGTTGGAAAAGACTGCCCATGGTGAAAAGGGGTTCAATTTAGTCCCCTTATTACCTGTATCCATTAACATAAGTGATTTTAAGTTGTTTCAACTTTCCTAAGTTAGCCAGAATGATCCCTAAAGCTGACAGAGTCTTCATGCTGAAGGAACTGCTTTCTAAGTGCCATGCTCCCCTTCCAGCATCTGCTTCAGGAGTGTACCTGTGAGAGGTCTGGAAAAAGCCAGAACATTAAGTCTCTGCAAAACTGGTAACTTTTGAGAATACAGAATTTGCAAAATCTTACAGACAGGGGAGAAGATCCAATTGTGGCAGCAATTTTATTCATTCTGAGCAAGAACAATTTACATGTGGAAATCATTCCCATCTAACTTAATTTGACCCTGCAGGCTGACCAAAGTTGCAGCACAGTAAATCCCCCTAAATTAGCAAGGCAATTGCAGGGTAGCAGCTGAGTCATTCCCTTCACTTCTGTGCTTCAGGACTTCTCCATGAGAGCTAGGAAAGTTCAGCATCAGATGTGTGCTCCTAACTTTGTTATCAGTACTTAACTCTTTTCCTTACTAGAATAATACCTTTTACCCTGAAGCTTGCTGATTAAAGACAGAAACTGGATAAAACTGAGAAGTAAGAGGTACTATTACTCGGCTTCTCAGGGACACCTGCAACCTGGGCTGTGTGAGTTAGGATATTTCTCCCACCAAACTGCAAGGATCTATTTCAGGGCTACTATCAGTAAGTGGCAGTTTCGAAGAAATTTTGCCTGCCAACCAGAGACCCTCTGAAAGGGAGTGCGGAAACTAAGATATGACTCTACATTATCACCAAATTGTCATGGCTGTTTTTTTCTTACTTGGTTTGATTTTAAAACAAACAAACAAAAAAAACCCACAAACAAAACAAAACCCACAAAACCACCAGAAAGTTACATAAGGTACATTATTAAAGTTGCAAAGTCAGATGTTGAAAATCCAAGGAAATGCCAAAAATAAAGGCTGCCTATAAAATGGGGGTAATAGTATCTCCTTATCTCCCAAGGTGGCTATAAGCATAACTCATGTTTGTGAAGCACTCAGATAAAAATACTGACAACTGCTGTAGAAAAGGTCAGAGAAAATGAATAATTCTGTCTTCAGAGCTGGGTTTGAACAGGATGTTACCCAACATGGCAATAAAGACCAGCATTGCATACTGAACACTGAGGCAGCAAAACAACATTGAATAGCTGCCCATTAAAGGCAGGATATATCTCACCTAAATTTAGCTGTGTAAAAGGCCCACTCTAATGTAGTCATGTAGACTCTGTTCTCACTGAAGAGATGCAGACATCTCCGGGGCAATTCATCCTGTCCCAAGAGAGTCTTCTGAGATGAGCAGGAAGAATAACCATCCATAGCTCCTTCTATTTCTCCTTTGACTTTAGAGGATAATTAGACATCTGGCTTCAGCTACATGCCTAATTGGTAGGCAGCTAAATTGAGGTGAAATGAATCTGTCCTAAATGAGCACCGTTTATCCTGTGTCCTAAAGGATTAAAAAAAAAAAAAAAAACCAAACCCAACAAAAACAGTATATGCCCTTGTAATTTAAGATTATTTTATGATGTTCATGCAAAGGGCACTTCTACTGCATAGTTTAATTCCGGAGATTTTCCAAATTTTCAAGACTGATTTTGCAGACCCTACTGTGGGTCTTCTAATACAGTGTGCAAGTGCATTTGCATGCTAATCAATTGGAAATATAAAAACAACCCAGTGTTTAAAACTATATAAATCCTCCAGTCAAGGCAAGACCCTGTGAATTACCTTCTAAAAGCCCATAAAGATTTCAGCTCAGCAGCCTGAATTAGTGATGGAAGATGTGAAAAACAAAACATTACCAAAAAAAAAAATCACGCTCATCATCTTTGCTTTATTTGCAAAGAAGCTCTCTAATAAAAACAAAATTAGAAGGAAGGCTCCAAAAGTTACTCTCAAATATTGCTTCCATACTTTTTGTGTGTTTCACCAACTGAAATTCCCTCACACTTTCTACACGGCAGAAGAGAATCTTACTTCATGCATATTTCATTTTCCTTCCACTTTTTTTCACACTAAGAGATTTTCGTGTTGTGGTGGCCAAATGCTGTCCTTGTAAATATTGCAGATTCACAAAAGCAAACCCCAGTACCTGATAGATCCTCACCATAGACTCTGCTATAAGGAAGCAGAAGTCATTCTTGCTTTTGCCCAAAGGATGTTCAATTGATTAATACAAACTAGAACAGCCACTGTAAGATGGGATGAGAATATTTCCTCACAATACTTTGGAATCAAGTTATAAAACAGTAGAGGGAAGATTCAAGTTCAGGAAAGGCTCTGCTCTGAATAGCCATCTCTAAGCACTGGGAGAAAGAGGAAAGCAGAATTACTCCCTTCTCTTTAGCTTTCTGAATATCCGTGTTTTCCTTAAAAAATGAGATGTTAGTGTCCTACACTAAAACCTGTTTCTTCTCAGGCAAATAAGATGATTCATCCACCCTCAGATACTTCAGTTTGCCAAAGAAAACTAAAAAAGTCATTCCATATCATATCCAAACAAAAGCAGATTTTGAGTTAACAGTTTGGCCGGAAAAATGATACTCCAGGTAGGGTTAGGCTATGCAATGTCTGCCCTTAACTACAAAGAAATAATTGAGGCAAATCTCTATCACCCTTCTGAGAAAGTGTGACTGCTCTGTAATACAGTGAAATATATCAGTTTCAGCACCTGAATCACACTGACTCTGAATAAGTGGTACGGCTCCAGGGAGCAGACTCACACACAACTGCTGCTTTACTTGGTAGCCTACCCACTCATCAGAAGCAAACAGGGATACTCCAGGAGAAAAGGAGCTTGTCTGAAACACCAACCTGAGGTGCTGCTCTTAGGTTTACCCATCAGTGGCAGGGGGGCAGCAGGAGGAGAGGAGGGGGTGGTTAACCACACTGTCATCGCGCTTGACCTGGAGCTTGGAGTATGACTGCAAAGTTGTCCTACTGCCCTCCATTTCTTCAGAACAAACCCCCTTAAAGAGCCAAGCGGTGGAGTTAATCAGCTGCCACCACTAAGCAGATACCAAAGCTTTCCTTTTGGGAACAATGGGGAAGGAAGTTTCTCAGATCCTCCCTCTCAGCAGATCCCTATGCTTTCCTCTGGGGAAAAAGAGGGCAGGAGCTTCCCAAACCCATTTGCTTTCTTCCCTTCCCAAGGGATGGAAAGCAGAAGAAACACTGAGAGCAAGTGGAGATTCCCATTCCTGGGAGGAAGCAGCAGTATATACTGAGTGAGACTACTTATGGGAAAACCCCACTCCTATTCATTTCCAAGAAGCTGCTCACACTGCACATGTATCTGAGGTAGGGCTCCCAGACAAACACCCATTTCCCTTTGCACCGCTCTCACTTAGTGTCATCTCACTTATCCAGCCCTTCAAAGATCTGGGAGGCTAAGCAAAGCATAATCAGGCCTGGGCACAGAGTTTTACCAGCTGGAAAACAGCTCAAACCCAGGCTCTGATCCAGGTTTAACACCCAGGGAAAGCTAACCTTGAGACAAGAGGAGTTACAAATGCCACAGACAAAAAGAAATAAGGTTGATTATCTCAAAGCATAGAAAAATAATGGAGAACAAAATTTTGGTTATCCAATCTCAATTAATTCTTTGCACTGAACACACTGCTTCAGGGCTTCTGTGATATTGAAAAGCAATGGATTGTGGCATTTAGTCACCAGTTACCCAGAGAACAAGCAGATGCTTAAAAGCCTGGGATTGCAGCATTCTGAGATGCTTCGGCTCCTACATAATCTGCAAATTTGTTTGTTTGGAGCTCCTCTAACTGGAAATTGCCAAACTTGTGAAAAGAGTTGTGTCTACCTTGAGCGAAATGAGCATTAAAATGCAGTCAGACCCCCACTGTCTGAAGAACAGATCCTTAATCTCCAACTCCAGTGGTTCGCAAAACATAGCTACATTCCTATTGGAAATAAAACTGAACAGCAGTGTGAAGTTGATAAAGCTGATGTGATGTACAAGTCTGATACTTCACAGCTTTCCAAAAATAGAAAAAAAATTGACAGAGGCAGTACATTTTCCAATCACTGTTCACGAGCCAAAAATTTTCAATCGTTGGTTATTTAAGATTCACACAGACATGCACTATATTTCTAGGATATACTCCAGAGATTAACCTTTCCCTGAAAACGAAACTAATGCACACGCACAGCAAAATTTATCTATCAGATACCAACCAATGCATTTAATTCCATGTGAATAAGACTGCTGCTAAATACACTTCAGATCTATCTGCTGAATTTACACACGTTAGAAATAATGCTGTTCAGGGCTAGTAGTTCATCTTTACATTCCACATGAAAACCAGAGCATGAGGAGCAGCCAATTCCCCTTATAACACCTTTCACGATTTAGAGACATATTTCTGTTCTGCCTGAGTCAAAACCAAAACTGAACCTTAAAACAGACTGAACCTCAAAATTCATACCAAACTTATCTGGATTAGGATGAGGAATTTTTGTGAGCACCCTGCAGGTGAGGGTCACAGTCTGAGGTGTGGGAGATCCAGTCAGGTTTCTGCACTGCCCGATTCAAAGCAGACTTTTGGAGAAGCAAGAGATTAATTCCAGTTTAGAGCTGGGACATTAACTGCGTCTCCAAATTTTAGTGCTGCAAGCACCATACCTTCTAGAAAAATGGAAAATAAGTGACATTTGTTCCTCCACCATTCACCTCCACCCAAAAATACATTGCCAAAGTTGTTACAACTTCATGAAAATTTCCAGGTTCTATAAAAAAGCACATTCTTTACCCAGATCCTTAAACAGCTCTATGAAAAGCCTGTAAAATATACCAGCCTACATCAAGGAAGAAGTTAATCTAGCTGACCAAGAAAAGTATGAGTGTGCCAGTGGAGAGGCTGAACTGAAATACTCAGCATTTTCTTTAGATATATGCAGGAAGGCTGCTCGTTTCACCCTAACATAACAGAAACCAGAAGAATGAGGACAGACAACTAACAAAGTGACAGTAAGACTCATAGCTCAAAATTTTGAAAAGGCCAGCAAGGCTAGACTCATACCAGGACTTGCAAGCATCCAGCCAGCACAGAACCATGAGAAATCTTTAAGTATCTTTTTTCATGTTTATTTGTGAATCAGAAGGAATCTCTCATAAAAGCACAGAGAGCTTGCTAGTAAATTTTGAGCAAAGCATGATAAGAGGTTGCTAGGCAAGAGAAGACAGAGTGGGATGGCAGTCATGCAACAAGGTCAAAGCAGCGTCCATTGAGCAAGAGAGATCTAAGGTCAGTTGCAGATATAGTCTGTTTCTAAGGAATGGCAATCGGAAAGGATAAGGGGACAGATTTTCTGCAATTCTTTGACCAATGCTTAGCCCCCAAATGTACCGAAGTAACCCAATGTTACATTCATGTGGCTTACCTAAAACTTAACTGGAAATAAACAAATATCAATTCATTAGTATGGGGTACATTGTAGGATCAGACATTATGCCTTAGTTTTATTTCCAAAATAAAATTCTTTTGCTTGAGAACATTATAAAATACTGACTTAATTAGAAATTGGAATTTCTCTTCCATTAGGAAATTCTGATCCATGAGCATTTGTTTCCATCTCAAGGCAGAATAACATGCTGAAGTACTTCCAATTTTTACTGAATGTGAAGTTGTCTCCTCCCTCCCTCCAAGTCTCAAGGTGTCAAAACATGTTGTCAGAACTCAAGCCAAAAATGCTTCTGTTGCACATAAAACCTCTGGTGAGATGAATCTGGCATCCCTCACAGCCTGGACCTTCCAACCGGACTGTATTTCCTGTGACTGCTGCGGTCATGACACTCCCTTGATGAACATAGCACCTGAACACAGGACAAAGCACTGCCTTGTTTTGTACAGAGAGAGAGAGGGCAGACTACAGCAGAGGAGGGACATGCCTTTACATAGTGTACTACAGCACTTCAGGCAGACAGACTGACAAATAGATTCAAAACATTTTCTCAGTGAAAAATCAATGTTTCAGCCTACCAACATTTTTCTATTGAATATTTTAGTTTTGTAGAAACCAAATGCCCGGTACTCAAATTTACAATCTTTCACCAATATTAGCATATACTTACTGTTTTTAATTAACCCAATGGTTCCAGCTAGTGCATAATAAGGCAAGTGCAACGTTACAAATAACAGTGTGGTAATGCCAGCGGATTTGAATGTAGTGAGAATTTTAGCAGTTTTATCAGGATTTTATCCACAGTTTGAAAAATCAAATAAAACACATCAAAAAAAATAAGAAGGGAAAAGGCACTATTGGAGATAGGGGTAACAATTCATCTGATTCTGTGTCATTTTTATAATGCTAGCTTTTGAGCTTCTGTGGCCTTATATTGATTTTCTCTGTTCTTTCTCTCCTTTTTCTTTTTAAGTTATGGAAAGTGAACACATTTAATATAAAACAGATTTTGCTTTATTTTTTCAGGTAAGCCTGTTAAAAGTAGAAAATACTTCATCTACTGCACAGAGAAAAAGCATAACATTAAGCATTTGACATTAAATCTTGGTAGATAAATATCGTCTCTATTTAATTATCTGTTCAAAATTGATAGAAAGGTAGCATCGGCTTTTGAAAATCTCAGCAGCAAAACTCCCACTGATATCAGTGGGTCTAGGATCTCACTCAAAAATTTTTTTACAACGAATCGGGGTTTTTTTTGTTGGGGTTTTTTTTTCCTTTTTGAACAAGCAACACCTTTGTACAATAATTGGCAGCTATTAGTGTCAGTTTGGCAGATACAAAGCTGCACGGGTCTGTGGGAAATTTATGCCTCCCAACATGCCATGCTAAATTTAAACCTGTTGCATAATATGCAGATTCATTGTTACGCATGTAACATGGCTAAGAATATCTAAAGTTCAAGGGAAGTTAATATGCATGCAGACTAAAAAAGAGGGTTTAAATGATTTGGGGTTTTACCACACGGAATAAAGCATTGATGACTGACTCCCTTTAGTAAAACTATCCATTCTTGCAATCACTTCACTGAACATACATTTCACTCACCTACCACAGTGGTAGAAAGCACCACTGACATTAAAAATGGAAAAACAGGATGAGAAAGACTTGCTTTTTGATTCTATTAAGCTGTCGTTTCAGTCCTAGCTCTGGGGGCACACTGCTCTGAAGTGATTCTGAGGAACTCTGAGGCCTGCTTTTTCCTCCAAAACTAAAAACTGGAAAACTTGTCTTCTTTTTTTTTTTTTTTAATGATACCTATAAGAAAAGGTCTCCTCTCCTGCTTGATCTTGAAGGCTGTGGAAAACCTTTCTTGTAATTCATCATTTTTACTTCTCGTCTGGACCTGAATGCAAGAAAATACAGCACAGGTAGACATTGTGTATATTATCTACATCTTTTCAGAAACTTAAAATTTCACCTTAATCTTAGATGAATGTTATAGCCAATTTTTATTACCAATCATTACAAAGAACATAAATAAAATAAGAAGGTTTGGTGAAGTTCCATTTCTTTGATCTTCATCTCTAGCACATATTCTAAAGTGAAAACTTCTGGAAATCTTGATAGATAAGAAAGGAGAATGGCTAAAAAACCATTGCCAATGTTTGGGGGGTTTGTTGGTTTGAGGGTATTTTGTCATTTTGCGAGGGTTTTTTTGTCATCTAACCATTATCAACAAAACTTTTCTGGAGTAATTTACTGGAGATGAGATAGTTCCTAACCTATAGCCTGATTCCAAGGTCATTGTTCATGTTCCTTTATCATCTTGAACTTGAGCCATCAAAATGCATTTAATATTAGCAGCCAAGACATCCTTTTAATGCACACAAAAATATTCCAGGCCCCCCATCCAAATATTATGCTTCACACAAACCATTTTCCACAGAACACATACTTTAAAATTTAGCCTCCTGATTTTCACTTTCGGACAAATACATATTTCCTTTTGCTCTGTCAAGTCAGCGTATCAGCAAGGCCACTGCACAGGATATTTATTCTCACTTTTTATCAGGTATCCCAGCCCTATGGAAACAACTCACTGGAAAGCATCCTTAGTCTGTGCTAATAGAAAAGAGCCCTGGTGACTACATCAAAGCATTTATTAGTATCACCAGTGTGACATGGTCTAAGACATGAGAAAATTCTTCCCATGCTCTGAACCATTCACCATGTTTCAGTGAGGTGTGATGCTGATGCAAGGCTATTAAGCCCTCTGAACTTTAGATGATATCAGTTTGGGATTAGTGGTCTCTTACTTGGCTTTTTGGTACTACCTGAGTCTGCCTGGATTAAACATAACACAGAATCACCAAGTAAAACAGTCAAGTTAAATATTTCTTTTTAAGGAAAAACAGAACCTGAAGATTTTCAAACAAAATTGATCCAAATAAGCTCAGTATTTCAACGGCAGAAAAAAAAAACAGAGAAGAAATATGAGTATTTTGAAAAAGCACTTGGAAAATTCTGGTGATTATTCTTTGTTGTTGTTATTAATTACTTCAAACCAGAGACGAGGTTGACAGGAAAAGCTCAAAGAATTAAGTCTGTGGCAGCATAGGTGGTGATTGGATCAAGATTAAAATAACCAGAGAGAAGGAAGGATAAGAGACAATTTGAAATATTGTGAATAGTTCCAAGCAAGAACTAAGCACTGGGGGGGATTCACCTGAAATGACGGTGTTTGTTCAGCATTATATAAATATTTCTAGGTTTTATGTCTTGCATACCATTATATTCTTGCCATGATTACTGTACCCATACTACTGAACAAGAAATTCTGACCAAAGGCAATTTCTGCAAGTGCATAGCAACACAGTCTAGGCATGGGCTGAGTTGGATCCCAAGAAATCAACATCTGCCAGCTGTTTGGGCCACAGCTTTGCAGGGGAAGCAGGCAAACCAAGGTGTATCAGCCCCTTGCTTAGCTAATCAGCTGCCAAATGCAACTTTGGCAACCTCAGAAATAACTATGCTAGGAAACCTGGTGAAATGGTGCCATTGTCCCATGTAGATAAGACCTGAAAAAGACCACACAGCTGCAGTCCAGGTGTAGAAAATCCAGTTAGGCACCCACTGAGGTGGCTTGAGCCTAACATGATGCGTCCAGAGAGGTTGAAGGGGTAATTAATACACTGCCAACATTTTTCATCAGAGTAAGGATTCCATAAGCTGCTTGGACAGAAGCAAAATCAACTGTGCCTTTTGCAAAATATTTCAGTTCTTGCTCTCAAGGCCTGGCACAATACAGCATTCAAGTTATTCTCTGCTAATATTTTTCTTCACTAGCTCCCTTTGCTTTGCCCAAGATACTTGACTTGCCTGTTGGTGTTCTTCCATCTGTCTGACCCACCTTTTAAATAGGTCAGTCAAGAAAAATTCTCTTTCAACAAGTCCCTTGTTAAAACACACCTTCCAGAAGGCAGTGAAAACTCTCTTAATCTCATGAAACAAGTGCTTATGAAAACAAGAAACACACAGCAAAATAGTGGAAATGTGACAAATGCAAGTCAAGGAATTCTTACTTTGTCATCTTCTGTTCCTACCCCCCGAGTCTTATATATGCTACGTTGTTTGTAGAATGAAATAACTAGTACTTCATGCCTACTGTGGAGCTATATTAATATTAGATGGGGATAGGATAACAATAACGATAGAGTACAAGGGCTATGACCAGAGACCAGGATAGTAAACACTGTTGATCTAATGCAATAATCACAGGCATTGAGGTTGGATTATTCTACTAATTAACTACAGTTTGCTAGTATCTGGTATATATTTTATATGCCTCTAATTCACTTAATGCTTTTTATAGCACTGCATTAGATAGTTCTAATAGCTTAGGATCTCTTCCACATGAAATATTTGTGACTATCATTTCTATAGGAAGAAATGCTCAGGGAAATAAGGAAAAATCCTCAGATAACAAGAGAAGAGGAGAAAGCACTAGCACTACAGAATAAGAGTTGTGGCACCAGTGAAAGTGTGCAGTGCCTTCATGACAACATACCATGCTCTGAAACAGTGAGATCAGGGCAGGGATACTGCTGGGGATTAACAACTATTTTGTATATGCTTCTCAAAATTGTACCTTTCGGTGCACAAGATAACAAATAGCATTACTTACCCTTTGCAACTGATGTTCTTTCCCTCCCTGACATATCCCATCAGAGGTCTTGAAAGTGCTCAACCAAACAAGACCTCCAAAGTTCTACCCTAGGAGAACATGTTGCTTGGAAATCAACTTATTGGTACCAAATTCAGACAAATTGAGTGGAGCCAGAGAGTCAGAGATTCCATTTCAAATTCTTTAACCATTCAATATGTAATAACAGAAGGAAAACATTTTGGGGGTAGGTGCAAAAGGTCTTACTCTTGACCAATATATGCCTCAATTTTGTATGGATTATGTGGAGATGGATCTATTGAAGCATTACTTTCTAAGTCTTGGTATTCTAAAGGAATGTGGCTGATCCAAGAGGAAGGATAAACACAGGAAAAGAGCAGTACAGGTTTATATTAACTATTGAATTTAGCAGAATTATTTTTGATTTGGACTTGGTAGAGCAGTTTTAAAGTCACAGATAAATTTGGAAAAATATATTTTTAAAATGGGTAGACATGTCTAGCTGTCTCATTGTTTAGCTGATCCCATATTTGTTCTAACTAGGAGTATTAAGCTACAAGATTAATTTTAAGCTTTAAAAAAACCACTCCTCTGAAAGAGGAGAAAACTAGTGTCATGTTGCAGTAGTCTCTTATATTACCTGGAGGGCTGAATGGTATAGACTGGTGGAATTGCTTCAAGACCAACTTTTAAAGTCTCATTCTACTTGCATCCTTCTGTGACTGTCCATGCAACTTTCAGCCTTTGTTCAGTACCTCCTCTTGTGTTTTCTCTCAGTAACAGCCTAGTTATCACAAAGCACAGAATTATTTGATTTTAAGAAAATGTATTGAAGACAAAAATCTATTATAAGCAAAAAGAAGATTAAATGAATTAAAAATTCCTCAGATACTACTATTAGGATGTCTATTTAATCAGTACTTTGTCCTGGTCCATGCATCTCAATCTCAATCTCCTCCACTTTCTTTGTTTGCCTGGCCTCCTGAATCAGAGCAGGCAAGTTAACACTGTTTCCTTCAGCAAGTATTCCTCACTTTGTATCTGGCAAATAATGTATTTAACTGCTCACTAATAAGCAAAGAGAAGAGAATCTATCACTAACATAATCTTGGAACCCTCAGTCTGTTATAGATAGTGTGTTTCTGTTTAAACAAATGCTGGAAATGAACTACTTATTTTTCTGTTTACTTGCTAACCCAAACCCTGTGTATTTCATAGTGATGGAAAAACCTACAGATGAGTAACTCTAATCCCAGAGACTCAATACAATGTATATTTCCAAGTCGTCTATAACTTTAGAGCCTAAACACCAGAAAAAACCAGAGGATCAAATAGCCTAAAGTGCACTTGGTGAGGAGCATCCAGCATTTTAAATTTCATTCTAACGCTCCAGAGCAGAATACAGAAAATTTGAAGGTCCTGCTGACATTTTCTTTGGAGAGTTGGAGAGTTAGTTACTTTGAAGAGTTAATAGCACACTTAGGGTCAATCGCTGTCTCATCTTCTGGAAAGCTCCTTGATCAGTACCAGTTACTTAGATCTTGGAAAAAGGAATACATGTTCAGCACCTAGCACAGCAGTCCTGACCTCCTTCTGGTCCTTTAGTGCTATCCCAAAATAAATTACATTCTTAATGAAATGCAGAAACTGATACGACTGCTAACATTTTCCTTAGATATGGTCTACCCATCAAAGACCTCAAGAGAATAACTGAACACAGGTTAGGGCTAAGACCAGCTCTTCTCGTGTTTACCAGGATTTTTCAAAATTGCAAATAACATGAAACTATTGCATTATTGTAACTGACCTTATCTACCTGTACAGTGAAGCCAGCCTCTTCTTGGCAAGAACGCGCTTGTCTCTCTCATTACATCTGCCATTTTTTATCATCAGCAACAGGTCCCATCAAACATCTAGTGATCATTAGCCAAAGGCCAGGAAACAAGCCAGGGGTCTACCACCAATGCAGGACGTACAGACAGCATCTCAGGAAGTGCTGGGGACTGGAGTAGAGAGAGACACACACATACTCACATCACATAGTTCAAGCCAAGCCTGTGCGCTGGGTCTGAGCTCAAACGGGCTTCTGGGCAGTGGGCAGAACTGGGTGGGGGTCCCAGCTGGGGGCACTCAGGGCAATCACAGCCTACAGGTGCCCACAGGGCCCTAACACATACATAAGCATATCCATACATGTTGAAAGTGGTGGTTAGAGCTTAGAGTTGATAAACAGCCATTCTTGTGTCCTGGATGTGTTGTTTCCTCTGTTAGCACAGAGGGGAGTGGTTTGGTTATGTGCTCCAGAAATCTGGGAGAAAAAAAAGAAAAACACAACAACTTTGATCTCTCAGCTGACTGTTGTTTTTTTTTTTTCTCTGAGAACTGCATGTCACTGTACAAACACACCTGCAGCAACAGGCAGGTTTCTGGGAGCGCTGGAGCTCTTGAGCAGACTGACAGCCTTATTCCCACTGAAGGCAGTGGTACTTTTCCAATTTAGTGAAGGCAGGGTTTGACCAAGGAAGTCAGGAAAGGACCTGAAAGCCTTCCTAGGTTGATCTCCCTAACATCCCTAGTGTGCAGGTGTTGAGCGGCACTGGCTGTTCAAACGGCACCAACTTAGACAAGTGTGAGTCAACCCAGGGATATGCATCCACTTAAATATGTTCCCATGTGATGCATGCTTCATGAACGGGGACTGCCATCGTCTATGGCCTCTCTGGGAGAAGGAACTCCCTCAGGGTGCTGCAGCACTTCGAGAGGTGGCGTCTCTGGGTCAGGCAATCCATGCTCTGGGTCGAGACCGCAGGGGCCATGGTCAGGCCCAAGCCTGGCTGCAACATGGCGGAGCTGCAGCTTTAGCAGGGCCAAGCGCTATGGCCTCAGCCAAAAGTAGCTCCCCCAGGCAGGGGTCCGTCCTGGAGCCTCTCCCCACAGTGGGACGGGGCAGCCCCAATACACTGGCTCTGAGCCGGCCCTGACACCCTGCAGCCAGGAGGGGACTGCTCTCGGGGCCTGGCACTTGCATTAAAGAAACCATGGAAGAAAGTATTTCTGTCTGCCATCAGAGCAGCTCTGGGATTCAGTCTCAAACACCTAAAGTATCTTTGGGGCCAAATTCCTGAATTTTTTGAGGTATATTTTACTTGGTCCATTAAAAACAAGCATAAGCAGTAGCAATGACTGTTTTGTTTGGGTTTTTTATTCTTTCCCTCTCTTTCCTATTTCCTCTAAACAAATATTATGCAATAAATGCTATCATTTGCCTATGAATGCAATTTAGGAATTTCTTTTGAAACAGTTCCCAGGAGACCCTTTCTTTCAGCCTTGTAGGCCACTCCATGCAGAACAGAGGTGCAGGGAGATGGAGCCAGAGGAGGAAAGGAACAAGAACAGAAACAACAGCTGAGTCACATTCAATATCTGGTTAAGTAGAGGAATTCTTAAGCCACCTCAGTTCGTTTGCAATTTACTGTAGGAAATAAGTAATCCTAAGACACTTATGAAGAAGGTCCAAAATAAGAAAGCTGAGTCACAACAAATATTGAGCTGTCCCCAACATATTCGTATTTTCAAACTTTATGATCCCTTCAGGGCTAGAGCCAACAGGGACCTCTCCTGCCTTCTCCATCTCACCAAAGAGATCCAGGTACTAAAGCATCTTAAACCAATTTCTTTTTCTTTAATCTCGTGATGCCTTCCTTCCAGCAAGTATGTATGGATATGCCGCTTAGGAAACACAGAATAATTTCCCCTCTTCGCAGCTCTGCCTGTGCTTCTCCTGCCTGATGCTGTAACATCATAGCTTTACAGAGCTGCTGACCCCTCCAAAGTCTGTGCACTTTAGCAAGTCAGTCCAAACTTGATTTTTATTCACACAGAGGAACTCAGATGAGCTTCATGAAGGGAAAAAAACAAAGGCTGGATGAAGTGTGTTTAGAGTCTTTCTTCCTTTCCCTGCTCAATTTCTCTGTAAGCAATGGCTGGGTGGTGGTTGAAAAGGAAAGCGATGACTAAGGGCAATCAATCATTGAGCTGATGATGGGTGCCCGAGCTTCTCAGATAACTGAGATTTTGCTGCCACCGTGTGCTCACCCTGATTTCGCCCACGGTTTTCTCTGCCCGGGAGCAACCATCGCGGGACACCAGGGAAAAGGGTCCCTCTTCCGAGACGGAGAAAAAGAGGTCTTCATGCAAAACTACTCACACAGGCATGCCCTCGGGCAAACCCTAATCTTAACCCTAAGGCTAACCGGTCAAGCCCAACTGAGTTTGAGGCATATTTGGAGAGCAGGAGTGGCTGCTAGTGGCTCAGTAGCTAGAGGCTCACCAGTTTTGCCCAGTTTCAGAAGATGCTCTTCTGTGGTTTCTGGTGGCTCTGCGCTGGTTCCCCAGCGTCATCCATTAGAGATCGACAAACAGTAGCACTCAGAGCAGAAATAGCTACTTTGCAAAGAAGCAGCTTCAAGCAGGTTTCTTCAATTTCCTCCCATAGTATTGACAATTGATGATGGGTTTAAATTTTTAATACCATTCATAACGGAAATCACTGGAAATGTTTTAAAATAGCATCAGTAGGAGCAGCTCTCCATCACCACATGGTGCAGGGAACAGGCTTTAGGTGGTCTGAAACTGTTCTGACACAGTCCTTTGGTCGCTATGTGTCACAGACACAAACACCCTGGTAAGCCCATCTCTTCAAGAGCATATACTAGCGGTGGAAATGCCTCCAGAGTTTGTTATACTGAGCATGGCCAGAAAACTAAGCACACACATTTTAAGTAAGGGATTTTTAAGGTTTCCTCTGGAGCCCTACTGGAGTTCAGTGGGAGAGGCATTAAACTTCCCTCCAGAAACCCTAAAGCACTCCTCTTCCTAAAGCTATTCTATAGCATCCTGCACGAGGTGCAGACTGATTGGGCCCACTGCGGGACTGGAATCCATAACATCCCAATACAGATCAGTAAGCTGGCAAATGAACCTGGCTGTCAGCCAGCAAACCATAGGCTCACAAATGTAGTGTCAACCACAATGCTTTCTTTTTTTAGCTGTTTCAGAAGAGGACAGCGTTATTCCACAGTGCCAGCAGACCAGGAACCAATCATTCAGCACAATCCCAGTGACATGGGACATAAGTTCTTCCTAGGGGCCCTGTAAAATTTGTGGATCTAAACCATAAATACAGTCTTTAGTAAGCATGATTATTTCTGGCAAGGTGACCCATGGGAGTGAGATCTTTTTGTGTCAGTCCATTTCCTAACAGGCAGACAGTCACATTCAAAACACAACCACTGCAACCAGCACACTCATTGCCAGTCAGAGGAGGAACAAAGACTAATTAATTGAATAAAGGCCAAATTATTCGCTCCCATTATAAGCATGACATTGGAGAGAATCCCAAATGCATCCAGCGGTAACTTCACCTAGTTTGTTGGATATTACAGTTGCCTCTGGGGGAGTATGTTCTGTTATTTTCAAGGGCTTCAGAGACTGTCATTCTGAACATTCTCTTCCACACACATTTGAGCTGCCTAACACAGAACAAAGATGTCCTCTATTCTCATTCCACTTTATATTGCTGAATTATAAAAAGAATATCTCTAAACCAGATGTGAATAGAAAAACTAATATTCCTTGAGTTTGTTGCAGTGGTAGACTCCCTGTACAATTTGCTACCAGTCTCAGAATCTCCTTCTCTTGGCAGTTCTGGCTTTTAAATCTTTTTTTTTTTTTTTTTAACTTCTTCTAAATTCATCTGAATCCTTCAAGCAAAGGTCATTTCCTTTCTCTTTGTTATTGAAAGAAATTCAGTGTGAGCTATTTCTATAAACTCCACCCCCATGTGCTCTGCTAAGGGTGGCATATGTTATGAGTAATTTGCCTACATTAATATGGAAAAAGCACTGACAAAATTTAACTTGCAACCATGACAAAGGTTCTCATTCTCCTCCTTTTCCAAACAGGGGGATGGAGGTGATCCCCTCATGTTCCGATTCAAGGAGTGAAAATCAGTAACATCCCCCACCTAGCAGTTAAATTAAAGGTATGCTTAAAAAAAATTAAAATTAAAAAAAAAAAATTAAAAAAAATCAAAGGTTG
Organism: Aquila chrysaetos chrysaetos; assembly: GCF_900496995.4. Classification (NCBI taxonomy): domain Eukaryota; kingdom Metazoa; phylum Chordata; class Aves; order Accipitriformes; family Accipitridae; genus Aquila; species Aquila chrysaetos. The sequence goes on from NC_044006.1 coordinate 35,799,665, forward strand.
ACTTACGGGATGTAGATCAGACTCAGTTTTATCCAGATTAAGAAAGTTATTGCATATCCTTATAAACCAGTTTCAACTTACAGGTAATGTGCTTCTGCTCAGAAAAGCCAATGGGACAAACAGCGAGCTCTAATAGACTGCACATGAGCTAGAAAGCAGTACTTCCAGAATTGTATTTCCAGCTCTGACAGATCTTTCAATTTCTTACTGATTCCCAAACCTTACCTCTATACAATGGAGAGAATAATGTTAAGCTGGGATTGTGAGGAGAAAGCAATATGATTTTAATTCTTCATACACCAAAAAGGCACGGAAATCCTCCTATAGCTGGCAAACTTGCTGCTCCCAGACATCATCTTGTTCAGATAAACATGTACTTCATATCTTTCAGTGTACTTCGTATTTAGGTAATAACCCCAGAACACATTTTCTAATTACACTTGTTCATCTCCTTCTGTTTCTGGAGGTCCTTCCCTATGACAGGTCCTCTGGGCTCCACCATCTATTGCTATAGCTGATACTGTGTGTCTCTTCCTAGCCCTCTCCCTATCTTTCTGTCTGTGAGAGGCTTTAATGCGTCCCTTCATTCCTCTTCTCTCTCACATGAGGCAACGCTCCCATCTGTCCAAACTTGGTCCCACTTCCCTTTGCACGCCAGGTGATCAGTGGGACCCATTTCTTTTGATTCCCTCTCCCACACCCCAACACAAGCTTGCGTGTGTGACTGCCATGCACTCAGCTGAGTGAATGAGCTGGGACGTCATGGTTACCCAGTGTCCTCCCCACCTCCCAGTCCCAGCACAGCTATGGCCTTTTCTTTCCATCCAAGAGAGGAGTCATTCTGCCTGTTGATATTTCTACAGACACAGCTGAGACAAGACCAGTCACTGGGATGAGTCAATCGATGTAAGTGCGTAGGCATTTTTTAATGTGTAAGCAAGGGATGGCTAAAGCGCAGTGCCAGGACAAGCCTGGCTCCAGAGGTTGTTTTTGATGTAGTGCTGCCTGCAGTATTTCTCTTTATACACTCTGGCCTGGGTGCAGATCAAGGTTTATTAGATCAGGACCAGCAAAGTGCAACCTCAGCTGTACTGGCCTGGCCTCCTGCACACATGCAAGGGCCTTAGGGTGGTCACCAAGCTTAGAGAAGTTGGCTGGCTCCTGATAGAAACAATTATGGAGGTCGTTGAACCTGCTGGTTCTGCTACCCAAATGACATCCAATTTTCCCAAGAGCCGAGAGAATTCCCATCACTGATTTAGGAAATTCCCTGAGCATTCCTAGGTGATTCAAGACAGCATTCAAAAAATTTCACATTAAATACAGATAGATGATACCAAGTTGCATGTAAGTCTCCCTAGGCCATAGACACCATTCCTGAAAATGACGTCATCACGAAAAAATGTAAGTCTCCCTAGGCCATAGACACCATTCCTGAAAAAATGTCCTCAGGAAAAAACAGAAATTATAATGGCTCCTTTTAAAAAAATTTAAATAGCAGGTAGAATTATTCTTTTCTGAAACCCTTTCAGAACTTATTGTCTACAAACATTCTATATCAAGCCCAATGTCAGCCACCCATCTGCTTTTTTTTCTTTGTTTCTTCCAGCAAACTCAAAACATTATGAGAATTAACTCCTAAATTAACTCCTAGGATTACTTTTATGTCTTGTTTCAGCCCAGAGCATGCTTGATGACATTCTGAACTCCAGGAAACAGTCCATTAGGCATGAAAGAACTGGTCACTGCTTAAAGCAATAACATTTAACACCAAGATCCTGATGATGACAAAAAAGGGAAACTACAAAACGATATTAACTAACATATGGATGTCCAGCTATTTAACATCTGATCTGCTTTATAGCGCTCCAGGAGAACTACAAGACCCACATTAAAAAAATATTCTTCTGTTTTTAAACTATAGTTCCTCTTCTGCATTTCTTGTGCTCTTTAGGAACATAGGTATTTTTTCAATCCTTCTTATTAATATCTTATTTCACTTCACTCCTATTAACATATTTTGCCAGAGACCTTGGGCTGCAATAGCATTATATACTACCAGTTCAGTATTCGTGTATATTAGCTGTCATCCTAAAATTATTGTGCCTCCTACACAGAGGTACTGACTATAAGCAATTGATAGTGGCATATTCCTTTACAGTTCAATAACTCCGGGTAGAAAATTGGCTTTCTACCAAGTTAAAATTAATCATCATTGTTACAAAAGTGGGAATGGTATCTACTGTCCAAGCAGAAACTATTATACATTTTACTTAGGTTATAAAACTGCCTTCATCCTAGTTTTTTCTGTCACAGGTGTTAGCTTTAGAAATCGAATGGGAGTCTGTCTTCCTCTCAAAAAAATGGGAACTAAAGGTATATTCCTAAAATGTGATATATAGAGAATTATTTCTACTCTTAGATGAGCCAATCTATGCTGATTAAACTGAAGAGCCTATATGATCCTGACAGAAATATCCAGAAGGAAGGAATATTTTCACTATGGTCTTGGCTGTGGAAAATGCTAATTCCAGCAATTTCCTATTTTGTGAAAGCTAGCTAGTGAGTTTGGGCCAACATTACTATAGAATCTAAATCTTGAGGGTAGTGACTCTCCCCACATAAGAGGTAGGGAGATTTGATTGTGCCCAGATGATGAGCAGAAGCCCTGGAAGACTTGCCCAAACTCACAAAGGATCAAATGTCTTTTTGTTTCAGGTGAAATGTGATTTATAAATTGAAAACAAAGGAAGATGAGAATATTTATAAGTGCATATTTAAAAACTTGAACCTGAACCTTGGTAACTTGATTGAAGTGGCACAGAAAGCCTCTGACAGAAAAAGGATGTAGTCTAGGTATTTCAAGTACCATGCAAGCACGTTAGTCCATTTTTAGCACTACTGAAGAAATTGTATATTTTCACAAGCCATTGAACAAAGACACTCCAGGAGAATCAGTGTGATTAGGACGTCTACATGCCTTTAAAAGCACTAGTTATTTCCATTCTGCAGTATACTCCACTATTCCAGCTGCACCTGAAACACATAGGGTTTGGCTTCTCTTCGAAATCTGCAATTTTATAAAGCAAGGTTATATACATTCTAAAGTTTGGGGTGTTTATTGCTTTAAAATGATGCACACCTTCATGATTCAAACTGAGAAAATATAGCCAAAGTTGGTTTTTTTTCTTTTTCAGATAGTAAAATCTAGTGGTAATGTATTGTTTACACAAATTAGGAAAAGAGGTAAGAGAGTGAAAATGGAAAAAAAAAGGGGACTGGGGCAGAAAAACTTAGCAATTCCATATACATTCTTTTCATTCTCTGTTACAGCAACATCTATTTTTCACTTCAGAGTAAGACAAGCATATACTGCTGAAGGACCAAATCCTATAGTGTGGAAGAAAAAGGTATTTGGAAACCTTTCCTCAGAAATTGTCCAAGGTAGAACTGTTCCATATAGTGCTCAAAAAGTAGTAAAGTGACTCCTCTGCCAATTATATTCAGATTTGGCCCTGGCTTGTTTCTAATAGAAGCATAGCTTCAAATATAAATATATTTAAATTTTTGTCTGATGTCAACAATCAATATAAAGCTTTACTAAGTAAAAAAGTATGTGTTAAAAAACAGATAGCAAAAATAATCTTTTTGCAAACTTATACTAGTTGTTTTTCACACTACCCGAAAAGTCATTCACTTCTGAAATAGTGCCTTGCTTTGCTTTCCAAAAATCCATTTCCTAGAACACTTCCAACCACGTTTTAAAATCAGTAGAGCTTCTTATATCTCTTATCACAAAGACTTTTCTCTTTATTTCAACAGGCATATTCAACCATCCAACTGTCCTTCAAGTCTGCTTTTGACTTCATTAAAATGAAAACAAACTTGAAGACACAAAAGGAAAGACAAATTAGATCACAAAAAATTGGGAGCAAACCTCCTGGAGCCTTTTGTACCAACTGTTTTCCCATGCCCCATCTGGTCCCCAAACTCAAAAGGCTGGTCCCACAAAGAGGCCACCTCAAATGTTTGACAGAGCCAAGGGACTTGGCACGGACCCCTCACAGCATGGCTGTCCCATCCATGGCCCCAGCTGTCAGGTTGGGTGAGAAGGGTGATGGGACAAGGCTGATCACCAGCCACCCCTGGTTTTGTAATATGCATTTCTCTTCACTACAGGCTCAGTCATGGCTTGAGAAATCATAAAATACGATCCAAAGTAGACTCTAGAGATTCCATGCTAGAGAAAGGCAAACTATCATCAGCTGATAAGCAGGAAAACATGCTGACTTGTGACTAAATAGAGTCATTCTATTAGTTAGCTTTTTGTTCAAAAGGATGCCCTATATGCCTTGAAGTAATTACAGTTTAGTATATACTTATTCTTAATTTTTATTATCATACTAGAAAACTATGAATCATATTTTTACTGAAAAGAAAACCTTCTGCTCCATACTTCTTTCAAACTTTAACTGGATGTTAATTTGAAATAATTTAGGAACTGGCAAGACATCATTTTCTAAATTCTTTAATTAGTAAAAAATGTGCTGTATGTCTGAAAAAAAGGTTATGCACACTGAACTAAACTAACCTGAGTAAACTGAAATTGAGGAATATATTCTCTCTACACTTGCAAAACAAGCTATAGAAGTCCAAAATTAAATGAGGTTTATCATTTTAACAAACTGTTTCTAGAGACAGACAGTAATTAACCCTGAACAGTGGCGTGACTTTTGTAAGATTTCAGCAAACATATGCTGCTTGCGTTTTTTTATAACACAACTTTTTATTAGGTTCCTTGAAATAAATGAGTTCATGTACGTTGTCATAATTCCAATTTTTGTTTCAAATGTATTGATTTCTAAAAAGACTAGTTTAAGTAAAAATCTTTGATTCAAAACAAAACAAGATTTTAAATAATCTATTTTTACCTGGCTTCCACCTCACCAACAACTAAATAACTGGGACTGAGAGATTTCTCAAATTATATTCATGTTCTTAGTCTCAATGCACATTTCAACAAGAAAACCTGACACGATTATCAGTAGCAGCCAGGAATCAGTGTCTGCAGTTTTTTGTTGAGGGGATATGTATATTCAGACAGCTATTTCTTTTAACATCAGTTGGATTGCTAAAAAGCATCACAGTTTCAATGCTTTTGGTACAGTCTCCCATAACGTCCTTATTGACAAATTGATGAAGTATGGACTAGATAAGTAGCTGGTGAAGTGGATTGAAAACTGGCTGAACTGCTGGGCTTAAAGGATTGTCAACAGTGGCGTGAAGTCCAGCTGGACGCCAGACCTCAGCAGAGTACCCCAGAGATGTATTCTGGGACCAGTACTGTTTAATACCTTCATTAATGACCTAGACAGTGAGCTAGAGTCCTCAGCAAGTTGGCTGACAATACAAAACTGGGAGACGCAGTTGATACACCAGGTGGATGTGCTGCCAGCCAGAGGGACTGGGACAGGCTGGAGAAATGGCCTGACAGGTACTTCATGGAGTTCAACAAAGGAGATGCCAAGTCCTGCACCTGGGGATGGATAACCCCATGCACCATTCCTCCTCAGGCTAACCAGCTGGAAAGCAGCTTGGCAGAAAAACACCTGTGGTCCTGTTGGACCAGCCGCCCTTGCAGCAAAGGCAGCCAAAGCCATCATGGGCTGCATTAGGAAGAGCAGCAGCAGCGGGTCATGGGAGATGATCCTTCCCCTCTACTCAGCACTGGTGAGACACATCTGCGCTGCCGGGTCCAGTTCTGGGCTCCCCAGTACATGAAAAACATGGACATCCTGGAGCAAGTCCACTGAAGGGGCACAAAGATGATGAAGGAACTGGAGCGTCTGACATACGAGGAGAGGGTGAGACCTGGGACTCTTCATCCTGGAGAAGAGAAGGCTCCGGCAGGTCTTATCAATGTGTATAAATACTTGATGAGGGGAATGAAGGAGCTAGACTCTTCTCAGTAGTGCCCAGTGACAAGTTAAGAGGCGGTGGGCACAAATTTAAGTATAGGAAATTCCATTTAAATGAAAGAAACTTCTTATAGTGAGGGTGACGAAACACTGGCACAGATTGCCCAAAGAGGTTGTGGAGTCTCCATCCTTGGAGACACTCAAAACCCAGTGGGACACAGCCCTGAGTAACCTGCTCTAGCTGGCCCTGCTTTGAGCAGGGGGGCTGGACTAGGTGACCTCCAGATGTGCCTTCCAGCCTTGGCCACTCCGTGATCCTGCCTGGAGGGTATGGCTCTCACAAGTGTGTTGCACCACTTCAGAAGTAGGCTTGAAAATAAACTATCAGCATTTCCAGGCTTTGCTTATCAGACGGCAAGTAACTCCAAGCTTATGAGTCTAAACATTAAGCTTTTTTAATCCAAACTCTGGACCATTACATCTCTCCGTTATTAAGATGAAGGGAGCATTTTAAGGGAAAACATTTTGGTTTAACATGTTGGTCAATTTGCCCACTTAATAGTTTAGCAACATAGAGAGATCTATTTTCTTCTTATGTTTGCAGCTACCATAATAAAGCAGTAATTAGCAGCAAGTAGTCCCTGATCAGCTCAGTGGGGTATGTGATAAAAAGAGTTGACTCCAAACAAGTACATAAAAATGAAACCTATACAAACAAAATTCAGATAGACAGGGGTTGAACTTTAGCTCTGCTCATTTTTTTTAAAATCTTAATTCCCTACAGGGCACACTATTTACTACTGCATCTAGGTCTGTTAAAATTATCCATAATCAAAACACCTAAAATAACTATCGTCACAAAGCTTTCATGGTTTAAAGGTTACCTGCAGCAGATGATTAAATTGCAGTGAGCTGAAGTGAGGAGAAAGATCTTTTAATCATTTCAGTTTCTGTTTTATTTTTGTGTGACAGTATAATTTGTCTTTTCATGGTTGGTACACAAGAGTCTCCATCCAACACTCCTGGGGCCACAATCTCTGCTATCAGAGGGAAAGGGAAGTGTATGTCTCTGTCACAGTATTAATTACAGGTCTGCAGCTACGTAACAAGATTGGGTAAGTTTAGTTAGACTGTACTTCCATTCCACAATAATGCAGCACTATCTAGTCTTCCCATATTCCACCTTGGATTGCAACTACCTGAAACAATATTATCTCCAGAAGAAACTCGTTGGATTATTTCCTCCAAATTCACAACCCTGCTGCTAGCTCTTTCCTGGAGGCTGAATTCCTTAAGTCAATTCCTTTTTGCATATAATTTGCAGAGTAATGTTGAATTTTTTATTCTGCCTTTTATATTGCATGCAACCCAGATCCTCATTCATTGTACTGCTACAATTATCACAAGCTAAGAGGTTTGTCAGTATTTTTCCCGACAGCAAATTCCTATACTCTCTCTAGTTTGTACACTTTCACATTTTCCCTTTGGTAATATATTCTTTTACTTCCAGGCTTATTATTCATTAATCTGTTTTGGACTGCATTGTTCTGTATGAGCTCAGCTTCTGGAAAGAATCTTAATCATTCTCCGACTGCATTTTTCTCATCATTCTCTTAACTTCCTATTCAGTAAAGACAGCAAATGCAAAAATTATGCTGTTCCATATCAGCATTCAGACCATTTGTATAAATAATGAAGTTTTAGGGTACTGCTAAGCCTTGTGATAGCCCATTAGTAATCTCTTTCCAGAATGAAATTTACTTATAGTACAGCTACTTTCTATGTCCTTTATTTTAAATCCAGTGAGTTACTTTGTCTCCACTTACACAGGTCAAAGGCTAAGACTGACATTTTCAAAAAGAAAATCAGTGAAAAGCTTTTTAATAAACTAACCCACCAATAGGGATGTCCAACTTCATTCACATCTGCACTATTGATCGAGGCACTACTTGGCTAAGATGCTGACTGGTGCCAGAAGAAACAGACAACGCCGTTTACTTGTTCTTTGCAAGAAACAACATAAACCACTATCAATACGTCAGCTTTAGGTATAATTTCCCTGTTCTCGTTCTTCCCCTTTCTCATCCTCAACACAAGACCCAGATTTATTTCTTGCATATGCCTTTTTTTTTTTTTTTGCTAAAAGATTCCTTGTTTTTCCAAGTTTGGCTAGTTCTATTTTTCCATTTTGGCAGAACAACAAGGGGTTTCAAGGGTCTTTTTCCTTTCTGTGTAACTATTTTTTAAATTCTCAATACCTTACTTGAATATCTACCTTGCTATTCTTGTCCAAAATTTCAGAACAAAACAGGTTATCACCTACTAATTCTATCCCTGTGCCACATGGAAGATGTATAGGCCATGCTGTACATATACTTCACTGTTACCACTCCATGCCATGGCTAATGAGGTAATGCAATATATGGAAATTAATAAAGCTTAAAAGAAAATGAACCACTGTCAGAAATCTTATGAACTCCTATACTATTGTCTCCTGAACGTCATCTGTGTGGAAGAATGTGCGTAAGTCTATGATATTTGAAACAATTTACGATGAGGAAAAAGGCAGAATTATAAACGGAACGCATGACAAAGGGAAGCTCAGTCATAAACCTTGTATCATCACACAGTAAGTCATCAAGTCATGACTACGGAGCCATAACTTGTTAGCCAGCCTTCCTTTTGCATAAATGTTTCCAAGCAATTTCTGTCCCGCATGCATATGAAAAATCTATTCTAATGAAGTAAAAACACAGAATGATCAATGTCTTCTCTTCTAGTCAAGAACAAAAACTTCTTTACCACACAAAGGATAGGTCTTTTATTTATTTTTACTAAAATGAGTAAAAGATGTTCCCTCTTTCTAAAAGAATTACTGATGTAAATGTTCGGGTGAATAAAGTTCTTGCAGATCAAGAGAGCAATTCTCAAAGCTGAGAAAAGATCATAGTACACACCAAGGGTGGCAGTACAGAAAATCATTGTCAGTGCCTTTTTTTCATAACATGCACAGCGTAAGTTAAACACTTGCAAAGCACAAAGTTGCATTAGTACCACCAAAGCCAAATGAATTTGTGAGTGCTATACGCCGTTTTTCAGTTTTCCACTCCTGAGCCGTTAACGGGACGTAGTTGAGATCAAACTCTGCCTCTGTTTTCTCTAAGTTTAGAGTAGGTGGCAAAATCCCATGGTAACAGGACAGTGCTGTGAAAGCTGCTTCAATAGCTCCTGCAGCCCCTAAGAGATGTCCTGTTGCTCCTTTTGTTGAGGAAACTGCAATATTACATGAGTGATCTTTAAAAAGTCTCTTGATTGCTTGATTCTCAGCAGCATCTCCTAGAGGGGTAGAAGTTGCATGTGCATTGACATATGTTATGTCTTCAGGTTTGATCCCAGAATCTTTTATCGCTGCAGACATACACCTAAGGAAAAAAAAAAAAAGGCAGAATGCTGAATTTCCCATTGTATTTTTGTCACTAATACACATGTACAAACCAAAAGCAAAAGTACAGGGTGTTTTAAAGTGTTTATCAAATGTGAAAATCTGCATGACATACTTTACCAGAGATGTAAATGACAAGAGATGGATTCATCTAACTAAACACAATAGCATCTACATTTAGCCACTCAAGAAAGACAGTAGTGCTGAGACCCACTATAAAATCAGACTCGCTGCTAAAAATTCCACAGCTGGGAAAAATACGAAGAGAAAGAAAGAAGATATAACAAACAATCTCTACAGACTACATTAATATATCAAGGACCCTTTTCAATGCAAAATTTGAAAACATTTGAGAAAGAAATAACTACCTGAAATTATTACAAAAATTTAGATCTCCTCTGTTTCTCTAGTGTAGCAACACATTAATGTAACATTCACTACAAAGGTTGAAGAAATCCCCTTCCCATTGTAAATGAAAAGAAGATTCCCTAGTTTTTATATTTTATTTTCCCTCATATTTACAGTATTAGGGAATTAGGAATAAAAATTGCTCTATCAAATAAAAATATTGGGAAATGAAAGAAAAATTCTGCAGTCATCCTCTTCATGAGCTTCTTTTTCATGCTTTCTAGAGGCTAGAAGTTGTCCTTGCCCCTGCAACAGCAAGGAGATAGCACAAATTCTTATATATAAAGTGAAATTTACTGAAAGTCACACTCTTCTACTCTGACACTGTATGTTCCATGCTGACTCCTGACTACCTGTGGACTGTGACTGCCTCTATAAAACATGCTCTTTTATGAAAACCACAGAAAGATCCATACAGCTCCATACTGTGATTTTCTCACAGATTTCCCACAGAAAGAAGGGGATGAATTAGACATCTCTCCTTATACATACAGCTTAAGGAAGTATCTCAGAGCAAAGGACCACTGACTCTTCTGAAATTTATGAAAAATAAGTAAATAAAAAAGAAGCTCAAAAAAAAGATAGCACAGGCTGCTGGACAAATTTAACTATCTCCAGTACAGCCTCCTACCCTCAGAAGCATCCAGCTCAGCTTAGGTTGGAGGCCACTGATGCTCACTATCACTACATAGTAAGCCAACACTGAGGCAAAAAAGATTACTGATCAACTGTGAGGTAAACAGATACCTTAATTTAGTTAAATACGTCAGCTGCAAGGAACATATTTACTTAAGGAGATAACAGATTAATTGTGTAGAACACACTTTATATCCACGCTTCTGAGCCTGGCCTTGCCTCTTCTTTCATGCAGGTTTATTCCAACATATGTCTTAGTCTCCAACTGAAGTAGTTATTGGAAGATGACAAAAAATATATTCCCCTGAATTTTTTTGACATGGCAAATAAAATCCCTACAGAAAAGAGAAGCGTATACATTTCAGATTTAATCCATACACCACTGCAGTAACGAAATATTGGTTTGAAGACTGTATTAAAATGTATTATCTCATCTCAGGGGTGGAAAGGCTCAACATTTTGGAGATACGAAGATTAACGTTCAACTACTTCCCACTGTGAATTTAATTTATATGCTACTGCAATCATAAAATATACAAAAATTCTGTTACAATATATTGCCATATCATCTCAAGGGTAAACAAGTCTGAAAATCTGAGATAAGACACTCCTGATTACTCAACTCACACCTAAGCCTGCAGAACAATTAAATACGAGTCCAATAGCATAGAAGGGAAATCTGATATATTACACTTCTTGAAAAATCTGATAATCCAATAAAGATGCAAACACAGCTTTACAATACAATGCAGAAGTTTGATCTATTTGTGCAGTGATACATTGAATTTTGTTATTAAATATTCACATACATTCAGAAAAATGGAAACTAAATCTTTACTAAAGATCCCAATGTCAGCAATAGTATTCAGCCTACAAAAAGCTCACTAACAGTACATATACTTACACATGCAATTTAGCTGACAATTTAATTAGGTCAATGATAAAGACTAGATGAATATCATCTACTTGTGAACTGGTTTTGATAAGATTAACAATGAGGAAGCTTTACCATCTCACTAAACATTACTAAAGTGGATTTCTGCTACGCCCCTCCACCAACTCGCTTAGCTGCATCAGAATGAAGTATTTAAACATGACTGTAGCACCGGTGTTTGATCTAAATACTTCCCCTATGAAGAACTGGAAGTCTTTTCTAAATAAGAATAGCCACGATTAATGCTAATTACATGTACAGTAATTATTCTAACAAACCAGATCCTCCAAGTGCTCTACAGCTTTCATCACTTGGGATTTCTTTAGGAATGCTATTCCCCTTTCAGACCACAACAAATGACATGACCTGCTTTTGCAGTGGGGTCTCTGTTCTCTGTGGACAAAGGGTGATGGAGAATGTGAAAAGGTTCTATCATACCACAAAAATCTTAAAAAAGAGGTTTCCATTGAGACTTATTTGTGTGAACAGCTGTAGGCACCGAACGCAAAAATATTTTCACCTACAGAAAGTTTTCATAACTATGCAAAAAGGCTGATTCTAGCAAGAACTGGCCTTCACCTTGGTATTAAAAAAAAAAAATTGGGGCAAACCTTACCAGAATTGCTTTCATTTTTCAGATTAAGTTTTCAGGCTTTTGGAATATTAATTCAAGATTGAACTGAATTTCTCTAGGAAAAGCATACAGTAACAGAAACACATACACCCACTATAATTAACATATGAAACAGCCATCATAACCAACATATAGCTCTTACCTGAATGCACCATCTCCCTCTGGATTAGGTGCTGTTATGTGGCAAGCATCACCAGAAAGTCCATAACCTAAAACTTCTGCATAGATCCTAGCACCTCTTTGTACAGCGTGTTCATACTCTTCCAAGATCAGCACAGCAGCACCCTCTCCCATTACAAACCCTTCTCTCTGCGAATCAAACGGTCGACATGCCATTTTAGGGCTTGAGTTAAAACTCGTGCTGAGGGCCCGAGCTCTTGCAAATCCAGCCAAGGACAAAGGACTAATGCAAGCCTCAGTCCCTCCAGCCAACATGACATCAGCATCACCAGCGGCGATAAATCTAAAGGAGTCTCCAACAGCATGTGCGCCTGTGGTACAAGCAGTTGACACAGCATGATTCGGCCCTTTCAGTTGGTATTTAATGCTGATCTGGCCTGCTGCCATATTGACTAAAATCTTTGGGACAAAGAACGGGCTGACCTTGTTATAACCCTTTGTTTTAAATAAAGCAGCTGTATCAGAAATCTCTTCCAGTGGAACCATTCCCATCCCAATTGCCACACCGGCACTTAAGCGATCCTGTTCAGACTGGGGAGACCAGCCAGAGTCCTTCATTGCTAGCTCTGCTGCACCGATGGCCATCACAGTGGCAGAACTCATGGATTTGATCTCTGACTTTGACACAAAGCTTTCTTCACTGAACTGACCCTCCTTGTTTCCCCTTGGCACACAAGCAGCCACTTTACATGGGACACCTGCATATTCTTCCCCGTCTAGCGATGCAATCCCACTGTCTCCTTGGAGAAGGCGCTTCCACACAAACTGAGTCCCCACACCAAGAGGGGACACTAAGCCAATACCTGTAACAACTACTTTCCTTCGACATGCAGGCAGTGACTTGCTGAAAGCTCTTCTGTGGTTTCGTAAATGCAGATTTAAATTGAGACCCCGGAGATGAAGATTTGCCATTGTTAATAGATCCTGCGAGCACTGTGAGAACATGGTGGAAATCAATCACTTCAAGCACGTTCCTGTAACTAGCGGGGAAAAAAAAAAAAAGACACAAACACAACAGTAAAGCTGCCAATGTGAAAAACATTCCAAGTACCCTAAATTAATAACCTGCTTTTTACATGAAAGCCTATTTTCAACCCTGCAATTTTCTGCGTCTGTAATCAGGAATAGCATGTGTTATGGCAGACAGGGCATAGAAACACATTCACTTTGTGAATGCCTCTAGTGGGCTCTTCTAGCTTAAGCTGCTAATGAATACGAGTTCGCACCACTGTGGACTGCGAGAGACTCTCAGGTTTTGAGGGACTCTCCGGTTTTGCTGCAAAACGCCCCTCAGGGCTTTAACTACCAGCTGGCTGGAGATATCAACAACAAGCATTAACAGCTTCATTCTTCTAAGGGAGAAAGTGTGTGTTCACCTGAAAGTGTACGTCCTACCATTATCATGTTAAGTATGTCATCATCTCGACCTTTATGTCAGGCAGAATGGTCTACAAAACTCAGAACAGAAGGAGTCAAGAAACTCTTCCTGGTTCCTGCCAGCAAGGCAATTGCATATCTTGGACAAGGCTGCTCATCCTTCTACCTCCACCTACCCTTTATCAGCCTTGGGGTGTTTCGACTGTCAGAGGACAGCACCTCAAGTGCATTTGAGCAAGACGTACCGCAACACCACCTCCATTGAAGGTAACACCGCCAGACCCCACGTATCGTGAGGAGTGTCAAGTGATGGCGGAAGGCCGCTGCTGAGCACAAGTACTTTGGGCAGGACAAGAGGACCATGCCAAGCAGTAACTGCGCCGGTGCCCCTCTACCTCGCCTCGGCCACCGCCGGGTCGGGAGCTGGTTTGACAGCACGCACCCGGCACGCCGGCGCAGGGCGGAGGCTGCAGCACAGCTCCGTCAACACCTATGACACACGCTTCAACCGGTCGCCTGCTTTTCGCCTCACAAGAAGGGCACCGTGGCATTGCCAAGCCTTTGGTAAGGCTCAGGGAGCTGTACGGGGACCGCGCGGGGCCTCCGGGCTCACGCGCTCCTGCTAAAACACACGGACCTGCTCCTTCCCGTGGCAACACAAGTACGCAGCGGTGATATTGAAAAATAAAAAACTAAAAATAGCATTTACTAATGCAAACGGGTTTTTTAAAGGAGACTGCTTTAAATCCTGACCCAGATTTGTCATTTTAATTTCTTAAGCCAGTTAGCCCGGATTTTATAGAAAAGGGCAATATATATAAAATAATTGCAGAGATCTTTAAAGCAGCACATGCCCAACAGCCACATACAGCTTTTAATAAAACACCGTCAACCGGTGTAAAATAATTAGGAGGCCTTGTCTGACCCAAGCAAGGCCACCATACCTACTGTGGGCGCCGAAGAGAAAAACAAGCGGTGGGGAGGGGGTAATTCCTCCCCGGGAACAAGAGCTATCGGACGTCACAGGGTGTTTAAAGGGCATTCACTGCTTTTAACGTTTACACCAGGAGCTAAACCCTGACGCCACGGGACCCGCCTGCACCACCCCAGCTTTCGGCCCCGCCCGGCGCCGCCATTGCCGCCCCGCCCGGCTCCGGTAGGGGCAGCCTCTCCCGCCGCCCCGCCGGCGGGGGGGAGCCCTCCCGCTCCCGCAGGGGCCGGCGAAGCCCCCGCCTCCCTCCGTCCTAGCCCTCAGCGGTACCTCCGCCGGCCGCGATCCCCCCACCCCCCGCTCCGCGATGGTTGGCTCTGCCTGCTTCTCCTGTTCCGACGGCGCGGGGCCGCACCACTCGGAAGGCGGGGGGGGGGGGGGGCGGGCACGCGACGGCTTTGTAGCCGATCCCCGATGTCACGATTGGTGAGGAGCCGCGCGAGCGAATCGGTGACGCGGCGGTGGACTGCGCGGCCCGGCGGCGCTTCCCGCTCCCGGCGGGCGGAGGAGGGCGGCGGCGGCGCGGCGGGGCCCGGCCCAGCGCAGAGCGCGCCCGCGTAAGTAGCCCTGAGACCCGGAAAAGACAAGGAAATCACACCACTCTCCCCGCCCCCAAATCACGCATTTAAAACATGCAAAGGAAGAGTAAAAAAGACTAAAAACGCCCAAGCGAACACACGGTCTTAGTGGAATAATACGCAAGAGGGTGACGCTAAGGTCGTGAGGGAAACCTTGTCGTTTCCCATCGGTTTCCTGAATGCTGCATGCGTACTGCAGCACATTTCAGCACTGAGCTGGTAGGAACTGTGAAAACTCCGGCAGCAAACGGTGCATAACCATGTAATTCAAGGCTCTCACGCAGACGTGCATGAGGAGCTCTTCAGGACCTTGCAGTCTCTTCCAGGCCCATTTTGTATTCCACCACAACTAATTCCTTAGCACAGTTTTCCTGCCTACACTTTGTTCCCTTGCTCTAGTCCGAATCCTCATCTGATTCCTCTTCTGCTGTCTGCATCCATCAGATCCCCCATCCTTAACCAGCTGCCAGCTTTGCTGTCACATTCCTGGCGGAAAAGGACCTGGGGGTGTTGGTCGACAGATGCCTGAATGTGAGCTGGCCGTGTGCCCAGGTGGCCAAGAGGGCCAAAAGCATCCTGGCTTGTATCAGAAATAGCGTGGACAGCAGGTCTAGGGAAGCGATCGTCCCCCTGTACTCGGCACTGGTGAGGCCGCACCTCGAATACCATGCTCAGTTTTGGGCCCCTCACTGCAAGAAAGACATCGGGGTGCTCGAGCGTGTCCAGAGAAGGGCAACCAAGCTGGTGAGGGGCCTGGAGCACAAGTCTTACGAGGAGTGGTTGAGGGAACGGGGATTGTTTAGTCTGGAGAAAAGGAGGCTGAGGGGAGACCTTATCGCTCTCTACAGCTACCTGAAAGGAGGTTGTAGCAAGGTGGTTGTTGGTCTCTTCTCCCAAGTAACAAGCAATAGTGAGAGGAAATGGCCTCAAGTTGCAGCAGGGGAGGTTTAGGTTGGATATTAGGAAAAATTTCTTCACCAAAAAGGGTTGTCAAGCATTGGAATAGGCTGCCCAGGGAAGTGGTTGAGTCACCGTCCCTGGAGGTATTTAAAAGACATATAGATGTGGTGCTTAGGGACATGGTTTAGTGGTGGCCTTGGCAGTGCTAGATTAACGGTTGGACTTGATGATCTTAAAGGTCTTTTCCAGCCCAAACGATTCTATGACTCCATGAAAGTGTGCTCTTCCACATGGGTGCTGAAATGCTGGTAGAGAAGACAGAGTTAAACAAAGACAAGTTGATCACTGACTTTACATGAGTGTCTTGAAAGTACATGTACAAATATGCCAACAGCACCAATACACAAAAATAAACCATTTGTTATGGCTGCTGCTTGCAGATGTAGTGCATGATCTGAACTGAGACCAAGCTGCTAGCTATGCCTGAGATGACATGTAGGAACAATTAAGTTTTTACTTAAGAAAGACAGTGGCACCATAGCTAAAATACATCAAGTCCAAGAGCTATCACGGCAGAGCATAAAACATGTGCCAAAGTCTCATCAACAAAGACTCGAAGCACTTACTGCAGGAAAAAGAAAAAAAAAAAAAACCCAGATGCCAAAAAGGAGGGAAATGCAATATTTAATAAAGAAAAAATAAACATTTGTGTAAGTTTGGTGTTTTGGTTTTTTTTCTAAGTGAAAAGTCTGTATTTAATTTCCCTTTAGAAATAACATTCCTTGGACATTTAAGGTGTTAGTCATTTGTTGGAAGTTCGTACTTGGTTTTCTCATTTTTCACACCCCTTTCCTATGACCACTTCCAAAGCATTATTTACAAATGGTATACTTACATGCATCATGTACGTATGTTACACGTACAGCAATATAGTTAATCTTTAAATTTGAGAGGGCAGCCAACATTAACAGTCACACGCCTATATGAAAAGCATGGGAAGGAAGTTAAAAGCTGAAGCAGCAGCCAAGGAACATGGCATTATCTTAAATTAAAATTTTATTACTTTGCTACCAATTCCATGATTTTGAGGGCTGAATTAGTGACTTTTAAACTATGCTAGTAGGAATAATAACAGTGATCTCAGCAAAAGTGAATTCCCTTGGGTTAAATCTCAGCTCTTGTAAGGGTTAAGTACCACCTTAAAAAATCACGGAAGCTAAGCAGAGTGACCTGTCAGAAGCAGACAGCAGAGCTAGAGCATAATGTCAACTAATAACCACAAGCCAGCCTGAATTTTGCAGACCTCTTGTACTTGGAACTTTTAAAATCTTGCATTCTTTAGAAAGCAAAGCCCCACAGACCTTTTTGTCTGAGATGCTTCATCGCAGTTCTTCCACTAATAGCACAAACCAGACGACTAGGAAAAGCAGAGACAGAAAGTAGGGTGTTTTTTTCTTCCATGTGGACAGGCTTTGGGTAGGGCTGGACGAGGCGGCAAGGCGGGGGCGAGCAGCTGCAGCAACCTTCCCACCCTGGCAGCCCGGGTGAGGCCGAACGCGGGGCGCCAGCGGAGGCCGCAAGCACGCTCGGACGGTATGAAAGGGGATTTATACCCCTCGGTAACATCACCGCCTACCACGGGGGCTCCCGAGGGCCCCGGGTGACCGGGAGGCCCCACTGCCCTGCCCAAGCGGGTCCGGATATCGATTGCAACGTCATTCAAATCGTCAGGACAAAGTAGTTCAGCAGCTCCTGTAACATCGCCGACTTCAGCCGGGGCAGGGCAGGCAGCCGGGGAAGGCCGGACCCCCGCGCCCCACGCACTCCGGGCCTCCGCGGGCCTCCGCCGCCCCGCCCGGCGGACGCGGGAGCGGGGACTGAGGGCAGTGACCTCACCGCTCCCACTGCGCATGCGTGCTGCCGCGCGCTCCCGGCGCAGCGCAGGGTACTGGCGGCGCTCCCCGGCTGGGGCATGGGGCGCGTGCCCGGGCGGCGCGATGGCGGCTGCCGTGCGCCCCTCCTCCTCCGCGGGCTCCCCCGCCGTGAACGAGCTTTGCCAGAACGGGCGGGAGGTCTTCCTGGAGGCTTCGCGGCTGCTCCTCACCTACGCCGACAACATCCTCCGGTGAGCGGGGCGCGGCGGGAGGCGCCCTGGGTGGCCGCCCTTTCGCGGCCGGGTCGGGCTCGGTGCGCGGGCCGGCGGCCGGGCGGCGGGCGTTGCCGCAGGGCGACTGGCCGTCCCGGCCGCTCGCCCGCCTCCGCGCGGCGGCTGTGAGGGGCCTGCCGCTTCAGCCCCCGTGGCGTCCGCGCTTCGCCTGCCCCTCTCGTGGGGAGCAGCCGGCGGGGCTTTTCGCCGCCGTGTCCCGAAAACGGCCCTGAGGGCGGCAGCGGCGGCGGCCGGTGCCTCTGCCCCGCCGCGGGCGGTGGGGTGAGGGTCCGAGGGGCTCGGCTGTCCCCCCGTACGGCCAGCGCCCGGTTCCCGGCCGTGACTCGCTGGTCTCGAGTGTGCGTGGGTGCCGAAGGGGTCAGTGGGCACGGCGGGCAGAGGTCGGGCGGCAGCGGCGTGGCGCGCCCGGCGTGTTGACGGGCGCGTCCTTAAGAAAACAGAGTCCGCTTGTGAGCTTGGTAATTCCTGTCGGGTCGCTAATGCCGCTTCAGAAGCAATTTATCACAAAACTCTCGCAGGCGGCAGTTTATTTCTGGGCTTGCAGACGGACCATCTCCGAGACGAGCCATATGATTCAATTTTGTTACGTAACAGTGAAGTTGAAAAACGTCTCGCTTCTTCTTGTCGTTATTTAAAAATAAGATTACTTATAAGTGTGTGGTGGCTTGGGTTTTTGTTTCTTTCTTTATTGCTGGTTGGTTTGTTTTGAGGGCTTGTTTTTTGTGTTAAACATAAAAGCCTGCATTGGCCCTGATTCTGCAAGCATTTAAGCAGCTGAAAACTAGTGGATGCATAACAAGTAATGCTGAAATAGTAACTTGATTTTTCTGTTGCCTTTCTCTTCTGACTCGGTAAGATCAGTATCAAGGGTTAATTATAGCTGAATTTTTGCGAGGTGTCTCTGTAGGGTATACATACACACCAGTATGTATGATTGACCTTGATGTCTTCAGGCAACTCAAGATGTGTGAGCAGCCCCTCCCTGTCTATATCTGGTTTGTCAACCACTTGCAAAAACTGTGATGTGTGACAGAGAACAGTGGGTCCTGGGCTGACTCCTTTTAAAGGAAGAGGCGAAAGGGGAACTGAGGGGTGGCCCTTCAAGAGGTAAAGACACCACAGTAGTTTCACCCACGTACCAGGAAGTTTAGGGTAGCTTCTGTAGTGGGCATAAAACCATCTGGCATCCAGCTGAGGAGTTCAATTAGAATGCTACCAGGTGGAGGGGGACGTGAAGCTGTCTATAAGTGTCACTGCAGACTAAGCCCTGCTGGCTAGGACTGCAGAACATGTATTTATGGACTTAGGTTGCAAACTAAAATTTAGAACCAGTTTGTAATTCTCAAAAGTTAAATGCAGAAGGACATGAATTAAGTCAAAGTTTTAGGTAGGCTTCACATTCTGCCTACATGGTGTGAATGAAACTAAACTTTTAAAAAATCTCTCATGAATGACTAATGCTGCTTAGTGCAGTTACCCAGCTTTTAAGTGTTCACTTAATTTGCAAACATAATTAAAACTTCCAATTTCTTCAGGAATCCTTATGAAGAAAAATATAGATTAATTCGGATTGGAAATCCAGCATTTTCCACGAGGCTGGTGCCTGTCAGAGGAGCTGTTGAATGTTTATTTGAGATGGGGTTTCAAGAGGTGAGTATAATTTAGTAATTTCTGGTGTCTTCATCAGTTTACACGCTAAAATTTAAAATTGGAATTTTTTTTCTGCTTTCCCAGTTGCGAGGCACTAGGTTTTAAGCCAATTGCTATTGTCTTTCAGTCCTGGTTTGCAGACACCTGCAGTTAACTAACAGGAAAATTTAGATGAGGCTAATTCAGAAATCTGGTGGAGCTAGAGCTAACCTGATCTGTGATAAGACTGGCTTTCTGCTGTTCAGGTGCACTACTACTTTGCTTAACGGTCAGATACATATCTATGCTGGCACAAAGGAAATGGTGGGAAATGGGGTGAAAACCCCTTCTCTGAGTAGCAGCCCACTATTAGGTGGATGTCAGACTGCACCATCAGACAGTAGTTTCCATACTGTAAATCTGTGTGTTCAAACCGTCATTTGGAAGAGGGGGAAAAATAAAGTCCTGCTCTTCTGCTGCTTGTTCCTACCGTCAGTAGGCCTTATGTGGCCCCATGGTCAGTTAGATAAGGTAAGCTGATCTGATTAAAAATTAACCCACCCCCACCCAAAGAAATAATTTTCAGTCAATTCACAGTGCAGCTGCACAAGTACTAGTGTTGTCATGACA
Source organism: Aquila chrysaetos chrysaetos (assembly GCF_900496995.4). Lineage (NCBI taxonomy): Eukaryota > Metazoa > Chordata > Aves > Accipitriformes > Accipitridae > Aquila > Aquila chrysaetos. The sequence continues at coordinate 35,820,089 of NC_044006.1, forward strand.
GCAGTGGAGGGCAACAGACTATTGAAGTAGTGGGAGGGTGGGACTTTTACCCATTTAAAACAGTTATGAAACTGTATCCTAAAATAGTCTTGAGTGAATCTTGATTCTGTTGCAGTCAAAAAGATGTATTTTGAAGATTTGTGTCCTGACATGGTCCCTGTCTTGGTGGAACTTAAACTGCCAAAGCTTGTTAAGCTAGAAGCAGCCTTTGTAATTACAGGAGAGCCGGGGTGAAAAAACAACTCTTGTTTAATGGTGCAAAGCTCTTGCTCTAGCTTTGCTTTAATTTGTCTATGTTATACCACACTTCTGTATGGGTACATACATTATGTTATTTAGGTCCAGCTGTCATGAGGCCTCTGCCTTCTCTTCTGGTGAAGTTATTTAGTGTAGTTGTCCTAATTTAAAAAAAAAAAAGTATGCTGAAATAAATGGTGACTGCAGAGGAAGAAATGGTCTGTGGATTTATTCTCATGCTGGTGCTCAGGAGATGACTTCTAATGATGTGTTTTGGCCAAGAGGTAGTCAAGGTAGCTAGTGAAGCACTCAAGCAGTAATAACATAGTCATTTTAAACATGTTATAAAGAGCTACTCCCACTTCTGTCAGATCTTTAAGAGCATGTGGGCTCAGTCTTATGGTTATTGTGTCAACTGAGGCTAAAGCTCACAAACTTCTCTTCAACTGCAATAACTAAAATTGTTCCTTTTGTCTCTGTTCGCTAAGCCAACTTTTTCAATTAAAAAATGAGGACGCTGCTGGGTTGGTATGTTCCATTTAGTTTTGTGGTGATTGTAGGTGTTAAAGTGAAGCACTGCGTCTGCAACGTTAGGTGACCTAAGGTTACTGTGGATAAACAAATTACTCAGTTTAATAAATAGAAGTGCTGCAGCAGTAGAAACTGAAACTCTTAAACTATGAATTTTTCAGGATATTCATGTTTTTGGTAACCTATTTCTTCATGTTAAGTGCACTGATACTTTGCTTCTGTCATAATTACTGATCTTCTGTTATGCTACTAGCAATCGTGTTGCAATCAAAAATAGGAACCCGGAAATCGTGGTGTGTACAGGTCTAAATAAGAATATTTCCCATCTGAAAACTCACAAAACCTAAAAGATATCAGTATAGAAGAGAATTACCAGCAGATGCCATTCTAGGGGCTTCTTCCTCCAACATAGGGTATCCTCCTGTGTTGCCTAGCGTTTCACTGCTGTGCTGTGAGAACTGAGCATTTGTTGTTCGTTTCTGTTGTTGCTTTCTCTGCCCAACCATAACTGCGTTGTCCATGTGTGTCTCTGCAAAATAAGTTACTAATAAAAGCATGTTATTATGAGCCCTTGTTCTCTAGACTGACTGTAGGTTCTTGATCTAATAGCTTCTGCTGTGAGGGACCTAATCTGAAGGCTGAATCGTGCCAAGCCTTAGTGTGCTAACTTCGACTAAATGAGATAGCTGTTAGCAATAGATACAAACCGCTGACTAGCTTAGACCTGCATTAACTGCTGAATTAATTTGTCTAAATTTCAGGGAGAAACTCATCTGGTTTTCCCTAAGGAAGCTTCGATTGAGCAGCTATGTAAAATCAGAGACTTAATTGCTGGAGAGAGGAATAGCAAACTGAATGAGTCAAATGAAATCCACAGATCAGGATCCTCTGAAACTGTGACCAGCACTGAGACAGTTGCACATCAGCCTTCAAGACCTGCTGACTCTGTTCTTGCACCTGCCCATCAGCAACCAGAAACATCACTTGTGCAACCTCCTGAAATGGTAATTATAACCTGAAAACTTCATAGGCACACTAATCTTGGATATAAAGATTGAAGAAGAGTTAACTGTTGGGACAGGTTGCTCAGAGAGTCTGTGTAGTCTTCAAATGTGGGCATTTTCAAGACCTGACTGGATAAAGCCCAGAGCAATTTGGTCTGACCTCATAGCTAACCCTGCTTTGAGCAGGAGGTTGGACTAGAGGAATTTTTTTTTTCCCAATTGTTTGTGAAGTTTTTGAGAGTTTTCTTCAGTCTCTATGCAACTTCAACATGAAACATGCCATAAATAGAATATTAGCAAGAGATTTTGTTGAAGATGTCCATAAATGTTTTATTGATCAGGGTGTTGTGGAAATAAAAAAGCTGATTTGTATTGGAAGAGAACAACAAGGTGGAGGAACAAAATTGTGGGGGAAGCTAAGACTAGGACTGTATACTGTGTTTGATATTTGAGAGCCAGCAAAAGAACAGGAGCATAACTGTAATCTTTATAATCATTGGTGTCTCAGTTAATGCATTATGACCTCTGTGTAGCCTGTGAGGGCTTTCTTTTTTCACATGACTGTTGTGAGTGACAGGAATTTAGCCAGGCAAGGACAAATCTGTAGTTACGTAGGCTGTGTTTCCTTTGTCCAAGAGGTTGAGGTGAAGTTCCCCATCAAGACAGAGAGGCAGAGTCCTTTCATCTGACATTACCTGGCCTGATGGGAGAAGACTCTTAACACCTTATACAACTTTGAAAAAGGAAGTTATGCCTTTTGATAGAAGGTTTGAAGGATGCTTTGGTTTAACTTTTTTCTGAAGAGTTTTTCCCCCTAGAACCAGTGTCACTTCGGTCTTAAAAGCTGGTGTAAGATGAAGCCTTCTAAAAGCTTTTTTCTCATACATCCCTAAATAGAGTTTGTCTCTTTTAAATGATATTATCAGTATATTGTTGGATGCCAAACTATGACATAATATTTCTTTCCAACACCTGCCCAAGATCAGTGGAAGATAAATGGCAAAGCATAGATTGAAGTGGTAGCTTTTGGGGAAAGGGGGCACTCGGTGACCCATCATCACCCATAATGTCCCTCGGAAAAGGAGCTGTTGTAGTCGTCTGAATATTGAGCCATTTTATCTAATTATGTTAGTATGGCAGTAGTTGCCTTTAAAATAGACTGGCTGGGTTTATTTGGAAAAAAAAAAATATTTTTTTTTTGGTCTGCTTGTTGGGTTTTATGGTTTCAGCCACTTCTGCAATAGTGGTTGGAAGTGAATTAGGAAACCTCTAGAGTGACTTGCTGCAGTACTGGTCAGTACTGAATGCTCTAAAAGTTGTGTTGATCTTGAATGAGAAAAATGTTGCAGATTTCAAATTGACACTTGATGTATTCTGAGGTTAATCCTTCTCATTTGTAGTTATTTGGCCCTGTCTTATGCTAGCCATCAGAGTTGTGGATCCATTTCTCTGCAACTATTATTTTTCCATGCTTCTTGAGATTCAACATAGGTGGTGGGACCAAACTTACTACAATTTAAAGGCATTGCTAATGCAGTGTTGGCACTCTATTAGAATGCTTTATTTCAGCTGATCTCTTCAGGGAATTAGACTGATAGCTCTCTGAGCCATTGAATTTTGTCTGTATAGTCTGGAAGGAAGTCCATAAAATACCTTCTGGCTATGACTTGGCCATTTTGCTTGCACAGCAGTAGGTGTTTTGTTTTTCAGTGAGTATACTGCAGAGGGATAGTTGTATTATTGTTGTATGTGCGGCTGTCAGATGTCAGAGAGATTTAGAGTGGTTTTTGTAGTGCAGGCGTTTTTATTTCTTGCCTATGTGTTAAACCTGTGGTTCATGGGAGTCCTAGTAAGCACAGGGAAAAGTGGATTACTTGAGACAGCACAGGAATATTCCTAAATGGCACTGTTCTAGGGACATTACTCATCATTATTTTGCCTCATCTGTGGTTCTTCTGTGTTTCTTAACATAAGGCGTTCTTGAGACTCAGAAAAAGGAAAGCTCTGGCTAGTCATTATTCTGGTGGATGCTTTCTGATGCCTTCCTGGATGACATAGTGATTATAGGAGGAAAGAGGTATCCAAAGTTAGATTTGCAGTGAAGTTCACCACACATCTAGATGTTTGCATAAGACTTCATTGGTATACAGTGGCTTCCATGAAACCAGTTAAGCACTTCTGTAACACTGATGGTGTTTGGCCGTGGGAAAACTGAATTGTCAAAGAATCTGGGAGAGTTTCTGCTGTGCTGAGCAGTATCTCTGAACACTCTTTCTGGAAGCTGACAGAACATGAATATCTATAAGCCATTGGCAGTCCCTAACTTCCCTTATTTCAGTTCTTTCAACTTGCGTTAAAGTGAATCTGAACACAATTGGATTTATGATGTTAAACCAGTTACCTACAGCTGACGAGCTCCAGGAAGAGTGAAACCAGTTCTGTCCCGTTTCAGCAGTTATGAAAAGTAAGGACTGGTCCTGTAGTACTGTCCAGCATGAAAATGATTGCTCCTAATTTAAATGCTCCTTTGAAAGAAGTTATCTTCTGAGGAGTTCTCACATCTGTGTATTAGGTTGCATTTGCTGCTAGCATCTCAGGAAAGTATGGATTTTTGATGAAACAAACATGGTAGTTAGCAAGGCTAAAGACTGAAGCATGATCTAGCAGTAGAGAAAAGGTAGTTTAGCCGTACTGCAGGCTTCCCCCCAAAATGTGGCAAACTCTCAATTTTAAAATCCCATTTCACTTTCTGTGTTGTCCCCCTTTAAATGGGAGTAAGTAGTTTGCTGAGCTACTAGCTCCACTACTATTAACTTTAGCTATTTATTTTAGTAGATACGGGTGTACTTCATTGGGTGCAATATGTAGTTGCCACTAAGTGACACTTAGGATAACTGACTGAAGAAGCCTAGTTCTTATGTTTGATTTCTAGTGAAATAACACTGTTCAGTATATGGTCACAGGGCTATGTATTCAAAACTGTATCAGAGCTGATCTGTGAGAGAAGGAAGTAGAAATAGACAAGCAGCATTTATGAATAAGAAATAGGAAAGCAGTGTTCATCAATAATAGAGTTCTGCGAACTGGCACAGCAGTGTCCAGGAAATGGAATGAATTACAGGTTCTTTTGTGGATTTCAGGTAAAAGGTGTCCAAAAGAAGTGGGGGCAGAAGTAAGTCAAAAACTTTGCTATCAGAGATGTGTTTTCTCTTCTCCCTGAATCAGTATGCTTTTCACTCAGGACACCATTCAGAATGCTCCAAGATTACAAGGCTGGCTTTACAATTTGGGTGGTGGTGTCTGCAATTTTTATTGATATCTTTACAAATAAACATTTCACCTACAAAGAAATGTATGATGTAATAAGTATAGAATTGTGATTGACAAGCTAAAATAGGAGAGCTTGGTTCTTCTGGTTTAAGGTGTCATAAATCATCTTTTGACTGAAAATCCTTTTGCAGGCTGCAAATATCTTGAAAACAATTCAGACAAAATTTGAGCATCTTGTGTTGATGTATGAGAATCCTTCTATTCAGCAGAAAGCACTAGCTTCAATTCCCCTCCAGCAATTGAAAGGGAAGGCTCAGAAAAAGCTAGCACAAGCTACAAGACTGGACAAAGGTAATGCTACCAAGTTATAAAGTGTATGAAACTAGAAATATTCTTTCAAACATCTGGTTGATGCATATATCTACTGTGCTCTGGGTGTGTGGATTTGGTCATATATCTGCGGGTTCCAAATGCTGTCTGTAAATTACAATTACCTTCTTCCTAATTTTCAAATTTTCTACTCTTCTCTCCCCTCATTTCTGTTTTTTTTTTTTTTTATTTCATTTTGTCATCCATCCTTTATTGCTTTCACATAGAAATTTTGAACTCTTAATTTCTGAATTAGTAGTAAACAATGCTAGGGAAACAAATGGGCTGAGTACATACTGTTATATTCCTTGCATCCAGAGTGAAGTAGCTACAACAAGAGGAGGCAAGCTTCTTGTTTGAGTAGTCATTGTTTTAAAATTGTCAGAGTGCAGTTTTCCCATATGTACTACAATGCAAAATTCAGAATAAAATTTCAAGTGCTCATTCTCTTTTTAAAGTGATATTATTGGTGAGATTTTGCACCAGACCTTTCCAAGACACAACTCGATACAAAGAATCGCCTTTCTTGCTAATGCTTAAATAAATGGTGTTGTTCACATGCCATCCTCTTGGAGCTAGAAGTGAAATATAGGCATAAATATTTGTGGCATTAGTGGCTAAAATTTATATTTTCTTCGTAAATGCAAATTTGTTTTGAATGTACAAAGTCTTTGTCAGTTAAAAATGGCTCTTTCTATTTTCAAGTGAGTTCTAGATTTGTTTCAGCAATATAGTGAAATCTTACTTGTATGAGGTAAATATTAAAAAAATATATGCTTCCAAGACCGTATTTAAACAAAAAATCATTTTTACTGTGAATCTTTTGTAGAAGACTGTTTGAAGCAATTCTGCTAACTTGATGGGAGTGCTGTTAATTTGCAAACCAAAAATAAGCTTTTCTCATAATTTTTATAAATGACTTTGTGATGTCTTATACAACCACACACTAATATGGAATTGTGCCTTTGGCATTAGGGAACTTTTTGACACTGGATTTTCTTAGTAGTTTTTCTCTTTATAAAGCTATACTGTGAAGTAGGAAGACAAGTACAAAGCATTCTCATTCAGCAGCATAGGACAATGCAATGGGTAAAAGAGACTTAGCAGTAATAAATGAAAACTGTTTAAATTCCTTTAAAAAGGAAAATAAATAGAAAATACCTCTGAGACTGCTCTAATTCTGCTGTGCACATTATTAAAAAGGGGAAGGAAGGAGGAGGGTGGTGTTTCCAGGTGGTGCTTCCCAAGCCATCAAGCTGATCTATTCAAAATGGCTTCCAGACCTTAATTTAGATACAATAAAGGGGAAGGGATGGATCTGCACTGTTTTGGATTGTGACAGTTTGAAAGCATTTTTAAAGAGCTTTATAGAAATGTTCCTTTGGGAATAGACTGTGTATGAGATGTACAGGTAATTGACCCTTTCAGCTTATTTGGTTTATCTGTATCGCTGTATTAAGACTGTCACCTGTGGAAGTAACTGCTTAGTGCTGGGGGACGCTTGTTTTTAGGACTTCCCTTACAATGCATAATAGGTATTTTTGGCTCATAAAGGCTAGGAAGATTACGGTCATTTGGTTAGAAGTGTAGACTTTTTTTTTTTTTTTTTTTTTTTTTTTACTGTTTCCCTTTACTACTTTCCATTAGAAAGATGGATTGTGCAGTCAAAAATAGCTACGTGTCACAGCCAACTGTTTTCTGTTCAAATAAATCACGTTTGTCATTCTTTCCATGCAATGTTTTCATGAAGGATTCATTTTACAAACCAAGACAAGAATATTCATATGAGAGCAGTCATATTTTCAGGCATGGGTTCTGGTTTGTATGTTGTCATCCAGGAAAAGAGAATATGGCTTGTGCTCAAAATCTTCTTGTTCAGTATTTAGCAGAAAGTTTGAATATACAAGCATATCCATTTTGTAAGCAATAACACCTTGTCTGACAGTTTCAGTAAAAGTGTTTTTTCACATATAATAATTAAAAATGGAAATTTTACTGCAATCAAAAGTCAGGTTTTCTTGCAGTGATTAACAGATCATCTTTTCTCATGTGCTTCATAGTCTTGGCAATCTGTTTAATAGAGTTAGGGCCCCCCCGGAGTCTTTGGTACCAAAGACAACTACAGCTTCAGAGGAAGATGTGAATTGAGCTTAAATAAGTAAAACACACATCTTACCTAGCTTTTCTTCACCATCCTGAAAAAGGAGCTGGTGCACAAATTTGGTGCAACTTCCTTTAAACTGCATTTTTATAAATTATTTTTATATCTTCATAGTCATTAGACCTGTCCACACTGTGACTACAAGCAAACTGTAGTACATAAAATAACGAGGTATTAATATCTATGATTGAAGTGTGGCCTAGGTGATGGAGTTAATAGGAGGACTTATTTGAATGTCTATGAATCTGAGAAGGAAGAGTATCTCTCTGGGCATTGGAGCACAATATACATTTAAAGACTGTAAGGAGTTAGGAGGGGTGGATCACTTTTGGAAGACTGGATTTTTAATTTTTTTATTTAGGTAAAGTGGGGTTATTTCCAGGTGGTGGAACAGTAACAGTGTGTGAGTAGATTCTAACACCTGTTGTGAACACAGGAATATGGTCCAGAAGAATATGGTGGTCTAGAGTGATGAAATCTGCTAGAGTAGAGAAATAAAGACATCCTGTGTCTATCTTGGGGAAGCTGACAAAGGTGTTCATTTGCTGAATTTATAAACAAACTCAACTTGTTCACATGGAATATGTGTATGTTCTACCATAATTAAGCTGTGTTTGTAGAAAGTATGTTTGTATTACACCTGGCTGTCTAGACTGCTACCAGTGTCTGGTTCTTTGCGATTATGAAATCAAAGCAATTGTTATCCCTAGTTTAATAGCTAAGAATAGGAAAAGATTATTCATAGAATCATAGAATTGTTTAGGTTGGAAAAGACTTTTAAGATCATTGAGTCCAAATGTAAACCTGACACTGCCCAGTCCACCAGTAAACTATGTCCCTAAGTGCCACATCTACCTGTCTTTTAAATATCTCCAAGGATGGTGACTCAGCTGCTTCCCTGGGCAGCCCGTTCCAATGCTTGACAACCCTTTCTGTGAAGAAATTTTTCCTAATATCCAATCTAAACCTCCCCTGCCACAACTTGAGGCCATTTCCTCATGTCCTATCGCTTCTTACGTGGGAGAAGAAACTGACACCCACCTCGCTACAACCTCCTTTCAGGTAGTTGTAGAGAGTGATAAGGTCTCCCCCGACCTTCCTTTTCTCCAGGCTGAACAATCCCCATTCCCTCAACTGCTCCTCATAAGGCTTGTGCTCCAGGCCCCTCACCAACTTGGTTGCCCTTCTCTGGACACGCTCGAGCACCCCGATGTCTTTCTTGCAGTGAGGGGCCCAAAACTGAGCATGGTATTCAAGGGGCGACCTCACCAGTGTCGAGTACAGGGGGACAACCACTTCCCTAGACCTGCTGTCCACGCTATTTCTGATACAAGCCAGGATGCTTTTGGCCCTCTTGGCCACCTGGGCACACTGCTGGCTCACATTCAGGCATCTGTTGACCAACACCCCCAGGTCCCTTTCTGCCAGGCAGCTTTGCAGCCGCTCTTCCCCAAGCCTGTAGCATTGCATGGGGTTGTTGTGACACAACTGCAGGACCCGGCACTTGGCCTTGTTGAACCTCATACAGCTGGCCTTGGCCCATCGATCCAGTCTGTCCAGATCCCTCTGTAGAGGCTTTCTGCCCTCAAGCAGATCAACACTCCCACCCAACTTAGTGTTGTCTGCAAAGTTACTGAGGGTGCCCTTGATCCACTTGTCCAGATCATTAATAAAGATATTAACCAGAACTGGCCCCAGTACTGAGCCCTGGGGAACACCACTTGTGGACAGCCACCAACTGGCTTTAACTCCATTCACCGCAACTCTTTGGGCCTGGCTACCCAGCCAGTCTTTTGCCCAGTGAACAGCACACCTGTCCAAGCCATGAGCAGCCAGTTTCTCCAGGAGAATGCTGCGGGAAATGGTGGGAAATGGTGTCAAAGGCTTTACTGAAGTCCATGTAAACAACATCCACAGCCTTTCCCTCATCCACTAAGCAGGTCACCTTGTCATAGAAGGAGATCAGGTTAGTCAAGCAGGACCTGCCTTTCATAAACCTGTGCTGACTGGACCCGATCACCTGGTTGTCCTGGATGTGTTGTGTGATGGCACTCAAGATGATCTGCTCCATAACCTTCCCTGGCACTGAGGTCAGACTGACAGGCCTGTAGTTTCCTGGATCCTCCTTCCAGCCCTTCTTGTAGATGGGCATCACATTTGCTAACCTCCAGTCAACTGGGACCTCCCCAGTTAGCCAGGACTGCTACTGAATGATTGAAAGTAGCTTGGTGAGCACTTCCACCTGCTCCTTCAGTACCCTTGGGTGGATCCCATCTGGCTCTATAGTCTTGTGTGTGTCTAAGTGGTATAGTAGATTGCTAATAATTTCCCCTTAGATTATAAGGGCTTCATTCTGCTCCTGGTCCCTGTCTTCCAGCTCTGGGGGCTAGGTACCTGGAGAACACCTGGTCTTACTGTTAAAGACTGAGGCAAAGAAGGCATTAAGTACCTCAGCCTTTTCCTCATCCTTTGTCACTGTGTTTCCCCCTGCATCTAATAAAGGATGGAGATTCTCCTTAGCCCTCCTTTTGTTACTAATGTATTTATAGAAATATTTTTTTATTGTCTTTTACTGCAGTAGGCAGATTAAGTTCAAGTTGGGCTTTGGCCCTTCTAATTTTCTCCCTGCATAACCTCATGACATCCTTGTAGTCCTCCTGAGTTGCCTGCCCCTTCTTCCAAAGGTCATAAACTCTCCTTTTTTTTTTCCTGAGTTCCAGCCAAAGCTCTCTGTTCAGCCAGGCCAGTCTTCCTCCCCGCCGGCTGGTCTTTCGGCACACGGGGACGGCCTGCTCCTGCACCTTTAAGATTTCCTTCTTGAAGAATGTCCAGCCTTTCTGGACTCCTTTGCCCTTCAGGACCGCCTCCCCAGGGACTCTGTCAACCAGTCTCCTAAACAGGCCAAAGTCTGCCCTCTGGAAGTCCGAGGTAGCAGTTCTGCTGACTCCCACTCCTTACTTCTCCAAGAATCAAAACCTATCATTTCGTGATCACTGTGCCCAAGACGGTCTCCAACCATCACATCACCCACAAGGCCTTCTCTGTTTGCAAACAACAGGTCCAGCAGGGCGCCTTCCCCAGTTGGTTCACTCAGCAGCTGTGTCAGGAAGTTATCTTCCACATGCTCCAGGAACCTCCTGGACTGTTTCTTCTCTGCTGGAAACAGGAGCAGAAAAAGCATTAACACTCTCTTCTGAAGCCCTGGAAGAATATGAGGGGCATGAGGAGCTTCACGGGGCTTCACTGTATATTTAACTTGTTTTTCTGAGCAATTTCTTATTCTCGCTCTAGCTGTAGTGTTTAGGGGAGCAGTTTTTTGTTCTTTGCATATGCAGTTTGATGTTATTCAGTTTTGAGAATTTAGATTTTCTTTCTTGTGTGTGCTTAAGTAACATATGAAGCTTTTTTATAATGAGACTTCTAAAATACAATAAAGGCCTGGGGATGGTGGTTTATGTAGATACTGGAAAGTTCAACTAAATTATTTTTCCATTTGACCTAATTGTGTGTTGTGTAAATTTTACAGGTGCAAATGTGAATGAAGAGGACTTCTTATTGTTGGAGCTGTTGGACTGGTTTAAGAATGACTTTTTTCATTGGGTAAATAATCTTCCTTGCAGCAAGTGTGGTGGGCAGACAGAGTCTAAAAGTGACTACTTATTGCCTACTGATGATGATCTAAGGTGGAATGTCAGACGAGTGGAAAATCATTACTGCAACCAGTGTCAGTTCTGTAATAGATTCCCAAGGTGAGCACACAAAGATTTGCTTGTCCTTTTTCTTGTCTTTCAAGAAACAGCTTTGCATTTGTATGTTTTGTGAAAAAGTGATAAGTTGTTGGTTGAAAGATTAGCGAAGCCATTTTAAGTAACATGATAGGATGGTTGATGAACCAGCAATTGCTCTATAAGATTAGAGATTTTTAAAACCAATATATTGCTTTCTTTTATGTGGCCTTGTTCTGAATACTTGTCTGATTTTCTTCTTTTTTTTTTTTTTACTGTTAATTTGGTAAAGTACAACTTCTAAATAAAATACGTTAATATTGGCATAGTATGTAGGTAGGTTTTTGTTATTTCAGGGAAAACTTTAGCTTCTATGAGAAATCACAAAGGGTAATCCACATCTTTTGCTGAGTCTATAGCAAAAGAGAAAATATCCAGGTTTTTGATATTTTTGCTAACTATCAAAAGCAGCAACGTACAAAAATCATATTTTAAGTTGAAGTTGTCATGGTTTAACCCCAGCCAGCAACTAAGCACCACGCAGCTTCTCTATCACTCCCCCCCTCAACTGGACTGGGGAGAGAAAATACACCAAAAGCCTCATGGGTCGAGATAAGGACAGGAAGAGATCACTCAACCAATTACCATCATCCATCAGACTCATCAGCAAAACAGACTCGACTTGGGGAAAATTAACTTAATTTATTGCCAATCAATCAGAGTAGGGTAATGAGAAATAAAACCAAATCTTAGAACACCTTCTGCCCACCCCTCCTTTCTTCCCAGGCAGAGCTTCACTCCTGAATTGTCTACCTCCTCCCTTCCGGCAGCACAGGGGGATGGGGAATGGGGGTTGTGGTCACTCCATTACACATTGTCTCTGCCGCTCCTTCCTCCTCAGGGGGAGGACTCATCACACTCTTCCCCTGCTCCAGTGTGGGGTCCCTCCCACAGGAGACAGTCCTCCACGAACTTCTCCAACGTGGGTCCTTCCCCTGGGCTGCAGTCCTTCACAAACTGCTCCAGCGTGTGTCCCTTCCATGGCGTGCAGTCCTTCAGGAGCACACTGCTCCAGCGTGGGTCCCCCACGGGGTCACAAGTCCTGCCAGAAAACCTGCTCCAGTGTGGGCTTCTCTCTCCACGGGTCCACAGGTCCTGCCAGGAACCTGCTCCAGTGTGGGCTTCCCACGGGGTCACAGTCTCCTTCAGGCATCCACCTGCTCTGGCGTGGGGCCCTCCATGGGCTGCAGGTGGATATCTGCTCCACCGTGGACCTCCCTGGGCTTCAGGGGGACAGCCTGCCTCACCATGATCTTCCCCAGAGGCTGCAGGGAAATCTCTGCTCTGGTGCCTGGAGCACCTCCTCCCACTCCTTCTTCACTGAACCTGGGTCTCTGCAGTGTTGTTTCTCTTACATGTTCTCACTTCTGTCTCTGGCTGTATTTTCTGTGCCCACAGCAACTTTTTTTTCCCCTTCTTAAATCTGTTCTCCCAGGGGCGCTACCACTGTCACTGATTGGCTTGGTCTTGGCCAGCAGTGGGTCCGTCTTGGAGCCGGCTGGCATTGGCTCTGTCAGACATAGGGGAAGCTTCTAGCAGCTTCTCACAGAAGCCACCCCTGTAGCACTCCTGCTACCAAAACCTTGCCATGCAAACCCAATGCAGAAGTCTAAGTCAATTTTGAAAACTGAAAAAAACCAGGTTCATTTTAGTCCTGCTATAAACATGTGATGGAGTCATGTGAGTCAAAGTAAAAGTGGCATTCTGCTTGCCCTTGTTTTGTGCAGTACAGCAATCATTTCCATTATCTTCTGTGGACTGAATGGCACTGAAATCTGTTCAAATCATGACAAGGACAGTCATGATCTAAAGATTTTGAAAGGTGAAATGCATTTTCAATTATTCTGGTTTGGTTTTGTTTTTCTACTGTAGGTATAACAACCCCGAAAAACTGCTGGAAACCAGACGTGGACGCTGTGGCGAGTGGGCTAACTGTTTTACACTGTGTTGCAGAGCTGTAGGTTTTGAGGCTAGATACGTCTGGGACTGCACAGGTATCAGTGTTCTAGAATATTGTAATGTTAATACAAACCTATGCAAAATGAGGTTACATATTTTATGGTTCTTAGATTATATTAGTCATCAGGCAGCATATAGAGTTATGCAGTTCAGCTAACAAAGACAATATAAATTCAATTTCCTGTCTTGCCTAATGAGATGAAAAGTAAGTTCTGCAAGTAAGGTTAGATGATTGACTTCAGAATGGTACAACCTTTAGTTGAATCTAAGGGACTATGATCCTAAGATAGAAAGAGAAAGCTCTGGTAACTTTCCTGAATGTAGATGAACAGAAAACATGTTCTTTCACCTGTTCCTTCATTTAATAAATCAGGAAAAGTTACAATATTCTACAATATTAGAAGAAAGGATCTATCCTTATAATTCATTGTTTATTCTTGACCTTTGTTATATAGATCATGTGTGGACTGAAGTGTATTCTTCATCTCAGAAAAGATGGCTTCACTGTGATCCCTGCGAAAATGTCTGTGATAAACCTCTTCTTTATGAGTCTGGGTGGGGAAAGAAGCTCTCCTACATAATTGCATTCTCCAAAGATGAGGTAGGAGTAATGATGTTAATAATAAACAAGCTTGCCCTGAGGCAAGTGTGTGATATATTCCATCTTAGTGTGATTTCCAGAATTATAGAAAACCATACTTTGATTAGCTAGCCTCTTTAAATGAAGCAAGATATATGGGAATTTCTGGTTTGTTTTATTTTCTTCTTCAACTTGTGCTTGAGGTTGTTGATGTCACCTGGAGGTACAGCTGTAAACATGAAGAAGTACTCTCTAGAAGGACAGCCCTCAGTGAAGCTACACTGCGTGAGACAATTAACACACTAAATAGAACGGTATGTAGCTTTTCTTAAATTGATTTTTTTAAGTGAAACCGAAGTGTCTTTCCAGAATGTGAAGTCCTTGAACAAAAGAATGCATTTAGTAATCTGATAGGAGTGTCCATGCACTATGGAATATAAAATGCTGCTAACTATACATACCTCATTTTACACTGAATACATAAGAGTCAGTCACAGTGCTGAAGTTATGTGAAATAAGATAAAGAGTGGTATGTAAGAGGATTATCGTATTATCTCTTACATAGTCAAATGTGTGTGTGTGTGTATATATAAAATAGATACTGTGTGTATGTATTTTTTTTCTTGATGGCTTTGGAGTAGACTTGTGCATCAACAGATGTTGGGGGTAAACTACAACTGCTTTGTGACTATGTGGACTCCTTGAGGGCAGCTGAGCATTTTCCACATTAATAATGCTACAACTTGAAAACAATAGCATTTATAGTTATAAGAAGTGTAGGCCTAATTTGTTTTCCATGACTTTTTTACAAGTGCTGGGAAGTGGGAGGAATAATTCACAGGCTGTTTCCAAGACTTTCAAGAAGCCTTGATACCATGTGGCTCTGAGCCAAAGCTCTCCTGATACACTGTTCATGCCTAATGTCCCCAGAACACATGGAGCCATTAGCACCTGCATGTCACAGTCACAGAACCCGAGTGCACTCGGCATCTCTCTGCGAAGCTTTTACCACTCTCTACTTGGGACAGGATGAACTTTTCTTGACTCAATATACTAGAATACCACAAAAGCTTCAACCACCTATGAGGTTCCATTTTTGTCCCCACTTCCTTCCAGGGGTAATTCCTGTGCATAGAAACTTTAGTTCTAGTGATAGTATACAGCTGATGGCTTAATAAACAGATTATGCCTTTGCAGAGGCCTGCTGACTTGAGGGTTATAGCCAGGCAGTTAAGAGTGTGAAGAACTGAGCTGAACTTGTGTTTGAGGCCAGGGCTTGAAATCATTTTATCAGGAATGAAAAATTAGAGTCACGTAGTGGAGTGGAGCATTGAGAAGGCTGACCAGAGTAGCAAAATAAAAGGAGGTAAAGGATCAGAAATTCAAGCTGAGGAATGCATGCCCTTTGTGCAGGGTTGCAGGAATTTAATGGCATCCTCTCCGAGCATTGAACCCTTGCTGGCTACAAACTGATCTGAGGGGCCTTTCTTCTGATCTACTGGCAATAGAAACAAGTCACCAGACTCTTCTTCTCCACCAGTTGTCTGTAGAGAAAGAACAGTGGAAATGGGGCACTAGTAAGTTGAAAAATTACTCTTGACAATATTGATGGAATCAGGAAAGTATATGCAACTGACTCATGGGCTGGCTTGCCTGACCTCCTCCTTACCTCAATGGTGTCACTGTAGGATCATGCTCTTTCACTTACAGGAGTTTAGAGAACTCCAGTAAAAAAATGCATTGCCATCTCCAACAGATGGTGCTGCATGTTGTTTCTTGGCCTGTTTCTTACTCATTTCCACCTGCTTCATAAGACTGTGCAGCTCATGAGCTGACATGAGCGCTTTTCAAACAGAAAGAACAGGCATTCTGGTCATGTCATAAGTGAAGATTTCATTAAAAACTGAGTACAGGGAAGAAAGCTATACACGTGCTTCCAAGACACTCTTGTATTTCTCCTATTTTGTTTCTCTACAGGTGGAAAATCCCAGCCCTTTTTTCTCTATGCTGCACACTTTCCCTACTGCTTTCCAGTATTATTAAAGCTGTCATATGATTTTATTAGAACACCTTTTTCAGTCTTTTTTATGGTATCTTATTCTGAGGAACAATTTACTCTCCCTTTCTAGAAGCTGAATGATACTTACACTCCCCTGCTCCCACACACACTTCCTTTTGCCCAGTAGCTGTTCAGAATGTTTGATTAATTTATTAAATTAATAATAAATTTAATCCCTGTAAGTAACTGCTCTTACTCCTTTTTTTCTTTTGTCTGTTATAGCTGGAATTGGATTTCAGGCGCTTAGAGGCAGTTTGCCATCAGATTGCTACAAGAACAGAGTTGTTTTCCTACATTTGTCCTAGTCAAAGGGTGTTTCCTAAAGTTCATACTAAGGTGACAATGCAGCGGGACTCAAGGGGCCATTAAAAAGTTGCTGTCTGAGGATCTCCATGTCGTATTCAGCAGCTTCTGTGGTCAGTAGGGGCGTAAGGCAGCTTACCCCTGGAACTATCAAGACATCTTATAGCAGGTTGTCATTACTCTTCTCAGTCACAAGTCTCTGTTTCCGCTAGTATGCTGTTTCCTTCACTGCAACCTGTTCAGCAGATAACTGATGTAGGCAGAGGCCTCCACTAACTTTCCCTTTTCCCATCATCTCCTACAGACTGGTTCCACACTAAAAGGGATTATGGTCTTGGTATCTTTTGATGCAGAGTTCCAGCACTGCATCTTTCAAGCTCAATTCTTCTACTTTACAACTAAGGAGAAGCACAGTACACATTATCACCTATACTGCAATGTTAGTGAAAGTGGAATCTGAGAGATCGTTATTGTTCTTTCCTGCATAAAGAGCCATAGCTGTGGCCATTATTTCTCTGCTTGTCTGTCTGTTCAGTGGCCAAGCGGAGACCACACAACAGTTCAACGACTCGCGGATAAATGGAAAAGAGGCAAGGATAATTAAATCTATTCAGTACACTGTTTTACTCCTCAGAAATACTGTGTGTATTTTATTTGGGTCAGGCATTCCTAAATGGGTGTGTAGCCTCTGGATTACCAACCATCTGATGTCATTCTATAGTACCATATCACACCCTGCCTACAAATTTTCTTCACGTATTTTGTATGGGCACTGCCGTATTCCAGTCCATTGTATGTTACCTCTATAGAAAGGAGGGAGAGGACCCTGAAATTTCCACTGCTTTCATTGAAAATTGGACGGTGGGGCAGGGAAACAAATTATTTTTTTGCTTCAGGCCTCATTTTTTGGTAGCGATTGTGAGTGGTTATAGCTACAGCCAGGTCAGCTCTTAAAAGGAAAACTAGTAATTTAGGTTGAATTGCAACCGTTTCATGGTGACTGACGTGATATCATCAAATTATAGAATGGTTTGGGTCAGAAGGGACCTTAAAGATCATCTAGTTTGAACCGCCCTACCTTGGGCAAGGATTGGGCAGGGACACCTTCCACTAGGCCAGGTTGCTCAAAGCCCCATCCAACCTGGCCTTGAAACAGTTCCAGGGATGGGGCATCCACAACCTCTCTGGGCAACCTGTTCCAGTGCCTCACCACCCTCACAGTGAAGAACTTCTTCCCTACATCTAATCTAAATCTACCTTCTTTCAGTGTAAAGCCATTACCCCTTGTCCTGTCACAACAGCCCCTGTAAAAGGTCCCTCTCCAGCTTTCTTGTAGGCCCCCTTTAGGTGCTGGAAGGCTGCTATAAGGTCTTCCTGAAGCCTTCTCTTATCCAGGCTAAACAACCCCAGCTCTCTCAGCCTGTCCTCATAGGAGAGGTGCTCCAGATGAGATGAACCAATACTCTTCGTTTAAAGGTTTAAAATTCAATTTCTATCCTCAAATTACCTGTTGCTTACCCAGCAATGGGTCCACTTACATCACAGGTTATTGATCTCCTGAAATCACAGTCCTTCAGGAAGCGTGAACAGCATAACTTGCACATGATGCAGAACTGATTTTAAAACTGCAGTTCACAATCCCTCCTCCTTCCTATTCCCTTTGTCTGGCAAGGAAAGGTAGAGCCTGAGCATTTATGTAGAGGGCAATACCTTAAGGAAAAACAAAAGCAGGAAGTTTGAGCCATGGCAGTTGATGGGAGTTCTTGGAATCCATTTCAGTACATGGATGCTGTTCATGACAATGTCATTTGTAGGAAATGTAGTTACAGGCAGTGTTGATCTCTGCAGAGTCTGACCATTATGCATGTCTTGCATGCTGCTAGCATTTATATGCAAGTGTCTACTGGGTGGGGCGGAGATGACAAGAATTGACATACTCATACCCTTAACAGTTGAGGAACTTACTAATTTCTTGTATCATACATAAAAGAGGCCTGTCTTCTGAAGCACCCTTTTTGTGTTGAAGCACTGTTCTCTAACAGGTTTTTTTAGATACTGTTACAACAGCTGCAGAACAAGGGCAACCAATTCTCAGTGTGGCATCACTGATTTCAGTGGTGATGATCCCTGACAGTGGGTTTCCCTACATCAAAGTGGCTTGAAGAAAATTGTAGATTGGTATTGTTAACTTAGGATAAGCCATATCAAACTTCCTCTGAGCTGGAGTGAGATCTGTAGTACTGTATATGGATATCCAAAGTGCCCAGGCAAGTGTTAGATTCAGAAAGGCCTGGTGTTTCATGAGGAACTGCTGGAGTCCCTGCTTGACATCCATCAACACAAGCAGAGGTGTATTGCCCCCTTGCTGTGTTAGAACTGGTATTTGGCAGCTGGAATTTGTTCAGCTGGAGCTGTTTCTCATAATTTCTCTGTATCTACTTTCCTTTATCCAGTTCCAGATTGTTGTCTGGAACAAAAACTCTTCAAATGCCTTTTTTCTGATCCCTAATAGCAAACCTTTCTGGGGTCAGGACTGCTTTTGAGGTAATTGGCATACTTATTGGCCTGAAGTTTCAGGTCCTAGTGGGCTGAGTGTGCATGCCTTGGGCGATCGCCGAAGTAGGAAAAAAAGATGATGTGTAATCATTTGCATACTCAATGTTGAACTTAATTTTCCAACCCTGTGGGGGTGTATCCACAATTAAGGAAAAAGGCTTCACATATCAGCTATGTATATTTGACATGAAAATCATGGAGATAGAACCCCATCCTCTCACAATGAATTTTTTTTTAAGTTGTGTACCTAAAAAATGCCCATAGTTTTATTCATGTAGGTAAAGAAATCGTGTTATGTAATTCTTTCTCTTTTCCACTAATTTACCTGGAAGTGTAGGTGATATGCTTTTGTCAGTTTTCTGATATCTGCAAAAATATGAATGTCATTGTTTGTTTATGATAGAGTCATTCACTGTGAAATAACTCTTTCAGGCACTAACTGAATCTTTTTTTCGGCCTTAGTCACAAACCCAAGACTGTTGCCAACCAAATCACTCCACCTCAGAGAAGAAAAGTTTGACCCCAAAATTATGCTTGCTTTCTCTTTCCCCCAAATAGTATCAAGAACAGCTGTGGTATGGAATACAAATGAATAGCTATGAAATATGCTATGGAAGTGTTTTAGCATCCAAGCAAATGTATTACAAACATAGCACAAACCTTATTTTAAAAGAAATCCATGTAGTTAGTTCATGCAAGTTCACAGAAATAGCAGTGCTGTCGAATAACTATGCAGTTATGACTGATTTATATTTGCACCTGTGGTATAAGATTAATGTTTCTAACAGTCAGTCTAGACTTTAAATGTTAGTCTATTTTTTCAATTCTTTTTTCCCTATTGGTGTCACTGTAGAGCAGAATTATAAATACCATTTTTTTGAATTTTTTACTTTGCTTCTTAAATGTATTTTCAGAGACAACGATCTTTGTCAGAAAATAGAAGAAGAGAGCTCTTGGAAAGAACAATTGTGGAGCTTGTTGAATTTATTTCTCCCAAAACACCTAACCCCAGAGAATATGGTGGAAGGACATCAGGTTCAATGGCTTGGCGAGTAGCCAGAGGTGAAATTGGTCCAGAGGTATTTAACTTTTGCACTGGTGACCATCTTAGAGGTAGCTAAATAGAGGTTCTATGATTATGGTCTGCAGAGGAAAAGCACTTCATGGTAGGTAGCCTACAGATTAGTTCAAACAGTGAAACTTGCAAAAACATTAGGTGCAAGTGTGATGTGAATTCAGCAGAGGTCCACAAGTAATTTTTGAGGATTGATGGTGGTCCGTTGATTCTAAAAATGTTTGGGAATCCTTGATCTAAAGAGTTTGCTCTTACAAGTTAATAAAAAATACTTCTTTTCCTTTTACTTAGTTACAGTGTGACAGAACTAGAAAGTTTAAGGCAGTTGAAAGCAGTTGGGAAAACTTTAAAAAAAATGTTTATTTGTGTTATTAGTTACTCTTGGTTAAAGCCTGGAAGTAAGTTTTGACCAACTATTTTTGTTGATAAAACAATGTGGGAGCAATTAGGATTGCGTAAATGGAACAATCTCTTAAATAATAAACTCAATTGATTTTCGTATCAATGTTTTTGACTATTTCTGAAAGCAAGATTTTATTTTTAATTATTTTATGCTAAGGTACAGTTTCCCAGAACTATAGCCATATTTAGCTTGAGCCAGCATGCAAAAGTATGAGTTACGCCATCACTCGTTCCATCAATTTTGTAGTGATCCTGTCATGTGGAATTCCTGACAATCCTAAATAGAACGAGTTAGGTGAAATTAATGAGTTTCATAGGATTGTCTAAATTTGAGAAACTAAGAGTTTATTTCAGTTCTCCATAGTTTAGAAGATTTAATTTATGCTTTGCTGAAACTCATAAGAACAATGACAAATCTTTAAAAAAAAAATACTGTGAAGTTATGAAGTTTGTATCTTAAGTTTTTTGAAGTTGGTTTGTAAACTGTCATATACAAACACCTGTATATGGTAGTCACAGAATTAAGTTTGCTATTTGGAACAACCATTTACTTTCGATTGTACAAGAAATATACTCAACATACAAATTTTCTATTCCTAACATGTTAATCTCTTACTTAAATTTGCTAATATTTGATATTTCATTAATAATTTACTTCTAAAAGTAATTACAAGAAAATCTAAAAAATAAATTTACTGCTCCTCTCTGGAGGAGGTGCAGGTCTGTTGTAGGAAACTGTTTTAAAACTTCTGTTTTGCAGAAATGCTTTTGTCCATGACCTCTCTTAAAAATGACATTTTTTTCAGTTGACAGCAAAATTGAATTGGGAAACCATGGCATGCTGTTTAAAAGTAACATAGTCTTACTGAAATGTATTGGGGAATGAAGGTGCTTGTATTTTTTGTCTTTTTCAGAAAAGAAAAGAAGTACTTTTTATTCCCTCTGAAAAAGAGAAGACATCTAAACTTTTCCACCTCATCTACAATATCGTAGAAGATAGTTATACACGGATTTCCAATAATAATGAAAAAATAAGTGGCTGGGAAGCAGGTGTGTGGAAGGCAGAGTCTATTTGGAGAAAGGTTGAAACAGATTGGAAAATGGTAAGGATAGCAATTATTAAAAGCGTAGAATCTATCATAAAAGTATGATAACTCAAAATAGAAAACCCTTGCCAATGTTTGGTATCAAAACCTCTCTTGGTGCACATAGAATTTAGCTGATGTTAGTTAATGTTACTGTTAAGCTTCAGGTAAGATTGCCATATGATTTAAGAAATTAGAAATAAATTTAGCTTTTCTTTTAGAAAGGATGACCAAATTCTCTGCAGATAGGTAAAATCCTTGCTAAAGCACCAAATTTTTAAAAAATGGCTTCCTTCTTATGCTTTTGGGCAAATGTACAATACTGTTTTATTGGAAAGCAGTACTTCTCTCCAAAAAAGATATTTGTTGTTTTGTTTTGGAGAATAGCTTTATGGTGTGCCATATCTCTTTGATACACAGCCAAAGGAAGAAATTGTCATCCTAAGTATTACAGTTCCATCTGCAAGAAGGCAAAAACCTGTCAGTTATGCAGATTATTGTATACCCTGCCCAGAATCCTTCCCATCTGTCAGGACGCAGAGCAGCAGAAGAGTCATATGCTCTAAATCTGAGAAGATAACTGATGCCTGTAAGATGGGAAGGGGTCATTTACTAGCAAACGGCTTTTCCTGCAGCAGCTCCCAACTGTGGAACTGAGCATTCCTGTCAGGGACTGTAGCATGTTATTGCTTTGTTCCCCTGTCAGTTTACTAGTCTGAAAGATCTCTGGCCAAGCGTTGTTCTAGCTTAGGCAATGGTTTGCTTCCATTGATGAAAAATGGAGCTAAGTATATATGACAGTCTTCTGAGGTTTTCTGTGCTGGGTGTATAGATAACTGACTTGCAAAATGCAATGGGGGAATAGCTTGGAGAGGTTGTTCTACATAAAAGGGAAGGAATAAGGGAAGAAACCGGAGAACAATACAAAAGATGTTACAACAGTGTGGGCTAATAGGAAAAGAGAAGTAACAAAAACTCAGAATGAGGGACAATTGTTCTCTGCTTCCCTAGGATCTGCTAAAAATCTGATAGCACATTATATCTTCAAGTCTCCAATGATCAGTTATCCTCACTTTTGCAAGAAACATACTGTCTTTGCACTGAAACCAATTACAAGTCTGCTGTTCTGCTGAGTTCTACTAATCAGATAAAACAGGGAAGGACCAATCTATAGGATCAGACAGAAAGCTTTTACCCTTGTATTCAACAGCACCTAAATTTTTCTAGATAAAGGATGAGAGGATGGCCTTGCGAAATTAAGAGCTACAGATCCAGGTATATCTTAGGCTTGTGGGTAAGGCATGTTAGTTCTATGGGAACACCATCCTGCAGAAAGTCTGTGTATGAATCTAAAATGACTTTCCATTGAGGGTTGTTTGTATGATGGGTGACAGAGGGAAAGGTTGGTTGGGGTTTGCCTGTTCTTTTTGTAATGCCTCTGGTAGATCTGCAAGGTACTGACTGGAGTTTGATTCAGCAGCTGTCCAAGAAACTTAGCAGTCAAAGGAGCCTTCACAGAAATACTTTGTTTATCATTTAGTATGTGATGAATGGAAAGAAATTTAAATACAAAAGCCCCAGTAAAGGCCACTATAGGTATTAGCCCAGGAGTAACAGAAAAGAACCATCAGTTATGTATTCTCTCTTTGCAATGCTGTTGATCAAAATGATTCAGATAGGTGATCATCTTGGCCAGTCTGATAGTAGCCATGTCCATCATATTTGTGTATTTTCTTGCTATTCAGTGTCACTTGACTTCATGGTACACAACTCAAACAGGTACAAAACACAAATTTAATTAGATTACCCAGAGATAACTTGGCATCCAGGGCTCAAACAAGCAGACCACAGTAGGTAATAATAAGAATGTAAGAATTTGTAGATTTGAGGTCCATGGGTTTCTAAAAGCTTGTTTTCCAGAAGAATTGCTCCAGTGGAAAAGAATTTGAATGAGGGGGTTTTTTCCCCCTAAATTCAGACTTTTTTTAAATAATACTGGAAAAAGAGGAGCCAGGTGTGAAAGTTAGAGGACAGTCAAAAAGACATAGAAGGAGACTTTAACTTCTGTTTTGCTGATTAAATGCTTGGATATTATAATGGAAGATGAGACAGGCTGATGTTTTAGCTTTTATCCCTAAAAGCCTATGTTTAGTGCAACTCAACCAAGTAGTAATTAATGGAGTGTTTTGGCTTCCTTACTCAAATAAGGCAATTCAGTAGGATCTGATCAAGGGAAGTCTCTTGCTAGAGCTAGGAGGTACTTAAAAAAAATTGTGTGGAGATCAACACTTTCATGAGCAGTAAGATTATATTCACATGAAAGCAGATTAAATTGTTACATCTTCGTAGGTGATCTTCAGTTTAACACCTCACACATTTGGGGGTTTTCTGCTTTCTTAAACATGAGAATTAACATTTTTATGCCTGGTGCATAGTAACACTAAAATTCTGTTTTATAGTCTGTCAATGACATTTCTGTATTAGAGTGGGACCTTTAGTAAAACATACTACTGTGTTTTATTATCATTTTATTCAGGGTTGTTCTTTCCAGATTAAAAACTAAAGAGCTGCCTAAGTCCATTCAGTATGACATTAATCAGAAGCCTGGACATGACAGAATTTTGATAAGTTTTCTTAACTAAGGATTCTGAAAGGATCATGGCAGTTTTGACTCTTTGATCTGTAATGTCTATTATCTTGGTTTGCTGATAATAGATGCTAGACTTCAAAAGACCATCAGACGCTTATTACAAAATTCTTATGAGGGATCATAGTAACTTTAATGAGTGATAACATATGAGCTTCACTGTTCAGCCAGGTGAAGTTTAGAACAGCATTGGGACTGCATTTAATTATGCAAATTTCTAACAGTTAAAGGAATGTTACTACAGGATTTATATACGGCTAGCGTGTATGATTTGCTTTAACGAAGACATGTCAAGTCTTAGGAGAAGTGGTGTGCAGCCAGCAGCCACATCTGAAGAATCTAAAATACTTTTTACATGGTTTTCTTCATCAGCAATACTGAAAAACCAAAATGAACAACCAAAGTGTGTGGGCCTGTGCATTTAAATAAAAAACAGAAGTCTGCTTTTTTTTAAAATAATAAACTTAGGTATTTTTGTGGCTTAAACTTCACCAAGCATGTTGAAATAGATTAGTGTTCCATTACCTAACTGTGGAATAGACTTAAGGATTCAGAATGAGATTATATACAAAATTGTAGTATGTACAGTTTTAAAGGTTCAGAGGCTTGATAAAGAATGGAAGTGTATTATCTTAAGGTTTTATGTCCCTGTTACAACGATTAATTAAATGTGTGTTGGTCATCTCAGTTTTTGATATGCTGATTATGTCTTCTTTCCATTTAGGTTTATTTAGCCCGAAAAGAGGAGTCATCCTCTGCTTCCATCAGCTGGAAGTTTGAGTGCAAGTCAGTCGGTCTAAAAATAGATAACATTTCAGTTAGGACAAGCAGTCAGACATTTCAGAGTGGAAGAATAAAGTGGAGACTTTGCTCTCCAACAGCAGAAATTGCTCTGATAGGAGGTAAGTGTGGAATTCAAATAATGGATTATATCATGCAGCAAAGGTGTAACTGGAAATAAATAGTTTATATAAAGAGAGCACAGTGCAAATACTGAAAATGAAATGCAAAGGCATTTTGACTTTTCCAACTCCATCTTTCTTAGCAAGGTCAAGAAGATACTGTGCATTTAAACAAAACTGGTTCAAAACCCAGTTCTATTAGTATACACAGCCCTGTCTGCAGCAGAGCAGAGTTAGCAAGACACAGAGTGAATACAAGATACTTGTGTGTTTTACTAGGAAGGATAGATGCTTCTATGTGCGGCGGCTTCAATCTTGACTAGGTCCTCTGAGCACAAGCACTAAGCAAATAACAAAAATTTGCAGCTGTTTTTTTTCTGCCACTGATTGACAGATGAATTTGAGTAGTTGCAGCTGAGATCCTTAAGCATTCATTACAACTTACCCTTTTTAACATGCATTCTAGCATTATATGCAGTCTGGAGCAGTGGCTTACTGAATTGTGTTTATCTTTTCCTCCAATAGATAAAAATCTTTGCTCCTATTCAGATTTTACTGGTGCAACTGAAGTTGTATTGGAAGCAATTCTAAATGGAGGGGATGGTGAAGCTGCATGGCAACACACACAGCTTTTTAGAGAGAGCTTAACAGGATGTGAAGATAATTCCTTGGAGATAATTATAAAACTCAGTGACGTCTGAGAACCTGAACTGAAGAGATGTTCTTTGGATTCCTTGAAGACGTTATACCATGGATACAACATGAAGATTTGGTTGGCAGTTCCTGTTCATACTGCTGGGAGCTTATTTCCTGTTTCACTGCTTCCATTTAACCAACTTGAAACTGCACGTGTAATGAATAGGTAAACATCATAATGAAAACCTCTTCACTTTAAAAACAAACACCAAAATTAAGTGATTGAACCATTAAATACCCTTTTCTTAAACTTTATGATGAAAAGGGAACAGTTTTTAGGAAGCAAAACATGATCATAAGAGCACAGAGCAATTGTAAGTGATTTTGATTTGGAGTTTTGGGGTTGGCTTGCTGGGGTTTTTTTTTTTAATAATCTACTCCTTGGAAAAACAGTTTTAATTCCATTTTGCTATTACAACAGATGCTTGTGATGATTTTAAAATATTTTAAAGAATAATAGAAGACTTAGACATTTTAAAAGAAAATTATGATTTTGTGTAATAACCAGAAGAGCTGAAATTAAGATAAATTTTGAAGCAGTCTTGAAATTATCTTGTTATATATCTAAGTATTAAACTTGTGTTTAATACCTAGAAATGTTTGGAAATATGATGGTGTGCTAGGAAAATAAACTGATTTTGAAAGAAGTGTTCATTATGTACCGAAAATTTATGAATGATATGATATGAAATTTAGATTTAAAATTGAGTAAGAACATCAGAATTTTTTTCTGTGAAAAAACAGATTATTCATTATAAATACTTTTTAATGATATAAATTAGATTTGCCCACTTTTTAAAAGATTTATTAAGCATGTAGGTTGAAATCACTTTTTAAGCTATTGTCTTGAGTTGCCTTGAATACTATTCCCAAATTTAATGTAAAAGTATATACAATTTTTCTGTTCATTAATGCAATGTTTAAATTTCTTTTCATTGAATATAATAAAAACTGCTACCCAGAAGGTGTCAGATGTAGCAGTGCTGTGAATAAAGTATGGAGTGAATGTTCAGATTAAATAGTCTTTATTAGAGAATTTGAGGAAAGCTGTGGCTGGATTGTACAAGAAATTTTCTATTACAGGACTATAATGCAAAGTTCAAACTGTAGTTTATTTTAAAATAAGTGAAAATTAGGGATTATATTCTTAAGATCAGTGTTTTTAAGGCCTTTTGTTCCTTTTTCTGACCCTTTCAACCACTGTATTGATTTGAAAAGATTGTCAAAAATAATTTACATTGAAAGAAATGTTTGCTGACCTTTCAACAAATCTAAGCAAATATAAGACTATTCAGATTTTATTAGGAAACTGCATATGCACATTGAGCATAGGCATCAAAATTATGCCACAGGCATCTTAAAAGGTAGCAGTTGATGGCAGCTCGGGAGTGACAGGATGATGTATGATGGATTATATACTTTGCTTCAGAATGTAAATTGACAGTTTATGAGGGGGATTAGAAAGAGATAGTCTCACTCACTTAATACAGAACAACACAGTGACAGGGAACTGTATGGAAGGGTGTTCACTGACACTTGACTGATGCAAAGGGAATTTGCTAGTCTCCATTCAAAACTCCTCCTGTATTTAGTTTCAGCTAAATGCTAGTTCTGAGGTTTTGAGTGGGAACCCAATAGAAAAGTATTTTAGACTAATCTGTATACTACGTTGGAAGAAAAAAGGCAAAAAAAGACAACTTAGTGACACCAATGAACAAAAATGTTTCCGCTTCATAATTTTGATAGCTGAAAAAGATACTGCTTTAAGACAGAAATTATTTCTTGCCTTCTATTTCTTAAAATAGAGGACTAGGAGGAATTGCAGAACAGCTTAACTGTATTTGATAATTTGAAAGCAGGAGGCAGAATAAATTTAAAAGTAGTAAGATAAAAGTAATTTTCTCACAATTTTGGTCAGAATCTGTGGGGGAAGAGTAATAGCTGCAGATAACTTAATAAAATCATCCACTCAAATGGTAGAGTAGTCAAAGTCCATTATTAAAATGTTTGAATGAGTTAAAAAGATTGAAAAATGCCTCACCCATCTAATCTATCAAGAAGTACTTCTGTATTTGTAAGATCACATGCAGTGAATAAAAGTGCTTATTTTAGGAAAGAACGAGTAAAAACCTTGGACTGAATAGAACTAATCTGAAAAAGTTAAATGGAACTCCTCCAGGTGTATTTTAGAGTACCCTATAAACAGTGAACATTTTTAATCCTTTCCTGCATAAGCTGTTTTAAAGGCACTAATTTTCTCTGTTGGTCTCTATTTCAGTGCAACTCTTAATACATTTTTAATTATTTTTTGAAACCAGAGGTAATTCCTCATCAACAGTTGCTTAATAATAACTTACAGTATCCTGAATTTGCAATATTATACTGCAAATATAATATAATGGAAATTATATTATATTATAGTGGAAAGATCTGTGCTGCAATGTGCTCTAAAAGTATGGATATTAAGTTATACTGGCAATGATGTGATACTGGTTGAGTTGTAGGAGATCTTGATCAGGGCATAAGTATCTAAAAGTCAGTGCTTACTCAGCTTCTTAGAAGTTTGAGGAGGGGGAGGTTAAATGGGGGAAGAAAAAATACTGTTGCCTAGAAATGTATGGCTTAATGTCAATATAGGTAAAACCAGCAATGTTTTCTAGAATTCAGTTTTGTCTGCTGCATTTTACAGAATTACCAGCTGTCCAGTGTGCCATGGGTGCTTGCCAAAGTTGCACTGAGATGTAACAGTGAAATCTTTTCAATCAAATTTTATATATATACTATACTATCCAATTAATGCTTGCAAATTGATTCTGGAGTGCATGGTTTCCAACAGAACTATGTGGGAGCCTGTGCACAGAATTCCTCCTTTCAAACAAATACTTGTTTTACTGCACTGTTGTCTCTCTACAGTTGATCATACAGCTGTTTGTTTCTTCATACCCTGTTTTGACTCTGAATGCTGCATACAGAATACCAACCACTAGTGGCAACCCACAAAATTGAAGTAGTAATTTCCTACACCCCAGGAAGTTGCTGGGAAAATGTATATTTAAAACATATGAAGGAAGCCCCTTGTAGGCAGTGTAGAGAGAAAGCACAGGTATACATGAATCAAGCAAACTTGCGTATGAATTATATACTTGCACTGAGAAGTAGGTAATAAAAATTATCTCATCTGATCCTGTGTGATAATGTCGCTTTTACTCATCAGTTATCCATGGAAGATTTTTCACATATAGTGGCTTACACATGAGATATAATCCCTATTATGTGCAACATCAGGAGATGTAAAACACTAAAAATAAAATATGTTTGTCTCCATAGCACAGTGGAATGAAAACAGATGGTAGGCAGCACATATGGCTGCCAGAAACTGGGAACACCCATTTGCAGAGTTCTTGCAGCTCAAAACAAAACAAGCCAAAACAAAGGAACTCCAAGGGGGGGGGAGGGATTGTTCCAGGCAGATATCAGGATATCTGTCCTCTTCTCCATGCTCACGTTCCCCATCTCCTTACCTTTGGTTGCTTAAGCTAGAACTAGAAGTATACTACCAGTTAAGAATTTGATGTACCTTGTCAGTATTTGTCAAAACTTAGCATTTGTTAAGTACAGACGTTATTTAAAATAAATCTCTAATTTCCACCATAGGTTCAAACCCCTGATTTTGGACAAAATTTAAGATTTTGCCAGTGTTCTGTAAGCAATTCAACAACTTAAAAAATGTGTCGCTGTTGAAAGAATTTCTGTATCGTTGCTTCATACGATGTGGAGGGTCAAGAAGCAAATTACAGACATGTGATTTCCTTAAACACAGTTGGTGGAGTAGACCTAGGTCCTATCTATATTTTGAGTATTTTTTAAAAGTTATTCAACGTTATTGGCAATAGTTTACCTTAGTTTGTGCTAGCTCTTAAGGTTCTTTAATGGGGTACTATCATTGCAAGCAATGCTTTATGCCTTGCAGCTTATGGCCTCTCTAAACAATCATCAGTGATACTATGTTTACTGATCGTTGGTCACAAAATGTTCTCAATGTGGATAGAATGAAAGAGTAATAGCACTAATATCTGGGGTAAGATTATGTGCTTTATGCTGATCTTGAATATTTAACCCAAGCAGAAGGACCGTCAAGAGTCCGTGTCCGTCCACACCCACCCCCCCCCCCCCCCCCCCCACCCCCCGGAAAAAAAAGGTCTTTAGTTAGTTGATACAGTTTCTTCTTTGATGAAGTTACTAATTTCAGGAGCAGAATTTTGAGGCCTCCCATCCTATAATATGACACTTAGGAATGGTCAAGTAACAAGCCAAGGTCAAACAGCCTCAAGTATCTGTATTTGCATGTACAGATAATGTGAAATGTGTAAGGGTCTAAATGTGACTGTCTGCCTGTCTGAATAAGAGAACAGAAAAAAACCCAGGTTTTTTTCCTTCATTTAGATTTTTATGTTTATTCTTGGGTTTTGTTTTTTTATGGTAAGCTTTAAAATTAGGCTATTAGCTTTGTTTATGATTAGCCTGCTTCAGTGTCTGCAGCTTTATCTTTTTCTACATGTTTCCATCCAATTTAAAATACGTTTTAATTTGCTTTTAATTTATACAGAGGATTAGAATTGTATGGTGAATATACTATGACAAAAATTAAGTTAGTTTCTTTACTTTTTATTTGGTAAGAGGAGATAAAAGGGATAGATTAAAAATATTCAAACTCAGCAAAAAAAAAAGCGCAATAGTAATTAAAACTGATGACACCCAGAAACCAACAAAAATACTGGGACTTAATAAAATTTAATGGGGAAAGAAAATGTAATGGACTACATAAGTGAGTGCTGGCAAAAGTAACTTCCATGACTGACCCTGTTTTTGAGATGTTTTTCTATGTGCTCTTTTATATTTAGGTCACTGAAAATTTTCAGGAGACAAAAAATGCTTAGAATAGTGAACAGCTTTTTGGAAAAGCAGTCAAAGATTTAAGGAATATCCATTTTTAAACATCTTTTATTTTTACTAGTCTAAGCTATAGAAATAATTTTAAAATTAACAGGCTCCTACTGCTTGATATAGTTTCATTCCTTTCTTTGTTCCAGTGAATAATCTGTGTCTTTGGTTTTGGAAAAAAGTGTGTTTAGTGACATATTGTAACCAAGAGTTTAAGAGCACGCTATCTGTAATGATTATGAGATTTCAGTGTGGCATTGAGCACCTACAGAGACTTGAAGGACTGAGTCTTAAGTACTGGCTAGCTATGACCTTCTCCTAGAGATCTTATAAGTGGGTGGAAAAATGATTTTGCTATGCATTTTGGTTGTAATGTTTCAGTGTATGTTCTGTTAATTTGATCCTTTTATTACATAATGCTATGTGTTATTTCATATCCTTGGAACTTCAGTAGTATAACGTCTGTCTCCCATATGCTTGAAGTCCCAGAGGAACATAATTTTCTCCCCAGAAAATCATCAACTAGCAGCTTACCTCTCTCACAATCAGGAGGAAATGCTGGACTTATTTAAAATAAGCACTTCGGATAACAATATACAGACTCTCTTGTGAAACAGTCATAAGGAAACCAACTGACGTACGAAAATGAAGACATCCAAGCCAATGTTTAAGCAAACTCTTAGTAAAGTAGCTGGAACAGTTGATCACAGCCTCTTAGAGCAGATGGAGACAGCAGCAAAGTGCAGAATGGAAAGACAGAGACTCCCTCATTCCCTCTGCATTACCACTGTGATGAGAAGGATAGAAGGTAATGTAATATATGTGTGTCCATGCTTGCATTATGTCAAAAGTAAAAATAACGTAGTTAAACTGCAGCAGGTTTTGCTTTCAGCCAAAGCATCAGGGAAATACATGGTATATTAAAAACAAAGTTCACCACTGGCAAAAAGATGTAAAACTTTATTGGCCAAAAGGGAAGTGCCTGTTTGTGGGCTGCATTAAGAACTCTGGAGCTTTTCTGGTTTGGTTCAGTAAGAAGCATGCCCCAAACTGGTTTTGATTTGGGTGTTTTCATTTGTTAGGTTGTTTGGGTAGAATTTTCTGCCTAAGTATACTTACTGATTTCCATGATGTTATCAATGATGGTTTCAAAGAAAATAGGCCAAAAGAAGTTTAAAATAACAGGTTGGAATTAAAAACCCCGAAACTCGACAATGGAGGTAGCAGCACAAACAGGTAGTGTTAGAGGCTGTGGTTTAATTTTCACACTCGAGGATAGAAAAAAGTAGTCAGGTTAATGCTGATAAATGAATGTCAAATTTGCATCATTTGGGGGTTTCTTTAGCAAACTAAGCTAATAGTTTCATTTTTTTTATAAATCAAATAGTTTTGAAAGGAAGTGTTATCATCGTGGAGCTTTAAAAAGGCAAGCAGTGCCATAAGCAAGTTCTTGCTCTAGTGTCAGAACTATGTATGAACTGCCGTTATAAGAACTCGTCTCAGCCCCTGACAATATTGTTAGTGGTATCAGTTATTTCTCTACTTCAGAGTCAGTCTTTGATAATGATTTTTTTTTAATATCAATCCATTTGATTTTTTTTTAACAAGGGTGAAACCCCAGGGTTCACATTCAGTGCAATGGACATTGCAATTTTTCTTGACTATGCAATGTGAGTAGCTATATTCTGCAGCTTTATATTATAGTTTTTTTCAGATTTTTAAGGCTTACCAGTAATTCATATTTGTACACTAGTTTATTGCTGAAAAAGAATTGATGACAGAAAGATATGAAGAAATGGGCGTTCATCCAGTCCCAATATATAAATAACCTTCTGAAGACATGGGAAGATATACATGCATTTTTGGCCCTCAGAAACAAAACCCATGATAGAAAACAGACATTAAAGAGAAGCAAGCACTTGCCAGAGTACATTTACCTTTTTTAAACTTTTTATTGCATTTACTTCACATACAGGACTGATTACCGGTCATGTGAGGAAATTCAGCCCTTTGCAAATATCCAGTGAAAAATACAAAGCCCATCTGTGAACAGAGTGTGGAGGCAACATGTATCCTAGTGAAAGAGCGGCTGAAAGGCTGGGTGTGTGAAAAAAGAGAAAAGGAAATAATATAATTAATTTTTAAAGAACAGAAGATTTACTGGCATGTGATAACAAATTCAGTGGAAATCAACTAGAACCTATTATACTTCAAGAACTGAACATTAAATCCATAACTGGGGAATATTTCATTGAAAAAGTTGTATGGAGGAGGCACTCCAGTCATGTAGGGTTACTTGTGAGTCAAACAGGAGTCACCACTAGTAGTACTTATCAGTGGATTTTGTATTGAATACATATTAGAACGAGAAAACCAGCACTGTAACGTATGATTAGTTGTATTAGTAATAAGATGGATTTATTCTACAGTGCAGCATAATCAGATGCTTTGGCCATGTTTTGGAAGATTCCTTTGATTAACACGTGATACCAGTTACCTCCTGGGGTAACCCTCCCTGGTGTCTTCACTGTTAAAAGGCCTTCCAGATTTCCCTTCTTCTAAACTAGTGGTTTTCATCCTTTGAAGCAGTCTCTGTAGTGGAGATCAAGGCAACTTTCAAGTGAGTCACAGGTAAGATCTGGAGGCTTCCACACCATCCCTGGATTCTCTTTTTCTTGCTTCCCCTGTGTATCGCAGGCTGATACCCCAACCCCATACAGCCTCCATGCATTCCCCAGCTCACGGTGGCTGCTATTCCTTCTGCCCTGGTGGGCAGTGGGAGAAAGCAAGCTGTGAGGATGACAGTAGCACAGCCTCTGCTGAGTGAGTTCCTTGAATGTGGTCCTCTGAATCTGCCACAGCCTTCATTGTTGGGAGATTTTGTTCACCTCCTTGTACCATTTTAGTTCCTACCTGCTTTTTGTTTGTCCCGCCCTCACACCCATGGTCTATTTCATTCACAGGACAACTGAATCCTCAGCCCGTATCATTCCAGTATCGTGTCCCTCAGTAATCATCCCTCACTGGTACTCTCCTATGTTCCCAGCATCATTCATGTTCCCAGCAGGTCTACTGGCCATCAACAGCAGCCCGCTGCAGGCCTGGTAACGTAGGCCTTCCCTCACATCTTCTTGAGACTCGCTGTCCTCCAGGAGCATGAGAGGTGAGGGACGTGGTGTGAGGGGCCCACAAAGCAGGGGAGGGTGAAGCAGCAGTCGTTCTAAGGGAAGGACATCCAGACCAGCATTAGAACCTAATGGTTTTGTATGTTTATGCATGTAGTTCAAAAGGGCAATGATGCTCCTGACCAAATTAAATCAGCAGATTTTACTTCTTGGTAAAATTGTTCCTCATGCCTTGTAGAAACATTACAGAAGAATAACTGGAGAAATTGCACTGGAAAATCGAAGAACTGAATGAAGGATTACACATTAAGTTTGCATGCTATGCTACAGATATCTGTTGTAAGGATATGAATGCTGTTAAACTTTCAATTTCACTCCAGAGGATGACCCAAAAAATACTGAATTAATATTTTTATTTCATGCCTTTTTGAAGGATTAACTATTGCTTTTTAAAATCTGCAAAGACCTGTAGGAGTAAAAATGCAAAGCACAACATCCGACCCATTAACATGCTAATTCATTTAGAGGGAATTTAAAAAGTAGTTTCACCTATTAGTATTTGCATCTTCATGCTACTTTCTTACAGAACCTGCTAAGCAAGCCGTGTCCCTGGCGTAGTTAACAACCCTGAAGGGAGCGCCAACCTTAGGGATCATGGGATATCCCATCATGAAGAGCATGAGAGTAGCATAGATCAAGGGTGGGATGACAGGCACTGCAATCCTCATTCTGCTCATGAAATGCAGTACTTGATAACTGATCGTAAATTAGCAGGGAGGATGATCTAAACATTAAAAGGAAGCTGGAGGGAGGCATGGGAGTGCCACGTTCTGTGTGTGCGCTCCGTGGGAGCACGTCTGTTGTACTGGGCAGCAGCTTGGGAGCACTGCTGCATGCTGTGCCACACTATGGAGCTGTTTGGCTTTATGGCTAAAAGCAGTCATGCTGGTTTGGTGAAGCAACTTAAAGCTGGAGAAAGTGCCTTGGGTTATGTTTGATTGCTGTAGCTTGTGCTGCATTCCCATGGGTTGGTTAATGTGCCTGCCTATATAGCCTGTAACCGTGCCCTGTCTTTATGGTAACCTGAGAGGTGGCATGGTTTCTGCTTTGCTGTACTTTAACAAAAACTATCAGAAAAGAAAGGATTGTTTGCTCTGAGTGCTCTTCAGTTCTGCACAGCAACTCAAAATTAGTAGCTTTCATTATTTGGGAGAGTGGATGTTCTGATTAGAAAGCTGAGGAAAACTTTACATTTTATTTTGAGAATTAAATGTCACAAAGAGCAATACATATGTAATTGATCTCTTAAACTTCAACTATTCTGTGTCTTCAAGTAATTTCTTTGTGTTTTCAGTCTTTATGCTAGTGTACTCTTTCGTCATCATTGGTCATGTCCCAGAGAACTGAGTCCAGAATATTTTGAGAGAAATGCTAGAAAATAATGAGCATCTGAAAAAAAAAACAGATTACCAAACCTGAGGAAATCAAATGCATGCCTTTGGAACTAATGGGTGCCTTTTCAATAAACTAAGGCTAAGATGTAAAGTAAAAAAGGAGCTTCAGTGCTTTCCTGTCGTGAGTCGTGAGAGAAATGAACTCAGCAGAAAAATGTCATGTTTCAGTAGAGTGTCCAATATGTCTCAAAAGGTAAGAGAACACACAAGAACCTGTCTTTGGGTAAAGAACTAACTTTAGAACTTGTTACAAGGTAAATGGGATTCTGATACTTAGGTCAAATAAAGTTTCAAAAAATACTAGAAAATATATTGATACATAAATTGCATTTTCTAACTTTTGAAGAGACAGAAGGAGGAAAATTTTGAATGGGACAGAAACTGATACTATGTTGCAAGTTTCTGGATAATGTGTATTGCCTTTTCATGGAAACCTGACAAATTCATTGCACTTACTACCTGGAAATAAAAGAATATGAGCAGCAGTAACAGCCAAGGTAAAAGAAACCACACTACTTCCAGATAAATTTAAAGAGCAACTCCCACTCTTCAAAGGCTTTCTGGTATAAAAGCTTCCAGCAGAAGAGCATATGTGGAATAAAAAAAGCTCAGTAAAAACTGACTAACTAAAAAAGAAGGTGAGTTGTTATTACAACAATTCTATCGCAGAATAGTAACAACTTTGGCATGAGCTTACTATGAGACACAGTACCAGAAAATGTATTCTCTCTAGCTGTTATATAGGAACACTGTGTATCACTAAGTTGTTCTTTGCAGAGTTAGTTTTAAAAGAATGTGGGGGATGATTATTGCATAACAGTTAATGGATTTGTTGCAAAAATAGATATGCTGGCTTTTTTCATACTTGGGTCTGTCAGTAAGGTAAAACTCAGTATCATTTTTTAAGATTCTTTGCTTCATAGTTTGCAAGAAATGCAGGAATATTCTAAAAGAACTGCATCAACTAAGAACAGTTTTCTTTACTATACTAAAGTTAAATTCACAGTAGTTTTCAAAAACAAATGTATAAAATAATAAGGACTACTGCTTCTGTATTCTTTAGGTTAAAAAAACCCACAGGTATACGTATATCAAGCCAAGTTACTTTCAACACACCATGTAGATGAAAAACTTTCTTCTGGTACATTAAAATGAATTCACTAAGTATTAAAGCACATATATTAAAAGTAATTAAAAAGATTGTTTTCTTTTCTTACAGGCAACAGCCAGGAATACTAAATCTAAGAAAGAAATGCTGTGATCAGGATTCAGGTTTCTGAAGTGCTCAGAAAAGGAGAGATGCTCTTGGAAGCCATGCTGGACTGAAGGTGACCTAGACTGAGATTCCAAATTCTAATACATGTGTGCCATAGCAAAGCGCTGCCTAAATAATTCCTGAGTAGTCAAACACATTGTCCTGGCCAATACTGAAAGCTGTCGCTACTGCAACTTCTGCTACCTCTACCAATGGTGGCTACCTCGTAGTGAGCAAGATGCATACAAGAACCACTGATCTGGATGTTCTTACTTCAACTAAAGATTGAGGTAATGTGTTCTTACTTTTCTTTAAGAAAAACAGGAGGGCACTAAGGAGCATGAAGAATCTACACAGGTAAATGGGAGCAATATAAATAGGTAGTGGAAAGAGAAGATAAGCATTGTTAGTTGGGTAAAAATAGAACAGGACACCATCACCTAAACATAAAAACATATTTAATTTGTTGCATTTGGTACTTTATTTACCTTGCTCCTAGTAAATACAGCAAGAATAAAATGCTAAGCAGAAACACCACTATTGAAACAAACAACAGAGGACAGCTGCGTGATATCTTGGAGAGAAACATTCAAGACCCAGAAATACCAATATGCTAACGGATCTAAAGGGATAACAAAAGATTTTTAATGCATTTCTGATCTTCTTTGCTTAATATTAATATCTAATGAAAATAGAAAAGTGCATGAAGCAGCTAGCAGTGACCATTTTTAAACACTGCTTGTCTAATCTTCCAAGCTGTTGAATTATACAACTCCTATTGAAATAAATAGGAACTGCTGCTGCTGAGCTCTGTTACAAATTAGGCCACCTGAGAAATTGTTCTATAGCTGATCTGAAACAAGTAATTGTTAGGGAGTTGTAAGTTCAGATAATGCTTATGTTTAAGACTAAATAGGTGGCTGAGTATTGTGTACATTTACCTGTTCAGAGGCACAAGTCTTTTTTTTTTTTTTTTATTGTTCAAGTATTCATCTGATTTTTGTAATTACTTTCTCAAAGACTTCTGAAAAATTTATCCTCAGAAGCCTAAGAATTGTCTGCTGACATAGGTAACCTGAAACAATGCATTTGAGCAAGTGGAATTTTTAGTAAACAGGTTACTGGAAAGATAAACAACCTAAGTCAGCTAGAAAAGAATATTCACAAATACAATATTATTATATAAACTTCCCTTTTAAACTGCTTTGTAATTGTCAGAAGCACACAGTAAGCACATTTCCTGTGCTGTGGGCTATAGAACAATAATTCAAGTTTTAGGGCATCTAGTACCCCATCAAAACCATCATGGTCTAGTGATTGAAACCACTGATTCGGTATAAACTCAAGCTGCCTGTACTGATTTGCTCAGAGGGGTCGTTCATTAATTTGTTAGACAGGTGACTTCAAACTGTCTGTGGTTCTGCTCATCTGTGTCTGACTGGACCCTTCATAGTTAGCCCAGACTTTTCTTTTTGGTAGTTACTTCTTTTTGTCTTCCCCACTTTCAGTGCTCAGATGTATTGTTCGTTGATGTCCTCACATGTGCCTCTTTCAGCCCTCTTCCAGTTGGATGTTCACAGGACGTTCGCTCAACTCTTTTTGTTGATCTTTGCCTCAGATCTTCAGTTATCCAAAAATTCCAAAACTTGTGGCCTCCTTCTCTTTTTCCCTTGGACCTCAGCATAAGCTATGTGGGTGCACTGGCCACATGTTAATGACATGCTCTACCTCAGTGGCTCTAACTGGAGGCTGTACCATCTGCCTCTCTCGGGTCTTCCCTGAGACTTTCCTCTTCTTGGATTACCACAAGAATCACACAACTCAATTTTGAGAAAGGAAATGCAAATGCACATCCTCACCTAGTCATCATCGATTCCAGTCAAAACTGGTGGTAAAATGAAGCTATCCAGGAAAGCTTGCCCTTTCTATTTCCCCCCAGTAATTACTAATCATATATCAAAACAGAGATAATGTATCAGAGGTGATTGAATTTTAGCTCAAGAGAGCAAGGTACCATCTCTTTAAACATTTCCCAGAATAGTGGGCTTCTCTGTTGGCTACATCAGTCATCACTTTTCCCCACAGATTCAATGTGTCCACACATGCCTTGTATAGTAACAACTCCTTCACCTTCCTGTCATCCCAGGAATGAGTAGACATGACTTTCTGCTATAAGGAAGCAGCCTTGATACTCACTCTGGATCCATCATGGATTTCTGTCTGGAAGGCTAGACAAATACACTGGTAACGTGGACCTTCAATGAGCAAGAATAGTCTTGCTGGCTAAAAATCAATCACCATTCATGTTTTCTTGCCCAAAGAGTCTTGGGTGAACTGCTAGGAACAAAACTACATGTCTTAGCCAAAAAGATATTCCCCTGTGGAAAGAGAGAACTCCTTTTCAGAGGAGCTGACATAGAGTGACAGGAAGAAAGGGGATATGTGGTTAACACACAGAAAAGCTACCCCAGTGAGGAAAGCCTAGTATGCTTTGCTGTGTTCATCACCCTGAGCTCAAGGGAGGTAGGCACTTGCTGAACGGCATGTCATGTCCAAAACCTTGCTGGCTATTTGCATTCTCCACACTAGTTAACGATGCTATAATGCAGTTGGTGATACCCGGCTTCAAAACGATTGCAGCAATCTGCCTCTCAGCTCTGTAGAACTCTGCTGATGGCCATTTCTATGCCGTGGTAAGTTCAGCACAGATCTCCAAAAACACTGCCTTCTCTGTTCTACGTTTGTTTCCGTTGTCTTTGCCCCTGAGCATTTGCAGCTCTTCCCACTGCCACCAACTCTTTAAAAAAAAAAAGGATGTTAATAGCATGGATGTTCATTTTATTCTTACTGAGAATTCCTCCCAGCAGGGCCAGCTCAACCTCCTCTGCTTCATCTCTACATGCACCTTCTCTTGCTGTATGTGGTCACTACACAAGGAAGATTTCTCCTAGACAAGGAATTTCAATACAAATGTATTTCACTTCTATGACCAGCCCCTGCCTTAGCAACAACTTTATTTATGCTGCTCAGTGAAAGTGTGTCACAGTTTAAGACTGAATTGACAGTGAGGAGACTAGATGGACTTGGATACTAAAGCACTTCTAGTCACAGATAAATATTTAATGTTAACAAGTGACATGACTTCCCTGTTCCACGGAAGAGACAGTGCAGTCCAGGAGAGAGGCAAAGCGAGTCAGTGTGACGGTCTGTAACACAACCTGCCTCTCCTGCAGTGGGGGAGATGGTGCAGTCCAGAAGAAAGTCAGGTGGGTCAGTACAGCGGCCCCAGCCATGCAGTGGGCAGTCCAGGCACGGGCCCCTGGGGTCCCCACAGCTCACCCTGGGGCTTCTGCTGGACCTCTTCCCCAGCAACACCCCGTCAGCAGCGCTCACAGCCTGCACCGCTGGGAAGTTCTCCACACCTCGGCAATGGCACAGCAATTAATGGTTAGTTATGGGGGAGTAATTGGAGGGTAAACAGGGTTTAACCAGTCCAAACCCTATGCCAAACTGTCACAAAGCGGCACGTTGTTCAGGATTAAGAGGGAAATGACCTGGTGTTTTTCAAGAGACTGGTTGTGGAACAGTCTGACCCCAGGAACAGCTACTGACAAAACATGCCAAGGATACATCAGGCAGGTGGGTAAGTCCTAGGCACAGTTCAGATGAGCGCGTCAGGCAGTGCGTTCACAGTGTGTATCCCCACAGAAAACCACTAGCGTGTGCTCTTGCTAGTTCAGCAAAGTTGTTTGAAATAAAGTTGTGTAAACGTGCATGACCTGACTAAACTTATACCATTAGGTGATCCAGTAGTGTGTATACTTTTCTTAAATGCCTTGGAACCATGGCCTGAAATTCGTTCACAATCAAGGCAATACAAGTATGTTTATAACTGTCATATTGTACTACCACAATCCTACTCAATAATTTGATCAGTTATTTCACAATTATGTTAATGAATTATGATGAAGTTTTAAAATGCAGTAGAATATGGCAATTACCATTTTGCAAATGTAAATATTTGATATTAAAATATGCAAAGTTTGTTTATACCTTTTCACAACTATATACAATGTGGAATGTATAGTATAATGGGTATCAACTTAGTTTCATTAATATTTTAGATCAAAATTGCAAATTACTCTTTTTCCTGTGTATTTTGCAGAAAACTGAGAGCTGTGATCGCTCATTTAGGTAACTGGTTGTACCTGAGTGTGTTCTCAGGGTAGATAAATGCACATAGTTTCACAAATAGGCAAGTTTTATGCCCTTTTAAGTCTTATTCCAGAAAAGCCACAGAGAAAGAAAAAGTTTTATTAAACAGCAAGTAAACTGGAATAGAAGCAGCAAATAACTTAGAGTAGATGGGAAGTTTGTACCTATTAAGTATAGGAATATTTAAAGATCATACATACAGCTGTCCTACTGCTAAAATAATTAAACACAAAGTAATGTTACAGTAAATATTTTGCTTACTAAAAACACTAGTGAAACTGGATTAAGTAGACAAATGTTTTGAAAATCTTTAGGGTACTTCTATTTATATTATGGTCTCCAACTATGAGAACAAGTAAGTTTCCAATGAACTGAAATAGGAATTTTGTGTATATTATCTCAAGGGGATTATTAATTTAAAATGTCACACAATAAGTGTAAAGTATTTGACATAAACTGGTAGTGCATGATTGGGGCATCCAGCAGAGAAATCCCATTCCTATCAAAATGTTACAGTGCTTAAATTCGATTCATGCTTAAACCTAATTCTATGTTTGTTTTAGCAGGGATCACTTGAAATGTGATGAGCAGTCTAGTTTCACTTCTTCACCTCCGAACTCCATGGAGGCAGCTGTTTGTAGTTGCATAAGAACTTTGTCACACAATCCTACATGGCTAGGAATGCAACCACTCAACATACACAGATAAGTATTAAGGATGAAACCAATATAAACAATAAGCCAGTAACATGCTGCGCAGGTAGCGTAGTATGTGATGAGAATTAAATGAAAAGCAACATGGACAAGGTAGTTTCAAAGAAGACTAAAGAAAATGCTGGGAGGAGCGTCAGGCTTTCCTCCTATATTTACTGCAGTATGACACATAGACTGAACGTGTCTGACCGTGCACATTCAAAGACCAGCATCTGCCAAGAAGAAAGAAACTCCCTCTGAATTTCTCTAATGTATACAGAATTGGCTGTCTTCAAGCTAGATCACTATCTACTACTTGGCTCAGGATAAATGATTGCAAAAGGCACACTTCCCACACTAAGAACAGCCTATTTACTAAACA
Organism: Aquila chrysaetos chrysaetos; assembly: GCF_900496995.4. Lineage (NCBI taxonomy): Eukaryota > Metazoa > Chordata > Aves > Accipitriformes > Accipitridae > Aquila > Aquila chrysaetos. Next base: position 35,861,774 of record NC_044006.1, read on the forward strand.
GCTAGAGCTAATGAGAACGTAGTACACTAATGTTTGTGACTTGTTCTATTTCTGCGGTACACATTAATGGTTCTCTACCAGTGCAAAAAGCTTTGAGCAGATACACTCATGCTGTTGTCTCTGGTCCTCCCAATATTCGTTGCAGCAGTCCTGGTTCGCTATACGTGTTTCATTTTAACAGGTCCTACTTACAAATTGTAGAGTTGGAGAAAAAAACCTGTACTAATCAGCAAGCCCAAAACTCTGAAGCACTAGGCAGAGCCCTGCAAGTGTTACCTTATTCTTGTTCTGCAAGAAACACTCTTATCTTGCCCAAAGTAGAACGAAACACAGCCTATAGCTCAGAGGTCCATGCGGCTGCAATAAAACTGGGCTGGAATGGATAACTTACTGTCCCTTCTAGGCAGATGCCATTATTTTCTGTAATCCCTGTGCAGCGCTTAGATATTAGTTTAATAGGTTCCTTAGAAACTGGCAGAGTAAAATTATGCTAAATAAGCAATATTTACTAGAAATTCTTCTGATCCTTCCCTTGAGGCATAATTGAACATTACAACTGACTCCTCAAAGGCAGCTGCTCCATTTCCAATCTCCTTACTTCTTAGGAAAAGCATTTTGCAAAAGGAAAAACCTTTAAATTATTACTATTCAGTTGAAATTATTCTCATCAGCTACCAATTTGTCTACTGACTCGGATGCAGTGCTCCTACTAATCCCTCCTTTTATGACTTTACATTGGGAATAATTCAAGGAGTGGAACAGGCTGGACTAGGCAGGGCTTTTGCATTTCACATGGCAAAATGAAAATTACTAATTGAGAAGCTGCATGTCGTGAAACATTTTTTTTTTAAGCTTGTCAAAAATCTATGACCATAATATTTATGGTTATATTTACTTTTGGTGGGAAATACCTTAAACTGTAAGTATTTTTCATGCTCATACCTAAAATAACTTGAATGTTAGGCTTCATACACATACCATTTAGGCTTAGGAAGTAGCTGCCAAGTTACACCACAGCATGTTTTTTTCAAAACGGCAAACATTTTAGAACAGGGTTGTGTACGGTGTACAGAACGGGGTGCTTTATTATCTGACCCTATAACAAGGCAACGTGTCACTGACTGGAAGAAGGCTTAGCACGGTGATGCTCAAAAGCACTCATAATAGCAGCAGAGCACAGTTCTGCGAGATCTCCGAGATAAAGAGCTCCTCAGGCTGATTGCCACGGTCCAGAAGAGGGCAGTGGTTTATAAACGCTCTCCTGCCTGGAGCAGCAGGACTTTAGTCCAGTTCCAACAGCCGCAGGGCGCAGCGGTAGCAGTGGCGGCGGCAGGAATCAGTCACGGAGCTGCTGGAAAGGGGGGGGGGGGGGGGGGGACAGCTGACCACCGTACCCCCAAGCGCCTGTCCCACCTGCTGCACCGCCACTTCTCCGCCCGCGTATCGCCGCATCCACCTCGCAGACCAGGCGCAAGGGACAGCCGTGCCCCGCCAACCCCCGAGCGCTCCCCTCACAGAACGCTCCCCTGTGGGGGCACGTTCCTCGCGGGCAGAGCGAAGCCTCCCCTCCTTCGCCCGCGGACGCAGGGCGGGAAGGTCAGCCCGGGGAGGGCCGCTGACCCGGTAGGTCGGTTATTCCTCCCCGTCCCTTCCTCGCGCCGACCGTTACGCCCCACCTCGCGCCGCCCCTCCCCCGCGGCGCGCGGCAGCGCCCCCGCGCGGCGGCAGCGCTCCCTCCCTGTTGCCACCCGCAGTGACGTCTCACGCGGCCGCCGCCGCTCCCTCCGCTTCTCCGATTGGCCGGCGCCCCTCGCAGCCTGCCCGCCTCCGGCGCGTGATTGGCGGGTCGGCTCGGGGACAGGGAGCGGGGCGGGGGGGAGGAGGAGAGGGCAGCCCAGCCCGGGCCGGCCGCGTTCGGAGGCGGCCGCGACGCGGATGCCGGACGGGGCCAGCGCGCTTATTGTCTGAGCGCGGGGCCCCGGCGGTAGCCGTCCAGGGGGTGGGGAGGAGGCGGGGGAGCGGCACCGGGCACCGGGACGGGGCGGAAAGAGGAGGGGAAGGAGGGCTGGGCCAGCTGCGGGTGTCGGCGGGCGGTGTGTGCGTGCGTGCGTGCCTGCGTGTGAGGGGGGGCGGGGGCTGCGCGGGCACTGGCGTGCGGGTGCGCGCGCGCGCGCGGGGAGGGAAGGCAGGCGCGGGCGGGGGAGGGGACGAGGGGGAGATTTTATTATTAATCTGTTTTCCGGGCCTTTGTGGCTGCGGGGGGGGAGGGCCTGGGGGTGAGGCGGAGAAGGAGGGGAGGGAGGCAGGCAGCGCTACGGCGGCGGTGGTAGCGGCGGCTGTTGTTGCCGCCGCCGCCGCCGTCGTGAGGTGAAGGGACCGGCAGTCCCTTTAAACTAGCGAGAGCCGCAGGCCCGGCTGGGCCCGCCCGCTCGCTCGCTGCCTCCCGGCCTCGAGTTTGAGCGCGGGCGGCGGAAAGGCGCTTTTGTGCGGGCGGCGCGGCCCCTTGGCTGCCCTTCCTTCCTCCCTCCTTCCTCGGCCCTTCTCCGCCGGGCGCTTTCCTTCCGTCGCGGGGCTGCGGGCGGCCACGGGAGCCCTCGCCCACCCCGGCGGATTATTTTCCTTCGCCTCAGCTGCGCTCCCCAGCATGAACTAGAAGCCGGGCCGAAGCGGGTGGGGAGCTCTCGGCGTCGGGGTGCCTGTGTGTGTGTGAGGGCGGGCGAAGGGCTGTGGGGGCTCCCGGGCCCGCGCGGCGCCTGAGGGGCCGGGGCGAAGCGCGAAGGGCGGGCGCGCCGCGCCGCGCCGTGCTGCGAGGCTCGGTGTCGGTGCCGGCCCTCTCGGTTGCCTCCTTGCGCCCTCACTTCGGCTGAGGAGAAACGGGCAGAAAATGGCAAAATCCGGAGGCGGCGGCGGCGGCGGTGGTGGCGGCAGCGGGGGACTGACTTGGGTGGTAAGTTGTGGGGCTGTGTTTTGTTGTTTGTGGGGCTTGCTTTTTTTTTTTAATTATTATTTGCTGTTATTTCTTTCTGCGTCCCTGGTGTGTGTGGAAAGAGCGCGGCTCGGCTTTTAAAGGAGGAAGAAACTGACGGCTGGCGTGAAAGGGGAAGCGCTGTAGAGCCGCTCGGTGGAGGGGTCCGGGGCGCAGGGAGTGGAGGTAGAGGGAGAAGACAGCCCGGGCTTGCGACTGGGGTGGGCGTTACAGGAGGGGAGCCTGCAGCCGTGGGGGGCTCGTCGGGGTGCTCGGGACTGTAGGGAAAAGGTTAGTCTGTGAGCAAGCAGGTAGGAAGGAGCCTCCTGCCTTGGGGGGAGTGGGTGGTTCACTAGGGCTGTTTTGAAGTTACCGATCTCCAAAGTGAGATGTGGGCTGGCTGTCGTCCCGTAGAAGTCGCAGTTACAGCCTCTTGATGCTAGAGCAAAGTCTTTGCGGGCTACCGAAGGGACTACGTGTTCATCCCAGCTTCTTTCCCAGCTGTCTGAAAAGACAATACCTGAAGTTCTTAAGTGTCAGAGATGGCTAAAGAGGAGGCTTTCAGAGACATTCAGGGGGGGCTGGAGCTTTGTGCTTGCTATTGTGTCTTGGAATTGAACTTCATTATCTTCCAAAAGTTGTAACTCTAACAGGGCCAATAAGTTTGGGTTTTGGTTTTTTTTTTTATTGCTTTTCATGGATTGGTCAGAAGTAATAAGATTTGAGAGGGTGCAGGTGACAACTGACTCTAGAACTGGTGAATCGTTTTGAGCCGTTTTAAAATCTTTTGAGAGTATTGGCCTTGACTCACAGTGCAGAGGGATGCTCTCCTCGTCTGTAGTAAGAGGGGATGCTCTCTGGTTTTGGTAAGACCTGAGGAAGGAGGAGCAAAGATGACCTGAAGGGGTCTGGTTCAGCCAATCAATAACTTCTCTGCCGTTCTCTTGCTCAGTGTAGGGTTGAAAAGAGGGTAGCTTCTTTAATGTTTAAGCAGAAGACAGTATATCTTGATGGATAGGTGGTGAGGTGGCTGCATCTTTAATCAGATGCATATGCTTTACAGAGTTAGGAACTTTTAAGAAGTCTTGTTGAAGAGAATAATATCAAACTTGTTCTTCTGTTGTGTCTTTCTGCATCTTTGAGCTGTTGGAAAAGAATGTGAATAGTACTATTGGGGTGAACAAATTCTGTGTATTCTGATGGTGGAGTATTTCTGTGGCTCTAATTACTGCATTTGATGATGGTAATTCTCTTTTTCATTTTAAGAAGCTGACAGCATGGAAAGGTATAAAAAAATGAGCAAGTTTCTGGGTGTGCCATTTGAAATTAGACAGTTTAGGTATGGGAACAGCCTAAGTAGGGAAACTAATATTATTCTCCTTTCCTTCCTGCAATACTATGTGATCTTGATCAACTGTGGTCGTTGGATAGCTCTTCAGAATTAAGATTTTTACCGGGTAGGTTGGACCAAGTAATTGAAAGTTTTACAGCTCATATAGAAAACTGCAGAATGAAGTGTGAAAATCACCGCGTAGGCATTTTTAATGAAACATGTTCTTAAATGTAATGGGGATGAAATTATGGTGAGTCAACAGTTTCCTACAACTGGAAGTAATCAAACTTTTCCTTCTCTAAAAGCAGTAAAAATTAAAGTGTTTTTGTTAACTCAGAATAGTTGTAGGAAAATAATTAGATTTTAGTTAAAACTGTGTTCACTTTTTTTCCGGAAAACAGTAGGACGTTGTCTCTTTCTCTCACTTGCATTTTAAATGCTGAAGATCGGACTTCTGAGCCAGTTCCTAAAGCCAAACCTGTTCAATGTCGGTTGTAGAACACTGGCATACAAAAAAGCAGTATTGTTGTGGCACTGAAATGGATGGGGCAGTGGCTAGCGATTGGTTTAGTGTGCCAGGCTGAAAAAAATGTTGATTCTGGCTATGGTTCATGAGTAAATACCATATGCTGGCCTTGAGGATGAGAGGTACAGAGCTAGGGACAGTAATAGTTTCAACCATCTGATTTTAATCTGCTTGCCATATATCTGCTGGATATGCGACTACTTGCTATTTGGTTGTAAGTTCTTTTGAAACTACCTTGATTTTTTTTTTTAGGCTTTCTACTAGTGTGTTGAAACCACTAGGATGCTCACTTTCTGAGTAATGTATTTTGTATTGTTAGTGGTTTCTTAATAAGACCATGAGTTAAACAATTGAAGGGTAACAGAAATCTAGTTCCAAAGATGAGGAAATATTTAAAACTCGGTGGAATGTTAATTTATGTTTCAAACCAGCAAATCCTATATACATAACATGGTGCTTACATTTTAGTAGAATTGTATGTGTAACTTTAGCTTTGGTTGTGATTTCAACAGCATACTTGTTCGTCGTTTCAACTAACTAGGAAAGAATTACATGCAGTTATGAAAAAGGAAGGGTACTTCATGTGGTAGAGAATTTACCTTAGAGTGAGTTTCATAATGAGAACAACATACGAGCATCAGGTGATACCTACTTTTACTTTTTTAAAAGCAAGATGAACTAAATGTTAATGGAAACAAACAACAAGTCATCTGTGTTTTCAGCTACAGAACATTAAGAAATGTAACTAGCAATGGTTAGCTGTTAAGTAGGCAAAATTACCAGTGATGGGGACACATGAGAGTGTATCAGTTGCTAAATGATTTTCCCAATAAATATTTTCATTATATAACTGAAAATAAACCAAGAAAACCTCCGATTTATCAAATGTACTAGTTATTTTTTGAGAACCTCTTTATTTTTTTGTCTGGTTGCTGATTGCTTTTGAATTGACTTGCAGCTCCCCACTCTAATAGTTGGTAGAAGGTGGAGTTGTGACCAACAGAATGATATTAATTACTTTTGGTGGATGATTTCCAGGGGTCACCTATAAAAGTGTTAAATTTTATTAAGAGTTAGTTACAAAAGCATGGATTTGTAACTAGAGGGGTTTTCACTGGTGAAACATAAAGGCATTTTCTAATGCTAGAAAAACTTTGAACAAAGGAAGTAATTCTTATCTTCAGCCTTTCTGTGTGGTTAGGGACTACAGAAAATGAACTGTCATAATAGTACAGTAATAGTACTTTTTTTTTTATAAATATGCCTTTTATAGTGAAAGTGAAGTCATTGCAAGTAACACCGAAGTGTGTTTATTCTGATACAATGGTAATGCCTACAAAGCTATGGAAGAGTGTTTCAAACAAGCAATACTTCATCACTTACTTCTGTCAATGTTTTCAAGGCTTTCTCCTCGACCCTAAGAGCTACATGAGCCTGATAAATGAAAGCTGAGACTCCTGATAATAATTTAAGACTTTGAACACCACTTCCATTTTCCTGCCCTTCATGAAAGGGATAGGTTTCAGTTCTAGGAAATGCAAGCTTAAAGTGAATATATGCTGAGTGTTAATTTTCTTAATATTCTTAAAATTTTCTTAATATTTCTTAATATTTTATTTAAAAAAAAACTTACTGTCAGATCTGTGTGCTCCTTGAATGGAGCAGAATGGAAATACAGCATATTATTAGTAGATGGAAATAATGTATATATTTGGTTTATACTGTTTCATACTTGGTTTGAATAAATACTGTAGCTGTATATTGCTAAGTGAAAAGATAGCAACCTTTCAAATAATCTAAATTCAGCTATTAGCACTTCTCAGCAGTTTCAAACTTTACCTCAGCAATAACTTTTAACTTAATGTTGTCATTTTTTTAAACAAAAAGAATATATATATATATAACAGAGGAGATAAGACAGGAGACTCAAAACAAAATGAAACAACCCCCCCCAACAAATGAAGCCCCCCCATCCTTCTGTTAAAGGGACCTTGTCTTTCTTTTTACAGTTTCATTTGAAAAGAAATACTCTTAACTCTAGTAAAGGAATAGCTTTCAGTTTGACTTGGCTTTTAATAATTTGTTTCAAGAGGATTAAAACAAATCTTTCTTTTGAATAATGTTTGATAATTTCCAGTGAGATGCCATAATTCACTTGTTATGGATTCTGCACTAGGTGGTTTCTAACTTTATGGGTAAGTTTTTTGCATTTGAAATCTGAACTGGGTCTCTCCTGCACCAAGGATCTGCCCACCATTGCTGTATACTAAGCTCCAATGATTACTCTGATTTGGGAGAGGGGCTTTTGGGCAGGAGCAAGACGGAAGTTCCCTTCTGCCAGTATAGTGCTTGGAGGAAGAGTGTTGGGATATGACAGGGTGCCCAGGAATTGTTGTATGTTACTGCTCTATCATGAGTCTATTTCTATAAGCTGGCAGGATTCTGCCTGCCCGAAGTACAAACAGTTAAGCAAATATGACTAGTTATATGACCAAATACTAATCAAATCTTCACTTTTTAAGAGATAAGCATACTGTCCTAGATGTAAACCAAGTATAAATAATTCTTCTTAGTTCTTTTTATTACTGTTTATTACCACTTTACTAGTTTCAAAAGCAGGGGTAGGTGGTTGAAGTTCCTACCCCTGAATCCTCTAGACCTGTTTAGTTGCCTGTCTAGACCCAAGTTAAACCCCAGAATAAGCTCTCTGTTCTTTCCATTTCTTTATCTGGATCAGGCCTTCTGTTTTGTCACTGGCTGAAGCTAGCCCTAGAACACAGTTACCATATATGTAACAGTTGTTACATATACTGTTAGTTGCTGTCTTATCTTTCCTCTGCTATATTGTGTCTGCAGAGGGGAGAGAAGGGGGAGGGGGGGAGTCTTATGTTGTTGCCAAGTGTTATTTCAGTGCTCCTCTCTTGCTTTTTATAAGCATCTATCTTTTTTTTTTTTTTTTTTTTTTTTTTTTTTTTTTTTTTTTTTTTTTTTTTTGCTGTTATGTTGGCCAGAGAATTGGGGGGGGGTTGTGCCCTGTGGGCCCTCCCCTCCTGCTGCCTTCCCCCCCCCCCCCCCCCCCCCGTTATACAGTGGAAGGGAGGTCAGACCTGAAATTGGTGCCCCAATATGTTACTATTTACTTCTATTAATCATAATGCATTTTGTAGGCTTTGGAGCTAGGTAGTGTATCAACAGTTGAAGGGAAGCAGCATTTGCTTTTGCTCTTGTTGAATTTCTGATTCAGGTGTCCTTAAGGAAGCAGTGTTGCAAAGAGATGTGATGACTTTCCTGAATATTCTAGCACTAGAGGGAAATGTTTGTGGCTTAATTTGGCGAGTCAGACACAACAGTTCTGAAGAGGGATTTGTTAGATGTTGTGGCTTGCTTGCCAAAATAAAGTTGTTACCTCTTATCCTCTATCCTCCATACCACCATCGAGTGAAATACTTTTGTTGTCGTCTTACTGGTCCAGTCTTCTCCTTGTTAGAGAGCTGAATAATGCAGGGTCAAAGAAGTGATGGAGATGGTATTAAGTAGAGGCTTCGTGATGGGACAAGATTGAGGCTACCTCTTTGACTGCAACTGAGCCAGACTTGCAGCTTAGTCACATGCATCTTCACCCTGTGTATTCTGAGCTGGGAGGAAAACTTGTTCTAGTGTAGGTGAAAGAATGCTGAATAAGAAGTGGGGAAATAAATTGCAATGAACTCTTGGAAGGAATGTATATCTTGGGGGTGGGGGGCAAATGGATTTAAAAAAATACATGGGGGGAATACTTTAGATGTTTGGTGGGGAAGGTGTATGTTCAAGCATGTGTCCTCTGTTAATGTTCTATCTCTCTAGATTTGTGTGTGTATACATTTAATTTCTAAGCTACCCGTGCTGTATTAAAGAGTAAATAAGGAATTACTTTATTTGGACAGATAAAGTAACATTTCCAAATAAAAGTGCATATAAGTAGTCTAAGGTAGGCAGTTTAGGTTTGAAAAAATCTATCATTTAAATCTAGTATTTTATTTTCCTAGACTTTATTTTCCAGAAGTAGATTTTTACCTTGCATGTAAACTGTCTTGTGTGTCTATGTGCAAAAGCAGTCATCAAATGCATGTTTATATTTCAATTAATTAAAAGCAGCACATGTGATTCATAGCTGATGGATATGAATGATTCCATCCCTGGGAGTAGGTTTTATATATATATATTGTATATATAGAGAAAGAACTTGGAAATGAAAACTGGAACAAAAAAACTTAATTTTCCTCATTTAAAATAGTAAATTTCTTGCAAGTCACCCAAAAAGTAAATATTATTCTGCACTATATAGGTGGTTGGAAAATTTTCAAAAGCAGATTGAGCAAAAATATGCAGTTCTAAATGTGGATAACTGTGAGGAAGCCTGTTTTGAAAATTGTATGCTTGGAGACCTAGTGGTGTCCTCTCAAGTACATGTAGTGGAACCCAAGTATTTTGGAAGAATGTATTTTAATGCTAATATCCCAAATTTAAAGTGAATATTAAGTCAAGACATGTAAAATGTTTTTACAGAACTTTGAAAATAAATACTAAAATTTAAAGTATAATTTAAGTTCTAGCAACCAACAGAGGTGTCAAGATTAAACATACCAAATGTTTGTTGTTTTTATAAATGTAGAAGAAAAGTGTTCCTCAGAAGCAAAGTGATAGACCAGCTCTTAGTAATAGTAATTTTTGTTCAAAAAATGTTTCCTTGCCATTTTTGTCCAGTAGTTCAGCAATGAGTACTCAAAATGCTGATGTGAAAAGCAGGGAAAGATTACTACCCTCCCTGATAAGTGAGGATCAGATCTGCTAATTTTAAAACTTCAGTGTGATTGTAAATGCTTTTACTCTTACGAACTGAGTCCTTTTAAGTTATGTTTTAAAGCGCGTGTTGTTAAACTTTTTTTATGATATCAGCTCATCTAGTTTCATTTCATAAAGCTATTTTAAAATGCTGTCTGTGTCTTGATGCAATTCCAATTTACATATAAATACAGTTTGCCACTGAAAGTAAAGTACTACTTTTAATTTTATGTTTTGTTAAAATGATAAATCTGTGTATTTGTTACACTATACACATCTAAGAATTTCTAGGTTTTTTCAGCAAGTAAGAAAAAAGGGCATTAGCAAAGTTACTGTAAAGGCATCAGATCTAAACATCAGATCTATATTTGCCTTTGTTGGACATAATTTAAAAAGCTACTTTAAAGGGGAAAAAAAAGGCATAAAAGAGAATTAGATTGCTTAACCTACTATGTGTGTTTTTCCTGATTTGTGAGGTAGAATTGCAATTGAGATATTAAGCAGTCCTCCTGTGTTGGGTTGACCCTGGCTGGATGCCAGGTGCCCACCAAAGTCATTCTATCACTCCCCCCTCAGCTGGACAGGGGAGAAAAAATATAACAAAGGGCTCGTGGGTTGAGATAAGGACAGGGAGGGATCACTCACCAGTTACTGTCATGGGCAAAACAGACTCAACTTGGGGAAAATTAACTTAATTTATTGCCAATCAATCAGAGTAGGGTAATGAGAAATAAAACCAAATCTCAAAACACCTTCCCCCCCACCCCTCCCTTCTTCCCAGGCACAGCTTCACCCCCGGATTCTCTACCGAGCCCCCCCCAGCAGCGCAGGGGGATGGGGAATGGGGGTTGGGGTCAGTTCATCACACGTCATCTCTGCTGCTTCATCCTCTTCAGGGTCAGGACTCATCACACTCTTCCCCTGCTCCAGCATGGGGTCCCTCCCACAGGAGACAGTCCTCCATGAAATTCTCCAACATGGGTCCTTCCGCTGGGCTGCAGTTCTTCACGAACTGCTCCAGCATGGGTCCCTTCCATGGCATGCAGTCCTTCAGGAGCACACTGCTCCAGCGTGGGTCCCCCACGGGGTCACAAGTCCTTCCAGAAAACCTGCTCCAGTGTGGGCTTCTCTCTCCACGGGTCCACAGGTCCTGCCAGGAGCCTGCTCCAGTGTGGGCTTCCCACAGGGTCACAGCCTCCTTTGGGCACCCATCTACTCCAGTGTGGGGTCCTCCATGGGCTGCAGGTGGATATCTGCTCCACCATGGTCCTCCCTGGGCTTCAGGGGGACAGCCTGCCTCACCATGATCTTCCCCAGAGGCTGCAGGGGAATCTCTGCTCTGGCGCTGGTGTCTAGAACACCTCCTCCCCCTCCTTCTTCACTGACCTTGGTGTCTGCATTGTTGTTTCTCTCACATGTTCTCACTCCTGTCTCCAGCTGCTGTTTCTGTGCCCACTGCAACTTTTTTTCCCTTCTTAAAACTGTTCTCCCAGAGGTGCTACCACTGTTGCTGATGGGCTCGGCCTTGGCCGGTAGTGGGTTCGTCCTGGAGCCGGCTGGCATTGGCTCTGTCGGACATGGGAGAAGCTTCCAGCAGCTTCTCACAGAAGCCACCCTGTAACCCCCCCTGCTACCAAAACCTTGGCATGCAAACCCAATACATTTCCTTTCATGGAAGCTGTGTGTCTTGAGGAGGTGCTGATTTCTTTCACTCTTTTTAGTGAATGAGTGGGCCTGGTTAGACTGTTTCTGTTCCTTCTTTAAGACATTGAACAGTTGTGAGAAGAAGAGGTGTGTGGAAAAACTGGAGAAATGTCTGCCTTAGTGAGGTGCCAAAAACTCACACACCAGCTTTCTCAAACTGTGAAGGAATCTTCAAGGAGAGAGCAAGGAGCAATTTTTCTTGTCATGGCAAAATCACAGGAGCTGTAGTATAATATGGAAAAGTTATTTTCTTATAAATCAAAAGAAGCTGAGATAAAGTAGGAGAAAAAGAAAAAAATGCTCTTGCAACTAGATAACTTGATATGTAGTGTTTCTGTAAGAGCAGTTAGAATTCTGGGGTCATCCCCTAAGCAGAGCATCTTTACCTGTGAGACATTGGTAGTGTGAGCTTCACTGGAGATATTGGAAAGCAGCTGTCCAATCTTTGGTAGCTCTGGGATATTTTCACTTTTTAGGAAAGATAGCGTAGTAGTGTATGAGCATTTCAGTCTTGTTTTTATTCCCTTGACAGTTGTGTACCGTGATACAAAGATACAAGAATGGCAAGGTGTCTGGGGAAAAATAACACCATCTTAGACCAGCTGATACAGAGTTCTAGTGCATGCAGTCAGTCATTCAGGCTATTGCCACCATGCATCAACACTGAGCTCTATGTTGGCTGAGGTAGTGTTTTTCATCATATACTATTTAGTGATCCTAACTTAAAGTCTTTTCCACCACTATCGTATTAGAGTATTGTCATGAAAACTTGAAGTATTATGTTACAATCTTGGAGTAAAATGGACGCAAGTGGCTTGGAGGAAAGCAGTTGCAAGAAGTGAGGTAGTTACTCTATTTTGTTATTAAGCAGACCTGGGAGAGGATTTTTCTTAAACTCACAAATAAGAGGCTGTATAAGCATGTGAGGAATCAGCTGCAGGGGGGGGAAGTTCCTTACCTGAGTTTCTCGGTAGAGAGGGAGGGAGATAGTCCAGATACTTGAGAGGAAGCAAACCTGAACTTGTATCATGTTAACCTGCCTTTCCTGGTACTAGTTAAATCTTTCAGAATATGCCATGTAGACTTTCTTCTTTGCCAGTTGAGTGATAAACATGTCAGGTAACAGAAAGATGATGAAAATGCTGAATGATTTAAAAATTAATCTCACAATATATTTGAAAATATTTTCAGTCTTTTATATGGTACCTTTTATGGAGGGGTGAATTCTTCTGCCTTCCAAGATGTAATTCTTAAATTGCAAATTAAAGGCTATAGATTTGATGATCTTCAAGATTGTTAGCATTTTTAGTGAGCAATCCTGAAAGGTTTTTCATAATAATTTCTGTAGGAATGTTGTGGGAGGATGAGTGGCTGAGGAAGGGGGAGTTTTGGAACAGTGCTCAGGCTTTTTTGACTTGTTGCTGCCTCTGTTTTCCTCCTTCTGAATTGCTGTAAATGTCTGGAACACCAGACCTGTGTTCCTTTCTCATGGATTTTACTACAGGATTGAGACTAGAATATGTAGTATATTTGAGACTTGTAAAATATTTCAAGATTTGTAAAATCTCCAGAGGAGCAATAGATGCTGCATGTAGGAGTTGAGCAATTAAGCTACTTTTTTAAAAGAGCACTGGATTCATATTTACTTTAACGTGGAAGAAAAGAATAGATTTTGAAAATACAGAATACCAGAAAATGTGGCTGTGTTAGCATAGGCACTTTTAATAATAAAAAAGCTGACGTATATATTATTGTGGTGCAATATGTGGTATTTGAGAGGAAGCAATGTGATCATTATTTGTAAACTTTTAGAGTTTGTTCCATGTTTGGTACAGTTTTTAAGAAGAACAGAAAAAAAATCATTCATGTCCATTTACGTGGTACCTTTTCTTAAGTAATTATGTTGCTATTGCTTTTCTTTTAAAGATTCTAGGGACCAGACTTTTAATGGTTGCTACTAATCATACTGTGTTCCTTTTTAGGGCACCATATATGTTAGAAGTACAAAATCCTCAAGGATCACAGGCAAGGTGTTTTACTATTTCAATGCAAGGTAGACATGCAAATAACATAAAGGTATACCAATCCTAACATACTGATAGCTGTTACATTCATGAGAGTTCAAAAATTTGATTCTGTTGTACAGTGGAGAATTGCTTCCTATTGAAGAGTGCAGTTGGATAAGTAACCTTTAAGTGATGTTTGGGCTCTGCTCTATCGCTAATGTAATGTGACTAGTAATCCTGAAGCTGACTAGAAAACTCTGGGCTTTGGGTCTAGCATCGAATAAAATCTTCGTGTGTGGGTTCACTCACTTCTTCCCGTGTATTGCAACTTGACTCCTGTTCTGTGTTACTATGCCAGTTAACATGAGCTAAAAAACTAGCCTGTTTGATTTGCTCTGTGTGTATTCTCTTGCAGCATGAATGTCTTGAATGTTGTCTTACTCATGCCTGAAGCTTTTTCTACAGTTCTTTTATTAATCTGAAGATGGTTCAGCAGAGTAAAAATACCTTGCGGTACAATATGGGTTCAGCTGGCCATAGAACCTGTAGGATCTGGAAGGAAAGATCACAGTGCTATTCTAGGAATGTGATATTTGACATACAGCCTGAATGGGTTTCAAAGATTTTGTTCGTCAGAAGGATCTATCAGGTTGTGTTGTTCCCTTTCAAAGTAATCTTTGCAACTGCAAAATGTAAATGTGCTGAGAGTCTAGAATACTTTAACAGCACTCAAAGTGGTGATGCAGTAAAGCATTAAAAGGGGCAAGGATATGGGAAACACTGAGTTATAAAGAGGTGCTTCCAGATGCTGATAACCTAAAGTTCTGATGCCAGTACCTCTAACTTTTTGATTTCTCAGCTAGTGGAGGGCTCGTGTATGAGTTGGCTGATGAAACAGTGGATCAAATGGATTTGGTCATTCTGCGACCAGTTTCATTTAGTGGTTCCAAGGATCACAGTTCGAAGAATCTGTAGGAAAACTGTCTTAAATTGTCTTAAATTTTAATATGAAAAAATTCCTTTTCCATGAGAGTCAGTTTTGGGTTTTTTTTTTTTCCTTCTTTGTCTCTGAATTTTAGCTGGAAAAACAGATTCTTAAAATACTAATTTGTTGCCAAAGCATCCATAGATGTGGTTTTTGATACTGGGTAAACAGAATCAAAATTTAGTATTGGAATAGAACTTGTCAGTGGATAGACAACTAAAAAAATTCAGACTCTTAAAAAAATTGCCAGTAAAACTCAGTTAAATTGTCATCATGCATGGGCAGATGTTAGATACTTGCTTTTAAAGAAAATAGTAAAGATCAGGATCTGAATGTACTGCTGATTGTATCCAAACCTGTGCCAAATAAAGCAGAACTGTTGCTGTAGTAACTTAATATAACTGTAAGTGAATTCGTATTTAGAACAATATACATAATTTTCTGGTCAGAAGTAATTATAGTAAGCATACATATTTGCACAAAAGTTGTATGTGGAGGAAGAAAATCCCTAAATTTTCATTTAAATTCAGTGTGCGACTATATTGTGCATTAATAATCCTAAAATAAGAATGATGATGCTTTTATTTTTTTAGCTATTTAACAAGAAGATGAAGCTATGTAATTCTAAGAATGCTTAGTTGCACTATGAAATGACAATCTAATGATATCTGCTGAAAAGTATGGGGTTTTTTTAACCTTATCCTCCTAGCTGTATGTTTCTGCTGTTTTCGTTGCACTACTACTTGTCTGATTTTCTAGCAAGCTTGTTCAGAAAAATGAGCCAGTGGACAACTGATTGTTTCTAGTTGATGAAAAATTGGGGGAAGGCTCTGTTTGCTCCTTGAACTGGCTTATTGTGAGGTGGGTTTGATTCCACTATATGGAGCAGAGAAGGAGGGAAGAAAGAAGGAATTTTTCCCTTTTGGCAGCAATTAACTGTTGTGTTTTTCTGTAATGGGGAAATCTGACCATCCTCAAGCTATTCTATAACTGAATCATCATAACAAAACTCTGTGATGTGATGCTTTCGGAGTCCAGAGAAAATCGTCCAAACCAGGAGATAAAAAATTTAGGAATTTAAAATGAATAAGCATGTTAGTCTCACTGGAGTGTGAGACTAGCTCTGGGTGAGCTTACTGGGAACTCTTTCTTATGACCAGCTTTGGGGAGGATACGATAGAGAGATTTAGTTCATGCCACTAATGGTATGCAATGGTCGATGGAAATTTGCTGTGGTAACAGGGCACTGTTACTTTTGTGCATTTTCATCTTGGCAGGAGAGCCAAACCATTTGTTAAACACAGCAGGAGAGTAGTTTATTTTGAAACTCCCTCCAGTTTTGTTTTCATGGTGGGAGGTATTCTCAGCCAGAGTTTTCTTTGGGAAAATTGCAAAATGTTTAGGTAACAATGTATTCATTGTCTATTTTTCTAAGGCAACTAGAGGCCATTATGATCCAATATATGACACCACACTACAGTCAAGTGCATGTTATCCATAGAATTACCTAGTAATTACCATATTGTACCTATAAATTTTTTGAGGTATAGCATATTTTCCTCAGAAGAGGTAGTTTTGTTTTGAACTGTAAGTGGTAGAAAATCTACCACATCCCTGGATTTCATTACTTAATTAACCTCCCTAGGTTTTACAGCTTAATTACACTCAAAATTTACTGTCTTGTCCCACTAAATGTGCTTATCCTACACTTTATTTAAGGCAATGTAGGACACATGGCACGTGCTTTTCTAAATTCTTACGTCCCTTCTACGTCTTGCGTCCCCAAAGGGCTGCATTTGCCTTTCAGGAGAACAATCATTGCATGTAGTAGTTTAGGAGGTTAAGGCAGAAAAGGCAAAGTGAAGGTAACTTCTCGTTCATATACTAATGTCTCTTCTCTGTTCAATTATGCTTGTCTGCCAATCTAGAAAATGAGCTCTTTTTTGCCACCTAAAATGGGGAAGAAAGAATGGGCAGACTAGAGGAAAAATGGATTTGGGGGTGGGTTTTTTGTTTGCTTCATTGTTTTCTGTTGTTGTTTGGAGATAGTTTACAGGGTGGAGGAGAAGGTGACAGTGACCAATACAGCATTAGGACTGTGTAAGTGGGGAGAGACATTAATGTTTTTCAGGATTTTCAACTTCTTGTGACAGTGTGAAATTCAGCTACTTAAATAGTAAAGGTTCCACTTAAAGTAAGGAGTCAAACCAAAGATGTATATTCCAGTTATGGCAACATTGAAACTGATGATGAAACCTATGTTCTTTATTGTAGCTTTACATTTTATTGTCTATTTAGATAGGAATAGCTTTTGTCTAAGGCTGCCAAACTGTCCAGATCAAATATGTATTAAGATTTGCATGTTGAAGTACAGCTGTTTGCAGCGTAAGTAACCAAACTCAGCATGGTGACTCAAAATGATTTCAAAATGCAAAGGAAGATGACATGACCCAGTTTTCATTAAAAAAAGGCAATAAGAATCTCTGACTTAATATGGATGTCATGCATGCTCTATTATATGCAGAAATTTCAATAGAGGAGACTAAGAAGAAATAAAAAATGCAAAATGTGAAGAAAGAAGATGCCAAAACCAAATGTGAGTTCTTAGGTTGAAGGCAGACAGTAAAAGTCTTGTTGCCAAACTGTCGTCTATTAAAGGCTACTTGGGTTCTGACTCTTGAGATTGCAGAAGGAAAGAATGACTATAGCTTTCACACAGTACTAGATAAATTTATAGCAAAAACAACTCCAAAAGAGAAACTCTGCAATCATGCTAGAGAAAACAGTTACCATAATAAAACATGGTTTTGGTAGCATGCACGATAGTCTTGGTGTAGTAAACTGAGCAGGAACTGCCATCAACTGAGAATCAGTATGTTTTTCCATATAGTTACCACTATGCTGTTTTGTTAAGAGTGTCTAAGATGCTAGCTACATCTGAGGTCACAGCATGAAGTGTAACTGCATGTCTATAAAGAAGGATGCACAGTGCAATAGGTTATAGCATTCCAAACTACTTAAGGATGGTCATGTTGCTGACTTACACGTATGTGGATGTGTATATTCGTCACCAGTCTGGAGGGTTAGAAAGTCTGAAAGACTATCAAGAATCTGTAAAGTCTTGAATGTCACAAGAGTGTTGAGAAAGTCAAACACTGTCTAAAAAAAATATTTAAAATTGGCAACATTAAGATTGCAAAGCAGACCCTGAATATTGGGTAACCTGTTAACAAACAAACAGACTTACTGTGAAGCCGAAGTCTTAAGCCCTTTGTGACATTTGGTTAATTCTCTTTAGGGCTTTTCTCATGAAACAACAGCTGGTGCTGTTTTGAGAAGTGTTATTGGAGCTCTAACAATATGAAGATATTTCATACAGGACAGAATACAAAAGGCATTCTTGAGACAATTCCAAAATATACAGAAGAGATTGTCAGTTTAACAACACTGCAGTTTAGTCCTTGCTCAGTTAAAAAAAAAAAAAAGGGGGGGGGGGGGGGGGGGAGTCTTCCTGCTATATTTACTTGCATTTTAAGTAGTAGAAATTCAGCAGATGAAAGTACTTTAAATTTTTTTTTTTTTTTTAAGTTACCAAGGAAAACATAATGGGAAGACTGTGGAGGATGTTCGTGTCCATAGATCTATGTCATGGATTTGGTGATGAAGATTTTCTCTTTTTTGGGATGAGTTCTAAACATACTTGAACTCTAAAAATGTCCATTCAAGACAGAGGTACAGGGATTCAGAGTTGCTCTTCTGTTTCAGAGTACAGCACAGACCAAAAGGCTTCATCTGGGAAACTGCAGTTCTGCAGACTTCTGATGCTTGCATGCCTGCATAGTAACATTAGTTTGTGTAGTCGAATACTTTGTGGCTTTTGTTTTTATGCTTGTGTTTCAATAGTGTGTTAAGTTAAATAAGTTCTGAATGTTTATAGCACAAGTATTTTCTCCATACAGAAGATATACTATACTTGGAAGATTGTACAAATAAAATCTGTCCTGCTCTATGACAATGAAACTCAAATGTTTAAGTAGAGCATACTGAAAAGGTGTTTGTGATGTCTTAGTAAAAACTATAGAATTAAAGTTCTTTAAGACTACTTTTTTCCCTTTTTTTTTTTTTGGTAATAATCACTGACCAGGGAGAAAAAATGTTATGCTGATCTGTTGTGTGTGTTTTTCCCCCTCTTAAATCATACCTTATCATATTCTAATTAGTGTGTTATAAAAGATAATAGACATAGCTGTCACAGGGAGTAGAGTAACAGAGATCCTTACTACTGCTGGGTTAAAGCAAACTCACTGTTCCCCAAGAAGTGACACTTCTTCAGGACTAGCTCTTTTAGGCAGCAAAGTTTGTCTAGGTGTGACCTCACTTCTCTGTCAACATGACAACAATCTGGCAGTAGTGTCTCAACAGAAGATACAGTTTTGATACTCTATACATTTCTTACTGATAAGTTGGAAAGTATAAGCTCCTCCAGGTTGTCAGTAAGACTGTCACTTGAAAACAGAAATGCATTTCCTAGCGTATTAAAGGCAATGGCTTGTAGGAATCCCTTCCCAATAATTCTATTCTGTAGTAATTTTTCACAATCTAGAGGTACTCATTCAGTCACAGTAAAGTCCAAGAGTCAGTGGTTTAGAAACAGTCCAAACATTGTGGTATAAGTAGAGCTATTGGAGATAGGAAAATTGTAGTCTAAATTTATTAGGCTAAGATTTGAGTTCTTATTCTGTATTTATGTGTTACTGAGTTGTGATATGTGGTTGGACCCTAGTCCTCAGATGCTGTACAAGTAGAAGGTTTCTAGAGAGCTGTCTCAGAACAATCACAAGAATACAATACTGATGTACATGACAACTGAAAAACTGGCATGTGGTAACTGCCATCATGTGCTTCACTGACTGTAAAAACCTCTTGAAGCCTAAGAATTGGGAGCAAATAGAACAGTTCTATTTGAACAAGATTCTAGTGGTCTTGACGCTTGTAATTCTGTTGCTTTCTATATGAATTGCATTTGTTCTCTTCCCTTCTTTCAACAGTTACTTCTGCTTCATTTGAGAAGTATTATTTTCTTTTCCTGCTAATCACTGGTCCCTTTAGAACAAGTAAACGTAGTAAAACAGCACTAACAGAGCTATGGAACCAGTAAGTGTGCTAAGGGTGACTCCTGTGAGGTATGATGTCAAAGATGATCATAAAGTAAAGGCAGTAAGGTCAGAAAGACAGAAAAAAATTAAATATTTATATACACATACAGTGAAACTCATGGGAAGCCTGGACATCATTCACAAAACTACTTCAATGAAATAAAATTTACCTTGCAACTATTGGCAATGCTGCTTTAGTAACAATTCTCATTCTTCTTCTTCCGTCTATCAGTTTAATGTATCTATTTGCAAAGTCCTGTTTCTTTTCTACTTGCTTGGCTGATCCATGGCTAATCTTTTTAGGGTGGTGGTGGTGGGGTTGTCGCAGTTCAAGACCAGATGACAGTGTGGAGAATAAATTAACTTGGATACCAAAACACTTTAATCACACACGCATGCAATTTTGCAACTTCTCTGTTTGGCGGGAGGTGTGATGTGCTCCAGAGAAAAATCATGAAAGTTAGTGTTGTGGTTCCAACTCTGCTGTGCGTAATCCTGGTGCAGAATTGTGGGGTGCCCTGGGTTCTTTCCCCCTCTTATTCTGGATGCTGTCAGTTACAGAACTGGGTAGTAGAGAATATTTGATTCTCATTTGGCCTGTTCACGTTTACTCATGGCCAAACAATTGGCTGTTGTCACTGGTGCACACAGTTTGCTTGTCCCAAAGGTTCTCGAAGTACGTGTTTCATAGCATTTCTGTAAATAAACTAGAAAAATGTGATTCTAAATCTGGAAGAGAAAGGTATTTTCCCTTGTTCTAAATAGAATGAAATGCTTTATTCCTGTGCCTGCCTGGTGGGGGGGCAGGGGATGTGTATATGGGTGTGTGTAGAAAAAAAAGCATCAAAGCTTAAATAGTGGAAGCTGGAAAAGACAAATTGGAATAATATGGGGAGAATTGTCCTTGTTAATTGTATGCTGTAGGTTGCTGCTTGGTCTTTTTGAATCTGCTGAAGTTGGTTGGGTGAGTTCAGTATCCTTTGCTCCCTGTTCCTATGTGCTTATCTGCTTTCTTAACACTTGCTTTCAGTGCTATCCGAGGCTGCAACAAAGGCTAGATAGAGAGAGTAGTGATGATGCTTTCTTCTGGCTGAGAAACTTACATGGTGACAGGTTAATCCAGGGTTGGAGTTTAGCCTATGTTTACTTTATACAGGGGTTTACTGGAAACAGCTAAATGGGAATAAAATATTTACCTGAGTGGCAAGTGGGTTTTGTCCTCATTATTTGTCTGTTGATGGTTTTTACTGGTCATGTAACACCTGCTTCAAAGTTAGTAAACCCTGTGTAAGAGAAGGAGGCTATTTCAGGTATTGGACAGGTGATGACAGAATTTTTTTGTGCTGTTTGCTAGCCAGGCAAATAAATCACGTGAGTTCAAGTTAAGTTTATTGGTATTTTTAAGATAATTCCGATTTACAACTAAGAATGTATACAGTAAAATGTCATACCTAGTCTCTTGGTAGATATGCTCTTACTGTCTCGGAATGGGACTTTCCTACATTTGATTGCTCTGAGATATTTTAACTTTTGTGTGGTTTTAGTTCAATGGGAAGGAGGTATTTATCAGGAAAAATTTGCTGAAAGATGCACCAAATCCCTGTATCCTCCCCCCAAAAGTGGATTCGTTTTCTGTAACACTGCTTATTCTTCCAGTTGAGGCATTTTTCATCATCTCCAGCCGTGTTAAGCTTGAATTGTGTTTAAATTCCACTATTAGCCAATGTGATTCTCTCTTTTTTTTTTTTTTAACAGTCCTTGGTTTATTTCATCATAAAGCATTCTAAACTGGGATTCTATCAGGTTTAATTACTTCAGTTAAATAGAGAATGTAAATTATAGCGATTGAGAAGCCATAGGAGAGGCATTGCAGTGTTTCTTAAGTCCCACTGACAGAATTGTCTGAACTAAAATATAAAAGAGTAGTTTTACTGTTATTATTCAGAACAGTATTCAGTGGTTTGGATTCAAATGCTTAAGCACAAAATGGGTCTTATAAATACTTAACCTGAGGAAGTAGGTGTCTCTTGTAATATATACTGTGGTTTCCTTATTTTGGTTTATCATGCTTAGTAAATCACTAAAGTTTGAATATGTTACAATTTGTTAAGAAACTATCATATAATCTTGACTTTTCTCTGTTGAGAGGATAGCTTGATCTTAATACATCTGAAAACATTTAAATTACATGACAAGTTTTGATTGTAATTAAATCTCTGTCAGGTTTTGTTTATATCTTGAGAGTGACAGCTTGAATGAATGAGGTTGATTGTTGGTGTCTGTCTTTTTTTTTTTTTTTTTTTTTTTTTTAGACATTATTTGATAATCAGATCAACGCTTCAAAAAAGGAAGACTCGGAAAGCATTAGTAAAAATGACACTTCAAAGAAGATGTCTGTTGAGAGAGTTTATCAGAAAAAGACTCAGCTTGAGCACATCCTTCTCCGTCCAGATACCTACATTGGGTCGGTTGAACCGTTAACTCAGGTAAGTGTCACTAAATTTTACAGTCTTAATAGTTTTTGCTGTTTTAATGAGGAAATGACTATTCTGATTAACAAATAGGCACATCTCTACTTTTCTGAGTATTCTGAATTATCATGCTAAAAACTGTAGTCATGTTTATGTTTGCATGAGTAGGAACGGGTCAAGAGAAGACTTTTTAAAGCAGTGCTTGGTTCGCCTGAAAAAATATGCTCAGAAAATGCTGAAGTTCAGTCAAAACATAAACACACCTATATGTGTATATATGTGTGTGTTTACAGACATGCCTATATGTATGC
Organism: Aquila chrysaetos chrysaetos; assembly: GCF_900496995.4. NCBI lineage: Eukaryota > Metazoa > Chordata > Aves > Accipitriformes > Accipitridae > Aquila > Aquila chrysaetos. The sequence continues at coordinate 35,884,052 of NC_044006.1, forward strand.
AAATATATATACATTTGTAAGTAGCATTTGCTCTAGGTCCAAAAATGCTTTGGTCTATTTGTTTAGGTAGAGAACAGAAAATTTAAGCTTCCTGCTGGCACTTTTTTCAGCTGTTTTTGTGAAGCTGCAAATTGCTTCAAACTTCAGTGTCTGTACTGTCGTTGTTCCTCACCAAGCAGAAAATAACGGCTTTTCATTATGGCAGTTTTTGTGGGTACGATTGTAATTTTTGCCAAACTTCTGCTTCTGCTTTTGTCTTGTATGACAGCAGCAATCAGATTGGAAGAGTAAAGTTCCTGAAGTAAACAGATCTTAAAGAATCATAGACTGGTTTACCAAAACAGTAAATATTTATATTTTGTTTTGTTTACATGTAGTTAATGTGGGTTTATGATGAAGATGTAGGAATGAATTGCAGAGAAGTTACCTTTGTTCCAGGCTTGTACAAGATCTTTGATGAAATCCTTGGTAAGTATTTTTAACAATAATATTGCTTTAGCATTATGGAGTATACACTTTTCTGAGCGCTCTCAAAGCACGTTAATTTGTATGTAAGTTTAAATCACAGACTAAACTGCAGTGCATGAAAAATTTAGTGCATTCCAGCACTATAGAACAGTTTAAAGAGGGAAGAGTTTTCAGTTGAACTTGTAAGAAAGTGTAAATATTTGTTACTGAATGTCCAATCTAGATCATTCTTTGTGATCAAATTGTTACAAGATTTTTAATCTGCAAAGTTGATTAGGGCCACAGTTTTAAGTAGCATTGGAAAGAAGATTGTTCTTCTGAAAGAAGACAACTGAAAGTTGTCTAAGTGTTAACTTAGATCATAATTTCACGAGTCATTAAAACTACCTCCTTCTGTACAGAATGATAGTGGTGGTGATGGTGATTCTAGAAATGGATCATTTCTAGACTTCAGACAGTTTAAAAATGAATAAATATCATACTGCCATTTAAAAGCATGGTGACTGAGGCACAAACAAATGATTTTTAGAAAATGAAACTGCACTTAATGATTTTAGTAAAAGCACCTTGAAATATCTGATCTTGTATGAAGACCTTTATAATCTATCAAGATATTGTGCTTTGGTGTTTTGGGGTTTTATTTTCATCTGTTTCATGGGTGACAAGACAAATGCTGAAAATGATTGTAATGTGTTTTCATGGTTAATGGCCATAGTCAAATTTCTGATTTCTGTTGTTTGTAGTTAATATACATTGGAGTGCAGTTTAATTAAATTCCGATCAAATGTTAATTTCCAGTTATCCTTTTTATCCTAAACTGCATAAACTCTTAGTTGTAAGACTCACAGGCTCTTTAGAGATAACTTTTGCTGCAGTCAAAACACTCCTTAATGGATGTGACATTTTCAGGATTGGGTTTCAGTAGCAAAACGATGTGTAAACTGATCTAGTGATGCATATAATTTTCTAGGGTTTTTAACATACATGGTGTAATATGTGTAATAAATATCTAAACAAGTACAGCAAGAGAAGAATGAAGTGCTTCGTATGTTAAGAACAGTTATGAGAACAGGCTCACAAAATACACGTCTATATTTATTTCTAAGATAGTCTAACTGCTAGAAATAGTAATTACAAGAAGGTTGAAAAATATCTTCTTGCAGATACTTGGTCATATTTATAGACTTGAGTAACAAGATACAGAATATACAAAGATATACCAGATTAAGAAACACCTAGACCATTGTAACTTGTGGTGGAATATGTATACTACCAGTTTTACAGATCAAGTAATTAATTATTGCTCCTACAAAGTGTTAATTTGTGCTGCTTTGTTTCATAGTAAATGCTGCTGACAATAAGCAGAGGGACAAGAATATGACTTGTATTAAAATATCCATTGATCCGTAAGTAAAAGCATGTTTTCATTTACTTTCCTTGCCAGTGCTATTGTAGTTCAGATTTGTACAACTGATTTTACTAAATGAAATTGGAATTTTTAAAACCAAAATAATATTTTTGGAATTATTTCCATTAGCTTCATATTTTAAGATGAAAAAGTGAATTAAAAGTGCTTAACAGTAAGTACTACCATTCTGAATTTATAATAATTTGCTTTCCTAAACCACTCATTAATGTTTGATTGAATGAAACTTAAAACCAGAAGATCATAAAATTCATGATTAGATGAAAGCTTAGCAGTACATAACTATAACCAGCCAGGTTACTAATAAATCATAAATACCAACCTTGAGGTTTTGTAACATAATTTTGTACCTATTGAACTTCTGTGTTAACTCCTTTAGCATTAGGATAAGGTTATGTTTGAATTAGTCAGCTATATCACACTGAAACTGCAGATTGCAAATATGTCATTACCACTGTTTTTTGAAATTGAATACTTAAGAGATATTTCCTAATGAAAAGTACTGTGGTTAAACAGATGTTGATTGGGTTCCTTTGTTAGTACCTTTTCAGTGACATTTAACTGAATAATAAATGTTTTAGACACCTAATCTTTAGCATAAATATTCTGAGAAGTCATTTTTCTTCAAGTTTTCAGTGCATTCTCAGTTTCTGTGGACCACATTGCTTTTATCATGGAGTGGGAGGGAAATAGTAGTGTAAATCTGCCTGACCTGTCATGATTTTGTACTCTCTAATACTCCAAAATGAAAATGCTATGTGAGAGCTACAAGTATTAATGATGCCAGATGTTGATGGATTTTGGCATTGATGCATAAAATAAGTTACAAAGTTTATCATAACTGGGAACTAACAGTTTAAAAAGATGATAACTTGGCTGTGTCTGGGTGGACTTCAATGAAACCTAAAAAGCTACATCTCTAACTTAAGTATAATTCTATCACTAAACTTCAGGATTCTGTTGCAGATCATGTTGATAGTGAAAGCTCTTCAAACAGATTTTTGGGGGTTATTTTTATGATACAAAATACTGTCATGTATGGGCAATTGTGCTTCTTCTAAGACATCTAATAAGCACAAAGAAGTGGGTTTTGTAATTAAAATTGATAGAGCTGTGAATAAACATAGTAAGAATATGGTCTTTTATTGTATTTCATGTAGTTATTTGAACAGGTAAAACGTATGCAGGAGTCTGTTTTCAAGATTACATTAATTGGCTTAATGTCTTTACTGTTTTATAGGGAATCAAACATCATCAGCATATGGAATAATGGAAAGGGTATACCAGTTGTGGAACACAAAGTAGAAAAAGTATATGTACCTGCTTTAATCTTTGGGCAGCTGCTTACATCCAGCAACTATGATGATGATGAGAAAAAAGTTACAGGCAAGACAATTTAACATGCTTTGTATTATTCAATTAAGCCACTGTTTGCTTTTCAGTATGCTTTCTCTTATTACTTTTTCTATTCTGTCTCATAACAGGTGATTACTTTGTCACCATTACTATAGCTCTTTCTTAGAGTAAAATGACTTAAAGAAAAAATCTTTTTCTTTTTTTAATACCAATGTTTACAGAGAACTTTACATCTTTAATGTCAGTACTCATTATTCAGTAACGAACAACATGTTTTTGTATTTTAATTACAATGTATGCAAGCATTTAAACATTTATGCCTTTGAAATGAGGGGAAATATAAATTTAATAAATTAGGATATGATTTACTATCCTAAATGTAAAGTAACCCTAATTTAGGTCATGAATGATAGTTACTTCTGTTCTATCCTACCCCATATATTTTGCCCATATTATGATGTGTGGTTGTAGAGTGACTTGGATCTGATCATGACCTAGTTTTCAGCTAGATCAGGGTGTTGAGGTCACTTGTTTTTCAGCAAGCAACTGGTAGATCAACATAAGGGAAGCAATGGGAGCATCCTGGCCTTAGGGGGAGGAGCAAACTGCTCATTTAGAGGCAGAAGCAGTTGCACCAGATTGGAAACTCCACCTCCGGCATCCTTTGATAGCTGTTGATATGTGGCCCAACTTTTGTCCTATACAGGAACATTTTACTTTATTGGCATACACTCTGTATATCATAAATATGGTTCTGCTGTAAAAAACTTACTCTATGTTGTTTTTTCAGGTGGGCGCAATGGCTATGGTGCAAAACTTTGTAACATATTTAGTACAAAGTTTACAGTTGAAACTGCTTGCAAGGAATACAAACACAGCTTTAAGCAGGTATAGAAATGATCTCAACTTTTTTCCTTTTCCTTGCTGTAATTATAAATCTAAGATTTAACACATTTTCCATATTTCATGAATATTCCATGAAATGAATCATTTAACATTCAAATGGATGTGTAGAGTTTGCAGGCTAGGTTAGTTCAGTCCGTAAAATTGGTACTTCTATGTATTAATTTTATTTTTTTTGTAAAGTATTCTCTTTCTTGGGAGCATTAGGGGGCTAAAAATGAAAAACAAATTTCTTCTGTTTAAAGTATATACATGTGCATGTGAAAAGGAGTATATTTAATGGAAACATTTTGTAAATGCTGTTACATAATTTGTCAAAAAATCTTTCTACTTAGCTGTGCAAACATGGAAACAACTATCTAGACAATTTTGTAAAGTGTTAAGAAAAAGATTTTTCAGTGTTTGTCATGAATTTCATTAGCCTAGCTGGACTTCAGTGCAAACCCCACCTCCTCCCCATTTGAACCCATTGCTCATTGTTATCATTGTTAGCACACAGACCAAGGATTGAATGTAATCTGATCTACCATATATAACTCTGAGATGGCCATCTTTCCAAAAGTTTGAAGAACTTTGGTAGAGTATTAAATACCAAAGTTCCTTGGCTTGGGAGTCTTTCCCAGTTGGTGGCTTCCTTCTCTTTTTTTCTGGACAAGTAATTGATTTCTGGTTATGCTGTCATGTCACTACGTAAACAATACATTTCAATGGTTTTACCTGTCTCTTTAAAATGTAATATTTTCTGCTGACTGCCAAAAAGCAAATTAATATTGGTTTGAGTGTACTTTTTGAAAATTACATGCTTTATGATTTAGATAAAGTGCTATGTTTTCCACTATTTTCAAAAATTGTGAAAATTTAATACAACTGAACTTCGATATATGCTGTGAGTAGACATTCTGCTTGGTCTTATAAGTGTGCCTGTCGTCTTAAACTGGGAACAATGCCAAGACTCCTGAGTGAAGCCTGAGCAAGTTGGTTTGTCAAGAAGCATGCTTTGGTACACTGCACAGCCACAAAGATGTTATCTCAGAGACTACTGAGTCTCTGTACAGGGACTAATAAGCCTCTCTATAGAAATGTGTAGTAGATTGAAAGCATTAAACTGATGGGCAATAGGGACTGTTTAGCTAGCTCACTTGTATCTAATTTAGTCAGTTCTGTGGCGGGCTCTATTTGCATTAGAATCATGTCCATCAATGTAACGATACCTGCATATTTACAGAAACCACAAATCTGCTGTCACCAATGCTTGTGCAAATCTTGGTAAAGCAATTAATTTTATGCATAGTGTTTTACCAGAGGAAACTTCTAAAAGAAGTCTGTGAGGCTTTTGTTGTGTAGCTGTTGAAATCCTAGCATAGCTGGAAAATGGAACAGAGGAGGAGGATAACATGTATTGTAAACTAACATCTAAAATGTTTTATTTCCAAAGACTTGGATGAACAATATGATGAAGACCTCTGAACCCAAGATTAAGCATTTTGATGGTGATGACTACACATGCATTACATTCCAGCCAGATCTATCTAAATTTAAAATGGAAAAACTTGATAAGGATATTGTGGCCCTCATGACAAGAAGAGCATATGATTTGGCTGGGTCATGCAAAGGAGTCAAAGTCATGTTGAATGGGAAGAAATTACCTGTAAGAGCCTCATTCGAAATATTTTAAGTGTACTGAGTATTTGATGTGAAGAATAGTAATTGTTATCTGTATTACTCATAGGTAAATGGATTTCGTAGTTATGTAGATCTTTACGTAAAAGACAAGCTGGATGAAACTGGAGTTGCACTCAAAGTTATTCATGAAGTTGTGAATGAACGATGGGATGTGTGCCTCACTTTAAGTGAAAAAGGGTTTCAGCAAATCAGCTTTGTAAATAGTATAGCTACCACAAAGGTGAGTAGTTATATTAAATGATAAAAAATGTAAATGATAAAATGTGTGCTAAGGTTATGCCCAGTCAGATATTTGATAAAAAAATAAATCTGGGTTACTAAAAATAAACAGGTGAGATAATCCTTTGCATGAGAAGATCTGGCAGAGCAATTGGATGCAATCAAAATACGTTCATAGCAGTATTTCTGAATATGCATTAGTTTTTAAAAGACTAGTAATCATTATCAGTGATACTGATGTCTTATGTGAGCATACATGGTATTGATTAAATATCACATGAACGGAATTTTTTTATTCCTTCCTTTTTAACACATAATAAAATAATTCTGAAGTTAAGGTAAAAAAATGTACAAACCCCTTTAAAGCTAGTAGTAGCAAGTTTTGGAGGGCAAAAATGGCTTCTGGTGTTCTTGAAAAATGGCTTTCCATTCATGGCTTTATGATGTATAAAACTGGCCTGAAATGTTGAGATTAATTTTCGTTTATTTGTGTTTCTAGGGCATCTAGGTGTTCTCTCCTCTTATCAGCAACTATAGTAGTGGTGAAACGATATCATAGCAAATCTTCAGTTATGATAAAGCAGCATTATACTCAGCATACTAATGTACAATCTTTGTGCTTCTCAAATTTCTGGGGTGGTCAGACACCAAGGCAATCACCTGAAATCATCTAGTGTAACTCTAGATGATTCTAGGCATAACTCTCATTTATGCCTGTTTGGCATGGCCGAGGTTTAGGGATCTGAGATCCACCGTGGTGAAAGAAGGTCTTAGTCATTTCTGCTCTTCACAAATTGCACCAGATGAGTGATGTAACAACAGTCAAGTAATTCTAGTCATTGGTGAGGCTGTTTTTAGGGAATCTTAACCATGAGCTTCCCAAAAGATGAGAAAGAAAAGAATTTGTTATGAGATACTTAAAAACCCCTCCTTGCTCAGATCTCTTCTAAGAGTCAAACAGAAGAAAATTCTAATGGTAGCATAAGTGGTTCATAAGCACCAGTGATTACACTGTGAGGTCCATAGTCAGGCAGGTGCCCAGAAATATCAGTGTTAATCTCCTTGGTAGAAAAGGTGTAGTCAGTGTTTTGGTGATACATAATTTTTACTACATAACTTCTCCCAGTGTAATTTTCAGTGTAGCTGAACCAGCATTCAGTGGTAAGGGGGATAGTTTATTTCATCGTAGAATATTTACTTTCCAAGTGTGCATTTTAGTTAAATGCTTATCTGATACTTGTCAAAACTAGGGATAACATACGTATCTGGCAGTTGGAAGGTTAAAACTTAGTTTTAATTCAGGCCTCTTTATGCAACATAAAGAAGAAAAATAGCATGATCTTAAAGATGTGTACAATACCTTTGTGAAGAAGCTGGCAATGTAGAGAAACTTAATAATGTGTGATATCAGGTTAAGAAAATGTATTTGAAAAAAATGAATACTTATTGACTCCTAAGTTAAATATATTGCATACACTTACTCAAAAGATTTTGAATTTGACTTTTTTGGATCAATTTTCACCCATCATGCAGTTACACATACATTGTTATATATTCTTTAAGAAAATTCATAGAAAAAGTACTGTGTATTCTTCAAAGGTAAGTGTTGTAATTTCTAGTTTTTCCCACTCTCCCAATCCATGCCTTATGTGTGTGACTGGATGTGGAATGTTCGGGGCCGGTGAACCACCTCACCAGCAATTGATGTGCAACTACCCACTGATGAGACATAATGGCTAGTAACTAACTGCGTCAACTGCCTGTCCCCTTATCTGCTAACAGGTGAGGAGCTCATTTCAGCTGTTTTTTGGTTATTTATCGCTGTTTGCTGAAAGCTTTTCATTTCTGTTTCTGGATAAATTTCACCCAGCCGTATCTTCCCTTCCACCTTTTTTAAACTTGCTTTAAATTCCAAACAAGTTTTTTTTAGGTTGACGGGCGTGTAGAAGGTCAGGCAGTATGTTGAGGCACAACTCCCTTGTTTTGTTCTTGTAAATTTGTTACCTTGGTCAGGTCCCCGTTTATTCACAATTTTGCCACAGTAGACCACCACAGAATTCGACTTCAGGCTCTGAGGCAGCATTTGAAAGAATGTTTGTAGCTATTACACTTGTGCAGGTAACCTTTAGTGAGACTTGTATATAAACTGATTAAACATTGTCTTCTCAAGTTCTGAATTTCAAATACTGGCTGTAGTAGAAATTGTAGTGGAAACTTCAGTTATTAACATAGCAATCTAATGATATTTTTAATATGGCGGCACTGCTGACTGTAATACTACTAATCATTTTAGCAGAAATGCTCAGTTAATACAGATGCAGTGTTAGATAGTAGACTTGGGTGGAGGGAGCATCCCAACCTGTTAAAATTTGCTGGAATTCAGCAAGAAATGAAGAACCATTCTAGACTTTGATGTTTTCAGGTTTATTCTAATAAAATAAATATAATAGAAAACAAATGCAAAAGAAAATAGGATTTTATTTGTATAGCTAATTAAATGAAAACTTCAAATTTATAATTAGCTTCTGAATTTGTTTGCCATATGAACCATTTATCTGTCCGAGGCTTACCTCAGAATTAATTGAGGCTGTTGTCTGTTGATGACGATATGAATAGAATGTATATGGGTGCCAGTCTAAGCTTCATTTTTAAGATTTCAGTTGTTACCATTTCATTAGGCGTCAATCATAATGGTTACCTTCTGGGAAAAGAAGGTTATGCAGTTTTAGTGCTCTTTCTGATAATACAGTAGTCATAATAATCACTGACAGCCCTCTAGATTTAGAGGGTATTTTTCTTTTTCTGTCTTGTATTACAATGTACTGACAGTTGGGGCAGTTATAGGCTGTTATGCTTCTATAGTGGGTAAATGTGCCACCTACTGGTGAGATGGTTGAAAGGTTCCCAACTTTGAGCTCTGAACATCCCTCACTCATTGCTACACACTAAGAATGGACACAGGAATGGGGAACTGTTATAATAACTAATATCTTCTAAGAACAAGAATTGCTGGTAAGTAGCTATTTTTTGATATGTCAGATGTTAGTTTTAGCAAAATATTTGAAGTGTTAAGATTGAAGAAAAAAAAATTGTTGAAGTTGTAAATACAAAAATATACTGAGATATTCCCGTAAGCATATGTTTTCAGTAATGTGATGAGTAAAAGCAATGCATTTTAAAATTGCCATTCAAATGTGGAATGTTTTTGAAACATGTAATTTGATATTTTCCTGTAGTAGCTTTTCTTTACAGTTTGGAGATGGATTTATTTTTCTTTAAAGTGGCAGGATGTCAGTGTATCACCTTCCACTTGAACTCTCCCTGTGCTGAAACTCTGTCATTCATATGTGAATACAAACTGTTGTGTTTTAATTTTGGTGGGTTTTGGCTTTTGGGTGGTTTTGTTTGTTTGGGTTTTTTTACGAAGAAATGCCATGAAAAAATACTTGTATGTATGGTGCTTCTAAAACACCCTAGTGGTTTGTGTTGCTGTTTAATAGGTGACTCTAGAGACTGACAGAAGCCACAGATGGTTTCTTTGAAGTGCAAGTACTGGTTTGGTTATGACTAATAATATTTACCATCTTAAGCCATTTTTCTACCTCCTCTCTCTTTTTATAATTTTCATGTCTACTTTCTACATGAAGTTGAGAACACAGCTACTATATCCCATCAATTCAACCACTTTACATCTTCCTCAGTCTTTTCAGAAGCATACTCTGCCTTAAAATGTAGACGCCTAACTTTTGGGTTTTGCTTCCTGGTTGTTTGCTCTTTCTTTTCCTCTGTCTTTTTGGCTGCTGTTTTTTTCTTGGTTTTGTTGTCTTCCATTTCTTATTTCTTATCTATCCTATACTTCCTCATATCCATCAAAAGCTTTTTTCTCCTTAGTGCTGTTTTTAAAACAGCTTTAAAGGAGGAGGGGTTTTTTTTGTTCGTTACCTCATGATGAATGTCTCCATAGACATGTTTTCTTTATTTTGTCTGTCCTAATGCAAATTGTTCTCAACAGGAACCATTATTTAGTCTGTATTTTAGTAAGGCACTAATTGATATTAAGCAGAGGTGATCTTCTGTTTAAAATATTGAGTATTGAGTTAGGTATGTTTTAATTGTATAGGATATGCCCGCATCACTCCATTCTTTGTTACAAGATAATAGATTTTAGTCAAAGCATTATTAACTTTCTATAATAGCCACTAGAATTTAACTTTTTATTATTGTTTGTACCTTTTTATCTATATGTTTAAAGGCAGGCATTTTAATAATAAAAAATGTAAACAGCTTTCAGATATCCAGGGCTTTAGGACCATTCATATTTTTGACATCTTTCCAAAGAAAGCATGCTATTTTACCTGTAAGGGAAGTTGTGTCACCTTGGACTTGTAAATATTTAAACATATTTACCACCATTGGTTTAGGCAATTTCAGTAGTCATTGTTCCATAGAATTAAAGACTACAGGATACATACCTTCAAATACTATTTGTTCTTCCTAATCTGGAATGTTTTATCTATGATACAAGTTTGTGCTTTTTTTAGTCTTCACTAGTGCTTCTGATTCAGATTACTTCTGCATTGTAGAGTATACCCCATAATTGTTAGGTTTCTTTTACACATGTAAATCAGTGGTCATTGTTAGGATGTAATAGATCTGTAATAGACCTTTTTTTTTTTTTTTTTCTCCAGAAAGCCTATGTGAAATGCCTTTATTTTCCAAGCAATTTAATCTCAAAATTACTTGTCTTCTAGCAGTATGTTTTGGGGTTTTTCTGTGGCTGGTTTAAAGTTTAAGTCCAAAGAGAATTGTAGCTAGAGAAGGTGATAGAAGCTTTGGGGCACCTTCTAAAGGTGTTCAAATGCTTAGTGCTTCCCTATTTAGACTGAGTTTCATCAATAGTAAAACCACTATTTAAAGATTGAAAATAATCTGTATTTTCCTCACCCTGCTGTATTGCAAAGCATAAGTTATATATGGCTTCTAAAAGGTAACTTTTCTGACTTACGTACTTAAACTTTGGAAGTAATAAGTACTTCTTCCTCAGGGTCTGTTGCACTAGGGATTGTAGTTGGGAAGTGAGTACGTTGCCTCTGCCAGAAGTTTTCTTGCAATAATGGCTTCACTTGAAATATGTAGTTGGGAAGGCCTTAAGCAAGGATAACCAGTACTCAGACTCCCCCTTTTTTTCTAGGGTAAAGGAGAGAATTGTGATAGGCACTGTGAATGTTTCACTTTCAGCTGTTATGGTGCAACGGAAGAAGAAAATCCTATCCATTCTTTCCCCCCCCTTTTTTTTTTTTTTTTTACTGTGATGATGCAAGAAAGTGCTTATAAGTCCTTTTTTCCCTCTGCATTTGTGCAGTGACTGTAAGGGAGTCCAGCTGACTACTCTTGTTTGCTACAAAACACGTGGCGACTTGATTATGTAGATACAAGTTACAGCCGTGTGGTCTCCTAAGGGGTTGATTTGCCAGCTTATGGTTAACTGCATGCTCTGTATGTATCATTTGTTGCTACATCAGGTATGAATTTGGAGCAGGTTTAGCCTCTGGTGAGTTTTAAGGAGAACTGCTCATCATTTCCTTAAGGTTATCTTGCTCTGTTCTTTTAGAGTTTTCTGGATCTTGTGCTTGGCTATTTGCAGTTTGCTCTCCATTTGCCCTCGCATAAGCCTCAGGCTAGCAAAGAATGCTAATAACATTTATTCAAAGATTTCTGTAAATACAGCTAAGAAAAGGTGAGATGACTTTCGGAAAGGAATAGGTGTGGATGCTGTGTATCTGAGGGTGAGCTCTTGAACATTTGTTTTTTTGTTTTTTTTTTTTTTTTAATGAACCAAATGGGGAAAGTTTAGTTTGAATGAATGTGTGATGTTTTTAGTCCAGGGTTATTTATGTGCCTGTTAAAAAGATACCTCTTGACAGCCATGTGGTGTTGCAGATACCATCACAGTGCTACAGAGTAATTTTCCGATCTGCCATACTCTTAAGGTTTTGTATCCTGTTACAAGCTGTAAGCACTACATTTGAAGTCCACCACTGTACAGTGAATGAAAGGTCTCCTGCTTCTTCTGTTCCATGTAACATCTGTCATTCTCACTTGTGTGAAGACTAAATGACATGAAAGAGAAACTTTAAAATGAATTTTCCTTTGTTATGCTGCAACTTAATGTGTATGGATTTCTAAATTTAAGGATTACTATATGGCTAAAAGTTATTAGGAAATTTATTGGGTTTGTTCTTTTTTTTTTTTTTTTTTTTCTCCTCATTAAGGGTGGTAGGCATGTTGATTACGTGGTGGATCAGGTTGTGGGCAAACTGATAGAAGTCGTGAAAAAGAAGAATAAAGCTGGAGTTTCAGTGAAACCATTTCAGGCAAGTAACTTTATACAAAAATATTGAAAAAGATGAATGTGGTAATTTTTGTTGAGTAAATTGGTTTCTATGTTCTCAACAGGTGAAGAATCATATATGGGTTTTTGTTAATTGCTTGATTGAAAATCCATCATTTGATTCCCAGACAAAGGAGAACATGACATTGCAGCCTAAAAGTTTTGGGTCCAAGTGCCAGCTATCTGAGAAATTTTTTAAAGCAGTAAGTAAAGCTTTTTTTTTTTTTTTGTGTGTGTGTGTGAAGCAGGAATTGACATGCTGGATTGAGTGTATGTATGTTATGTAGGAGAAGATTAATTAGTGCATTATGGTGGTCTGGTGACATGAGTATATTATGAAAATGGGATGGAGGAACTTCTGTTCATTCCCTGGCCTTCATAATGGAAGCAATGACTGTGTTTTGGCTCTTGCCCTGGTTTTAAAAGCGGGCTTCACCTGATCAGCTCATTTGTTGGAGATTCTGGTATTTATATTGGTGAAATGAATTTGACTCTTAAAACCTAAGCGTAGGCCTTGACTAATTTCTTGTGTTAAAATATTCTTCTGAAGTTCAGAATATTGTCTGCCTTATTCTTTGATATCAGTCCTATTCTCTTTCACTGAAGTGAAAAGAGAGGGAAGGAACATGTCACATTTACTTACTCTTCCAGTAATCAAAGAAATGCAAAATTGTGGCTGTAGTATTCAAAGTGATCATTATTCTCAGGCAACAAGTTTAGAAATTTTGGCTGTAGACGGGCTAAGGATTGTTACTGTAAATGAACATGTTAGAGGAAAAACCTCTACCATGTATTTCTACTAATACATTTTTATACAAGGAAGGAAAAGTGGAATTCTGTTAGCCAGAACTCGTTATACTAAGTCCTATTGAGTGCCAGTAGCATAAATGGAACTCCAGTAGTAAGGAGAATGATGCCACTGCTAATATGCTTGGCATAAAAACTTAACTTATTGTATAGTAGCTTATTCTTCTAATTCTGTGTTACTGGTGGCATTCTTATAGAACTTACAGGAAAAAATGACACAACACAATCTTGTATTCATTCTTCAGATTTTGTATATATGTTGTATTTCTATCAGTAGGTTTGATTTACAGTGTTTCTAATGTTCTAAGAAGTGAACACTGATCTCCAGAAGTGTTAAATGTTCAGCAGAATCTCTAACCAGTGAGTGCTGTATTATGCGGGATAATGAGAAGCCAAAGTTCACAGTATTTTGCTCCACCTGTATTTTCTTTTGATGCGAAACCAAACCTAAAGCAGTTTTAGTTTAGAAAATATGCTATATGCTATTTTTGCTGGAGGTGTTTGTTTTTTTCTAAATGTTCAGTTTCTCAAGTGGTTGATATAGAGCCTTATTCTTAAATGCTTTTGGTTGTCTTTCAGCCATTTTCAGTCATTTCCAGAGAAACTTTAAATGGTCATAAATATCCCGTAAGGTTACTTTTTGCTGTCAAAGTCCAGGAAGCAGGTGCTTAGCACCTAAAATGTCTTAGCATACCAACCATACAACATAAGATAACCTCTTATTAGGTCTCAGTCCTCTTTTCCTCCTCCTACCAATTATACAAGGGGTGGAATAGCAGCTGTGTGAGTGTTGTGTTTTGCTTTTATGTGCATAAGATGCTAGACAGTAAGGTATGTGTTAATTCCTTGACCTTTTATGTGTTGCAATTTTTAAAATCTAGAGGGCTTTGAGAAACAGTGTTAGGTCAGTGACTTAAAATTGAGATACAAGAATCTGCTGTGTGAAGCTTTACTTTTCTCATCCACAATTCTGATCTGTTGCTTATAGGCCTCTAACTGTGGTATCATAGAGAGTATTTTGAATTGGGTCAAATTCAAGGCACAAACTCAGCTGAACAAAAAATGTTCATCAGTGAAACACAGTAAAATCAAGGGCATTCCGAAACTGGATGATGCTAATGATGCTGGTAAGAGCATGTATTTTTAATGTCTTGAATATTTCATAGATTTTTCACAGACATCATAATTTTAAACCTGACTTTATTTCTCATCCTTATTTATATTTTTTAATAAAAATCTTTCTAGGTTTCTAAACTTTCTAGAGCTAGAATTAAAGCATGATGGTGAGTTTGATATTAGGAACACCGTTGCCTCTAGGGAAGAGAATTAATAATGCTGAACAAAAGCAGCAGTCTGGTTCCATATTGAAAGAGCACTTATTTTCTAATTGTGGTTTCCAACTAAAAAATGTTACCAATATTCTATTTTGGAAGTGACTAGTCTTCTTGACCTTTCTAATACCAAAAGATCAGAATCTTTATAGGGTCACAAGCTATAGGAAGTAGATCATGTGTGCAGACCTGAGGGAATGGTTTAAGAGACTTTTTTTATGAGACTTTAAATGCCGTTAGGTTCCTGCCTGGGAATGCTTCCTAGCACAGATAGGACTCAGGATCAGCTGGCGATCTTTGTGCCAATAGCAATGGGATGGGAGTTGTCCTTGGAATTATTTGAGGGGCACATATAACTAAAGAGCTTGAAATGTTGCCAGTCTGTGCTAATGTTGGTTGATTTTTAATACATCATTACGTTAAGCAAAGATAGAGAGATTGCAATGAAGTAGGTAGGTGGGTTAAGTAGGTAAAAGCATATAAGACTGGTAAAGAGACTTTTTTTTCTTTTGAGCTCCAGTGTTCAAGTGTTTTGATTCCTTGGGCTCAGGTTGGTTTTTTTTTTTTTTTTAGTTTTCTTCAGTATTTTATTACTTTTCCAGTTATTCAGATGTCATTTTTTGCCTCAAAAGTTGATAATCATGTCTCCTTTAACTACTGTTTTACTTGTGGAATTTGTATTCCTTAGTCAGATGCATGTTCCTAGTATTTTTCTTGCCTAGAAGAACGTGTGCTTGGAGAAATGCTGTGCTTTTATGGATATCATGTATAGTGCTCATAAATAACATAATGAATGATTTTGGATACACTTTCTTCATAGTTTTCTTTTTTTTAAGCTCTGCTTTGGAGACTAGGCTTCAAAATCACTTCTTACTAGATTTTTTCACTGGGGACAAGGGGAAGGAAGAACTTCTAACAGGGGAGCTAATAAAATACTATGTTGCCTTTCACCCTGAAACTTCCCCAACTAAGGAGGCATGTAGGGATTTTATTTGGGCTCAACACTGATGCTTAAAGTTTTGCATAGCTTAGATCTGTGTTACCCAGGTATTTCTCTGCTGCCTAGTTATTCTTATACGGGGAGCAGGAACTCTGCATCTCCCAAGGAGACTTACCGAGGTATTGGTTTATTGAAGATCTGGAACATACAGATTTCTCACACTGAGGGCATTGCACATTTGGAGTGGACACACAGGAAGGCAGAGAGGCATTCAGTTTCTGAATACAATATGTGTTGTCAAATTCATACTTGGCCTGACTTTCTAAAGTGTTTGTCACAGTTTAACCCCAGCCAGCAACTTAAGCACCATGCAGCCACTCACTCACTCCCCCCACACCTGGTGGGATGGGGGAGAGAATCAGGGGGCAAAAAAGTAAAACTTGTGGGTTGAGATAAGAACAGTTTAATAGAACAGAAAGGAAAAAAACTAATAATGATAACAATAACAATAATAAAATGACAACAATAAAGGGATTGGAATATACAAGCGATGCACGATGCAATTGCTCACCACCTGCCGACTCATGCCCAGTTAGTTCCTGAGCAGTGATCCCTCCCAGCCTCACTGCCCCCAGTTTATATACTAGACATGACATCACATGGTATGGAATACCCCTTTGGCCAGTTTGGGTCAGCTGTTCTGGCTGTGTCCCCTCCCAACTTCTTGTGCCCCTCCAGCCTTCTTGCTGGCTGGGCATGAGAAGCTGAAAAATCCTTGACTTTAGACTAAACACTACTTAGCAACAACTGAAAACATCAGTGTGTTATCAACATTCTTCTCATACTGAACCCAAAACATAGCACTGTACCAGCTACTACGAAGACAATTAACTCTATCCCAGCCAAAACCAGGACATATTATATATACTGGCACAGATGTTTTAAATTGGAGGACCGCAAGCAATACATTTAGTAAAAAGTTCTTTAGTCCTTTATTTTTAAAGACTGAAGGTACCATATGGATCATCTGTTTGCTCTTGAAAATCAATAGGAATTTTTTGTTCTTTTTGCACAAGAACTAAGCTGATACTATAATCAGGGTCTCTGACCTCAATAAAAAGCTCCTTTTGTTAAGAAAGGGAAGGCTGAAGATGATACAGAAGAGTGACTCCTTTAGTGTAGCTGAGTGTCTGTTGGTTGCTCTGCTCTTGAGAACTTGTCTCGATGAACTTTAGTTGGGGACTGCATCTGACTGAAAGCTTGATGAAAAGGAAGTCCTGGTGCCTTGAGAATTCTTTAATGAGTACACAGACAAAATGCTGTAGAACTATCCATCTTTCTTTCTGTCTTTGGGAGCTTAATAGAAAGGATGGGGGATTCTCAGGGTCAGGTGAGGTAAGGACTGTACGTGCTCTTTCTATGTGTGAGAGGTGATGATCGCTTCCAGGTCCAAAAAATTCAACTCTTTGCTGTATGAATGTTTGCTATGAATGTGCACATGACTAAGCACATTGTGAAGACTTACACAGTTACAAATAGTCTTTTCAAAAGAATTTCAGACCTCTCCATAAGCTGGAGAAAAGGTTTAAGTGATGCATGAAGATAGTTTCAGGGAGATTGCTTCAGGACATTCATACATGTCGCACACAGGTTATCTGTAATCTGGCAGCGAAACACAGTAGTCTTATGTGATGTAGTTGTGTTTCAGGACAAATAACTATTTGTAAGGATCTCAGGAATTACACTTTCATAAGCACCCAAATCAGATGAGGAAACATGGTTGGCTTTGGTTTCTAATAGCAGGTGCCAGTAGTTGTTAGACTGAAGTAGTCCAGTGCAGCTGGGAGAGAATAGTGTCTGGCCACAAATCTGTCTGGCTTTTAATTCTTCCTGTGGTTTTTATATTTTATTTTTACTTCAAGAATGAATTTGTAGCTGAGGTCCAGCATCCACAGGTTTCTTGGGTGCCAGGTACCACTGAATTCTTTAATCAGTACTGGTTAATGCTTAGGAATAGGAGAGAGGTATATCTGTACAGTGATGTACTTGCTGCAGATTTCCTTCTGCACTGAAAATAATGAGTCCTATACCTGATCATTCCTGCTTTCTTGAGATCTTGATGAGGTATACATAGTTCTATGGCTTCTTGGAGAAGAGGTGGAAATGAAAGGAAAAATAAAGAACCAGGAATAGGAATATATGATTGTAAGGGAGCAGCTAGATTATTAAATCTGGTGAGGTATAAAAGCATTCTTTGAACTTGCAAATTCATGTAGTTTTCTTTTTGAGTTCTTCAAAGCTGTGTTCAGGAAAATACCCAGCACATTCTGTGTCCATGAAATTAATTGCTAATGATCGTATCCATTCCAGAAGAAAGTGCACCTGAATGATATTCACAAGTGTTTTTTGCAGTTCATTTAGGGAAAAAAAAATAATTGCTGTCATATATTCTAAAACAGCAGACTAGTATTTTTCTTGGTATTTGGATTCCACTTTGCTGGTAGCATGGTAGCTATTGACACCTTTTGATACAGTGTGAATAGCTGCTTAATTTAGATTATATTAAGCCATGTGTCTGATGCAGAAGACCAAAGATGTTGAATGTAAGTTCTGTGTAATAGAAAGTATGGGGTTGGTTTTACGTACCAGGTAAAGGCAAATCAAAGCACCTATTTTAAATGCCAATATATTCAAAACTATCTTATTAACAGTAGGTGAGACGCAACCAGCTTGAATTTTTTTTGCAGTCTTTCCTACCACTTGGCCTTGATAAAATAGCAAAATGGCTTAATAAGCATTTGCACCCTTGGAAAAGGGTGGGTTCCTTGTTTGAACCTGCTTATTATTTAGAACATCTATTCAACTATCGCAGTTGCAATATATAGAACATACATGTCATACCAGTTTTGAGCACACTGGATACACAGGCACCAAAGTGCAGTGTGTCTTGTAGAATCAAAATTACACTATTAGTAAAGATTTGTTTCTTCTGTTTGAGAAATTTCTGAGAATGTATAATAAGTGCAAACATTCTGATCTTTTGAGCTTTTCGGTCAAGTTTTTCTTACAGTTGCCTGGCTTCAGCCAATGGACAATAAAAAAAAGAACCTCCCCCAAAATGTAATTTAATCAGTTACTTCTGAAAATATACTGTGAGGAAAGGGGAAGTGCAGAATGGGGAATAACTCCTATATATATAAAGTCAGGCATGCATAATTTATGTGTAAAAAAAAACTTGCAGCTAGAAGAATGAAATGGTAAAGGTACAGAAGCAGTCTGGGGTTTTTGTGCAGATGTGTGGGGACCATTACATAAGATGTGCTACCATTGCATCCCATTTTGTCTATTTTGCTCCTTGTCCATAGCAATCCATAGCGTATTGCTAAGGGCAAGGATACTCGTTCTTGTTGTGTAGTTTTAGCGGTATGGAGGGCCATCCACAAAAATAGAAATTCAGCCTATTTAAATTACCTGAGGTAGAGTAGGAAGAATATTCATGGCTGATGCAATTCTATTTGTTATTTGAGTTTAAAAGTTACACTTTCTGGTTTTTTGCCTTGCTTCTACTTCTTCCTGGACTGCAGGTGGCAAACATTCCTTGGACTGCACGTTAATATTAACAGAAGGAGACTCTGCCAAATCTTTAGCTGTCTCTGGCTTAGGTGTGATTGGTAGAGACAGATACGGAGTATTCCCACTCAGGGGTAAAATTCTCAATGTTCGAGAAGCTTCTCACAAACAGGTAAGTAGTCTGGTCATTTCCTTTTAGCTGACAAATGGATATCTACTGTTTATTTTTTATTTCTAGAGTTACATCTTCATATTTTTTTTTAATTTTTTTTTTTCATGAAAATCTTGGGGCTGGGATTCCATAAAGTACCAGCTACTTTAAAGCCTGGGATAAGCCTGGAAATATTAAATGTAGTAGTACAGTACTGGAATGATAAAGTTCATTTCTTCACAAGTGCAAGGAAATTCTGCTATGACTCATATTAAAATTTTACATGAATACTTAAAAACCCTAAAATTTTATATTCTCTCCATTGCCATGTGATTTCATTCACTCCCAATGTGGGACAGTAGCAGCAGCATTACCCCATCGCATTACTTCTGCTGCCCTCCATACTTTGTTTATAATAAGAGTTGTGTTGCAGATGCCCATAGAAATATTGGAAAGAGAAGGCAGCTTTGTGAGATGACTTTGTTACGTGCACTTTTCTCCCTGCCTTCTGAACCCAAAGTGCTTTGCTCTGGTTGTAGAGGAGAAAGGGAGTGGTGCAGTCTTGAGAATTTGCATGTACAGAAGAAATATTTACAAATGTGAAGGCTGCAAGGGGGCTGGAGATAAAAAGGTTATGAAGTTGAGGTAGGGTTGCATTGAAAAAGTAGCTATAAAGTCCACCTAAAAAAGATTGGGATATTTCTGAATTTCTGCTTTTTACACTGACTGCAACAATAACTTTTTTATACAGATTATGGAAAATGCAGAAATCAACAACATCATCAAAATAGTTGGACTACAATACAAGAAAAGCTATGAAGATCCAGAATCTCTGAAAAGTTTGAGATATGGAAAAATTATGATCATGACAGATCAGGTTAGTCTGAAATTCACAGGTTTTAATATACAGAGCTTAAAATGTGTTTTGCTGTAATTTGGTAGGTTACATTTTTGTGCATTATAATCTCTCTCTGCGTTATGACAGTACGGATATATTCAGAGGGAGTCCCTAATGTATAAGGTTTCTTCATGGGAATAATTTATGTGTTGTTTTGGTTACTCCAAATGAACAACTGAACTTTGCTGCACAGTAGCAGATGCCAAAGTAATAATAAAAACACGTATAAATGGGAATGGTTTTGATAACTCAAAAATATGTTAAAAGTAAGGACAAAAGAAAACAGTAGATGTCATGTCCCAGTTTCTCAGGATGACAACTCAGGTATGCTGATTCCGAGGTCAGAATTAAAGTGAAATGACACCAGGGATCCTTTAACTCACAAAACTCAACTTTTATTCACTCACAACAAGAATTGGCATGCTCACCACAAAAATTGGTATACTCACAACAAAAATTGGCATGAAACTACCTCAGTAAACTGCGTAACGTGCTAACCATACATTACCAAACATATACTACAGACCTTCCTTATCTGGGGATCAGTTGAGGGAAGACAATAAGGAGAGCCCTCCCGTTCAGTCACAAGGTTCAGAGCAGACCCCCTTGCTTTCTAGACTCCTTCTCAGAGAGGAGCCTGGGGCGGCTGGATCCACTCCTAGTCCCAGACTTGGTTAACAGTTTATGTCTAAAGGGATAAGGTGTAGGGATTACGGAAAAAAAGCCGGGGGAGGAGGCGGGGGAGTGGAGAGAGAGAGGGAGAGAGAGAGAGAAGAGAAGGTTTTCACCGGTCCTGGGTCCAGTGTTGGTTCAGTCAGCTGAGAGGTCCAGTTCCAGTGGGCGCATGCGTGTGGGGCTTCAGTTCGTGTGTCCTTTTATTATCCTTGCCCCTCCTTCGGGCGGGCACTCAAACTCATTAGGCTAATTAGGTGTCATGCATGGTTTGTGCTTTCAGAACCTTTGGGAAATGAGTCAGTGGGCTTGGGGGTCGTTTGGGGAGTAACTTCCCCTTCCCTGTAGACGTGATCTTTTGCCATGTATGGTTAGCTGCCCTGCTTGGCATATCAGAACAGCATATCAGAACATGGAGCTGTGCACCCTCCTGCATGCCCTCCCCACTCCCTGTCCTGTTGCTGATCTGTGCTGGTCGGCTTCTCTTCACCTGTGGTTCCTTGCTATGCAGGGTAGGCAGAACTTGCTCCACCACAAATAAGACATTAACTCTTTCAGTCTCTCACAGTAGATGAGGTAATATTGCTAGAAAGTCAGGGAGAGACAAGAATGCAGGCAATTATTTTTAGATAATCTCATGAAGTTTGTGTCTATTGTTCAGATTTTAGAAGTCTAGGAATCCTATGCTTTGGATATTGGTGAAGCGCTTTTATTTTTTCCCGGAGAGGTTGAACTATCAGGCATCTTAACACCAGTGAGAACTGTGGGCCAGGCTTGGCTTTCTTCCACAAAGATTTGGCTCCATCGTGTCTGGGAGAGCTGTCTAGCTCTCAGAGAAAATGTGCCAAAGAAATGTTTGAGCTGCAACTGTGCACTTGGCTTGGAAGAGCTTATTATTAGCTCAGGGATAGTGCCATTCACAGGTGGCTATTTTATACCCAGGTCCAGTTTGGAATCCAAATTAAAACTAACTGTTCCCTTCTATGTTTTCTGTCAACAGACATTGTTTTGATGTATCCAGGCCAGTGAGTGGGTTTTTTGGTGGTTTTGGGGGATCTGACATTTTATAAGATTGCCTCATGTTTTCATGTTCTGATTCAGGATCAGGATGGATCTCACATAAAAGGCTTGTTGATCAATTTTATTCATCACAATTGGCCATCACTGTTGAAACATGGTTTTCTTGAGGAATTCATCACTCCTATTGTAAAGGTATGGGTTCTATTAATAAGATTTTTATGTATTACTCACAGTGCAACAGAAAAGTTGATAAGTGTTTTTTGTTTTTTAAAGGCAAGCAAAAATAAGCAAGAACTTTCATTCTACAGTATTCCTGAATTTGATGAGTGGAAGAAGCATATGGAGAATCATAAAGCGTGGAAGATAAAATACTACAAAGGTTTGTTTAAAAACAAATAAGTGAACCTCATGGATCTAAAAATACATAATAGATGGATGCTATGAAGTTTTATTTTTAGCTGTTTTCATGATAGTATCTTCTGTAATGATTTTATAATATTCCAAGTAAAATAAAAGGGGTAAAATAATAAAACTTTTGAATGTGGAGTAACTATCTCTTTTTATTGTACAGGTTTGGGTACCAGCACTGCTAAAGAAGCAAAAGAATATTTTGCTGACATGGAAAGACATCGAATCTTATTTCGATATGCTGGACCGGAAGATGATGCTGCCATTACACTGGTAAGAACTCATAAAAGTGCTTCTATATGATATGGTTTAGTTTCCATTGTTTGCTGAAAACAGCATGTGAGGAAGTCCTAACAGTTTTGGCATGTTTGTTTTGTTTTGTGTGGGGTTGTGGGGGTTTTTTTTGTTGTTGTTGTTGGTTGGTTGGTTGGGTTTTTGGGGGGTGGGGGAAGGGGGAGAGGAACTGAAAAAAATACTTTTGGGAGAGGAAGAAGCTTTTGGAAAAGATTTTGAATTTTGGAATAAGAGCTTTATCCACAGTACAAAATCAGCTCTACCTTCTGCTTAGTAGCTTTGACCAATTTTGTGTGGTGTGGATATCAAGAAACATTACATTCAGACTTGCTTTTAAAGACAACATGCAAGAGTATTCTGAGTAAGGCAATAGAACGCAAACAAATGATGTTTCACATCTACTTAGGGATATGAATTTTGCTTCTGAGCAAATAAGATCAGACAAATATTATTTATTCATTGAGGGTATATCAGTGTGGCATACGTGTATTCATGCATGTGTTCTACATATTTGAATTTGAAGTCTTTTAGACAGTCATGTGCAGGAAAGTACTTCTATTTCAAAAAGAACTTGTGGAAGGACAAAGGATGTAGTGTCTGGAAAGCAGTTTTCTCAAGAAATGTTTCACCTTTTATCTACTTCAATTTGCTATTTGAATTGTAGGTGATATTAGAGAGAAAAAGGGGTAGGAGAGAAAAAATAAAAATAGGAAAATACCCATCTTGGACAAAACAACTTTTTTGCTATATAACAGCTTTTTCCTTATACTGTGGATCTAGTAAAACGTGTTTTTACTAACAGAAAGGTATAGTAGGTATCTGTTCTGTTGAAGAAAACCAGCCTGATGTCTCAGAAGTTATTTGTACCACTCATTTTACTTCTGCCCAAGATGCACTTAAATATAATCCATGAATGTGGTTCCCCATCCCAGAGAAGTGTGTTCATGTAGATAGAAAAGGAGTCTGTATATTTACATATACATTAAACCAATTTTTGCAGAGACCATGAACTCCCTGATTAAAATTCTGAGCTCTATTTCTGCAAATAGACTTCCTGGCATGTGCAGGACAACCAGGGGATCGTGCCCAGCCAGCATGGGTTCATGAAAGGCAGGTTCTGCTTGACCAACCTGATCTCCTCCTATGACCAGGTGACTGGCCTAGTGGATGAGAGAAAGGCTGTGGATGTTGTCTGCCTGGACTTCAGTAAGGCCTTTGACAGTCTCTCATGGCATACTCCTTGAGAAGCTGGTGGCTTATGGCTTAGACAAGTGTACTCTTTGCTGGGTAAAAAACTGGCTGGATGGACGAGCCCAGAGGGTTGTGGTGAATGGAGTTAAATCCAGTTGGCCGTGGGTCACAAGTGGTGTTCCCCAGGGCTCAGTACTGGGGCCAGTTCTGTTTAATATCTTTATTAATGATCTGGACCAGGGGATTGAGTGCACCCTCAGTCAGTTTGCGGATGACACCAAGTTGGGGGGCAGGGTTGGTCTGCTCAAGGGTAGGAAGGCTCTACAGAGGGATCTGGACAGGCTGGATCAATGGGCTGAGGCCAGCTGTATGAGGTTCAACAAGGCCAAGTGCCAGGTCCTGCACCTGGGTCACAACAACCCCATGCAGCACTACGGGCTTGGGAAAGAGCAGCTGGAAAGCTGCCTGGTGGAAAAAGACCTGGGGGTGCTTGTTGACAGCCGGCTGAATATGAGCCAGCAGTGTGCCCAGGTGGCCAAGAAGGCCAACGGCATCCTGGCCTGCATCAGAAATAGTGTGGCCAGCAGGAGCAGGGAGGTGATTGTTCCCCTGTATTCAGCACTGGTGAGGCCGCACCTTGAATACTGTGTTCAGTTTTGAGCCCCTCACTCCAGAGAAGACGTTGAGGTGCTGGAGCGTGTCCAGAGAAGGGCAACCAAGTTGGTGAGGGGCCTGGAGCACAAGTCTTATGAGGACTGGTTGAGGGAACTGGGGTTGTTTAGTCTGGAGAAAAGGAGGCTGAGGGGAGACCTTATAGCTCTCTACAACTACCTGAAAGGAGGTTGTAGTGAGGTGGGCGTCAGTCTCTTCTGTCAGGTGGCTGGAGATAGGATGAGAGGAAATGGCCTCAAGTTGCGGCAAGGGAGGTTTAGATTGGGTATTAGGAAAAATTTCTTTACTGAGGGGGTTGTCAGACGTTGGAATAGGCTGCCCATGGAAGTGGTTGAGTCACCATCCCTGGAGGTATTCAAAAAGCACGTAGACAAGGCACTTAAGGATATGGTTTAGTGGGCATGGTTGACGGTTGGACTTGATGATTTTAAGGTCTTTTCCAACCTAAATGATTCTATGATTCTATATACAGTCTGATATCAGAGGCCATATAACCTGTTACGGCTGATCCTCACTATTGTCTAAAATCTCATTCTGTCAATTTGGGATGAAGCTAGTCATCTGTTATACCGGGAACAACTACTGACTAGTACTGAAGCTGTTAACAGAAGCTTCACTTATACTCCTACCTACCTACATTTTCTCTGCTGATAGCTATAATCCCAGCCCTAAGTTTACCTCTGGGTATAGGTGGTGTAAGATTATGGGTCCTACCAGGCCTCATGATAGCTGTAATCTAGGAAAACAAGAATTATTTCACATAGCAAATTCTTCAGCATTCTGAAGAACTCTTTTGCTAGCAAATGAAGTCTTAGTATAACAGGTTTAAGTGGAGAAAGAAAAACCCCTTTTAATTCTATTCAAGAATACGTATTTGAGAATAATTTTTAATCAAACTTTCTGTTCTATTAAAATAATTTTTATGCTGATCCAGCTCTTGGTCATTGGTTGCTTCAGTGATCTAGAAAAAGTATAGATATACTGAAAGGAGCTAGAATAAAATTGTAAGAATTTAGTCATGTTTTTACAAAAGCCTAATCTTAAGCCTTCAGATGTCTGACATTGTGAATTATTGAGCTTTGTTTACAAAGGAAGTCAATCTGATGCAAACCAGCATGATATCACTTAGTCCCTTTCTCAGAGAGTAAGTTACTAAGGTTTACGACTTATTATGTAATACCATGGTCTCCAAGGAAATGAAGACTACTCACTGAGCTCTTTTGGAGTGCTCCAGTTAGAGTCCTTTAAAAAAGATAGCACTGATGACTGTCATCTTATGCAGGAGAGTGGTTGAAATCAGGACACGATGGAGTCTCTATATGTTATTTCCTGAGGAAAAAAGGCAGTACTTTAACAACTCACAAAATTTTCCTGAAGTAGTTGAAATTTTGCTTAAACCACATATTCAGTTTTTATGTATTCTTCTCTTAGTCTTCTGGAGAAGAAACTCAGTGGAGGGGAACTCTATTTCTGTAACAGGACAAAGTCTTTCAGAACATTCCTGTGTCTTTTTGTACTGATAAGTGGTTGCTTTAAAGTGATGCCTTGTCATGGTGAAGACTAAGGCCCTCAGTCAGCTGCCCTAAACTCTGGCTTAGTCTTTTCATGAAGTGTCAATTTTGTCAAGTTGTCAATTTTCTTAAGAGGACTAGGGCCAACCGCTCAGGAACTGCTACAAATTATTGGCATTCTATGGCTGACAGAGTAAACAGGGCATGGAGAAGACAAGAAGAGTGGGGTATTTTTTCTAATACCTTCAGTTAATTTTCTTGATGACAGCTGGTTATAGTTCAGTCTAAATGATGAACCCAACCTTAAAGTTATTTGGGGAAAGATCCCAACACCTTTAAACTTGTGTATCAAAGGACAACTCTGATGTGAAGAGAGGAATAAGAATGGTAAGATTTGTCTAAATGTGTACAGATGTTGGGAAAGTAATATACATTTAAATTATGATCAGTTAGAGATCTGTCAGTTCAAAAACCCTTGTGCAACAGTGTCCGAAAGGTCATGTGCTTGTATTGCTGCTTAAATGTAAGCATTAGTTATATGGATTATCTTGTCCATATAAGTATTACTGAATACTTGATCAGATAGTGCAGTACACTTAAAATTCTGACTAAAGTAACATATATATGCTGATAATTTAGTGTACTTGGAATCTTTTCAGGCCTTCAGTAAGAAGAAGATTGATGATCGAAAAGAATGGTTAACAAACTTCATGGAGGACAGGCGACAGCGTCGGCTACATGGCCTTCCTGAGGTGAGTCCTAAATAATAATAATAATAAATCCAGTGGATGAGATTTAAGTGTAATCTAGTTTCTGTATTGAATGAATAATGTATGTGGGTTTTTTTCAGCAATTTTTATATGGTACAGCAACAAAACATTTGACTTACAATGACTTCATTAACAAGGAGTTGATCCTTTTCTCAAATTCAGACAACGAGAGATCTATTCCTTCCCTTGTTGATGGTAAGCTGATAATTCGTTATGATTTGTTGGAACATTCCTCTTTGTTGTTTTTTAAGTCTGTGATTTGTATTGGAAATCAATGCATTCAAGTAGAGAATACAAGTACTTTTATATTTTTGTTATCATTCATATGCTAAGGAATTGCCATGTTTCTTCTGTGAGGAAGTTTAAGCTGTTGCTGTGAAGCCTTTTTACTTAACCAGACCTATTCCCTAGACCGTACAAGTGTTTTGTTTCTAGTCAAACCATCAGAGAAAATAAGTCTTTTAAGTGTTGATAATAATTAAAATTCAAGTCGGCAGCTGAGTGCAGATGAAGATGCAAATGTTTTCTCCCTTCAGTCTTATACCGCAGGCAGTGTTTTAGTGGTTCTGACTTTTCCTGTAATCTTACTAGAGTTCTGTCAATCAGGTTTGCTAACTCTCCCCTTGCAATAGCATGAACATTAAAAGAAAGAGCTTACTACGCTGCAGCTTCATTTGTAAAACTGTCTGCAGACAGCATGAGGAGGAATTTCTGCCTATATTATTGTCAATATGCATATGCTTACTAAGATACAGAAAAAAGGCCTTGAGGTTTCATAGGGGAAAACAATAAAGTGCATTTATCTCTACTTTCCAGTATGTTTTTTATAGTGGGGGTGGTCAGCCTTCTTGACACTACAGACCCATACCAAAATATTCATGCAGCAAGAGCTTTTTATATTTCAGATGAGAAAGTGGGATAGGTCACAGGTGGATAGAGGTAGTAGCTTCCTGGTAGGATGGATCTCCTGCTCTGCTGCAGGATGAGGCTGGGTTAGGAATGCAGAAACATCTCTAGGGAATCGAAGAATGTCAGTCTCTGTTTCAGCTTCTCCAGACTTACTTCCTCCTATAGCTGGGTACTTGGATTAACTGGTATTCTTTATGCAAGCATTTCATAGTTTACTGCTCTGGAGGAAGATTCACCATAGAGCTATATGTTTCAAGAGGTCATTGTTCCTTGTAACATACTCTACACTGACTGCTTTCTCAGAAACAGCAGAATAATTTTGCTGAAACTTAAAATAAAGAATGAACTTGCAGTAGATAACTGTTCATTTGAATTAAAGTTCTCTAAGACTGTGTCTACAGAAGTGTAAGAAAATGAGAAGGGAATATATTTATTTATATTTCCATGCATGTGTATGTAATATAATGTACGTATACATATTATAATACATATTTTATATAATTGCTATCAGTGTTACATATATAATATTATGTATAACACTATACATATATAGTATATACATATATAGTATTTACATTATTATACACATAATATTTTACATATTTTATATATATATAATTGCTATCAGTGTTTCTGCTAACTTTGGCTGTAATTCTGCATTCTGGGCACAGATATGTGAACTGTTCAGCAGGTAGTACTCTAGCAATGTTCTTCAGTATCATCAGGTGATATATAACAGGCTAGTCCAGTGGCAAATATCAGAAAAAATGAAGAGGAAGAACATTTTGACTGTCTCTTCACAGTTACTAGTTACCACTCTTACTCCTTGGTGATTCTCCTGTGTAAAGGAAATCCTCTAAGTCTGTTACATTCAGTAGATCTTTGGCAGCAAAACATGATGCAGGCCCATTGTAAAGAAAAGTGGATATTGCATATTTAAATGAAATGGAGATTGGAGTCAGTATCTTTTTTTCAATTTTCGCTCTTACGTTTGACCCAGGTTAGTAATGGTAACACATAGCAATATTTTAGTGCACTTCAGAAATGTATGTAAATTAAAACACTGAATAGATCAACAAGCGTGATCTAGGCCTGGTTATCAGTTCTAGATGACATGCACAAAAAATTATGCAATCCTTTCCACACAGATGTTGTACTTAGTGTGGCTAAACAATAAAAATAAATCAGAAGATCAAAGAGACTGGCTTGTTTCTTAAAACTTTGAGATCTAAAAGGGAGACAAATAACATATCTTTTTGTTGAATTTTAATGATTCTTTGAGAATTGCACACAAAAAGTAAAATTTCAGAGTGCTTTAAAATGCATGTAAGCTACAGTTACAGTTGTCACTGCTGAATTTGTGTTGATATTCTTAGGAAAAAGATTTTGCTGAGTAGAGTGGAAAGAAACAACTTGACTTGTGGAAACTACATTTAGGATAAAGTTGCTGTTTATTATAATGTATTGTATGCTGCATAGTAATGACTGGCTGAGAGGGTTATGTTTCCACTTTTCTGGTAACTTTTTCAGTTTGGTAAAATTTTTTTGTTACTTTAAAAGAACTGAGATATTTGTTATTTTGTTAATATCACAGTGTGAATTTGTTTCCATTTAATGTTTAGGCTTCTTTTGAGAGATTAGAAATGATGATAAGGCAAAACAAGTTTATTATTTAAAAACATATGCTTGTGTATGTGTTGAAAATAGGATATTCTTCTTAATAGGTTTAAAACCAGGGCAACGCAAAGTTTTATTCACTTGCTTTAAGAGAAACGATAAACGTGAAGTAAAGGTTGCTCAGCTGGCTGGTTCTGTTGCTGAAATGTCAGCTTATCACCATGGGGAGGTGAGTATGAAGAATGGCAAAGTTCTGAGGATTTTTAGCCTGTATAAAATACTAGGTGAATATTTACTGCATTGAAATTGCAAACCTATTGACTATAAGTCTACTAATCACAAATTTACTTCTAAAGAAAATGAACCAAATAGTATGTAGCTTAATAAGACAGCATATTTCCATTCTTTCCAAGTCTTTGAGCTCAGTGGTATCCCAAATAGTTTGTGGGTTGTGGCAAAATAGTAGATAACTAATTACCTAGGTAACTTCTAGATTCTCAAATCATAGGAATACAGGAACTATGTACTAGGACAATTTTTGTCTTAAACGAGAAATATAGTGTTTTAAGGTAAGAAGAGGAGATACTGTTCCTCAAAAACCTGATACAGTGTTGGAACAAAGATTACTTCTAGCTCCTGTTTTGTTTATATTTATCTGAAATATTAGCAGGAGTTGCCATATTAAGTCTCTCTCCATCCCTCCTTCTCTCCCTTTAAAAGCAATGAGTAGTAGCTTGTGCAGTAGTAAGCACAGTCAGTTTGTGCCCCTTTCACTCCTCTAGAGAAGTACTTTATTAAAAATGGAGAAGCCCACGGGTTTTCATAAGCATAGAATTTAAGGACACTTAAATCAGGGAGGCAATGTGGCTGTGGAAGAGGAAGCATTATGTTTTGCCAGCAGCTCTTGTAATAGGGTTACAACATTCCTTTCTCAGGGAGACTACTTTTTTGAACTTGAATTCAGGTTAGTCACACAATTTTTGGGCATTAAAAGTATATTTTATTGGCTGATTAAGAAAGACTATCTCTTCGTCTTACTATGAATATATATTTTCTTGCAGCAAGCATTAATGATGACTATAGTCAACTTGGCTCAGAACTTTGTTGGAAGTAACAATGTTAATCTGCTACAACCTATTGGTCAGTTTGGTACTAGGCTTCATGGTGGAAAGGATGCTGCCAGCCCTCGCTATATTTTCACCATGTTAAGGTAAACACAAAAGTAAAGCTAAACGCATGCTTTTTTAAAAAGCCTTGTTATGAAACTAAACCTTTCACAACACTACAGGGGTTTTTTTTGTGGGAGAGGAATGGGGGAGGATTGGAATATTTTGAGAGAAGCTCGAATTCTGCTTTACAACTGTGTGTTTTTTGCACATGGATTTTTTGCATGATTTTCCATGCATAGAAGTGCTGTGAGAATTGTAGCTTTTAAGCAATTAAACTTTGAATCATAAGGCTGAAGACTGGAAATGTAGATCACTCAGATTAGTTACTGATCTTAAATTGTGATTTCTTGCAGAAGTAGCTTTCAGTTTCCCTTTTCAGTGGGAAATCTATTCAGTTTCACAATAGAAAAATGTCTTGCTACCTGGTGGTACATCCTGCAACTCAGCATAGATTTGAAAGTTGAGATGGATTCTTTTCCTTCTGGATGAGTTTCTTCATATCAAGCTAGAATACACAAACATAATTAATAAAGAAGACCTAATTTAATGATGCTGATTTTTCACAGCTAATACCTTGAAATTCAGTTTGTCATGCAGAGTGTTAAAATGTGTTCCTTAATGTAAATTATAGTATTTTATAAGTTATGTTGCTTCTTTTATTTCCTAATTTAAGTGTGATATTTTGCCTAAAATTCCTTGTAGTTTCTTCAGTTCCTCTAATTGTTAGCTTTTTATCTAAGTATCAGGTTTTATTCCCTTTCTTATATATGTTCCTTCTGTAGCAACCTAGGTTTGTGCATTTTCTGTTTTGCATTAGGTGCTGCAAACTGTATTCACCCAGGACAATGTTCTAGATGAGCAAAAGGAGTCACCAGTAAAACCTCTGTAGTAATTTTCAGGGACTGCTAGGCCTACAATTAAGTAACAAAGCTTTGCAGCTATTTGCATGCTACGTTGCTTTATTGCTGGGTGACCTACTGTCACACTGAACTGTGTTCTGAATGCTTCAAAGAATGATATTTGGTAGATGTTAAATGTCATCAATTACTAGCGTATCATGTACGTGCATTACTGTGAAGGAAACAAACATCACCTGTTATGAATGTACTCTTCCTTTGGGAAGAACTTCCTTTTCTCAGGAGGTACGTACATTGTCTTTGCCATTCTGAAGCTGAAAATACAAAGGAAGACATGAGACAAATGTACAAGTAGATCATATCTGGACCCATGCACTGTTAAAGCATTGTGTACTTTACTTACAGGACTTCAGTTAAACAGTTTTCTTCTTTTTCTTTTCTAAAGCCCTTTAGCAAGGCTGCTTTTTCCATCAGTGGATGACAACTTGCTTAAATTCCTTTATGATGACAACCAACGTGTAGAGCCTGAATGGTATATTCCCATCATTCCTATGGTTTTAGTAAATGGAGCTGAAGGAATTGGTACCGGATGGGCCTGCAAACTTCCAAACTATGATACCAGAGAGATTGTAAACAATGTCAGACGAATGCTGGATGGCTTAGATCCCCACCCAATGGTAAAAATAATAGTATATACTGGTATTTTATATGTTTGCTAAACAAACCTTATTTTGTACTTAGAAAATGAGTTCGTATCACTCTAGAAATGCTTGATTATTGGAACATCTGAGTTGAATTGTCCCAGTAATTTTGTGTAGGAGCTTTACTTGACTGTTGGGATGAGGCTGGGGAAGTTCACCTTGGAGCAAAAACATTGCAATTTGTATTTTTCCAATTATTTCAGAGGACGTTTTCTTCAATCTGCTGACTGTAAGCCTTCACAGTTGCAAGTCTTACAGGGTAGTTATGACATGGCAATAGAGTAAAAAGTTGTACCATTCTTTCCTTTTTGAAGGTACTACCACTTATCTTCAGCCAAACTTAACATTTCCTCTGTCTTGTCTGAATTGTACTCTCTTATATATCTGTAAGCATAGGAGAAGATATTGTCACTGTTCAAGAAAATCAGCAGCTTCTGAACTGCCTCTAGCTTCTGTTCCTTTATTTAAAATTTTATAAGAAGTCTTGGAAGTGGTGTATATTTGAAAAAATTTGGAGAGGAAGAATACCTGGGTGAACCCAGAATATCTGTAACCAACAGATGAAATACTGATAATGTAACCTTTACAACTAATGGATATTGCTACTTTGCTGTGTTTACCAAGTCATAGAAGCAGAAACATCTTTTCTTCTCTATTTAGATCACGGTTCACTGAGTGTGCAGTATCAATTTTCATGACATAATGAATTTCCTTTTGCAAATTCTGGGGAACAATGAATACTTTTTTTTTTTTTTTAATTAATGCAATCCATTACCCTTCCTTTAGGACTCCTAGGCCTTCTGTGTAGTCTCACAGTCAATTGAAGCTTCACTGTGGTTGAAAGAGGCAGTTCTGCCTCCATCTAGCTCCTTTCTGTATGCTGGTATGTGTTTGTGGCTGCATGGTAAGCTGGATAAGGGAATCAATTCAGTTAAAAAAAATTCCCCACCCTGTTAGTTAATTTTTAAACTGGATGGGTTCCACTATCTTTGCCAAACAGCACAAGAATGAAAAAATGGTTAGGGGAGGTAGCACCACTTCTGTAAAGTTATTGTGAGACTGAGGTGTTAATCTACTTTCTTATCTGTGCTTGCAGTTTTCTTTAAAAAGAAAAAAAAACAACCAAACAACCCACAAACAAAACAACCAACCAACCCACCACCTCACTGGGTTCAGCTGCATCTTCTTAATCAGATATCTACTCTGTAGATGTTAAGACACTTGCTCCTGTCACTTGCATGTGTGTATTCTGTTTTTTCTGTAGTATTTTTCCTATGACTTAAGATTTTCACAGGCATGAAAGGCTGGTTGATGAATTAATGCAAGATAAAGTGATAGCTATATGATGTATGGGAAACAAATTTTTTTTCTGATGTTTTATTATAAAGATTGTTAC
Organism: Aquila chrysaetos chrysaetos; assembly: GCF_900496995.4. Classification (NCBI taxonomy): domain Eukaryota; kingdom Metazoa; phylum Chordata; class Aves; order Accipitriformes; family Accipitridae; genus Aquila; species Aquila chrysaetos. The sequence continues at coordinate 35,917,382 of NC_044006.1, forward strand.
CACTTTGCTGCTTTTTGCCATTTCAGCTCCCAAACTACAAAAACTTCAAAGGAACCATTCAGGAACTTGGTCAAAACCAGTATGTAGTGAGTGGTGAAATATTTGTGGTGGACAGGAACACAGTAGAAATTACAGAGCTTCCTGTAAGGACATGGACCCAAGTAAGTAACAGTGAAATACATTTACATAAAACCCCAAACCAACGAAAAGTTCCTTACTAAATTAGTTAATCCTACATCCAGATGAACTTTTAACACAATTTCTGATGATTATACATACATGGAAGGGAACCTGGTTTCATTCTTTCATATGCCTTTGTAGAAGATGGCTTTCTACTTGTGCCATCTACTGTCCATACTACAAAGAATGCCTGCTTCTCCTGCTGAATTATATTTAACCCCCTTTTTCTTTTGCGTACAATTTTCTGTCCTTGTTAAATGCCTCTTATATTTGTGCTAGTCTTGGCCTGCATTTTGCAGGTTATACTGGTTCTGTAAATTATAACTGGCATCAGATGTAATGCAGAAAGCTTTGAAATCTTATGTTGTTCAGTTGGTTTAAGGAATTAGGGATTTTAAGAAGTGTTTCTGGTTTTTTTTGCTACCCTATTTTTAATAGGTGTACAAGGAACAGGTTCTAGAACCTATGTTGAATGGGACTGAAAAAACTCCAGCATTAATTTCTGACTACAAGGAATACCACACTGATACAACTGTGAAATTTGTTGTGAAGATGACAGAAGAAAAACTTGCACAGGCAGAAGCTGCTGGATTGCACAAAGTCTTTAAGCTTCAAACAAGTCTTACTTGTAATTCTATGGTAACTTTTTCATGTTTGGCTATCAGAATCCTTACTGTTGCTTGTTGTAAACTCAAATGTTTTTGTAGTGTACTTTGGTACTTCGTATTGAACAGTGTATTTGAAATTGTTTGAAGAGTAGAAAATTGTAGTGATGACAAATATTAAATCAATATGGATCAGAAAATCCATTTTAGCCCTGATGAATCTTTCAAACCAAATTAGACAGGATCAGGGTGGTTAGTTTCCTGTACCTGAAAATTTCCTGTGCAGCTAACCAAAAATGGTTAATGTAAAGTAGACCATAAAAATAACTTTCTGACATATTATAATTAGATTTGAGTTTTAAACTTCGGACAAGTTACACTTTCAAAATTGCACTTCATGCAGGACTATTACTCCTCTAATAGGAGTTAAATGATCCAGTGTTTCCACCAACATAGATCCCATTTTAGGTTGTAAGGTATAGAAAACAGTATCCTTAGGCTGCTGAAGACATAGCAGTGATGTAAATTACTCATATGGTTTATTCTGCTTGTAGCAAGATGGGAGTAAGAATGTGAGTAAATATACATGTCAGTCTATTACGAGAGGCATTTGAATTGTAAGATAACTTCTGCCAGAATATTTCCAAACAACCTGTCTTTACAGAGACTGAAAAAAGTTTTGGGTTTTTTTTATGGCAGATACTACTTTCAGATATTATCACAAAGCAAAAATACCATTACTGTTGCTATTATTGTATAAATCAAAAGCTATGTGAAAATAGTTTAAAAATAAATTAAAGACCATAGAATTGGAAGAGGAAAAAGACCTTGCTCAACCCATTTTGTAGATTGTGCTGGAAAAGCGAATCTACCGAATGAAGGTGATAGTATTTCTCACAGGTTCAAACAACCATATGAACTACCGTGAGAATCTGTCTTCAAGTTAATGTTTAACAAATTACAAAATGTTTTGCAGCTTAATCCTGCATTTTCTGCCTACTGAAATAAGTAGTAAGGGCTGCTTTCTGTGTATGTGTAGGAATTAATCTGCCTAAGTATAAGCACCTTAAAAAGTTATGCGAGCTAGTCATTGTTCACCCAGCTCCCAAATAGGTATTTTAGATAGATGAATTGCCCTCTAGAGGGGTTTATTTCTTTCAGTTGAGTATAGAGGGCGCCTAGGGTGACTAGTTCACCTATAAATGTCTAAACTGGAGATGTTAGAAGTCAGGCAGGATTGATTCCACCTATGATGTAAAAATGATTTCTTACTTTGTTTGTGCTTGAACTTGAAGGATGGCAGTTTTCACAGCTGAAAAGTGGAAGATTTCACAGCTGAACTGAAAGATTATTAAAGATGCTTTTTAACTGTTATGTTAAATAGTTGGAAATCATTAGGTGCCACTTGAACTTGTGCTTTAATAATCAGATAAAATTAGTCATTCAGCTGAATTCAGGCATATTTCTCTATATAGCTGTCTTCCTGTTTGAACGTGTTACCATAAATCTCATCTTAAATCTACTTGTGAATAAAAATAAAATTTATCCAGATATGTGCTGTGTAGTTCCACAGTAAGGTTTGAGTTCGCAGTCTTCAAAATACTGCTTTTTGTATGGTGCATGTATATGTACAATAGAAATAAACTCATACACAAAGGCTAACAAAGTTTGAGTTATGCAATCTATCTCAAGCAGTATATTATGTATTTTATAGGTGCTATTTGACCATATGGGATGTTTAAAGAAGTATGAAACTGTGCAAGACATCTTGAAGGAGTTCTTTGATTTGCGATTACATTATTATAGTTTACGCAAGGAATGGCTTGTGGGAATGTTGGGTGCAGAATCTACCAAGCTTAACAATCAAGCTCGTTTCATTCTGGAGAAGATACAAGGAAAAATTACTATAGGTGAGTAAATGTAAGTTAGAATTGGTAACAGTGGGGGGAAATCTGGAAATGATTTAAATATAATAGAATGTACTTGCATGCAAGACAAGTATCTTCATGACACTGCTTTTTTTTCTTTTTCTTTCCCTCCCCCACCCCTGGTGTTGTATGTGTGTCTTGTAGAGAACAGATCGAAAAGAGATTTGATTCAGATGTTGGTCCAGAGAGGTTATGAATCTGATCCAGTAAAAGCCTGGAAAGAAGCACAGGAAAAGGTAATAATCTGAAATCTCTGCTGGATATATTTGATGCTGTTAATATTATAAATTATATTAATTTATTCAGATGTTTATTTTCTAGTAGTCTAACCATTTATAGCACACAACACTTTTAAAAGATTATTCATTACTCCTATTGGCTTCCATTTTTAAAAATACATTTAACTTGTATAAAGATATTGTCGCATAATATTGGTATTGTATATGGATAATTCTTAGAAGAAAACTAGATAATACAAGTCTGAAAATGAGAATACAGAGGATTGAATTTCTTAATGTACCCAAATGAGAACTGGCAACTTGATTTCTGACTGGCTGATACATAAAATGCTGCATCAGTTACCCCACACGAGCTGATTTTCCCCTTATCATTTATTTGTCATATGATTGCAAAATGTAATTCTTATATATAACTTAATCATCAGTTTTCTGTAATGAAACATGAATATTATAAAGCTATGACTTTTGAACTTACTTTAGTAAATTTGACCTTGACCTGTATTTGTTTCTGCTTTTTTAAAACCCAGTAGGGTTTTTTTTATAGTTCCAAAAGAGATACATGACAAGTTTAATTTCATGCTTTACTATGGGAAGATGAAACTACTTTGAAAACCATCTTCAAATTTGTCAGCCACCCCTTCTCTACCATTGCCACTGCTTTCACAATTTGTTTTCATTTCTCATTTAATTTGCTTTGCTTTTTTTTACTACTGTATTTTAACTCCATGTAGTGTGTTGTATTTTGTAACAAAACTATTACTATGAGAAATTTTGATTGACTTTCAAACCACAGTTTGTACATTCAGGGCTTTGATAGCAGCTTTTATCCAAAAGACTGGGCTCATTTCCAAAGAAACAGATATACATGAATATCCATGGGCAAAGGTCTCAGCTGTGTGAGATAGCTAGGACGGTACCAGTATCTGTAGCCAATAGCATACAAGGCATATGGTTAGCATCGGGTTTGGATTTGTTTTCTTAAATCAAATTATTAAATAATCCACCTATAGAAGGTCACAAGAACATGACCTTTTGGAAAGGTCCAGAAAAACGTTAAGGTTACTGAATCTATGAGGGCATACCTGACTACTCTATGATGGTGCTTTGGAGCAGCGTTACAGTTCATGCATAGAGCTAAGATTATTAATACTTGTAATTGTGAATACTTCAGGCAGCAGAAGAGGAGGACCCACAGAACCCGAATGATGATGCTTCCTCTGCTTCTGGCTCAACTTCTGGCCCTGACTTTAACTATATCTTAAACATGTCTCTGTGGTCACTCACGAAAGAGAAAGTAGAAGAGTTAATTAAGCAGAGAGATTCAAAGGTTGGTACCCCATGGAAGACTTGTTCTGAAATGATATAGTAATTACTGATGTGTCTAATTGTGAATGTTCAGTTTCAATAGTATTTACTTTAGTTGTAACTTAGTAACTTACGTTCTACATACTACTTTCATGTTTTAGGAGAGAGAACTAAATGACCTTAAAAGGAAATCTTCTTCAGATCTCTGGAAAGAAGATTTAGCGGCCTTTGTTGAAGAGCTTGAAGTATGTTTTATTTTACATATCTTTCTGAAAATATTACATTTAAATTAATTTAATTAAAAGCATTAATCAATTACAAGTATTAAAATTTAAGCAAAAAATAACAATAAAACACCACATTTTGGATTATAAGCAGATAGACCTCCAAATAAAATAAGTGGGAAATCAATATTGGGTATTTGTGTTCTTAGTTGTGTTCCTCAAGCATTGTCTCTCGCATCTATACAATTTGATGTTTTTTCCAAGTCAGTGATGATAAAAGAAAAATTACCAGGAAAAAACTTGTTTTCAAGTGATACAAAAAACTGGGAGTAGTAACTGGTAATAGTAATCATTATAGCAATTCTACATGATCTAATTGGTTGTGAGGCAATAAGTATTGTCAAATGCAAAGCTGTACATGTAGGAATGAAGTGTGAAGACCATAAGCACTATATAAGGGGCTCTTTCTTTGCCTTATCAGTAACTCTGGAAAAAGGTGAAGTCCTATTGGTGGATAACTTGCTGAGCCTCAGCTTTTAATACTGCCTGAAAAGGGCTGATGTAGTCTTTTGAAGTGACACAGGATGACACAAATAAGATGTTTGTTTTATTTCTGTGTGTATTCGTGGTACAGCTGCAATTGGAAGTGTTCTGTTCAGAAGTCTGTACTTCAGCTATATGTTCGTACTGTGAAAAAAGCTGATTAAAGGACTCGAAAATGTGCCTTAAAAATGACTCTAGAAACTAGCTGCTTAAATTAAACACTGAAATACTGAAGAGATACATCAGTACCCAGCCACATATATGAGAGAGAGAAAATTGATAAAAGAAAGATTTTCAGTCTAGCAGTGTCCAAAAGTTTGTATTTATTTAATCTTGAATAAAAGTGTAGTTTTTAACTGTACAGGGTAATGAAGAATTTACCAAGATTAAGTGGTTGGTTTTCCATTACTGGAAAGTGTGTTACAATTCAAGTGAGAATTAAGGGAAGTCTTACGCTCCATGTTAAAGGGAGATGAATCTTAAATAATCACCATGTTCCACTTTGTCCTCATTAAAAAAGAATGTGTTCCTCCCACCCCACCCCTCCTTGTTCATTAGAAAGTAGAAGCCCAGGAAAGAGAAGATGTTTTGGCTGGCATGGTTGGCAAACCAATAAAAGGCAAAGTTGGTAAACCCAAGATGAAGAAACTTCAGTTGGAAGAGACCATGCCATCACCATTTGGCAGAAGAATAGTTCCACAGATTACATCTGCCATGAAAGCTGATGCCAGTAGGAAATTGCTGAAAAAGAAAAAGGTAAATAAAAACTATTGTTATAGTTAGATTATTTATTATTTAACTGCTATATTTCTCTACTCTGGTAGCATAAATCCAAACCACTAGACCTCATTAATGCTGTGTTTGTACTGTTTTGCTGACCTAATGCATGAAGAAGTTAATACTGGATTTCTTTTACATTTGCAAGCCTCTTGTGACTACTTACTGCTCAGGTGGTTTTATTGAGATTTCTTCTTTCCAAGACTGTTCAACGAATGTCAGTGTACTAGTCTACTTTCATTTATTATCTTCTACAAAACTATTCCAGTTCTATCTTGAAATATAAAGGTGTAATTTACTTTATTTTGCCCAACTTTTTTATATTTTTAGGGTGAAACTGATTCTCTAGCAATAAAAATGGAATTTGATGAAGAATTTGGTGGTGTGACAGCTGAGGGTGGTGGGGATGACTCAATGAATACATCAGCCACAGCAACTAAAACCCCTAAACCTAAGAGAGAGAAGAAGGAACCTGGTAAGATCCTTACACAGTCATGGTTAACCTTAATTGTATATACTAATTGGGCATTAAATATATTTTTAACACATAGTGAGAAAGGGAAATATACCACAACAATCAGTATTTCATCTGGTTTTCTTCCCTGAAGAGATGTGTGGAAACACTTGAAAGTACTCTGCTGAAATTTCTGTTAATGTAAGCTGCTTTTCTGGGGGTGGTGGATCTTACACTTTCTACCTTTGATTTTTTTTGTGGGGGGGTCTAAATCTTTGAATTTGTGAGTAGAAAAACAGATTATTTTTATGTAATTAGACTAATTCTGTGCAAACTGAAATTTCTAGTTTGCATGCTCTCTGTCGAAGGACATGGCACTCGCCTTCAGTCTGAGTAACGGTATAGATTGTAAAACTTGATTAAATATATTTTCCTATTGACATATTCAGTCATTCTGACTTTTTAAGTTATGCATGTTATGACTTGGCAGACTAACCAATGTCTATATTAACTTTCCTTTTTCCTCTGTTAGTAGAAATTTATTATTAGTTTGAGAAATACTTAGTAATGGAGGGGGTGGGCAGTAACAAAAAAGAAAGCTAAAGACAAAGGAGAAGGGTTAAGTATGAGGTTTTAGGGAAAAAAAAGAATAAAAAATGGTTACGCAAATACTTCTTCTGAGATAAGATCTGGTTTTAATTATTCAGGGGATTATCCAACCTTAATAGATTAACTGAGTACAGTTATGACTGAGTTGTCTACATGCAGCTCAAATCTACCCTAGCCGGTGTTCAGCCAGAGCCAATTAGCCCAGCTTGACCTGAGCTTGCCCTGCAATTGACTGACCGCATTGTTACCCCCTGATAGGGTATTCTCTGCTTCCCCGTGTTAATTGAATTTTTCCAATAGCTGTTCCTGATCATGTTCCCTGCATGATGGAAAACTGCTTGTTCTTTTCCTGGAAAACCCCAGCAACCTTTAAAAAATGGAAGTTTTGACTGCAGAGGAGCTAAAACTTCAAATTAGAGGCTTTTATGTTTTTCAGTTATAAACCAAATTTGTTTGGGAGCAGCAGGTCAGGTTCTGTGCAAAACCATTTCATCATGTTAAGTTTTTCTTCAGGAAGGAGAAGAAAATTTACAACATTTAAAGGAGAACTTTTTAAGACAAAAAAATCTATGCTAGATTTATGCATCATAAACGATCAGAAAATATGAAAATATTTTTTGCCCTGACTGTAGTAAATGCTTTAACTTGTGGCAGGTACTAGGGTAAGAAGAACACCATCATCTACAAAATCCAGTGCAAAAAAAGTGAAGAAACGAAACCCGTGGTCAGATGATGAATCTAAGTCTGAAAGTGATTTAGAAGAGAATGAGCCTGTCATTATTCCAAGAGACTCACTGCTTAGGAGAGCTGCAGGTACCCAAGCTTTTGTGAATTGTGCATTGTGACTGAAAGTTTCAACTACAAACCTACATTTTTCCTTTGACCATAGCCTTTCTTTAGGACTTTATCTCCTACAGATAGCTTGCATTACATTTTCTTCACTGTGCAGTTAGTGAAAAAACTCTTTAATGTCAAGACCAGGAACTTAAGAGTTAATAGGAAAGATTTTGTAACTTGGTCCAGAAATCTTTTCCCTTATTCTAAACACTAGAATAGAAATTACTCACAAAACTAGTGAATTATACAAAAATAGACAAGATAATACTGTTACAAATGAAGAAATTACTCTAATGCAATTATACTGTCAAAAAAGGCCCAAAAGCCCAAATGGCTAGTAAAAATTTATCAAAAAAAATCTGAACAGTCCATGAAAAGCAAAAATATCAGAGACTGAAAGCTTGGAAAATATATAAATATTTGATAGTTTAAGAAAAACACAGATTTTTTTTTTTTTTTCCTGGAAAATTGTTGATCAATTTTTCAAGCACTTGATTAGGAAGAATGTTCAAATGATAGATTCAAGAAAACTTCAGTTGTAAGTGAAGGATTCTCATTCCTCATACATACTTACACAGTGATGTCTCCATAATGCCATTAGCTGAAGGTATGAGCAAGCCACAAGTGGTGTTAGATGTTTGGTAACACTTTAAATTATGTCCCTTTATTCTTCTAGGCTCAAACAAGTTTCTTTTCCCCCAGTCTTTTGTCTTGTATACTCTGAGGCAGGGATTCTTTAGTGACTTACACTTTGATTTATTTATGTATTAACATAAACAACTATTTTGAAATGTGTATATGTGTGATTTTTTTTTTCTTATTTTTTTTTTTTTAGCTGAGAGGCCCAAGTATACTTTTGACTTCTCAGAGGAAGAAGATGATGCTGATGATGATGATGATGCCAACAATAATAATGATTTGGATGAGCTCAAAGTAAAAGCCTCTCCAGTTACAAATGACAGAGAGGATGAGTTTGTTCCCTCAGACAGTTTAGAAAAAGATGAATATGACTTCTCCCCAGCCAAATCAAAGCCATCTCCAGAGTAAGTACTGTAACTCAGCAGTATTTCTTCACTAATATTTTTTTTGAATGCAGAAATCTGAACAAAACTGAGAAATATCAACCTGTTATTACTCTACATGTACCATGTAAAATAAAATTCATACATTTCGGGGCGGAATTAAAGCATATGTTATCTCAGCCTTGCAATTGACCAATGCAGAGGTAAACATGACTTACCAAATTATGGTATGCTGTCAGCAATATCATCTGTTAAACTGCATTTTGTAAGATTCTCCATTTTCCATCTTGTGCCAGTCTGGTATACAGAACTGTTGAAAAAAATGTAGTTCTGTTAATTTTAAATGCCTGAAGTTCATGACTGAACGGAGATTTTAGGGGTTTGACTGCTGCAAGCATATACAAAAATGCTATGAATGCTATAAATGTAGTGCTAAAACAGGAATTTAATCTCATATGGATATCATAATGTCTACATACTTCAGTATGTAGTTAATGCAACTCATATAATTTCTTTTTCCTGTTTGCAAGTAGAAAAACGTCTCAAGACAAGAAAAATCAAGATTATGGGAACATCTTCTCTTTTCCATCTTACTCTCAGAAGACAGATGATGGTAAGCTTGTTTTCACTCATCTATTTAATCTTATAGCACCTGTTATGGAATATATTAGGGAGTCTGTTGTATACACAAACTTCACACAGTAGTTACAGAAGAAGGATGTCCAGATTTATAAAGGGGAAAGGGGAAGAAGGTTCTGATCCTTAGAGGAACAAAGCTTGTATCATGGATAAGAAAGTCACAGTACATCCATAGCCTAGTTGTAGTATCAGAAGCACTTTTCTGAGATTAATTCTAACTGTAATTAATATTGATGATTTAAAATATGCAGTGAACGAATCTTATTCTAAACATACTCTGTGATTGTAGATACACCAAAATTGGACAGTGATGAAGAGGATTCTGCTCCTGTGTTCTCATCATCTTTTGCCCCAAAACAAACAGAGAAAATTTCAAGTAAAACAGTCGCTGCTAAAAAGGGTACGTATAGGATTGTCCTGTAAGCCAATCCATTTACTTAAAACTCCTCTCCTCCACCTTTGTGTTGTGTCTTCACATCTTCAAAGTGGGAACTGCACTTGTTTGTTTGGAACTCGGTGAAATTCAGCATTGGTTGTGAACTTCTTCCAGCTCCTTAATGACATTAATTTCTTTTTTTCCACTGGCTACTGTAGTGTCAAAACGTAATACTTTCCACATAGGGAGTTGGTGTTCAGCATTTGGTTAGTTTAACTAACGGGAGTTTTTTACCCTCAGGGAGTAAATGAAATAAGATGACCTTGGGGTTGAAGATATTCTATAATGGATCTAACTTACCTGAAAAGGAAGGAGAGCAAGTGCAAGGGAGGAATCCCCGAGAAATATCTGTCCTGAGTAGGTGTTGTGGTTTAACACCAGCTGGCAACAAAGCACCACATGGCTGCTTGCCCACCCCCTCCTGGTGGGATAGGGGAGAGAATTGGAAGAGTAAAAATGAGAACACTCATGGGTTGAGATAAAGACAGTTTATAATAGGTAAAGCAAAAGCTGAGTGTGCAAGCAAAGCGAAACAAGGAATTCATTCACCACTTCCCATCAGCAGGTAGATTTTCAGCCATCTCTAGGAAAACAGGGCTCCATCACACCTAACGGTTACTTGGGAAGACAAATGCCATTGCTCCAAACGTCCCCCCCTTTCCTCCTTCTTCCCCCAACTTTATATGCTGAGCATGATGTCATATGGTCTGGAAATATTCCTGTGGTCAGTTGGGGTCAGCTGTCCTGGCTGTGTCCCCTCCCAACTTCTTGTGCCCCCCCAGCCTGCTCGGTGGTGGGGTGGGGTGAGGAGCAGAAAAGGCCTTGGCTCTGTGTAAGCCCTGCTCAGCAACAACGAAAACATCCCTGTGTTATCAACACTGTTTTCAGCACAAATCCAAAACATAGCCCCGTACTAGCTACTGTGAAGAAAATTAACTCTATCCCAGCCAAAACCAGCACAGTAGGCTATTGCAGTAAGTTCCACCTGGCACAGTTGTTTTTCTTGAAATGGAGAATGAAAGGATCTTCTCAGACTTCAGAGGTATAAATTCTTTTAATTATTAGTCAGGCCTTTAGAACTGGCACCTTGCAGGATCTTGCATTGCAGAATTAAGGACAATTCCAAGAAAAGCATGTTTATTATTTGGGTTTGTTTCTGTGGTTGTGCTTGGGTATTTGTAGGAATAAGTTTTTTTTTCTCTGTTTACCTTAGGGAATATTGGTTTATTGGCTGTTAGTGCTACTTTTAAGAGAAAGACTTGCACTCGTTTCTAAATGTGTTAAAGATTATGCTAGACACTTGCCATAATTAATGGCGAAAATAATGTTTTTTCTTACCTAATAGTAGTTTAAATAGGTTATAAAATACAGTTCTTAGCACATGATAGACTGGGGATTTTGTTGCTTTCAGATCTTTGCCTTTCTTCCTGTACGTCTTTCAGATAATTTCCTTTTTTCTTGCTGCTCAATTTTCTGTCCTCCAAAAGCATTTTTTTTTTTCCTGTGATACTCTGGCCTTTGTTTTTTAAAACTTCTTTTGACCAACTTGCAGCTGAACTTAATGTATTAGTTCTTCCCCAAAAAGATATCTCGAGGAAATCTGGAAGAAAGTAGCCAGTTATATTAGTTAACTTACTCTTTTAAAAATAAGGAAAAAAAAATCTTGTGTAATATATTAGGTACCAGTGAATTGCAGCATCTTTTTATCCTCTCCTCCATTGCTTCCCTATTTCTAATCTCTTTCTTGCTGCATTGTCTAATCTAATTTGTAAACTGTTTGAATTAGCAAATGTCTAAATGCTTCTCAAACAGTTTCAGCTAGTAAAGTTCTGTAATACAATAAATGAAGATTGTTTACAGAAATAGCTGATCTCTAATAGAACAGTCTTTTATATTAAACTTCTGTACTGCAGTAAATACAAGAGAGAACTGTGTATGCAGTAGCTAGGCATGGATGCAATTTAACACTCAATCTCTTTCTCCCTCTCTGTTTTTTGAAGGACTGGATGTGATGAGTTGTCATTAACCTAACTTGAAATCTTAAAATACAGCTGTGATCTGTTTTTGAGTTTCTAATTAACCTTTACACTCACAAAACAGGTATAAACAGGCTCTCTTTCAAGCAAAAGTTAAATTTTTGCCTTCAGAGTAGCCTTGGGGACACAGTCTCCCTCTCAGTGCTTGACAGTGTGACAGGTTGCTTTCACTAGTTTTCCTCTCTTCTCCTTTGCCCAGAATTAGACATGACCACAGTTTCATGATCACAGTTTGACAGTGCAGTGACAACCTAGCATGCTTAGTTCATTGCTCATCTGGTATCCTTTTAGTAGTCTCCTTGATTGTAAGTCTGTCTTCATACCCTGTATCAGCAGCCCTTTCAAAACCCATTTTCTGGTGTAATGTTCCATCCACTCACTCTCACACTGGGAATGCCTATTGTGTGGCTGAAACAATTGTTCCAGAGTTGTTTGATTTTCTGCGACTTCAGAGCTTGGATTTGTAAGGATGGAAAGCTGAAACTGAAGAACCATTTGTTGTGCCTTGCTATCTGTACAGCACCACTCCCTTCTCAATGAGAAGAAATAAAGGAGTAGGTATGAGTTCATTCAGCTTCTTTTCAGACTTTGATCAATTTGAGATGGAATTTCTTGACCTCTGGTGTTCGCTACAGAGGATCAAGAGACTGCTGAGCTTGCTTTCCATGCACTGTTCAAGAGGTCTGTGGTTGTAGTGCTTTAAGCCTAAGGGAAATCTTGAAAAGCAGTCTTACTCTTTGATTATAAGCAGCTGCTCACCTTGAACAGCCCAGCTATTGAGATTCTAGCAGAGAGATGTACCCTTTGCGTCAGCTGTAGGACTGATAATATTCCCGGACTTTCTACCAAAAACTTGTGCTTCTTGAGAGCCTGTGTACATTGACCCCACCGCAGACTTCTGTTTCATGTCATGATACCCAGTGGAGAGCTTGGCTGAGCTGACTGCGCTCTACTTGCTGTCAGAGATCCTTCCTGCTTGTGCAGACATTAGGTATATAATCTAAGGCAGCAGTTCAGAATCCTACTAGAGTTAGTACAGAGGGGCATGCATGTTCTGGAAGCCATGGACACTATTATTTCAGCCACCAGATAACGATTAGGAGGTTTGCCATCCTTCATACTTGGCGTTCTGCAGGCAGACTTCACAGGAGTTGACCAGTGATGACAGGCTCTGTTTCAAGGGAAGAACAAGTCTAGTGTTTGTGGCAGTGTGTCATACCTCTCTTTCATTACCCAGTTATTTCCTTCTCCCCAATTCCTTGTTCGTTAGTGATAAGTCTGCCCCTTTTCTAACATCAGTTAACAAACTCAAGGACTCGGGGCCAGCTGAAGAGTTACATCACATGGTATATGTGCTGGGTAGTACTTTTAATGGAGTATACTTGGCTTCTGTCTGATGATACACAAATTTCACATTAACAGCACAAGGAACTGTGCAAGGCACAATTACCTGGCCAAAACATATGCAATCCTGTAGGAGGATGTCTAAACCTCAGCTCCTGATGTTAAATGTCACCTAGACCTAAAATGGATCCCTTCTACTAAGTTTCTCCTAGTCACAATTTCTGCTTGTCATCTTCAAGTTGATGAAACTTCTGAATCTTTCCCTTTCCTGCCCCCTAGTCTGTTTCTTATGGTAGTAAAGCTTTTTCCTGTCTGAAGGACTTTGTTGCCTTATGGGACCTAAAATCATGTACCTTAGGTAACACTGTCCCCTCCTTTACTGATAATGAGCTGCTTACTTTTGGTGATGCTTCTAGAAAGTATTCTTCCTGTGTTCAGTTGCTGTGTACTTTTTCCAGGCTGACTGGTAGGTCTTTGTGGCTTACTGAGTTTTACTTCACACTAATACAGCCGAGATACCTAGAGAGACCTATTTTAAGTTGCTTTCAAATATAGTTCTTGACTTCCATCCCAAGCATTGTTGCTTCCCTCCCCAAGTCTTATCTGAAATGCTGCCATAGCCAACACCATTTCCGCCCCCCCCCCCCCCCCCCCCCCCCATCCGTGATGCCAAAGGCAGCTTTATTTTTTTTTATATTGTTAGGACCTGATACTTGGACTACCCAGTAGGTATTATCACAAAAAGCTGAAAAGACATAACCGTCTTTGTGCAATGACTCTTCAGTGGGTAGCAGTTGAAGGCATCATAGCCAAGAAGTTTGTGGAGGCACTCTTGTTGTCTGAATGCATTTCTCCAGTGATACCATAAATGAAAGCTTGAGTTCTCACAAACATCCATATTCCTGGTATCTGGAGTGTTTTTTACATCTGTCCCATCACCTTTGAGGTATTCGTGGCTGATAGAGGATAGGTCAGTAGCATATCTGAGGTTTCTGCAAAAGACCAACTTGTCTGTAAGCACATAGAACGCATTATCTGATCATCTTAATCAAGGGTCTTTTCCAACTTAAGTGATTCTGTGATTCTATCCCTTGTCACCCATTGTGTGAACGTACCAATGACTGTCTCTTAAAGATAGCAAGACTAGTTGCGTAGCAGTAATTGAAATTCTGTAAGAAATGCACAGATAGATATGTCCCTTTCCTGTCCTTTCTGCTTTTTCTGAAGTTCCTTTTCACTGAGATAGATTGACAGAAAACAATGTCACAGAGTGAGTCAGATGCACGGTCTCTCAAACTCCTGCAGTAATCGTGGGGAAGGTTGTCCTGCAGTTGTACCACTGTGAAGGCAAAAATGTCACAAGCAGCAGCACGCTGTATCTGTAAACACTGTAATGTATCCAAACGTGTTTAAAAAAGTATCCAACCTGGAGAACTTCTGTTGCTGCTTTAGTTACTGGTAACCTGTTTTGTGCTCAAAAAGATGAAAAAGTATTTTATCAAAAACACTGGAACTTCCTGAATGCACTGATACCTCTCAAAGTATGACAAAGGAAACCTCCTGTTTATTCCATGCAGTTTTAGCATAGAAACTGAAGTGTGTTTTCCCCAAGTGCAGAAACCGCTCATCTTGTTTTAATATCTGCCATTTATGCTGTAATTGAAGTATCTAATAAAATTTAATACTTCTAACCGATATGTGAATTTAACATATTTAGTATCTCTAACTTCTAACAGCAAAACTAGATGTGCCCCCTAAACCTAAAAGAGCTCCCAAGGCCAAGAAGGTGGAAACTGTAAACTCTGACTCAGATTCAGAATTCGGCATTCCAAAGAAGACTGCAGCACCCAAAGGTAAGAGTTTTGGTGCTGTGCTGCTCAACACTCACATCTGTGTTCTCTGTAACACAGGTTCACAGTCATTTTTATAAAGAAGCAGAACTAGTGTCTCTAAAACTAGCACCACATTGATTTATTAGTAAATTAATTGCTAGTAGATTATTCGGCCATGAGCCTCTTCTGTGACAAATATAGTGTACTGACTTTTCTTGACAAACAAGGTGTGAACTTATCATCTGACCTTCACTGTTGGGAATGTATTTAACAAACAGCTCCAACCCCCTTCTTTTTTTTTGTTCATCATCAGTTTTACTGGATACTGCTTATTTTCTTTGATCTCAGCTTTTTACAAGACAGTAAAATTCTGGTAGTAATTCTAGTAAGTAGTCATTTCAGGCTTTTTAAACCAATTCTTTGGTATCCTAGTTCTCAGTTGTCAGAGTACTTGCAACACAGCACACCAAGCAGTGTAACCAGAGGAGTCTGTAAAGGATGTGCCAGTGTTGATAGTTGAGGTTAACAGTAAATTTACTAAATAGTAAACATGAATTAGTGCTGTGTAATCAGTACAGAAGGTGACTGAGGACTTGTAGTACTTCAGAAGTGTAGAAGTCATTGATCTAATGAAATTTATCCCTGTCTTGAACTGACAGCTTGAATTGCTAGGGTGAATGGTAACTTTGGAAGAAGCATAAAAGATTTAAAACTGAGAAAATAAAATATATTGTATTTTACTGCTGTTATGAAGAAGCTCGAGCTGTAAACTAAATTTGAACTTTAACATGTAGACATACTAAAGTAATTTCACTAGGGTTTTTCTTTTTGTTTCCTGAAGTGTGGAGTTTTATTTAAAAAAAAAAAAAAAAAAAAAAAAAAAAGAAGAAAACAAAGTTAAATCTTATTCTCTCATGTAGGAAAAGGTAGAGGGGCAAAGAAAAGGAAAGCATCCAGTTCAGAAAATGAAGGTGAATACAACCCTGGGAAGAAAACACCTAAATCAACACCAAGCAAGGTCAGTTCCGTCTGTGCTCTTTTCTCCTTGTAAAAAGAACCGAATGGATTACTTTGCATAAAAGGTACATGTTCTTATTATAGGTTGCTAATATATAATGGAGGTTTAGGTGTGTTTAGAAATTAGATGTTGTGTTAGAGAAGGTTTCCTTCAATTCTGAATATTAAAAGGGAAAATGTACACAGCATCACAACTGATTTGTTGTTTCTTTTCTAAAGAAATCCAAGAAGGCTGCTTTTGACCAGGATTCTGATGTGGAAATCTTTCAGTCAGGCTTTGCCTCCGAAACTGCCCCAAAGCCACGGACAGGCCGGGCTAGAAAAGAAGTTAAATATTTTGCAGAGTCCGATGAAGATGATGATTTTGATATGTTTAATTAAGTGCCCAAAGAGCACACAAATGTTTTCCAACAACTATCTTGTGTTGTCCTTTTGTCCCTTCTGTCGCAAACTTTTGTACATTTGACTTATTTTATGTGATAATGTAATTGATGGTTTTTATTATTGTGTGTAGGCATTTTAACATTTTGTTCTTACACCTACAGTTTTATGCTCTTTTTTACTCATTGAAATGTCATGTATTTGTCTGACTGGCTTGTAGAGATGTTCTAGACAGCTGTGCTAAAGCACATTTTAATTGTCATGGTTGCAAACAGCAAACCTGCTTTTTGAAATGGAGTTTAAACATTAAAAAATGGAAAACTACTCTGTGTGTGTAAAATTTGGACTGGAGGGACTACTTCTACACACTTGGGTTTTTTTTAAAATAAATATATTTTATTCTTTGCCAGGAGACTCCATGGAAAAAGGTAAACAGTATATGAACATAGAAAGCATTGTTAAACAATCTCAATGTACAAACAGAGCCAGTGAAAGTACATCACAGACTTGCTAGAATATATATAAAAAAAAAAAAATCCACTAGTGCTTTAAATGAAACCTAAGAAACTGACACTTTAAATCTGTTAACCATTCTACCACAGTTTTCACTCTGCTTCATGGTGATTTAACAAGGCCAAGAAGGCAGGATTCTCTCCTTGTGTTTCTGGAAGTCCTAGCTGTACTTCCCTAGCACCTGGAAGGCTGGATAACCCAGCTAATTCCTGGCAGTCGATTCTTAAGGAAATACCCTAGACTTGCCAATTCAAAAGCTGTAGATGAGTCTGCTGGTTATCATCCCACAAAGTTTCCCTAATGGCTTGTGAACAGGTAAACAAAAACATGGTAACACTAAAAATTGTTTCTGCCTTGGAGGCTATCACTACTGTAGAAATGTAGTAGTTAATCGTGTAGCTAGGTCACCAGCCAGGTAAGAAACCACTTCTTTAAATTTTAAAGTGACATTAACAGTGGAACAAATGACATCTGAATAACTGATCTGGCAGTTAATGCTGATACTGATGTCTCTTCTGCTAGTGCAGTATACTTTTTACAAGGAAGGAGATGCAAACCAAGGGCATCAAAGACAAGTTTTCATATTAAACTAAATCAGACGGTCCTTTAAACTTCCTTTTCTGGATGTGTACAGTAGTCCATTTCATATGGTTGGTGTCTTGATCATTTCAGGTATGAGACAAAAGGAAAGCACCAAACATCCAGTATGGAAAATACAGCCATACATTTGTATGTACAAAGTCATCAGAAATGCAACCAGAATTTAAAGTTTGAGATCTGTCTTGTCACCATGCAGTCTTGAATGTTCAGAGGAGAAAACAGAAGCTTAACTATTTTTTGCATGAAATGGCTGATTTAGAGTTTCAAAAGTTTGCATTTTCTAGTTTTAAGAGTTTAAACAGCAAGGAGTATATATCGATACATATGAAAATTTCTTGGTCCTTGTTGAGTTTTTATCTATATATATATACACATATATAGATATATATTAAGTCCAGAAACTAAGCAGCAGTAAAAATGTTTTTCTTGCTTTTCATCCCTGTACATAAGGTATTAGGAATGTCTGAAGTAGCTGGAAAATGTCTTATTGCACCATGGGGGATTGACTGACACTGCTGTTATCCACTGAACTAGGTGAGATACTAGGACTGTGTTCCGCAGTATTGCCGTTTGAGGTTGGTGTCAGTGGTTCGTGTCCTTCAGAGTTCTCCAACATTTCCTGAATAAGTGGGGGCATGGATCCAGGAATTTCCATTTTCAATGTAATGACACGTTCTGCACCTTTAAAAAGAAAACAAAAAGTCCTTTCCATTAGTATGATTCGTACAGTTTCCTTTTTGTTAACATCGTCAGCAGTAATTTCAAGGTATGTTATTTTAACGGCTTTGGTGTCTCCTCGTATACTTCTTGAGTACAAAATCATGTAAGTGAACGACTTCATTCATTACAAGAAAAAGGAGTTAGATGAGTAATCCTTAAATTAATTTTAAATTATGACATAGCAACTCATATTACAATACAGGTAAATTGGATGAACTGCTGCTTTTCATAGAAGGAACCAGAATTTTCAGTATAATTTAATGGCAATTAAATTAAACTGTGATCACATAGATGTCTATAAATTGGAATATACTTTACAGTTTTTAATCTGTACTGGATCTGCAAAGACTATAGAGTGACAACAATTCTGGCTGATTTGTGTTAAATAGGTGAGGCGAATCCTGTAAGAGAACTGCAGCGATGTAAGTCAGAACATTTCCTTCCCGTACAGAAAACTCTGAAATAAGAATCCAAATTTAACAAACCATTGTTTTACAAAAGAACGAATTCAGGCAAAAGGATACTTTTTTTGTGAAGCTGCCTTCTGTAGTTTTCAGGCATCTTCTCTTGTGCTAATTAACCACAAAAGTACACAGAAACACTACTACTGTTTACATCTGACTGACTTA
This sequence comes from Aquila chrysaetos chrysaetos, assembly GCF_900496995.4. NCBI lineage: Eukaryota > Metazoa > Chordata > Aves > Accipitriformes > Accipitridae > Aquila > Aquila chrysaetos. The sequence continues at coordinate 35,936,252 of NC_044006.1, forward strand.
ACTGAAGCTAACTGTTCAGTGTTTGGCCTTGTCAAGTGTAACAATGGGTATTTTTATATAGAGATGGCTTTGCAGGCTAGTGTGTGTAGGATTAAACTAAATTACTACATCAATCCTGACTACTCGGACTGTGAGCAAATAACTAACACTAGTTCAGGGGAAAAAACCCCACATGATAGTGCCTGATGCTCCTAAGATGTGTTAAGGCTGCTTGAACATGGTAGGCATACAGCGAAGGCTGTAAGAACACGCAGCCACCTCACCCTTTGCTCATAACTTGCACAAGACATCGGCTCAGTGCTCCCAGGAAGCACTGTGCTTAGTTGGTATGCAGGGGTACAGCATGAGCAGCAGCCTGCATTTAAAAAACAGGCAGTTAACTCTGAAGGAACTGCTTGGGGATTAATAAGTAAGTTACTACAACCCTAGGAATCCTTAAACGCTGGATGGACAAAACTTCTCCGTGAAAAGAAAGGCTGTCGCTGGGAAAAGCCTGATCTGTAAAGCAGGAGGGTTCAGCTGCTGTGGTTGCTCTGTGTAGGCAAGCCATGTTCAGAAAGCCCTCAACAGTCAGCAGTAACACTAATACAGCTTCAGGAAGTACAACATTCTGTTGTAAACAAGTGCTACAGCTGAAGGACTGAAAGTAAGTTAAACATTCAGCTACTGAGTGGTGAGGACCATATAGAGACAGGAGTATTTAGGATTGCACCTCAAATAAAGTGCGGCTATACAGTAAAGATTCTGTTCCACACCGAAGCATGAATGTGCTTTACATATTTTGCTGCTGACGGGAAAAAGCTTTTTCTTACCAGGACAACACCAGGCAATTTACAGCCATAAATTCAGCATTCAAATACCTGGTCGGTTGCATAGGATTCCTGATCATCTTAAAATTTGAGTCTAACAGAACAGGAATCTGTGCTTTTTACAAGTGAAGGAAGGCAAGAAGAGCCAAAAAAATTAAAGAGAAAATAGTCTGGTTATTGAAGAACCATTCCAGAGGAGAGAACCTTTGGATAGATTCTGCTTATCCATGCTGCTGCAATGTATGTGCTGGAGAGAGCACGCTGTCAGTCACAGTGGTAACCCCAGAGGGGAAGGGAGTGCTTATGTTCATGTCTTAACTGAGAAGCTTCAAAATCATCTACAAAGGCAATGAGCAACTTTCCAAGTGAATGCTGATTAAAAAGTCTCTTAAATAACTGTTAGGAACAAAGGAGCAAGCACTATAGTTAGAAAGAAATTAATGCAGAATTATGCCGAGAGCTGCTCTGAAAACCAGCTGTAGTCAGAGCAGTGTTAATGAGCTGAATTTGGCCATGTTAAATATCTGCTTTCTGCTGGTACGGAGCAGGTCAGTGGCAGTACCAAGTGTTTGTGTGGTTATTCCAGTGTAGAGCCACAGTAATTTTTCAGGTCTTGCAACTGTCCAATTTAATACTGGGATAAGAGAGCTTGGAAGACGGTCTCTTGCTTCAGTCCCACAAACACTTAGTTCTTTTGTTACAATACATCTAACACCACAGAAGACTGTAGTTGTATAAGGAACTCCAGTATAAGGAGATGTTCTCAGTCTTTTCAGTTCATGCTTACTTTGGTAATTGCTTTCAGGGATCATGTACCATCAAAAGTCATTATCTTCTAATGTACATCTTTTCAAATGAAACTCAGGACACACCCACCCCTCCAGGACATCACCAGTCCTTTGGTATGATTTAGTTCTACTATAAAACATTAATGATATAATTAAATACTTATGTCAGAATGGAAAGAAGAATCCTTTCTCTTGTGCGCTGAACATAAAGAGACAGAGCCGTGTTCTTGAGGGAGCTGGAGGGCTCTGGCAAAGAAGCAGGAAAGTGGAAATAGATTTCCCACAAGCAAGAGCAGCAGAACGAAAGGGCTCCCCCTAAATACTTTTATAGCTCAGTACTGCGGTAAGTTTATTTTGTGGATTCAGTTGGATGGAGCTTGATTTACTGGGGGGTAACCTGGTAAGTGGTTCCTTTTTGGGATAGTTTTGCTTCCAGGTCTAGTGTTTCCCTTCTAAGTTACTCTTTAGGTACTAACCAATCCAATTAAATTGCTCACTTCTTTTTATAAACATAGCTATAGCTTCATCTTTTAACTTAGATATATATTGTTTAAAGTATAACAGTTCAGGTTTTAATGTAAAGTAAGTGCATTTGAGCGATTTAACAGCTGGTTTTTTCCCTGAAGTCTTCTCAAAAACCAGGTCAAATGAAATCAGTAATTTCTTCAAAAGCATAAATCCAGTCTATAGCTACATAGGTACCTGTACATACAAGCTCATGTGCTTGCTTATCTGTCAGGGGTAGCAAATCTGTAGCTGAATAAGCATAGTAAGAAAGTGGAACTGCATCAAACACTAAAAAATGAGAATGGTAGCACTTTGGACTCTGTATTCAGGCTGGTATAACTCGGATACAGCTCCCCGGAAAGGCTGGAGGTGAACAGATACCGAACAGCTAGACACGTCTGAAACTGGGTCTTGGGGAGATACAGGGGTACACAAACGAGAGGAACAGAGTCACCTTCGACGCCGCAGCACAGGCGTGCACAGAGGCTGCTAACGAGCTGACGCAGTGCTGACCATCCGCTGCTGCTTTCAGAACAGCTGCCCAGCCTCCCCTCTCGGGCTGCAGGCGTCCAGGGACAAAGCACTAACCAGGGAACCTCTGTGGTGAAATGGAAGCGTTCAACTATACTCGTGTTTAGAGAATTTATGTGATAGCGCTTAGACTGTGTGCGTTTCACATGATCAATCGATCGCATACAAGACTACACAAAATGTTAAAGCAAAATTGATCCATGAGTAAACATGGTGAGTTTGGATTAGAGGTGCTGAATCTCCAAATTCCTGGATCAAATCAGTTCTAAATCTTCAGTATGTCACACCACAGTTTAGGGGGATTTTGGATGCAGAAGTCTTTTCTGATGTCTGCAAACAGACTTTGTTTTTTTGAAAGCCATTAGTGATACAAAGTACGTGTTGACCCGCACCCCCTTGTAAACATTAACAAAGGTTTAATTCAGGGTTTTATCTTGTCTTAAAATGACTAACAAAGGGTTCGTGGTAATGATTTGCTAACCTACCTCTACCTAGGACGTAATTTTCACCCTAAGTTGCATGAAGAATGTAGCACCATGTACGTTCACAGTAGAACCAATTTAAACACGGGAGTTACATAAAGAAGAAGAGAAGAGAAAGGTCACAAGGACCTTTCTTTGACATACTAAAAAAATAACAACCCAGGTCTCTAGGCCAGTTTCCTCTGAAACGTAACACTGACTATTGCCAAATTATTGGGAGGCACTGTACCTTTTGCACTGATGCTACGAAGATCTGTGATTTTCATTAAGATCTTTGGGAACATATGAGGCTTGTTGGGTCGTCTCTTTCGGATATAAATTTTCAGTGCTTCAAGCAATGGTTCCTGAAGCTTATCCACTTTCATTGGTTCTTCAAGGTCCTGGCGATCTGTAGAAAAGTATCATATTGCTCATATGATTTTAAATATATATATATATTTTATTTTTTTCTTACAAACTGCAAATCACAGAAGCTCCTCCATGTTCTTGATTAGAACTCCATGAATTTCATCTTTCTCTCCAATTATGACCCACACTCTGTAGTGAGTATGCCATAGGAAGAGGATAAACCATGGCTTTCTCAAACTTAGATTCATTTTTCCTGGTGACTGGAAAGGTTTGTCATTCGAGTGGTCCAGAATTACCAGTTTGCTCTTGTACCTCCCTCTCCAAGGGGAAAACACCTCTCTGCAAACAGTATTTCAGAATTAATTTTGTATGCATCATTGATAAGCTACCTAGGTATCCAAAGAGATTAACCACTAATTTATTTTTTGTAGCAGTACTAAAATAAAGTGAGTTACCATCAGGTATCAGCAGATGGCAGTGCTAGCTTGAGTGACAACAAATGTCACCCATGAACCAGGATGCACCAGTCACATATTAATGACATCTCAGAACCCATCAATGCTTTTGATGGGCTATGGTTAGAGACACATAAAATCGGAATGATTTTGTACTAAAGGGCCGTTGTCAGCAAAGACTGACTTGTTTTTTAAACATGCTCTGGTAGCACCCAGTTTGTATTTAAAAAAAATGGCCCAACTAAACAAGGTGTGTTTCTACTGCCAGTCCAGATTTTGCAAAGGAAGAGAGAGACTAGGGGATTAAAATAACAGAAATTTACAGAGGATTTTGGAAATTATCTGCAACTTTGCTTTTTGTATTTAAAACCATGATTCTACCTGATTTTACTTGACAATGTCCCTTTCACGTTGTGATCAGTCACCCCCCAAATCACGTCATCAGTGCCACTATGCTAATTTCAAAGTATAATCTATTTTTTTCTAAAGAAAGTTATCACTGATGACTTCTGTGAGAATGTAACTATATGCGTATGCATGCAATTATATTTATGACTAAAAGCTGTGCAACGGGCATCTTGCCGTAACAAAGGTCATTCATACAGGTACCCATATACCGCTTATAAAAAAATGCAGCTGGATATATCCTGTAGTCCTTTATCAGGCAAATAATAGGATTGGTTGCTTGACAGAATGATTCGATTCATTTAAAAACATATCAATAATAAAACCAATAACTATCAGCAGTGGAAAACAAACCTTCAGTGTTAAGTGGTTTATGTAACATATATAGTAATATTACATATATATATATATATATTTTATATATATGTTTTAGTACAGGAAAGCCAAACAAGTAAAACAGAACTAAAGATAATAATTATCGTGTCTATTTCAAATACATCCGAGTTCGTGCTGTACGATACCTCCACAGATTAAGCAGATGGCACTAAGGAGACCTGTTTCTGTATCATCCATTTCCAAAGGCAGGAGCTGGTTGGCAAACGTGAACACGAGATCAGTCAGTGGGCCAAATCCGGCGTTGTGCATCTGAGTTCGGTTTAGGGTAAGGCCATCTGAAAAGGTCATGGTGTCTTGTTCTGGTGTGTATCTTGTGCAAATTCTAAGGATCTGTGGAAGGCCAAAAAAAAAAAAAAAAAAAACAACCAAAAAAACCCCCTGAAGAATTCAATCCATGAGAGGTTTGTTGCATTTTCTCGATGGTGGCAAATGACCCACGGAACTGCACTACATGGTAACGTCAAAACAATCCGAAATCAAACTCCAGTTTGTTCAGGTCTAGTAGCACAAAAATTCTCCGGTACAACATAAATATACTCCATTGACTATGGGTATTTTTTGTAACAGAAATTTAAGAACAGAAATTTTCCCCCTAGTTATGAAATCATCAAAACTTCTACGCAATTCTCGCCACTTACCACGTCACCAACATTACCATAATACTCACATAAACCGCTCTTTAATTAGTACGCTATACGGACCTAACTTTAAAATGCTCTCGCACTGCTGATCTGATCCAGCAAGATCATAAAAATATCTCACCTCTTTGAACACATATACACACATTTCATTGATTTGGGGGATCAATTTCGCATGACAGTGCTTCTCTGGGTTGTGTCTTTGGGGAGGACAGAGTGTCTCTGCGGTGTCTTGTGTGAGTGAGCGCAGACAGCTGTGAGTTGGTGAAAGAGGCAGAACGCAACTCGTGTTTTGGGGTGCCTTCCTTTCATCCGTGGTAACTTGTGCTTTGGGGTGCCTTCCTTCTGTCCGAGACAGCAGACAGGAGAACACCGCTGCGTCAACACAACCCCTGCGTGAGCGAGCACTCCCCGAGAGCAGCGCAAAGCCCTCCACCTCCCGAGCAGCTGCGGTTACGGTCTCCACGGGGCGCCGCTTGTCGTGCCAGCCTGGGAGCTCGCGCCCGAGCGGATTATCGAACTTTGAACCTCCACAGCGCAGCGTGCGGGGCTGCCGGCAGCCCGGCCGGCAGCCTGAGCAGTTGGCCCAGCTTTTCTTCTCTTACGGTTGTTGTTACTTGCGTGTGCTGTAACACCGCACCTCCTCACCGGCCCGTTGGCCTCCAGCCTTCCTTGAGGCTCCGGCGCTTCCCCCATCCCGAGCCCTGGGCACGGTAAGGGCGCGCACCCTGCCTGCCTGGCGCAAAGCCTGTCTTCCCGCTGCTGACGGTGTCCTTCACTCCCGTGCGAGCCCAGGCAGCGTTGGTTTTGGCAAGCTTGCTTGTATGCCGACAGCTACCCAGCACTGACCCCAGACGAGAGAGCGTTCGAGGGGAGGATGGGGATTCACACCTCTAACTGGACACGGAGGAATGCAAAACACATGAATAAAACACCGAGGATGCTCTGCATTTTGTTAGTAAATGCCTCTGGGGTAACTGCAGTGTCAACAGTGCTGTCACAGCGGAGGTGGCAGCACGGCCAGAGAGAGCGAGCGCGTGAACGCTTCTGCCTCTCAGAGCAGACCCAGGATGCGTCCCGTGATAGACTGTGTACGGCGCGGGCTCATTTGTACAGCTGCTATTAATGAACGCTGCCTTAAGGATCGAATAAAAGATATGTCCATCATGTTGACATATTTCTGTTTTATATATATATATCATTGCTTAATGTTTAAAATAATCAGAGGTGGGAGAAGGCTTATCCCTAAACTAAACTAAAATAAAACCTTGCAGAAGTCTAGCTGATTAGCTGAGCTAAGACTACAGCTATATTTTTTCAGGGCTTGACTGTATTTATTTCCCATACAGCCATCCTACTTGGTTTTAAAGACTCAACAAAAAAGATTTACACAAACATAAGTGAGCACAGGGAGAATTTTAATTATTCCTATAGCTGCCGAAGCTCTGAGTCAGAGGCCCCAGCACTTGGCAGCTGACCAGTCTGGGCTTGGTTCTCCCACTTTTCATCTTTGCCTGGCAACACTGCTCCAAATAAGCAGGGAGGAGAGCGAGGAGGACATGGCATGTAAAAGACCTACAGGGAAGCTTTTATTTCTCTTCTTAAATTCCTTGGTAAGAGACTTCTTAATAGGGTGTATTTCTGCAGAAGGCTCTTCAACTATTTTCTATCTATCTCAGCAATAATCTTATCTCACATTGTGGGTACACATCGAAGCACTGAGACTCTATGGGGTTGGACAGGCATGTTTCACATCGTTCCCCTACCCCTGAATGAAAACAAGCTCTTGAAATTACTTGAATCAATGACAAAGAGAGGCACAAATACAAACACACAGCACTCAAATTCTTCACTGACCACAAATTCCCCACTAATATACGTGATCTTAAAAGGCTGCTGGTAACTCCAAAGTTTTTATGTAATAGCCAAATTGTATTTCAGGATTATTAGCAGAAATTAACATTGTAAAATATGGCACCCTGTCAATAAGAGACAGCATGTTTACCATATTCTGCCCTGCCAGTAACCACCAGCAGTTCTCTCTCCTGAAGTTCATTGTTGGTTATTCTTTTAAATCATTAAAAGGATTGTATAGAAAGGAGAAGAAACATGCAGAGTTTGTTGTTTTTAAGAAAAGCTAGGTTTGAAAACTTTGCATACTTACTGAGAAACCCAAGAGCTACTTGGTTTACTTCTCTAATGGCATGCAAGACAAACTGGAGTGCAGTTCCTCCCATCTGAAGCCTGCATATAGAGTAGCTGCCTTCCAGTAAGGGTGAGTGGCCTGTGATGATCAGGTATCCAACTTGTGGAAGAACAAGGCTCTGTACTTCTTAAGTGGTACTAATTTTCCCTTAGCTCAGCTGGGGAGAAAGGCAGCCCCTTTTATTCCGGTGCTATTTTAATTGATAAGCCTTAGTAACTACAGTTCCTCCCTCCAAACCGCAGGACTGCCAGCCCAACAAATTAGCAGAGCAGGACTTGGAGCTAAATTGGGCAACGCCACGGTGTTTCCTGAAGGCTGCCCGCAGCCTCACCGGCAGCTGCCCAAGCAGAGCTGGCAGATAGAGTTCCATCGTACCCTCCCTCCGAGGGCAAGTCTGGATACCGGCTGCCAGCGCCGCACTGCCCAGAGACTCCCGGCCCGGAGGGACTGGGGTTCTCCGGAGCGGTCATCTCGAACAAGCTGGCGGCCGAACGCGCGCCTCCTGCCATACAACAGGCTGCTGGCTCCCTCGCTGTGAAGCTCTCCGCGCTCACCCCCTGGTGCCGTAAGCCCCGCTCCGTTTCGGGGTGCGTGCTGGGGGTGCTCAGCAAAGACCTACCAGATCACAGCCCCGCAGGGCTAACGCAGAGGAAGACTTCCAGGCTGTATCCTCATCCGGAATGAATTTGAGGTTAGGTGACTCAGCCTAGAGCCCCCGTGGGCATGCACAGGAATAGACTTCCAGGGGCCTTGCAAAATTTATAACTAAAACATAAAGGTCCCATGGAATTTAGCTACTTCCAGGCTTAGGCAGCAAGTAGGACGGCTTTTTGCAAAAGGCAGACTTCAGGCTTCGTACCTAAATGCTGTGCCAGCCTGCACAGTGCTGGAGGAGCCTGCAGCGGCTCTGCTGGGCACCGGCACAGCTGAAGCTCAACTACACGTTTTCTGCAATGCACTTAGCTTGACTGCAGCTATCGGGTCTCAGGTTTCTCCTGCATTCCTTCGACATTATCCCACAACACGCTGTTATTAAACTCCAAGACAGATCATTTGAAATGTTTTTTTTTTTAAATTTCTGTCCTTCATCGAGATCTGCAAAACGCCATGGATATTGCTGATTCGCTGCTAAACCTTTCTCGGGCAAACTTCCAGTGTCAAAGTGAAGCTGATTTCAAGCTCATACACACTGAAGAACATATGGGAAATGTCAGCACTTCAGAATAAGAAATCGCGGTATCTTTCTCTGTTTTAAACTGAACTGCTGTCTAGAAGACATCCTCCTAATGTCTTCAGTGTTGTTTAGATTTTGTAACCAAGCCAAGTATTTTAGTTGTCACTCTGCTCTTAAATGCCACTTGGAGCCATAAATAAGGTTCTTGCCCATGATTAAAGGACCCTTTGTTTTAAGGAATATTTATATCTTGAAGCATCTGGGGTTCCTATGAGCCAGTTACAAAGCGCAAAGCAAAAACCCTATGGGTCGCACAAACCCAAAACCATCCAGAAAGCTGCATTTACAAAACTGTTGCTACCATAGAATTGTTACTCATTTTAAACAGATTAGTTAAGGCAAGCTGGGCTTTTATTTTAAGAAATCCTGTTGTTAGATGCTAGCTGCCTTAGCTGGCTGGGACAGTTTTCCCGAGAGGAGAAACCCAAGCAGGTGACTCTGAAACAATGAACAAACCTCCACGGAGCTGCCATAACCCATCAGCACGGGTTGCTCCGCACACACAGATGCCTTCCTAGCATTAACACTCAGGGTTTTACAGCAGAAAGCAAAAATGACATTATTAAGGATTAGCGTTCAAGGACTTCTCAGGTTTTTATCCATCGGATTTAAGACAGGCTGGACTCCGGATTCTTTCCACGTTCATTTTACCGGAGCTCGGTGAGGCTAGTGATGCTCGACCGCTGCCGGGCCAGCGTACCAGCAGACAGAAGTACTGACTTTTATGAGGGTTACTGACTGAATTTTAGTAATGTTTATCCCTGGAACTTTTGGCACCAGAGCAGATATAAATTCCACCATCCTCAATTGGCGCCTTCAGCTGCCTTGCGAGGCTTGATGTTATTTCCCTTCCAGAGATTTTGCTTGTTTGTATATAAAACAATTCTTTGGCACACACCCAGCGGAGTTTACTGAGCTGCTGGCACCATTTCCTTTGTCAGCCTGTTTAAGGGGGGGTTTAAGCATCCACGGCCGCAGGAACCAATGGAGCAGAGCCCTCGGCAGGGTCTATAAATGCTTAAGGGTCCCCCCCATAGCCAGTGCTGATGGGCAGGCGGGCAGGGAAGCTGGGGTCCTGCTGCTGGGGAGAGCCCGGCCACCCTACCTGGCTGGGCTGGGAGCCCCACGCTGTTCCTCCCATGTGCCGGGGCTCTGGGGACAGGTCCAGGGGAACTGCACAGCAGCGGGATCGTGAGTGCAGACCGGCGAGGCCCATGCCCGTGCTTGGCAGCGCTCACGCAGCAGACCGCGGGCACGCACCGGCAGCGGGTGCTCACACAGCAGGAAGGGGAACAGCGCTCGTCCACGCCTCACTGCGCAACAAAATAAAGCGTTCAAAACTCTCATAATTAGGAGAACTGGCTTGCTGGGGGGAAATACGCGCTATTAAAACACTGCTCCGAGTACTGAAGTTTAGCTTAAATAAAGATACAGAGCTGCACTGCAATTCCGATTATGCGCAGGTGATGTGGGTTTAATGGATATGGGCATTTCACAGACAGCGCGCGCACTGCGCATTACTGTGCTTGTGGTAATTATCCCTTTTTCTTTTTAAGCAGCACATAAAATAGTCACATAAAGCTTGTGTAAATGTCGCGCAGGGAAGTTAGGACTCTTCATGGCAACCACGTCTCATCTGCTCCCGTTCTTGAAAAAGCCTCAGCTCCTCCCTGCTACGGGTAGCTATGGCACTCGCTACGCCCTGCTTGCTCGGATGTGACACCTCCGGCTTCGTGAAAAATAAAAAAGAGAATGAGCAGGTGATCAGGAATGACAGGTCTCAGTAAAGTTTATAACTAGAGCTTGAAGGTTGCCACATGGCCACAAAGTAAAGGTAGTGAATTGTATTAAAGAATCAACCCTTTCTATCCATTAATTGGTTGAAATAAAGTCACCATTTACCACCTGCTTCATTACTCTTTTTCTAATCTGACAACTAGGCTTTTATTTAGTCACTTTGATCAAAGGCTGCGAAGTGCCTTTATCTAGGCACTTCAGATAAAACCCCAAGCAGAAAGGCTACCCTAAATACTTGATATTGTCCAGCCAGCGCTGGCGACGGAAGCAGCGAGCGGAGCTGCCGTGGGGACCCTGTGCCACAGGGCCTGTGCACGCTCCCGGGGTAAGCTCCAGTTACCCACCCCAACAAAGAGCGTCAGGAGCTGGCAGGATCCTGAGCAATTACAGAATTACGGTGTGTTTTTTTCCAGCAGCTACGGAGCCAGGGCATGGCAGCAGCAAATAGGGGGTGGCAGCTTAAGGGCTGAAGTTTTAGGGGTAAAGAGTTCGGATGTGCAGATTCTTGCTATATCCTGACTCCTCCCCATCATCTTTGGGTAGTTTCTGCATTAACCATTTGTTACTGGTTACAACAGCAAAGCGCAAAGCAGTTTCTGTCCCATATGTTTGGCAGAATACGGTCAAGGCAACGCCACAGTTTATCGATTACGGTACGCCTTTCGGTGTAAGGGGAACGTAACTGCGTCTTATCAGGACAGAGCTGGCGACGACAGGCGTGCAATTGGTAATGAATGGCCCTGCCCCGCAGAGGGACCACACGCAGTAACGATGAGATGGCCGAGTCTGAACGAGCGCCTGGACAAAGGGGACAACGAGAGGTGAATCTCGAGCACGGCAGGGCAACTTCAACCTTCCCTTTTTTAATAGGCTGGAGACTGATATCCCTTCCCCTCTCTCACCCCTCTTCCTCCTTCATCAATGTCTTCTAGATGCGATTCTTCAAAACAGCTTTTGACAAAACAAGAGGAAAAGGTCACAGCAGTTAACGTCCTCCTCAATATGATCCTGTTTGAAGCAATGCACTTTTAGAAATTCCAAGATCAATTACTTCAACTTCAAATTCCCTAGTTCAAAATCCTGTGTCATGCCAAAAAATGTATTTACAGTAGCCATCCTATAATGGGCTTCTTGGCCATGCTTGGCTCAATGAAGCCCTGAAGGTTTGTACTCAGAAAACATTTAAAATATGTTTAAAACATGCTGAAAATACTAACTGTTCTACTAAAAGTTATTGCTATGACCAATAATAAGCAGCGTATTTGCCACTAAAAGCCTGAAGACTTCTAAGGTCTTGATAAAGAAATGCTGAGATCCCAGAGGGTTCCTCTGAAGGTCAGCGTGACAGAAACAACCAGAGACAAAGGGAGTAAAGACAGTTTGCCTTGACATAGTGGCAAAGTCTGGAGCAAAACTCCAAGCCCATCTGCAGGTTGTATGTTTGCCTATTTAAAATGAAATGACATTTAGCTAAAATCTGTACAGTTTCCATTACAGTGTCCACTTCCACAGGTGCCTGCAGCACTGGTGAAAGCAGGGGGATCTGCATGCCGGAGGTGTGCGCCTGCTGGGCTCCAGGAACACCAGGTTCCCCTCTACAACCTGCAAAAACCTCACTCTGAAGATTTTTATCTTGTTCCTCGGATCACCTCATGACCACAGGTACAGCCCGTTCCTAAAACGTTATACAGCGGACTGTCTTTCTAGGTATCCTTTATGCAGAGCATCATGTTTTGGAGGGAGGAAGAAGGAAAGAGAATCAGATCTCTCTTCAGCGTTAACAATAAGGAAATTTTTCCAAAGTTGCACATGAAATTTCAAGTTAGTGCCGCAATACCAAAATGTGCCCTTCTTGCAACTATACTGAAATCCACAAACTATAAGGACTTATTTTGAAAAGTATGCTCATCCCACATAACACAGGTCTGTAATGCGCTAGAGTCCACTTGTGACTGTACCACACTACCCGGTAAGCTCAAGTTTGCAACCATAAGGCCGGGGCAGTATTTGACCCCCCTCTCGCTGTCGATTACAGTAAAAAGAGCAATAGAAAATACATTTAGTAGCATAACAATGATGTTAAAAATACATACCAGTATATCCAGGCAGGCTGCTTTAAGCAGAGTTATCTGGTCTGCAATGGTCAAACTTGTAAAGCCTGGCAATCGCTTTGCAAATTCCACTATTTTAATAATGCACTTTGTTGCAAGTTCACTGAATTTGTCCCAAAGCCCAAGGTCCAGTCGAACCCGATGATCTGCGCTGGAGTTCTGGAAAGACAGACAGAAGGCACCATAAATCAACAACGTCTCTTTCAGTAAATGGTTTTCAAGGGAAAGAAACAACAACCGAGTATTCCTTCCAGAAGTACTTTCTATTAACATTCCAGGCATTTTCTGCAGCTTGCTGTTGGGATGATGCTGGTTTTAAACGTGGATTAATCGCCTGAAAATTCCTTGGATATTTCTCTGTTACTTATGATTGCAGAGGCCATCTGTACAAGGAATACAAATGAACTTAAACATTTCCAAATGCCACTATCATTATTCTTCCTTGCCACTATATAATAAGTGCATTGAGAGAGACAATTTACAGTTGTACCCCAGAAAATAGAAATGAACAGTGGAACAAGAATATCAGGTCCTCAGCTGGAAAAAGTAGCACAGTATTTGGAACATAGTTTCACATACTTAAGGTCTTAGCAAATTAGTTCTACTTAATTTATCTGCTCTGTGGCTCTGCAAGAGTTTTACAGCTTTCTCAAGCTACAGTCTCCCATGAATTAAAGAGTATTTCTTTACACGATGTTAGGAAAAACACCATGTGCACTGATGAATGCTATATGCTCATTTGACGGTGCATCCAACATATACCCTACCATCTGAAGTGTTACAAGGACATTCCAGCTACACCTTTCAGACACTGTTTCCATATATTCATGTATCTTAATCCAAAAGTCCGTAATTTGCTAGGATGCGTAGAAAATCTGTGTTAAGTTTGTGATTAAACTCGTGTTTTCATACATTCAGAATAACCACTTAACCCTTGAAAAAGTTCAACATGTCAGCCAAGAACCGGCTGACTCAAAAGTTGCTGTGATCTATCTGATGCTAGTTAGTCCAACAAAAGATGGTGTCACAGGGAAACCTGGTCAGTTGTTTCCAACCCACACGTGATTCCCATGGGGTGACGAAAAACAGGTGACAACAGCTCTGCAATACCTGAGGCACCTCTCCTCTCTCCTCACCATGCAGCATATTCCCATTTTGCCAGCACTTGATCCAATGCTGTTTGGGATGCTGTCAGCATGATGGCCTTCCCACTATTTCATGAGCCACCAAGTTTAGTGTGCGTTGCAGCTGCCTTCAGCATCTGGGCAACCTCTTCATTGCAAGAGGAATTTTACCTGTAAAAATATGCTGGTAATGAATCTGCAAAAGGTGCTGAGCTGCAACCACAGAAAAACAGAGGCAGAGTTTCTCTCTTCCATGTCTCATCTGAGGTTGCTGACTAACCAAGAAAAAGAGAGGCATCTCCAAAAAGAGGCCCACCCACTCCAGATAGGTACTTAAGGCAGGTAAGGGAAAATCCCCTCAGATGGTGGCATTCTCCCCAGCTGCAAGGGAAGCCGATGTGATTAGCTGCCTTAGTCTTAGCTGGCTGAAGTTAAAATGTTAAATTAACTTTTAAAATAAAGTTAAATGAGAGGAGTCTCAACCTAAAAGTCTAACAGACATGGCAGATAAAGAGCCATCGAAAAGCATTCAATTTACACCCATCGCACTTTCTTGGAGGAAACAACTCTAGTGACCCGGCCACCATCACTGCTGATGGCGAGGACGTCCACCTCCTCGGAAACCTCTGAAGCCCATCAGCTTATCAGCTTTCTTCGGTTCACAGGAAAGACACCGGGCCTGAAGAGGTCGACGAGGGGACGTGGGGCGAGCTCAGCTTGGCTGTGATGCTCTGCCACCCCCTCCCGGGGTTGTCTCTGCAGACGCCACGACCACGATCAGTCACGAAGGGAGAAGTCCTGACAGGTCCCAGAGGCACCGCCAGCCCGATGTTCACCCTGACTTGTAATAGGGTGGAGGTTCGAGCCGGTAATATTTACATTAGGCCCTTATTGCAAAAAATAAACGCCAACCATGCTGAACAGTTTGAAGGTGCATATGTGCTTTCCCCCGCTCCCCCTCTTTTTAAGGGATAAGAAATTAACTTCGTCATTTCTATTTGAATTTCTATTCTGGCAACTTCCTCTATTTTGTTTTGGTTTTTTAAATGACAGAAGAAAAGATAGGAGAAAATGTCTTTATAATCCTAAACCTAAAGAATAGCCTTCAAAATGGTCCAAAACCAATGGGTTAACAGTCATTGCAATGCCCTTTGAAACATTTCTTTCGGCTACTGGAGTATGCATCCTTCAGATTTATTTTATTTCATCCTCAAGGACCTTGGTGAAATACAGTACATTGGAGGAAAAATAAGATCAAGATGTGCAGTCATTCAGGCTGTAATTAAATTTAATAGGCAGTTTATCCAGTTCATAGAAAGATGGCATAGCAGAGAGCTACACAAAGCAGAGCCTAAAGCAGGAAATCATTTTACAATAGGGTATCCATCTGGAAAAAAAGACGTTGCATGAAACCAGCAAGTGTGAACGAAATCTTCATCAGTATCATATGAGGTTACTTTATCATGCTGCAGTACCGGCAACGGGAAGTTTGACATGTCTTCTATTAAGAGTAATGCACAGCCGTCTTAACAAATGTAAATCTAACTCACTATTATGCAAACTGAAGAGAAGGGGCAGTTAATAAAATACAAAATAACCGGGTGTTTTATTACGCCGGGTGCCAGATCCCTCAGCGTTGGAGCTAATGTGGTTTACACGTTATCTTTGCGATGCTACAAATGGAAAGAGTTTTAACATTTTATTTGGTAATGAATGTAGTCGCAAGCGTCACCGAAAATGGCTAGATTTTTAGCAGCATTTCTGAATATGTAAAACCAAACCTGACTCAGTATCAATGTATAGATTGAACAATAAAACACGGGGTTAATAAAATGCACGTTAGAAACAGAAACTCTGATTAAATTTGCCTGGGGATCTCCTCTAACCATGCTGTGAAAAAGATGCAGACGCTATGACTTTTCCTGAATATTTTACTGAAGCAGTTTTTTGGGTGTCTTTTCCAGGAGCAGTCTTGCATGTTTTTCAGGCCTTTGCACCAGTGCACATATGGTGGAACAATACTGTAATACACCCTAGTGGCATCTTTATCAGTGGAAAAGCCCAACCTTGCTATGAAATCCAATTAAACAGCCATTTTTGCCACATAAATTGATCCCATTTTTTCCATCATTTTTGTTTTTTCATTGCAGGCTGCTCTATCTCCACATTAACGATACAGGATGAGGTACTCGCAGAAACATACACAGTAGCAGAATCCCTACCGTCTTTAAAATCCACTTTACAAAGGAAACAAGGCTCACAGGGGCACTCTGCCCTAATCAGGAACACTTGCTATGCCTCTTTAGTAAAAGCAGCAATGTACTCCAGCTCCAGCGAGTTCACCGAGGACCACAGCACACACCTCTGCTCAGTCCCAGCATCAGGAGATAGACAGATATGTATATAATATACATATACATTCCTCTGCAATGGCACAGAACAATAGCCGTGTAACTTCTAAGCCCAGCACCTACAAAGGACAAAATGCCGCCGAGATGCAAAACCTCTTCGCATCCAGCCAGCCAAGAGCAACCTGGGAGAACCCGCAGCAAGGGTCCGCAGAGTCAAAATTATTTTCTGTTTTATCCTCCCTTTATCACAAGGCTGGATGTAACACAGCTGTAGACTTACAAATAATACCACTCTCGAGGGACAAGCAGTATAGTTACACTCAATTATACTATAAAGTATGACATCTCCAGAGAAATTACTAAGGCACTCTCTCTTACCTGGATGACAGTAATAAAATAGATCTATTTATGATGGACTTTTGAAATCCATTACGTTTAAACAGCTTGCTGATTCTCATCATCGGCAGAACTATACTTGCCACTGCCCACCAAATGCAACTGTTAAGTCAAATGACCCAAGGAATTTAATACAAGTCCTATTCTCCCATTATTTTAAGTGGACTTTTATTAACTATGCAAAGTATGGTAATTATTACAGATAGGGACACTTTTTCTTTTTAAAGAGCAGATGAATACAAAAAAAAAGGTAATTGAAAATGCTTCTCCAAAACCGTTTTTGAACAGGTAAAAATACACAATGGAGGAAAAAAAACACCATGTAACCCTTCCCTCTGGGAGATGCAGGCTGCAGTGCTCAAGAGCGAGAGGAGCCAGATACGCAAGCCAAATGTCTGAACAGATTTTTTTATGACTGTATCTCTGCAAGGTCTTTTTTTACTCTGCTCTCTTATACTTAAAACTCTTTGCTCTTTTTAGCAACAAACAAAATCATGTTTTAAATCAGCCTGAACGATCACGTAACCAAAGGCACGCAGGGGCCACACTTGCAGAACAGTTTCTTCTGTCCACCGTCTCCATTGGTACGCAAGTGCAAAGCTCATGAAATTCAAGTGAATCCACATCGATTCAATACACTCACTTCTCACCTCTTGCTTAAAAAATTAAATAAAAACCTCTAAGGTTACAAAAGCAATCTGTATGCTCCGCAGCGTGAGCACGCCACGCTTCATGACTGCTAGCCTGCAGAACTGGGCATAAAAGCAGGACTGGTGGCAATCTTCTACGCGTACTAGCTTGTTACTATCAAGAAAAGTAGAGTGGCATAGGCTTCTAGCTCCCCTTGGACTCAGCATTTAGAAAAAGGGCTGCGTGCTCCTTTTTTGTGACTTCTGGTCTCTATTTCAAATGTCTCAAAAGGAAATATTGCCTGAGCCCTGCTGTTTGACCAGCAGCTGGTGGTGTTGTCCAAGCACTGAAGCTGTGCTCCTCCCACCAGCACACCTTCCTCCTCCTGGATCCTCCGGGATCCTCCGCTGCTGCAGAGAGGCTTCTCCCCCATCCTGGGCCGATGGGCAGCTGGAGATGAGGGTGACCCTTACTCCAGCCCCAGCAGTACTCTGTCCCTTCCACAGCTGGGCACACACAGTGTTCATAAAAATGAGCTCTTAACACTGAATTCCTACCTAAAAAGCTGGAGTGGTCACCAGACCTTAGCTAGATGAGAGATTTAAATACTCTGCATTTCACACAGAGACTATGAGAATGCACCAAGACAACAGCATTTAGCACCGTCGCTATTAGTTTTGACACAGCTGTTGAAGGAAGCTGTATTGCTCTCAAAGATTCAAGGTAAGCCAAAAATAACTATTTCAGTATCATTTTGTTATTGCAACTTGTATAGTACCAAATCATGACAAAGCAGCAGAGACTTCAGCCACGTGCAGCTAACCGCTGTGGACTTCCAACCGGCCAACAATAAAAACAAGAAATCTCTTTCCCCACGCTGGCCTGAGATACAAATGACCAATATCCAGCCTCAGAGAGAGTGCGGTCAGGTCATGGTTACTTGGGACCCACAGACAGACCAGATTCATCTGTTCATTACTTGGATCCGGGTGCTCTCAGTAAGGGCTCTGAAATTCCAACAGGGACATAAACTCACCATGGGGGTCAGCAGGAACCCAAGGACGAAGGCATCAGTGGGGAGTGTGATATGCAACAAGACCCTCTCCAATTTCATCCACTTGTATCATTTCAAGAGCTAAAATATTAATGATCCTTAAGCATCCAATACATAATGCAAGCATATAGGAGCCTAGGTTCATCTTTCAACCCTCCAGGTTCTTTGGCAATTACCAGTACGAAGTACCGTCGCACCAACTGCAGTGCACTCTTCAAACTCAGAGGTAACGCAAAAGCACGTACCAACATGTTCACATTGGGAGGTATACCGATATATTGTTATTCTGGTATAGCCAGGCCATTTGCAAGGCAGCCTGTGAGCAATAAACTCTGGCACGCATACCAGCCTGGCTACGCGACCCAGCTGCGTACATATGATCACCTCTTCTCCAAGGCATAAACTCACTGTCTTTGAACTCGGAAGATTTTTTCACACTTGTTCAGAAGCGCTCTTGCGTTTGCAGCAGCGTGAGAGCCTGTTTGGAAGATTTTATTCACTCCAAGACGAGGATGCAACTGCACGTGCTGAGAGGAGGGGTGGAGGGCATTAACCCAGGAATTTCCTTGAAAAGACACACTATGAGTCCCACCGCCTCCAGCTTTGCCTTCCGTTATGTCACCAGCTGGCTGCTTTCGAGCTTCCAGCCTCGCGCGCTGCGCTAGTCCCTGGGGTCTGCCTGGGCAACATTCACCAGCACGCCTACGCTGACTGTTTTGACTACATCTCACCCAAGCAGGGCTAGCACCAGAGAAGCGTGCAGAGGACAGGCACCTTCCCCAGTACTAACCATTTTATGTCGGTCTCAAAACTAAATGTGAAAAATGTTTGTGAAAATACTTTCAGCAACGTGAAAAACATGCTTTTTTCTAACATCACACCATATACGTTTGCTTTTCTTGCACTTAAATACGTCTTACACCTAGACCTGAGAGTTTTGAACCTTGCACTTTGTAAATAGATGAGTATGCCATAAAATAGCACCCCGCTCGCTAGAACAGTCGATATTAATGCCACACAGGGATTTGCCTAGATCACTCTCTGAGAAATTTAACGTTTGTTTCAGTAGCAGAGCATTTACTCAAAACGGAGAGCAATCCAGTGAGAGAGGTATTTCACCTGGTGTCTGGGGCTTGGTCCCAGACCTCCAGCTGGGGCTGGAGCGCAAGGACCATGGAGGCAGGTGTCTCCTTGCCCCAGCCATGCCACTCCTGAACTCCTGGTCTCGGCAGCGGCCTTCTGCACATCCCTCTGAAACAGCCAGTGATGTTACAACCGACAGCAAGACCAGACCCAGCAAAGTCATACCTCTACTGACAAGACTCTGAAGATTACCTAACAGTTATTTTTTAGCATCACTTTTATTACTGCATTTGCAAACTTGACATTGAATTTTCTCTCTGAAATCAATAAATATCACTGACCTTCCCTGTATTTAGCAACATATATATGTATAGAAAAAAATTATTTCCCTGACTCATCCTCCGGAGAAATTCCCGCAGTACTGAACTTGATGGGTGGCTGATTTTTAATTTCTAAAAGCAGCAATAGTTTTTGCTGCTTTGTGGTATTTTAGTAGACTGGAAGAGGAATAAACTGCAAATAAGCATTTTGGAAACCAGTTTATTTAGACATTTCATATTTTCCTTGACCTTGGTAGCTTTGGGACTGTCACCAGTAATCCAGCAGCATTTAAAAACTCTCTACACCTGCAAAGTTGTAATCCGCTGACGCACAAGCAGAGATCACGTCTTTGGAAGCCAACAAATTTCTAATGAGTGATGGCATGTAATTGACTCGTGGACTCCAAGCTTGCCTCTTGCCTGGATTAATCCTTCAGACAGTCTCTCACAATACCGCTAAGTAATGATTACAGTTAAGTGCAATATCTCTTCTTCAGCGTCCATTTGCATGCATACCTGTGTTTTTTCATGGCTAAGGAGGTGCAAGGAGCGCATCCACTCCTGCATCTATTTGAAATGCCTGAAGCCTCCAATGCAAAACTCACGTCATCCAGGCATATCCAGAATGTACGTGTCACAAACCATACTCACTGTAGTGTATTTTCCCAGCTGGCAGAGCGAGGGGAAGGTTTCCTGGTGAGCTTTTCGGATCTTCTCAGTGAGATCATCCAACTCTGCTGTCATTTCATAGTTTTCTGTGGACTCTTGCTTTGAAGGTTCCTTCTTCTTTTTGTTCCTATCATTTCTGACGGCTGCAGAAAAAGCAGAGACACAGATCACATGTCGTTACTCACATCACCCCATGTTGCTTTTGCTGCTCTACTTCAAAACACTGCAAAATGCTTTTATTTCAAACATAAATTATTTTAAGTGAAGATAAAAATGTTACACGCACAGAGAATACTAACACAAGCTTAATTACTTAACTGTAAGAATTAAATTTAATGGATAATGATGAAACCAAACTTTCATAGGTGTTTGTTGTGGACATGCCATCGCACTCCCATAGCATCTACCTTCCAAGAAAGTCTACTGCAACTTCACATGCACTGTGTCTCAGTAACTTTGGGTGCGATTTTTTTCATTGTATCATTACAGCTGCACATGGTGAATGGCAAAGTCCTCTGCAGTAATGCAGTTGGTATTTTACTGGATGTGAACAACACTAAAAAAAGACAGCAACTGTCTCTCTTCTTAAATTTCTCAGTATGGAAGATAAAAAACCCCATACTAATACAAACTCCACCAAGCAAAAGTTATTTAAAGGGAAAGTTAAATGTGAAAACAGTAAATGAAAGAAGATGAAACACATTAAACTCAAGATCTGAAGATCAAAGGAGAAGCACAAACACTTGAAAGAGTAAAAATGGCAGTGAAACTATCTAAAGTTGCTTGCCATCTGCTCCTGCACTCTGATCAGCCTTCTACCTTCCCCCGGCCGTGGGGGATTACTGGAAATAAGCATTGTGCAGCACTCATGCTGTAACTGATTTCCCACATATTTGTGTTTTGTAATAAAATATGACAGCTGCTCCATCACCATGCTACTCTTTGTTCTTTTAATGAAAATAGCTTAATTTTACAAAGCATGCCCAGGAGATAAGTCTATGTCCACAGTATTGCCAGTACTTGTGAATTTTATCAAGAGGCTTGTTGTTAGCTAAAGCTAACGTCTTAAGCGTAACCAGATGCATAAGGCTTTACAACAAAGCCAAGCAAAATCAATCCCTCTCCCCAAAGACTCCGTGTCAATATTAAACACCCCGAAGACTAAATATTATTGGACAAATAAAACCAATCCTCACATTCACTCATGTTCAAAACCTTGTGATATTTAAAACAAGGTCCTAAACTCCTGAGGGTGTGGTGGTGGGTTTGGCACACGTGAGGATGGCCAGGAATTTTGGATGGCCAAAGATCTGCTGATTCTCATTTGTACTGTCCCACCCCAGAAAGCACATCTATCTGTGCCATAGGGAGGGAAGCACAGCAAAATGGGCAGATGCCCAAAGTCACCTCCATGCCAGCTGTTTTCCCCTGTAGGTTCCCCAGGCCCATCTCCATGTCTTCTGTGGTTGCTTCCTACATGCCTGTGAACCACAAATGATCATAAAGAGCAGACGAATGGTGAATGTTTCGGAAGGAAGAAGAGGTGTCAATCCAGTCTCACTTACAATATCTGTTCAAGAACGAATGACTCACAGTTGGATTCATTTACCTCTGGGTGTCCTTTCTGAGACAAAATGAAGAACAACATAGGAAAATAGTAGGGTGGGAAAGCAAAGTCAGGGGCATCTACAGAAATAATGTAATATGTGTAACAGAAAACAAGGGGTAGATGCAGTGAATACTGTTGCTCTTTCATGAGGCCATTAGGCACACACTCCATAAGAGTAACTGCTCTGGTTTTCTCACTAAAGGTTTGACTTTGCAACTGAGAGAACTCCAACCCCAATCTAGCCGATATTTTAAGGATGAACTTGACTTTAACTGTGTGAACAGACCCACGCTGAAGTCAGCTACGTGCTTTGCTAGATCAGGGCTGGGACACTGAGCACCCCACCAGACTAAAGCCTAACCTCGAACACCATCAATTCTGGTGTCTGGAGTAACACAGACTCAAAGGAGGCCAGGAAGGGTGGACTGAAAAAGTACCTTCTTGTGAAGGTTCAATGCTACCAGTGTAGTCAGGTTTAGGGGGGGTGGGTTGGATCCCCCCCACTTCCTTTTACAAATATTTCCCTAAAGCTAATGCTCTGATCTTTTCGCTGGACCCCAGGGCAGAGCGCAAGTACGGTCTCTTGCACTGAAAAAACATCCAGGACCGACACGTACGTCTCGAGTGCTCCAAACTGCCACCACACTCCAGAAGTAAATCCTAATCACTGCTGTACTTGGGAGATAAAAGAACCCCTTAGAAAATTATGTAAACTCCTACGCAACCGCAAAGAGCAATAAGCCTTTGTAATAAAGCCCCATTTACTTGTAGCTCTGCGAGCTGATTGACAGATTTGCCAAACAGGCGGCCTCAGCAACTATTTGTCTCAATAGCTTTGAACTCCTTGTGGAAGACAAACACGTTATTTAGGCCAGGCTTCGGAGCAGCTGCCAAGAGCTCCCAGAGACCAGGAGGTAACTCCGGCAGGAACTGCACCACGCTCCCGTGCTACCCTGGCACAGTTTCCCCTGCAGCTGTACCTGAAGTCCCTTCCCCTCCAAAGGCCACCAGCGGGGCAGCTGCTGGTCAGTCCACATCACCGAATCTTTCTTTTTGGGCGCAAATCACTAAAGAGTACGAAAGGGAGAGGTAACATGTCCTGAAAACTAGGAACACTTTGTTCACCGTTACCTTTTTTCTACGATTCCGATAGCCTTTATAATAAAATGATAATAGCCTTTATACTAAAATGATAAAACCCGAATAACATTTATCTTCTTGCTTTTTGTATACTTTTTATATTTCCTACATTTGCCTTCGCTAAGGCTGCATCAGACATGGCAGTGTTTCTATATTCCCTGTAAGATAACACAATAAAGTACTGACATACAACACCAGGCTCCAAAAATACAAAGAATTTCAGTAACGTTGAACTATTACGCAGATTTAACTACAACTGTAATTCCACAAAAAAAAGAAAAAAAAAAAAGAGAGAGAGAAAAAGATTAAGACAACACTATGTTTAAAAGAGTTAAATAAAAACATATAAACATACACATTTACCCAGTAAATTTAAAAGCCATCACTGCTCTGGGAACAGGAACTGTCACGCTGCATGTGGGAAGGGTTTCGGATTACAGCTTATGCTTTTATTACATAAATCACACCTTTTTGTATCTTGATCTTTACATGCATATGATCACATCAATCCCCAATGCAATTCCACTGCCTTTTAATGATGATATGCCAGTGATGAATCCATGTCACAGTTAATGCCACCGTAGAAAACTCAGGTTATGAATTTCATTACTTGTGCACTAAATACTGACTTGATGGCTGCATTGTTTAGGAGCTTCCGACAGGGGACAGTATGGAAGCTCTCTTGCCCCATGAGAAACACTGGAAGTCGAAAAAACTAAGAGAAAACAAGTAAGGTGGTGGTGTGGAGGAAGAGAACGAAAAAAGGTGTGTCTTGATATGTGAGGAAGCCACGTCTCGGCACTGCTTGGATGGCTGAGCGACGCACACCCACGCCTGAGCATGTCTGCTCCAATCCATCTTCCCATGACAGCTTCCCTGTCCCCTCTACACACACGCCAGGACTTGCGCTTCCACACCCAGAAACCCCCGGGCAGCCGCGGCAGGGTTCGTAAGCTGGCGAAGGCACTTTCTGTTGCCTTAGCTTTGAGGACCGGCCCCTACCCTCAACGTTCATCCCCCTAACCTGGTGGCAGAGGGGCTGAACATCGTCTCTTGTCCCATCCAGTCTGTTCTCCTCACCCCAGGTTTGCCACCGCTTTCCTTAGCCTCAGACACATCTGCCCACTTCTGCTGGAAGCGATGGGCAGGGCCCAAAAGCTGCAGGGAGGAAGGATGCATTTTTCAAGAAAAGCAGGGACTGCTGTAGATGAAACTAAGTATAGGAAAGACACAAACAGCTTCTCTCGGAGGACCCCAGCGCTCTCATTTAACAACCGCGCAGCAATTCTCCTGCTTGAGCGGGATCATTTCAAGCATGCTGTAATGCTGGGAATCGTCCAGTCTTAAACGCAAGCCCCTCAGGTCCACCAAACTTAGTCACCGCTTGGCCTGAGAAGAGTCTGGGATCTGGCCCAAGAGATTTAGGCAGTTTCTAGATAATCAGGTAAAATGATGGATAGCGAGTGTTCGTACTCTCCTTTGTTGAAGGTGGCACAAATGTCTCCGGGGAGGAGAACCTGCAGTTCGCAATGCTGTTTTTCCAATTACTTGCACAACCTGTACTTCCCCAGGTGCCCAGAAGATTGTTAGACAGCACCTTTCATATATTATAATGATTAATCAGCTATAAATTCATGACTTGAAATGCTATCATTGCAGTTTTGCTTCTCGGAGATCCCTGTGACCTTTGAAGAACTCTGTGTACTAGTTAACCGGTTTTGGTCCTGCAGTGACAACTACTAGTGTTTCCGGTTAGCTCGCATTCCTGTAAAACCACACTTCTCTTGTCCCTAAATATTTTGGAAGTTACTAGTTAAGCTAACAAATCTCAAAAGCACCATAAAGCACACACAGCAAGTCAGTAATTGCACAGCACTGGGCGCAAGGTAGGTTTTCAAAGACTCCTTTTGTTTGCGAACGCTGATGGGAAGAGAAATCAGAGGTGAGCTGAGGCGGGACGGCCGCAGACCTGCCAACTCTCCCCTCCGGGCAGAGGCTGGCTCTCCCGCCTGCTCTCCCGCACCTCGGGAAGCCATCTATCCCTTGCCGAACGCCAGGCAGCCTGGGCTGCCCAGCGTCGCAGGCAAACGGTGCCACATGCGGGCAGTGGGGCCGATGCTCAGCACTGGACCCAGGTCTTCCAGGAGCACCAAGCTGCTTGCTAGGGTGGAAACCCGCAAGTCTTGCACAGCTCCTTTACACCCTGACTTCTCCAATCCCGGCAGCAGCTGCTAAAAATTTCTAATTCTGTCAGAAGGTAGCAGCTGTGGACAATTTCAGTCAAATATGCAAAACGCTTACTTACTGCCACTGCCAAGTTTGATCCACCAGGATAAATGCCCCACGCGTCACCCTTCTCGCCATCACCCTTCAACAGACTGTGCTCGTGGTAACGAATGGCGGTCTGCAAGGACGTCTTTCGCAACAGTCACCCTGGAAAACCTCGAACCAAGGGAGACTTAGCACCCCCGATGCTGCTGCTGCTGACCCAGGCTCTCCAACGCCATGGACAGAGCCAGCACCCAGCTGCACATCACACGCAGCTCCCACGGCCGGGAGCTGGTGGAAGCGGGCACAGAGATGGGGGAGCTCCAAGGGGGCTGGTCTTCCCGGCTCCAACGTAAGAAAAGGAACAAAATAACCACCTTGAAAGCAACACAATCGCGCTTGACAAACTGACGCGCCACCAATTCAGAATGGTAAGACTCCTGTTCACATCTTAACAGCAATGCAATCGCAAGCCAAACACAGCATTGAAATATGCAGAACACCGGGTAGTTATAAACAGATTGGTTTTCCTAGGTCATGATTTCCAGATGAAAGCATGTTTTCTTTTCGGCAAAACTGCTCAGGCTTTAAAAAGAACAGGAAACTATGTTAAAACAAATTCCCATGCCAAAACCGAGCTTTGACATACGGAGAACGATTGGAGGCAAAGCACGTTTCAAACACAAAACTCATTTCTAATGGACAAAGCCAATAACAAGTACACAGTCATGTAAGGGGCTTCAAGTACAAAACTTGAACACACATTGAAACCTGCATATTTTGTAGCTGATTCAGAGAAATCAACCATGTCAGCTGTCGGGTACAATTGCCACAAGAAAACATCTCGAATTAAGTGAGATAGTATCTCCCTACAGACACGTATCAAAATTAACAGGAGCACACAGAAACAATCATGAAGAAATTTCATAAGCACCTGGCGCGCTATCATTTTTCCCCAGGCACAGAGCGAGCACGTATTATTACAGAATTCAAGCCTGCCCCTTGTTTCCTATTGAGAAATAATGTTCAGCTATGGCAAACGCGCCCCGACCAACGCTCCAGGAACCTCAGTTCAACAACAGGGGAAAACACCACAAATCCAGAGGACATCGTCCTGTCAGTTGCCTTCACGTACGCTGGCTCTTCTAGCCACTGGTGGTATTTTTTTTTTTTTTTTTTTTTTTGAGGAAGGTGAATCTGAACTCTGCCTTGCAGCTTTGTATTATTCATTACATAATTGCTATGTTTTATTAGAAATATGATCTATTATAACCTTGAATATGGTAGCTTAAATGACATTGAAAATTAGATTATTCTGATTATTAGAGAAGTGAGAAAGGTACTAAACATTTGTAAGGCTGATAATCAATCAGTGTATCCATCTGAGTGCAATAAAAATCAATCAGGAGCTAGTGCGTTTAAATCTAATTTTTTAAGCATGACATTTTCTTCTGAGTTTCTTTTTTAAATGTCACCCTCTTCTACAACAGTGATTGATTCTATCCCCAGGGACAGTTAACTCCAACTGTTTTATTCATTGCACTGAGCTCTTGTATCCACAGTCTTTTCTAAATATCAAATTAATGACAACAATAATATTTTCATCAAAACGTGAAATTCAGAAATACACATTAATGGAATCAAAACAGCAAGAAGCACGATAGTACGTTTAAATTGGTTCAAATACCAGGGGCCTTTTAACTAGCAAGCAGTGTATTTTAATGCAGAAAATGGTGGAATTCTGTGTCCCTCCAGTTCTCTTTTTTCCCCCCATAAAAGAAAAGGCCAAGGATTTGCTTGTTTAAAACATAATTCATTTAGAAATGTTTCAGTAGTGAACAATGAATCACTAGCTACAGGGAGTCTGTGAGTGATTACCTATGCCTCCAAAATAACCTTATTAGGCTATTGTAAGTATAGGGGAGACCTTTGATACGTATAGCCTAAGGGCCTCTATTTTTCCATTCATGCACAGGGGATTTATATGGTTATATCCTATTAAAACCGACGAAAGCAACACATCTCCCATTTATGTATGAGGATAACTGCGGGGTTAATATATCAGGAACTGAGTTATAAGAACAGGTTTCATTATATGAATGAATGATACAAATGGATGCTCTACGGCTTTATTTAACTGGCCTGAAACTTGATCTGTGGTTTCAAGGATTCTATCAGCCTGAAAATTTTATTTTTTACATGAAATTTGGCACCTGCTATTGTCACATCCCTGAAATATTAGTAGACGGAATCAGCAAAAAAGGAGTTTCTAGTCCCTTGAAGAAAAACAGTACTCACTGAACTCAGACGTGGGACTGAAACTGGAAAGCCAGTGCAGAACAACAGGCTGAGAAAAATACCCCTTGAAGATAGCTGAAAGGTATGGCTTTGGTATTCTTTTTTTTTTAATTTATTTTCAATTATTATTTTTATTATTTCACTTTACTGTCATTTAAGAGAAAAGATTTTTTTTCTCTTTTTTATTTTATGACATCCAGAAGCAAAACCAGCAGCTATCACACTTGGAATATCTAGAACTGGCAAGCCAAGACCCAAAAACTCTGCCAAAGGAAAAAAAAAATGTCCTAGAGGTGGATTTGGCTTGAATGTTGCAGAAGGCTCCATAAAGCACTTCAGCAAGGAAAAAAAATCCCCAAAGTCTATAAGCTGATTCCAGGTGTATGAATATACAGCTAATGCTTACCTGTATACTGACTATAGTATTTCAGGACCGGTTCAAGTTGTGCAGAACATGCCAAACATGGTAACAAAATCAGGACTCCAGAAATACAAATGAAGCCCCCCACCCCCATCCCAACACCCTCCCTCCACCCGCCCCTAAAACCAGATCCTAAGAACAATTGAGAAATTAAGAGGTTGTAAAAAAACAGAAGGACAGAAAACAAATGGAACAAAATTAGAAGAAAATGCGTTTTGCGGCATGTGGCAGAAGAGACAGCAAGAGGAGCAGCTGAGTCAGAGCCAGGATGTACAGGGCACAGCAGCTCTACCAGGGGCTGAACCGAAAGCAGACTCCTTGGTCTCCCTTACCATCTCCCTACATATTGCAGCCAAAGTAGGCGGAGAGATGCGATTATACATTTAATGAGAAACTGTTTAAATAGCATTTGCCCTGTGATTTCCATTTTCAGAGTGCTTTAATGTCATCAACTAATTGCCAGTGTGAAATAGAATAATCCACATACTCTTAGCAGCTGACACTTAAAGAGCCACTGAAGGTTGCTAGCATTAACAATTGCAGGCAGAATAAATCACTAATGTTTCCTGTGAAGGCCCACCAACATATCTGCAATGGAAATAGCCTAGCCATACCCATCGACTAAGACAAAATTTACTCACTGATATGTTTCCATCTGTATTTCACATAGGCATCACCTCAAGTTACTTAATATAGCCAGAAATTCCCATCTGCAAGATGGAGCATCTCTATAGGCAGGTCCCACAATGTCCCCGTGCATCTTGCGCTGCTGTTGAATTAATCTACACATCTGTCATTCCCTCCTCATTCATGCCCTGCCCCATCTCTCTCAGTATTCTGTATGAAATCAGTTGCTTCCTTACTCTAAATGTAAAACCAGCAATTTTTATTAAGATCTGCCATGCCACCTGCAACAGGTCTGCAGAGTAATAGCATCACCCGGTGGATATTGCCAGTCGTCCCTTTCCCTGCTCAGTGCAGGAATGGGAAGGAGCTTTGGGAATCAATCACTCCATCCAGGGAGGTTTCCCAAACTCACAGGGCTTCTGCTGGTAACCCACTGTGAAGCGTCAGCCTACGGCAGAATCCCATGAAACTAAACCCCTCAGGGACACAAAGTATTGTGCTTACTATCTACTGTTTCGGCTGCCAAAATCCCAGTGGATTTACTAGTAACTTCTGTGGCAGTCTAGATAAAATTCTGCATACAGCTGGTTAAACTGAAATACTCTGGGGACAGGAGGACGGCTTTTCTGGAATTGCAGTGTCTTAACACATTAGCTAAAAATACACAAGACCACAAACACAATGTGATTATTCTTTCTCTTCCTCACAGCTGAAGTGACCAAGCACATATACAGCAGTTTAAAAACACTTCTAAATACTCAGCCTGAAATTAAATTTCTATTAAGCTATAGTGCATTTGTTTTACCATAGGCTGGGTAAAGAAAAAATCCCTAAATTTCAAACTCTGAACTTTCAGTCAGAAATCACTAAGAGGCCATTAAATCTGTCTCATCCGATTTCAGCTGTTGAAGTGCCCTTTTGAGCTACCTTCTCAAAGCAACTGCCCTTTTGAGCTAGAATCTTGAAGCCTGGTATACTAACTCTTTATGGGTAACTGATTACAGGTAAAAATATCCTGAACCTGACCTTTCTCTTCAGGGTCACCAAAAGGTAAATCAGTCTACTCATCTACAGGTATTACATTAATTTCTCTTAAGAGACAGTCATGGTAGTACGATGCCTCGCAACCAGGAGAAGCTGGGGTTATCCAAAGTCATCAATTCAATTTGTTGGGCATTATCCAGGACTGTTGATGGCCAGGGAAGTGCACAGCTATAAACTAAGACCAGACACTGCACTCTATTCCTGCCCGCTGCCTGGCCTCACTGTAGCACTTCGTACACTTCAACCTGCTGCGGCTATTTTATTTCTCATCCTAACATGCACAGAGGAAAAGAACATGACTTGCTTTTTACTTAAGTGAAAAGCTACCTACCAAGACAAATTGCAACCTCTTTCTTGACAATGCCATTAACAGACTCCTTCAACAAAACAACTTTCCATGATAAGCACATTCATTCAATGTAATGAATGAGTCTCAGCCACGGGACAAGTACTGATTACGTACGATAAAACTGACTTTATGGGACAGCAAATGGAAGGGCTACAAAAAAAGGAGGTGAGCTGGAAGACCCCTTCCCTTTGTTCACGCGTGGCCGCTCAGTACCCAGGGCAATGGCTCCCCAGAAGGAAGAACAGAAGTTCAGGAGCAATACCAAGACGGCACACCACCTGCATTTCTCCCTTTTATTATGGCTGGTTTCATGCAGTGAATGCAGTTTGGCTTTCCCCAAACAGAGTTCAATCCTATGTTATTTACCAGAATTAAAAAAAACAGGCCAACTTATCACCACTGCTGGTTTTGTCTTGCAGTGGTGCTACTCCACTGATCACAGCAGAGTCTTATTAGTGTAAAACTACAGTAGCGTAGTGGGAGATCAGGTCTAATATCTGTATCTGCAGATGGATAACACCGCATTCATACCTAAGTTTCATTTCTTTGTTTTGCCCCCAAGGCTAAATTTCACATTTGTACCTCCTGGTGCCTTGTGCAATTGTGTAAAGGTGCATTTAGCGAGAGAGCTGCCAACTGACAACACATCTGAAGAGGCTTGCGTGCGCGGTGTACTTCATCAAGCACAAAGAACACATTGCCTCCTGCAACCGTAAATTGAGCTCATGAAGGCGGAGGAACAGTTGTTCCCAGCGCGTTTTAAGAAAGGGAGCCGTAGTCTTGAATCGCAGTGTTAGCCTGCGTTACAGCCTCAGCAGCTTGCAGCCCTGGCCTCCCACTAGGCCAGGGATAATAAAAGCAAAGAAATAGCTCAGCTTCTATTTACCTATTCCTCGGAAGCTAACATGGAAAACACGCCGTTATGAACTTAAACAAATTCCTTCCTAAGGACAAAGGCTTGTTGATACTCCTACTACTAAAAAGAAAAATAAATAAAATTAAGAGCAGGAGGTTATTTTCAGCTCTCAAGGTGCCAGGGCTGGCCCCCGAAGTGGTGGGCTGGGGACACAAAAGTCTGCGGCCCCACAGCCATGCTCAACCTCCCCGCCCGGGCTCCCCTCCCGGCTGGCTGGAGCTGCCCTCGAACAACCTGCTCCGCCAGAAGAGGCAGCCCAGGAGCAAGAGAAGGAAAGAACTGTATTACTTAACCAGGTGGACCTAAAAGCACCAGAAGATCAGCCAAAAAAGTTTACCGTTTAAGCCTCACTCCGATGTGCGGTCCAACGCAGCTGGCGGGCATGCATCTGCACCTGCCAGTGGGCTTGGTCTGCAGCTGGGTCAGACTTTTTAATTAACAGTGCCTGTCATTAAAACTGTTTTGCCATAATACTAAAAGAAACGATTCATCAAACAGTAAAATAACATGCTCAAACAATACTACTGCATCTCACTGCATTTTAGCGTGTTGTTTACTTCCTTTCTCTTCCCAAAAGCTGAGCAATCAGAATAAACAATCTGCAAATTTGTTGTTGGGGTGGAGTACTTTTTTTTTTTTTTTTTTTTGAGATTACGTCGTCCTTTTTTCACAAACTGTAACCTAAGGAGAAAGAAAAGAGGGAGGTCAGAGGACTTCTTTTTCTTTCCATATGCAGGATTTCGGGAAGGCCACGCGGAGCCAGCCAGCAGGCTCCAGGAGTGCCAGGCTGGCAATGTCACCAGATTCCTGTAAAAGCCCTGCTGAAGCTGGCTGCTGACACAGGCAAACAAGTTTATTCACTTTCAGCTTTAGCATCCCACTGCCCAGCCTGAAACGTTACACTGGCAAGCTGAAGCACTTGAAATGCTCTGCCTCCCAGGTTTTCCTTCGGGCAGGACGTCCCTTTCTGCCTGTGCATGGCATAACTCGGCACTGAGCCCCAGCGGGGCTTAACCTCCAGCAGTCGAAGCCCCAGCTCACGCCCAGGATCTCTGTGCCTGGGATAGCAGCAGGCTTTAACATGACTCTTCAAAGCAAAAAGTGCTTGGGAGACAAAGGCTATTGCTTGTGTGTTTAATAAACACTGCTCCATCCATAATTCACGTGTAGAAATACTGCTTTTCATCTATTAACGCAGGCTCTCCGGCCATTCGTACTCTTGCTTTATGTAGTGGCAGAAGCATCATGGCATTACGGGGTTGAATTCCCTTAACACACCTGCAGCAACCTCAGCTGTTTCAGCACTCACGTTATGACATGAATCACTCCACAAGCCTGCACCTAATTATCAGACTGTCTATTTTGATATATTTTATCTTTTATGTACAATGCCAAAGAAGTTTTTTAAAATACGTTCCAACTACTCTTTCATTTAAAAAAAAAAATTGCTTTCTTGTCTGGGACTTAAGTTCTGAAATAGCAGGCGTAAGTGGACCAGATTATTCAAAAAAGAAGGCGTGCTAGTAACTACAGGACTGGCTTAAAGAGCTTAATTCTGCCAGACAGGGTCAAGCAGCATCAAATCCTGATTTCTCCATAAGATCTTTTAAATATCCCCAGCAAAGCCAGCACATAACCTTTTTACATTAAGTGCTTTCACAGTACACCAGACCAGCCTGATGTAGTGATCATACAAGGAGCAAAGCAGACAGATACTTGTTTCCAGGAAACAGCAAGATACTAAAAAAAGCAGCCTTTTTATTGTTGATTTGAAATCAAAGTGATTATTGAGGCCTCTGCAACTTCCAGCACAAGACTTACTGCACACAAGGGAGTTCATTTTGAGAAGGCAAACAGGCAGCAGGTCATCACAGAGTTAACTCAATAAAATAATAATTTCTACTTGGATAAACTGACCTAGTTTTCCCAGACTTCTCTATGAAAACAAAGGATGCAACTTGGACATGAGATGACGTCTGAAAGGGAAGCTAAGGGCTGGGCAAGAAGTCTGCATTCAACACACAGCTGGTCCTTAACTAAATGAGGGTGCTGGTCCCCAGTTGACATTACAAAAGACTACCCAGCTGAGGATTAACTGGCATTACTAGTGGTTTCTATCCCCATCTTATCTTATTGATGCCGATGACAAATCTTTCATGTCCTTCAACACGTGGGATTGGGCCCCGAACTCATCGTACGCAGGTTCGGTACCTCCTTCCAGCTAGGATGGTCTTCTCCACGACTGCAGCAAGTGCCTGATGCAAGACGTGCTTACAGAAGGCTGTTTATGAGGTCCTCGTGATATTGTTCCTGGGCTACAACCCCCATGGGAAGCACTGGCTGAAAACTCAGATTTCCAAAAGCAGAGCTTTATTCAGTTCCTGAAAGAGCCGATGAACACCCAACTCCCCAACCAGCTGCAGGACTGCCCCAGAGCCCCAGGCCATGTGGCAGGCACGGCGCAGGCAAGTCCGCCAGGGCCTGGGGCGTACGGTGGGGAGGGCAGGAACCGACAAGGATCCTTGACGGCCCCCCTCGTAATTGACCCCGAGATTTTGCAAATCTGAACGCAACACGACGCCGACAACTCTGCATTTTGGGATTCAACCCAGTGTTATTTTTCAGTGAAGCTCTGTTGTGCTGGAACACCTCCAACCAGCTCAAGTTAAACAATTTGCCCAGAGAAAATGCTCGATGAAGGGGAAACATAAAAGTATGCGCAGAAAGAGGCCTGACTCCCTCTCTTTTCTATTCCATCACACAGCATTAGAGATTAAATACTCATTAAAAACATATATAATAAACTGTTAAGACAGGATACCTAGTGATTCCTCTTAATTGCCTTATTCTTCCCACACCTTGGTTTCTAGAGAATATTTTTAAATGTTCCTCCTCCATTACTGCAAGGCCCATTTACCATAGGGTTATCTCCCCACCTCGTCCCCCCAGCCAAGAAAGAAGACCCCAAAACTCATGGGGGTTAATACTGCGTACCCTGTGGGAGGCAGCTGATGTATCTGTATGGTTTTATATATGTTCACACCTTGCCATGCTTAAATTCTAGTAGGAAAAATGTTCCTAATAAACATATGAAATAGCTGTAACTGACTTGGAAAACAACAGGAAAAGTTGCCAAGAGAAAACTTTGACTCTCTCTTTAAGACAAGCAGGATTTAAGCCTTCTGCGGAATTAAAGTAATAAAATATTTCTGCTTATCCTCTTCTCTCCCCGTGTACTTTTCACTTTATTATGGGACAGGGCTGAATATAACAGGGTTTCTTTTTCTTAATAACAACTATCCTCTTGCTCTTATTTGATCTCTTTTTTATTATTTGCACTCCTCTTCAATTTAAAATTATTTTCTGGATGTTCTGATTTAGTAGCAGCATTAACCTGAAGAGGCATCCAAAGAGGGGAAAAAAAAAAGTGTGCATTGAGGTTCTCTTCCAAATTACAGAAAGGGGCAAATGGACCATCCTCCTTGTAGAAAAATGCCATCAAAAGGCTCTTCTGAACTAACAGTTCTCCATGTCACTTGTTACAGGGATCTGGACTGTATGGGTTTGATCCCTGAGCTCCTCAATGGGATAACCAGACAGCATGGCACTGTACAACGTGGGCTACGAGACCAAACATACACTGAGCTCTGGACTTCCACACCCGTCTTCATGAGACATCTAATCTGAAATACAAGAGCCCTGGCTTGCTCCCTGCCCAACAGAGGCAGACCAATATTGTCAGAGGAACTCAATCTTCACTAAATCTAATGCTCCGTCTTCCAGTATCAACGATTATTCTGTATCAGAAAAAAACCATATTGATGAAATTTCAGAAGTGACACTTTTTTTCAGTGGCTCTTTCCTGTTGTCTCTCCACTAGAACCAAAACAAACTGTGTCACAGGTCACCTAGAAGAAGTGTTATGGCAAGAAAAACAGGGGTAAGACAGTCCTTGTATGTAAGGAGCAGCTCACACAGTTATGGTGCAGGCAGGGATGCTGAACACACAAGGTGCAGCAGTTCATCCCATAAGGATGTTCATTTACTGCTGATTTGTCTTCCCGGGCTGATGCCTCCTCTACTGATGCCTCTAGGTTACAAAATGGCTAAAACCCATGCAGTGCCAATTTTGGTCTTCTTGAGATATAGAAAAAACTCTCATGTATTAGCCAAAATAAACATCTCCTACTTAATTTTTAAAATTATAAAAAATAAATTTCAATCTTTACTCTGCCACTGGAACATCCTCTAAAAGTACACAACATATGAAAGCAAGAAAAAGTACTACACTTCATAAGAGTGCACGTAACTTGTAGATTCTTTGAAATGTAATACTACTCCCCATAAAATCCTGCAATTCCTGGCAATTTCCATTTTTTCCACCTCTCTTACATTGTGTTACTATTTCCATAATGCAAACTGTAACCAGCTAGTTGGGAGTTAAAATAAAAACAAGGAAACCAGAACTTTTTTTCAGGAGAGATGGGAAGAAGCAAAGGATTTTCAGCAGCACCCATTGCACCAGGGCTGACTGACAGTGGGAAACCTGCTAATGATGGAAATAGGAGGAGACAGCAGGTGAAAACAGTGTCTCTGGATTGACCAGTGAGTCAAGGAATGATGACCTCTCCCACTCCTTCAACCACACGGTGATGTCTTCACCAAAACTCTCTGTTGCTGCCAAGGGACTAAAGCACATCTCTGTGCCAGAGAGGCAGTAACCTGGCACCCCTGAGCCATTTGATGAATTGCATGTGTGCCCGCTGCTATAGGAGAGAGTGCAGTGATGCCTGCAGCGTTTATAAAAAGCTTTCCCTTATCTTCCAGTATCATTCAATTTAGTATTTCTGTTTGTGATGTTTTAATCCACCCTCACTGCTAAGTTCTCCTATTTAATTTAATACTTTCTTTTCAGGCTCTCAGGTTTTATGGTTAAGTGTTTCCCAGGTTTAAATACACCGAGTTCTGCCTCCAAGAAAACACCGACGGTGGAGCATCGACCTACTTAACATTGGGAAAAAACAATCCCAAATGCAAAATGCATGACGCTATCTGCTAGTAATCCCTCTTCCCACAAGTTTAAAGATGAAAAATGTTTAAAAAGATAATGTATTGAAAATGATACAAATGTAATACGCTTTGTTAGTCTGTCATTTTAAATGGTTTGTAAAGTCCTCCCTCAGAGGATTGGACTTAAATCATTCATTAACTTGAAGCTGATTGCTTTGTCCTGGAAAGGGGGAAGAACATGGATTTCTCAGATGTAACCCAATTTCCTAACAGAAACAAAAACAACCTGATGAAATTCCATTACCGAAACCATCTATCGCACCCCAAGCGGAAGCGTAAATAAGTTAATTACAAAATGAGCTGTCAGCAAAATCTAACTTTATGGAGAGTTCTTAAATTAACATTTCACTTGCTTAAAAGTTTAAAGAAAGAAAGAAAGAAAGAAAAGTAGGTCAGCATGTTTCCCCAGCATGTCTTTCTGACTCCATTAAAACTGTCTGTCAGATGACTAACCATGCCTGTAATCCAACTAAAAGCATGTTTGCTTTCTGTTGCACTTTTTGCCAGGGGAAAGGAAGAATTCCACTTAGCTTTTAACTCTGAAATTCAGGTGAATGTCTCCAAAAGTCAGATAATTTCCTCACATTTACTTACCAAATCCGTTTATATCAACAACATGCAACTGGTTATGGATGCACGGCACTGAGAAATGATCCCACAGCTGATTAAATGCCTATCAGCCGCAGGCACCGCCTGTAGGGCTTTAAGCTACAACTTGTTAAAGTCAGCTTTCAGAGCCGTCGTCTGAGTGACAGACTTTTCATAAGACTTAGATTTAAAAATTTAAGAGCTTTCAGAAACATGCAAACATGCGAACAAGTACTGGAGTAAGGTGAGATGGGGCAAAACCATTGCTGTTCACTTTGGGCCAAAGGAAATTAAAAATCCCAACGCCCTATGATCTCTCTTTTTCCTTTCATTAGTATTAACAGCCGAGTGTTATTTAAGGCAGGATAGAAAGGGAGTTATTTCTACTGCTTGTATACCATCTAACTTTAAAAAATCCTGTACACTTTCCATGCAAGAGCTGAAGAACTGGAGATTAACTGTTCCAATGTATTTTAAATTGAGCATGTGATACCAAGTCAAACTACAAACAAATCGATGCTATTTTTAGAGCACAGTCCTAGGGCCAGCATCCCAGCAGGAGGAGCTGCAACATGTCAGCCGGCTTATCACAGGCATGGCAATGGAAAACTCCCTCTGCTATAACAATTCATACAGTGGATGAAAGCAAGCCGTAAGAGCCTGACAGCAGCAGAGAGAAATCCATGTCCTCATCTACTTATGTAGAGATCTTCCTAAACCATCTTTGAGAGATTACTGGTTTCCGAGCGCCTGCTTTCTATCTTCCACACCATCAGCACAGGAGTTGCTCTCCACAGAGAGAGGCCAGCATCAGCTTTGTTTCTTTGCCTTCTGCAGAGGCACCTATCCTATGCAAGACCATCTCCAGTAAAGCAATCACCAGGAAAACAAAGAAGTAGGTTTGCAGATATAAACCATCAGGAAGATGTACGTGTTCTCACATATGTTTCTTCTAAGGGGAAGGACCAAATACGTGTCTCCTCTGATACCGAGTCCTTCAGGCACATTGAGGTTGCTGCAGTTCAGACTTCCCAGAACTCTTGGGAACAATTTACTGCATTTCTCATGAACCTTGGCTACTGTAGATAACATTTTCAGGTTGGCCTGACAACCAAATAAGCCATGTTTAGCTTCAAGGCTCAGGACACTGGCAATTTGCTCGTTCCCAGACTGATACTTATCTCATCGACATTTCTCCATCCTTCCAATTCAACATCCCAAAATTAAAAAAAGCTTTCAAAGGGAGAAAAAAGATAGCAGTGAAACCACAAGGTGCCAGTAGAGAAAGCTCAACCCGCATGGCACAATGGCAATCAGGAGAAAGAGATGTGTCAAGGATGCCCCGTGCCCCCATACAAGAAAATGATCCGAATGAGGAATACGAAGCAGTGAACTGAGTGCATAAAGGAAGAATGGAAGCTCTGAAACAAAGCTTTTGAGGTCATGGGATTGGGGTCTCAGCAGTTATGTCTGCATGACCAAGCAAGCGTGGCCTCAGCCCCGTGCTTTGGAGCACATAGACTGGGCAGGGATAGGCTACCTCCAGATTTCCCATCTGCTCTTACAGCAGCATTGCCCAGCACAGCACAAGGCAGAAAGGATAACCCAGGGTTTGGCCTGCTGCGAAAGCAGTTGGGATACTAAATTCAAGAAGAGGCAAAGGCTACTTGCAGTGGCAACATGAATGCATAGAGCCAGTGTCTTTATAAGTACAATCTGGAATAATGCTATAACCCCCCCACAGATGCCCCAAAACCAAAGTGGGGGACAAGAAATAACAGAAAAAGGCCATAGAAACAGCCAGATCCATGTTAAGAAGCAGCTTTGTAAGAGATACCTGTCCCAAACACCTTTTACTGGGAAACTGACTGAAGAAAGCACATGATGATTCTTAAAAAAACCCAAAGGTATGAAATGAAAAAATGGGAAGTTCTGCCTGTGTCAGTGCCACTAACTGTCCTCACGGAAGAGCCAGACCTCCGGAGGAGGTGGCATGTGGCAGGACTGCCACAGAAACCTGAGCTGCTAGCATCAACAGACAGGCATTAGCCACTCCATAGGCTCTGACGAAATGTGCTCCCTTAAAATAAGAAAGGGTTCAATCAAGTCTGAGGACTTTGCTAGAGCCACTGTACAGTAACACATACTTCTCTGGAGTGTGCTGCAGGTCTAAGTAGAAATTAGACTGTATGTGTGTTACATCTTTCACTGGCTCTAGTTATCTCTGAGTTTCACCTATAATGAAAGAAAAGTTACTTGTACAAAGACTCTGTACCACTCAGCTGAATTTCTTCCACAGGACAAGATCAACAGGCGTTCAGAAAGTCCACTAACATCTAATTGACACTTCTTCCATTCTTAAAGCACATCTCTTTCAGAGCATGGTCAGGTACTGCAGTACAAATGATTAGCATAATAACTTTAGAAGTGTCACAACTTTAATAAAACACCTTGTTAAGCAAAAACGTAAGAAAGGCACATTTACAGTCACCAAGGACTAGGATTGATGGATGCAGACAAAGGCTGCAGAGAGCACACGAGCCCTGGTAACTTCTGCCAGGATCCGTGTTGTCATAGAGACAGCAGAGAGCGATGAAAAGTTCACCACGGTAGCTATACCTTAGTGAATAAGTCTTAATGTAACTTCCAGCTGAGGACATGTAATCAATCTCTGTATGAGCTTATTGAAGGAATTCCCTTTATGCTTACTCAGTCCTCAAGAGCCCAAAATGAGGGAAAAGGTTTTAAAGTATATATATTTTACTACTTTAGAAGACAAGCCAAGGCCTAGTGCTTCTTTTGGATTAAGTTGAGGGGAGAGAGATAACTGGGGTTTTTTGAACAAGAAATGACATAGAACATGAAAAACTTGATAAAGACATGAAAAAAAAAAAAAAAGGATGGAAAGAGTAATTCTAGGGCAGCCTGGCAAGATTGGCCATGTTCAATGGTGTCTCCCCCTTCCCCTAGATACTTTTCCCACGGAGGTGGCTGCAGCCCTGGCATCATACTGCTGCTCTTCTCCCATTGGGCTCAATCACCTCTTTCCCTCTTACACTGGAAAAAGCAGGAGTTTGCCTGCTCTCCCTTCCTCTCCGTGCCTTTCGCCCGGCGTCTCCCTCCCCAGTGGCATTCAACCCCTGGTTTATCTTCCCGCAGGGTAGCAGCACCCCCTGACCCTTCCCGGGTCCCTGCTCTGGGCTCAGTCCCACCACTTGGGAGGTACGGGATGCTGGAGCCGACAACAAGCAACGCAGAAACTGTGCCAGGAGTTGTTTATTGGCCAGGGTCTTCAATTCTTAGCTTACACAATTACGGGTTTTCTATGCAAGAAAGGGGAAAAAAAAATATTTGCAACACTAGCGTTTTACGGTTTAAAGTAACAGCTATTTGCGTAATGCCTAAAAGGCAATGAACAGAAGAAAAAGAGAACCTTAGGACGCTATTCATACTTTTCCCTAACATTTTAGGATATAAAGATCAGACTAATTAACAAACAGTCTTGAGTTGAGCAGGGTTCACTAATCACGATCTGCTTGAGGAATCAGGAGAGAATTTACTTAGCTGCATCACAAAAGGTGCCAATAAATTGTTCAGCTGGAGAGTTAACATAATAAAAAAAATCATTTTTTATGTTATTTTCTTTAGCAGTTTATTAATTGCTGCCTGAAATACTTTTCTGAAACACAACGAGCTGCAAATGAATTCATGGGCTATTAATCTGCTGTACATGGCACTGGAGGGAAAGCTCATTAGGTGAGTTGATGCAATTACTGCTATTACATAACCATCTTCACAGAACATAGAGTAAATTATGAATAATAACATTCAATCTAAGTTGCTCCTTTAAACATTAAAGCTGGCAAGTGAAAGCTATGCAAAATCAGGGGGAAAGGCTAGAACACAAAAGAGGCAGACCCCAAAAGGAGAAAAGAAAAGCAGATCTACTTCTCTGAAGACACCAAACCGATATGAAATGCAAGAGATGTTTGTTTAACCGTGGGAAACAATGAGCAACAAGTACAACTCAGTTCTCTACAAGAGAATTTTAATTGTATATAAATCATTTTCAGCCACCCAGCATAACAAAGTGTGCATTATCTCTGGCAGAGGACAGACTGACGCTAGAACGCTGTGGTTTTTGTAGCAGGAAGACCCTTCATGTTGGCTTTGCTCTCATCTTAAAAAATCTCCCCATCAGTGATACTGAGTGTTTGGCATTAGCTTTTAAAAGTACCCAATTTCTCAGCCTGAAAAAATAAACACACGCATTCCTATCTGATCAGCAACTGAAAAAAATCGCCAATCCAACCTTAATGAACAAAATGAAAAAACTGTGATCTGTATGGTTTGGGCACAGTTTCCCCACCATCTGTATACTCAAATTCTTGATTTCATTGGTATTTTCACAGTTTACATCTTTCACCTTCAAAGCACCTACAATACAAGGTCTCCCAGCCCCTGTAAAACCACTTATTATTTTTACCTCTCAAGATAGGAAAGCTAGTCTGATCAGCTTGTAGTGTTTAGAGAGAGGAATTAGTCCCAGAACAGAATTCAGGGTTTTGTGATTTCCACTCTGGTATTTAGCTCGTGCCTCTCGAGAAAGCAAGGCAAGTCAGCAGGCAAGGCAACTACATTGGAATTTTTGAAAAAGCCCCCAGCCACTGTGTGGTATTTAGGCATCTAGTTAAAAATCTAGCCCCTAGCAAAGCAGAAACAATTCTTAAATCCAGTACTTTCTGCTGGCTAAAAGAATAAAAAACCCCAGTTCAGTTCTGAGTAAAAGCATCTAAACAAAGATTTCATGCATTCTAACCAATTCCCTTTAAAATTACATCACTGGAATCTGCATGAACTTCTCAAACACAGCTATGCAGACTAGCCCTCCACTTAGCCACCACTGATTGGAGATGGAATCACATTTCACTAATGAGTCTGAAAGACAAAGAAACAGAAATATAAAATAAAAAATACAAACATGACAGTTCTTCAAGTTGATGCTTCCTGGTTGCCAGAATTAAAATAAGTAAATCAATTCATTCTGTTGTTCAGTAGCAGAATGTAATCATATGTTCCGAGAAGCATGAACATTTAAATATTATAAGACTTCGAAGTCTGTGACAAAGAGTAACAGACGTTTCTGTGCAAGTTTAAAAAAAAACAAATACAGAGCACAAAAACTGGATTCTCTCCACTTCATGGTAATTCCCCTGCATTCCCCCCCTTCCTCCTTCCCTCCCTCCAGTGAGGTTAATTGTAAGCAGATTTACAAATCTGAACGTTGTTTCAGTGCACTGAGGCAATCTGGAACAATAATTCTGTGCCTTTATAAATGTAATTTTGCTTTACTAGAGCTCATTGCAGATGAGGTTTATGCCAGTACAGAGGGCTTCGCTGCATCACACCCTGGTACATGTGCTGGGTATGTGTCTGAGGGGGACCCCAAAGACCGTCAAGCACAGTGACAGTCCTTGAGGCCTACAACTTTTATAAAAGAGGATGGAAGTGGAAGAGCTGCTGGGCTAAGCTGAGCAGTTGTGGCAGAAGGAAGCTCCATTTTCTTCCCCCTTGTACCCTGCAATAAATCCTGTTTAGGTTTTCTTTAAGGGCAGGCTTCACCTTACAAAGCGTATGTTCCAGCATCCTGCTTGAAAGAGTCCATTATTGTTCGAGAGTTTTGCCCAGCTTCCCGCGTGCTGCCTTAATTGCAGGAGGCAGCGCGGTACGCGTGACCTCTCGCCAGCTCCCGAGGACCGAGGTCCATGCATCCAGGCAACAGTGTGCTTCTTGCTGACACCTGGGGTCAGGCCAAGGATGGTGCTTCAACATCAGCTTAGAGATCACGTAAAAGAAGGGCAAAGGTTAGTTTCCTAAGGCTCTCTATCACATAATGAGCCACTGTCAGCCTCAGCAGCCTTCTCACTTCAGCAGCAGAAAAAAAAAAAGAAACCTGTGTGATCACCATTTGTCTCTACATGTTAATTAAAAAAATTAACAGGCTGGAAGGGTAAGAAGGATAGAAATGGTTTGGAGTGGGGATCAGAGCCTTAGCTGCACCTACACGCTCCTGAGCACCTACACATGAACTAACCCATACAACCAACCCAAAACCTGATGCAGTGCTGGTGGAGGGACTGGCTCCGGGCTCTTACACTGAGAGCTGCAGCTCAGGTTGCAGGGACACAAGCTTAGCAGTGTCTGAAGGAGGGGGATCAGATGAAAGACAGCGGGGCTTTATTTCAAGCTGTGTTTTGCCCTGTTGTAGGATGATAAGACAGTTATCAGTAAGCCGTTTCCCCTCACACCCTTTGTCTTTTCTATTTGGAGCACAAACTTTTTGCAACAGGGACTGCACAATGAAAGACAGTCCCTACACTAGTGGGATCCAGTTTCAGCGGGTCTTGCAGATACTATCGCAAGGCAAATAGCTCCACGCCTGCCCTGGAGGCAGTCTTGTTACTGACCTCTCTTGATCAGATCTGGGGAGTAACATGGGGTAGAAGATAACTTTTTTTCCCCCTACACGAACAAAACAACCTATAAAGAAATGCAAATTTGGTGCATTCCTTTATCATCTCACTTCATTCTCTAAAACAAGATAAAAGCATACAAGAAATGCTCAGCACCTCTTCTCTTCCAAAACACTGTACCTCCATTCTTAAAGCCTTACTTATCACACTGGCTAGGCAGCCAGTTCTCATCTCATCTCTGACATGTGTGTGTAACGCTCATTAAGCTCAAAAGGAGTCCATATGCAAGTACTTTTGCATGCCCTTTAAAGGCAGAACAAGCAAACACAGGACTGTAGCGTTTAAGCACAGATTATTCTGTATACTGAAATTCTGCATTTACTCTTCCTTAGCTCCTGGGAACAGACCTTGGGGTTCCTATTTGCAGCTGCCCACCACAACTACTTTCCCCATTTGGGACTGGGTTAAGCACTGTAGGCTTGTTTCCCTATGAGATTTCTCTGATAGTTTTTTTTCTGTCCTTTGTTCATGGCTTTTACATTACAAGGTAACAGAACTGTAAGAAGACAGAAAAACAAAATGTGAATAAGGTACTGGGGGAGAAGGAAAACTTCTATCTGGTAAGAAAAAGCCCACTGACAAATGTGCCTTTGTTTACATAAACTTCTAAAGAAACGGAGTTGAAACCTGGAGACATGTATGAAAGA
This sequence comes from Aquila chrysaetos chrysaetos, assembly GCF_900496995.4. Taxonomy (NCBI): domain Eukaryota; kingdom Metazoa; phylum Chordata; class Aves; order Accipitriformes; family Accipitridae; genus Aquila; species Aquila chrysaetos. Next base: position 35,980,096 of record NC_044006.1, read on the forward strand.
AGGTCAGATAAGAAAATAGCTTTGCAAATCTCTTAAGAGATGAAAAGCTCCTATTTATGAAGGGATAACACGGAATAACTTCAGACTTAGTTCTTAAACCCAGAAGACAAGACACACTGCATTCAAACTGATGACATTTAAAATAATTTCTCTACTCCTTTGCAAATGCCTTCTACAGAAATGCAGCCAGAGGATATCCCTCACTTCTCCCCAGTATCCTCTGTACCCCCTCCAACCTGCTAGCCCCCTTTCGGTGCCTGTAGTGGTTTGAGATAAAGGCAACTGCCAAAGGGCAATTTCACTCAGTTTACCCAAGGAAACAGGAAGAGCAAAACCTTAACTCTTGCTGGCAAAGCTCTAGCTACCCTATGGGAGAAAACAATCCATCACCTAAAAGGCAGTAAGTCTTTATACTTTACCCTAGGTAACTTTGGTTAACGTGTTAGAAATACTGCTGATATTTCCAAAAACTACTCTGATGTGACGTTACAGCATTTAATAAGATTACTACTTCACGTCAGCAATAAAATCCTTAAGAATTCCAAGACCAACAAGCCCTCAAGAGAGAAAAGCATTTTTTCTTCTCTTCCAAACTGCATCATACTGTTTTTAGCAAGGAAAAAAGCTTCATGTGCACAGATATATATGCCATCAAATACCTATCAATAAACCTCCTCATTCAATCTTACATCTTTGTATTTAGCCTACCTTATCCTTTATTCCCATCATGGTCTCCACTCCAGTAAATCTATACATAAGTACAGATAAGTGCACTTCAGGCACACATGAAAAATAGAAAACCCAACAAGGACAAGTGAAATCATGGAAATCCTAAGACCTCCTCCCCCAGTTGCTTGAAACTTGATGTTGGCCCTTTTCAATAACCACAATTTCAGATTTCCATGAAAAGGAGTTGGAAACACTGCAAAGTGGTCCTAAAGATGTATCCAGTTCTTTCTCTGCTCCTCAATACTCTTCCTCTGAGAGGAGAGGAAGGAGAGGGTGGGAGAGAGAAATAGGAGGCAAACAGGAGGGACCAGTGTGACTCTGGGACCCCTTCAGCTCCTGCCCGAGTACAGAGAAAGGAACTACTGGGAAGTCCCATGCAATTCAGGAAGGAGAAATGCTGAGGATGAGAACTGGTTTAAGTCACAGTTCAGTCATAAATATCTCATCAGTGTCAATTTTTTTTTCTCTGGTCTTAAGTCTCTCCAAGGAAGTCCTGTGGGTGAATTAAAGTAAAGAAGTGGTACTGGGCAATTTTTCCCCCTCTCTTATGCACACATTGCAAATTTCTGTAGTGTTTTATTATTGGAATTGATCTACTGAAATCAGGAACATCACTGATAGAGGCAAAAACTCTCAACAATCAAACAAATCACTACACCAAAGACTTTTTTGTACTGTAATCACTCCAATCAAAAATAAGAACGTGTCAGAAGCATTATCCCACAGGGATTTGAGAATGGCTTTTTTTAGCTAAATTTTCATGCTTGACAGGGATATCAATAAACTGGAAAAAGAGAAAAATGGCAGATTTCTACCTAAATATTTTAAAATGTTAATTTAAAGGGCAAACCAGAGATTTCTAGAAAAGATGGGAGAGGAAAATCCTTTGGGGTTTTTGTGCACTTGGCAGCACTTTTACACAGTCAGGTTTACTGGCTTTGCAGGTTTCGAAGAGGATTTGCCAGCTTGTTTCACCTGTCAGAGAGGCTCCAACCAGTAAGAACAGAAGACTCGAGGCTGTTGTACCGTCAGTTTTGTAAAATGGCACGAACTGGTGCTACCACTGAAAGAAGGACCTCTGGGACAAGCACCTGCAGGAAGCCCTTGTGAAATGACAGCCTGGGCTGACAAGCCCAGCAAAGCCATGAGCAGGTCTGCAGGGCAGAGGGACGACTGAAACTGAGCTTAAGAAGCCAGTGCTGTTCCCCTTACGCCCTTGCGCCAAGAAGCCATTTCTAGAGCTGATGGGACATAATCCAATCTTAAAGCAAGTATCTGTGGGTTTGTTCTTTTAGAAAACCTGGTGAAATTACCCAGTTGGGCGTTCTCATCCCCACACAGGGTGGCCACGCTGCACAGGCAGTGTGCTGCACTGGAAGTTCTTAACTGATGGCATTTAGGCTGCAAAGTTAAGGACTCAGAAGTTCGTAAAGTACAGGTCTGAAGTTGTGTACAAAATCCATACTCCTTTCTCTGCATATGAATGCAGATACTGACTTCAATCACATAATTGCATAGTATTTTTCTCCCTTGGGACTGCCACATATATGTAGGATATGACAAACAATAAATTGTTTCTGAAGACAACTTACATTCTTTGGACATTCCCACTTCAAAGCACTTCTGTAGTCTGCAGTACTGGCAGCGATTTCTGGTAACTTTATTGATAACACAGTTTTTATCTCTGTGACATGTGTAAACCATGTTCTTCTGGATACTCCTGCGGAAAAAGCCCTGAAATCAAGGGAAAAAAAAAATAATCAAATAAACTGTTGAGCTTCCCATAACCCTTAGAGACAGGCACTAACATTGCTTTAAAATAACAAAATAAATTCAAAGTTATGGCTGGAGTATGGCATCTTTAAAGACTCAGTCTTAGTATAATTTAGTACTGTTTCTTGCAACATAAGACTCATCTCTTAAATAAAAACTAATTAAATAATGCAACGTAAGGCCAAAATAAACACAACTAGAACTAGTAACAGCATTCAGGAAATGAAGTCCTAGATTTTACAAAAAAGCTCAAATAAAAATATTTTGGGCTTATGGATGTAGTAATGAGTTGGGTAAACAACAACCTTCCTGACAGATCCACTTGGAAGTCAAACACTAATCCAACAACCAACAGCCTCTCTCAGCCTAAAGGTCCCATCTATTTTTGTTACTGCAGAGATTCTCTAGTTCGAAGGCTGCAAGTAAAAAGAGAAATAATTTGAAACCCAGGTCTCTTAGCTGCTGGAACTCCTACAGCAATTAATGAGGCTTCTGCAGGTGGAAGAGTTCCAGCATCAGGTTATTGAGTTGTGAACTTGTAAAAGTTGCCAATTACAGCATTTTTTTCTTATTCAGATGCAGCTGTGAAAATAATCAAGTAATTACAATGATCTTGAACAGAAATTAAAGAGAACTGGAGGTCTGGTTTGTACTTAAGGAACACCATTTGACTGGACTCCTCCTTCAGTAAGTGAAAGAGATAAACAGCCATAAATGGTAAAGTTAGCTGGCACGGAAAAAAGGCAAAAAAACAAGTTAATTTCTTTATCTGCACTAAACCCCAAGCTTTAGATAATATCAAATAATAATGAAGAAAAAAAAAAGAGGATTACTTTAAGCATTTTAGGCTCAACCCACAGATATTCAGCAAAAGTATTTCTGCAACGGACATTTGGAAATTTGACAGCACTATTTAACCTTCTCACTTAGATTTTGAAAATCGTTTCAGCACAAGCACCAGGGTCAAATTTCAGTCAACACTGTAGCATTATGGAAGAATAGTTAGCAATTTAATATTTTTTGGAGGGCTTGAGAGGTTAAAACTCTTCAACCAGCCACATGTTTACACCCTACAGGGAAGTGGTAAACTTGATGCCGCAGACGATAGGTCCGTGACCACAATGCATTCATCTAAAGATGCAATCATGGTAAGCTATAAAATTGGCTCTCCTAGAAGCACTCACCGAGATATGTGAGTAGTTCAAAAGCCAAAAACCCTATCGTTCAGAGTTAACTGGGAGAGTTTCTGGCCATACCATCAGGGAGTGGTAGGGCAGGCACAGTCAGTAAGGGCTGGTCATAAATTCCTTGCACACCCAACATGCTATAGATGCTAATGTTATGAAAATACCTCAGAATCACTCAGAACTGAAAAATGCCTCCTTAATCACGTAACCCCTGGCAATAGTTTTCTGCGGCTCTTGCACGGGCAAGCCTCAGCCTGAAGTTAGCTCCTCTGATTTAGAAGATACTTAATACTACCATCAGAGAGGTAAATAAGAACTCTTCACTTCTTTCTTTTCCTTAAGCTACTGGATACAGAAGAATAATTTAACGCTATTTGTTTAGACAATTAAAACCTTTTAAGTTATCAATAACACTGCTATTTTATATTCCACACTTTTGATCATTAACACTGCTTGAATCTTTGCAATGGAAAGTATGGCAAGTGTGTATACATTTGTTTACTTGCTGAGAAGAAAATTTATGGTAATATTTACTTACTACTTTCTTACTTTGCTATTCCCCTAATTGCGATGCCCAGCTCTGCGGTAATTGCTGACAATGCTAACTAGAACAGTGAGGAGTCTATGGCATCTATTTTGGTTTAACTCAACAGACAGAAGAAAAGTGTGAGCTGTGCTGGTTCAAGGGTCTCTATATGGCTTATTCAGTCACCACTTTTTAGTTGGAAAGAGGTGGGGGAAGCCAAGACAGGTAGCTTCCCCTGCAGCCACACCAGCTTAATCCAGTGCTGCATGTAAATTAACACCCACAGTCACCGATGGAGTAACTCTCCTAACGCCAGCCTGACAGGGCACGAAACAAAATGGCCCAAATGAACAAAAATGACCCTCATGCAGCAGGTGTCTCACCACACTGAACAACTGGAGTAATTTAAGAAAACCAGCCCCCAAAGCCTCCTCTTTGCCGGCACATGCTTTGGGGCAGAGACTGCCACGCATCCACGCTCAAGAGACTTCTGGTTTACTGACACAGGCACCTGAAACGAAATATGAGCTTCAAAAGTGTCACCCAATACAGGGAAAAGAGGAAACAGCCTCCTCCAAATATACCTGTACTTCACCAAAATACAACCAGTATCTAATGGCACCCACTGATTGATCAGTTGTTCTGATATTTACACGCAGGTTCTGCATTCTTTTAACCTAGGGTTTAATTACAGCCCATCAGAAAGGAAAGCAGAGGAGGCTGTCTCAGTCCTTACCATATGAAGCTGACCACACAGCCCAACAGAAAAAGGTGATACAACTCCTGCTGACAGTAAGTATAAAGCACTCACGAACTCATTACTAATATAAAACTTAAGAACAAACTTGGAAAAAGCAGATCTCCAGGTCAAAATGAAGACAGTTTCTTTAACAGCCTACGCTCCCCAGGCAACGTCCTACACAGAGTGAAAGATATAGATGAGGATATTAATCGTGGAAGCTTAGACTGTTGTTTTACAAATTACTTTTTAACACTCGTATTTTATTTTCTTCCTGGAGTTACTCACAAAACAGAAAGAAAAATGAACTTATTTCTGTAAAATATGCAGGTGAAAAAAGGTATAATGTGGTCCTGCTCAAAACAAAGGACCTGTTTCTCAACAGTAGGTTAGTGCCCACTCCTCAGGTACACTTCCCTAAGACAACACTGGGATACTACTTCTAAGATTTGTGGCAAGCTCATTTTAAAACCTCAGCAACACATCGCTGAAAAGATTTGATCTTTAAAATTTCCTCTGGACAAATACTAACAAAAATGCCCAGATTATAAATATTATTTTATTTCTTTGCATACACACCCCAAACCAAAGCCGTCCTAGGGGGAGTGACAGGAGTTCAAGCACCAGCAGGCGAGGAGCATTTGCTGGGCGCTGGGGCTCCAATTCCCCACCCACCTCCACAAGCCTGGTGCTGCAAAGCCGCCAAGTTTTGGGTGGCACTGCAAGTAGCGTCATGCCCAGAAACATTTCCCAAATCTGACACTGGGCTTAAAAAACAGACAACGTTCTGTCTATCCCTCTGTGGGGGTTTGTACCTCACCTGCTTTGGTTACCTGCAGCTCTGTAGTGAGAGAAAACCCTGCAGGACATGGGGATGGGCAGAGCGGGTGCTTGCTACCTGATTAAACAGAGAAGCACATTTAAACCATTTCAAGGCTGGGTTCCAGGTAGCACAGGTATAACTAATACACTGGCCTGTTCACTAAAATCAGTAAAGTTAGAAGCAAGCCTAAGTTTTCCTCCAAGTGCTTTTTGTCAAATGAATTCCATCTGATCACACAACCCCAACAGCTTCTTCAAAAACCAAGAAAATTTGAATGCAACCTAACCTTAAGAAGTTGTCAGAAACTTCAGAGACAGCAAAGCATCACTGCCTCTAAATTAACCAACTTCTAGCGCCTACTGGCTCTTGGAAAACAAGCTACTACCTACTCTAATACATTCACCTCAAAAGGAATCTGTTTGGCTGAATATTTACATAAGCAATTTTTTAATGCAAATATTTCAGCATCCCATCCAAATTAACACCCTGTGACAGGAGATGAGACACTCGTGCCAAAAACATGCACAAATGATTCTTTTTTATTTGTAATTTAAAATGCCTTATGAATATAAAGAAAAAAACATTCTGAGAGACATAAAGCATTACTGTCATACATAATTGTTTTTGATAGCACCTACAATGTACTTGAATTTAAAGTACAGGAAGCTACTGAAGGCCTATCAGAAACAGTGATTTGCTCTAATATTCCTTTTATCCACAACTTTTGAAAGGAACATGGATCTTGTGTTTTTATTTTAGCAAAGACAAACAAAGCTTTGCAGAAATCACACTTATGAATTAATTCCATCCCTCTGAGCTGCTTTTATCAGCACCTTTTAACACAAAGCATTTTGGACAAACATTTCGATTTTTAATCTCATCTTTTCTGCGCACCATGCCATGCTCCTCCCAGGCCCACCAATCTTGTTATCTTAATGGATGACAGATAGAGTATCACTCTGACCATGCCACATTAGGCGTCCTCATTTACCGAGTGCAAGGAAAAAATGCTGAGTATAAATTATTCAGAAATCTATTGTATCAGTGTGTGTTCTCTGAACATCCACCACTGGCAGAGCAGACAGATTATTTTTCACTTTTAATTGTGTTGATATCTTATCTGCTGCACTGAAAGCAGAGAGTGATATGTGAAACCGTATGTATCAAGCAGAAAATAAACCCAGTTTACTAGCTCTATTGCTTAGAACTAAATAACCTATTTAGTCAATCTAACTTCAACACAATGCCAAAAAACCCCACCTCATCCCACTCACCACTTACTTTTGTAGTATTTGCCCGTGAGTGTGTCAAAATTAGAGAGCTCAGTACAGAGCTCCCTCTCCTTCACTGTCCAGTTGATTTTGGCAAGTCAGATGATTTAGAGCTCAAGTTATGCACATTGCATGAAGAGATGGATCATTTGATCTCAACAACGTCTTAAAAATATTTTGCCAGCACAGGGCATGCCAAATCTTATTTGCAGATGTAGCGGGCTTACAAGTTGAAAACTTGCACTGCAAGCCAGGGACAGGGTAATCAGCAGAGAAGGGCTATTGTGAGCTCAATCGGTTTGAACAGCCCGCTCGGTTCAGGTGGTTCACCTTTGATTACCCCCAAATACACGCAGCCAGCTATGACTCCAGCAGATTTAGAGGCCATTCTGTGGTAAATCTGCAAAATAAGCTGCTGAGTGAAGTGTATTGCTACTTTATCGTAAAAGAAACAAAGGAGTAGGAAGGACTTTTCAATGGTACAGTTTATCAGTCATTTATAAACTCTGACTGACTGAGCTCTGAAGGGGAAGATAAAAACCAGTAACAACCAAAAAGAAAATCCAGCCCACAACATACTTGAAACCTCTGCCGTTAGCTTTATTCTGAAATAGGGGCTGTACAAATATGTACCTTTTTTACAAAACAAATCTGCTTGTGATGCATATCCTCTTTTCAATCTATTTATTTTAATCATTCAAGTTACCCTCTATCCTTGCTAACCCTGTAAAACGTACTTGGGCAAGGCAAGGACCCCGTTTCTGCTCTCTCTGGAGCATCAAGAGAGTCATTTAAGGTCTCTCTCAGTGATGAGAACTGCACAAAACTACTTTGCTCTGTGTCCAGGGAATTGCCCAGGTACATTCATGAACTGAATGTGGTTTGCTGTATTTTTATTCCAGGTGGCAGCAGTCAAGGAACAAAAAGACCTTTCCTCACAAAGTCCTGGTAGGATCAGAGGTGAGGTTAGGGCTGAAACACACAATTTTTAGTTGTTAACCAGGAATATTTGCTCCGAAAGGCCTTGGTAACACACAATCCCACAACTGGAGTTGCATAGAAAGGCTTATAAAAGACCTAAGAGCCCCAGCATATGCTGTTAAGTGATTCCATCTAGTACAAAAGGCACTGTAAAATGGCTGCAGCCAGAACCCAGGACCCCACAAGTAATGAAAGCTGCCAAAGCAGCTATCTAAAAGGAAGCTAAAAATGAGCATACTCCCAGTTGCACAGCACTTTTCCGGGATGTCTGCACTGTCTATCACGCTTTGGAAGTCACGGCTTGCAGAATAAACAAATTAATTGTCTGACATTGTGGCTGGAAACCACCGCCGGCACAAAATGGAAGCAGCTACAACAATAAGTAGAGGAAGGCTCACTGCCAGGAAGCAAAGAAATTGTGCTGATGATGTATGTCGGGGCAGGATAGGCAGATCTTTGTAAAAACAAATTAATAAATGTTGTTAAATGTCAATAGCTTGTAGCGAGCACCTAGAGATGCCAGCCACCCGGCAGCAGAGGGGCTGGCCACCAGCCCGCCCTGGGAAGTGCTCTGGGTTTGTCTGTCATTGCTGCTGTTTCCAGCAGAAACTGTGCTCGCCATCCTTTTGTCTCATCTAGCTAGCTATTCTGCAGATGAAGAGCAGCCGTAACGTTCCATGGCCGAAGAACCCCGGATTTGCTATTGAAACCAGGGTTTTGTTTTGTTGTTTTTTTTAAATTGACAGGACTCAAAACACTTCATAAAAATAAGCAGGTGTTATCCCACATCTTGCATGTGGGAATACAGACCTGTGGACCTAAGAGCAACCCACTAAGGGGAAAAAAAGGCCTATCCTCTTTTCATTATTTTTACACAAATGGAAAAGTTTGAAAGGTTTCAGGGTTTTCTCATTTCTTAAAAAGAGAAAAAGGCCCAGAGGACAGGGACAGGCAGATGAGGAAGGTGTCACCCCCACCGAGCTACCAATATGAGGATGCTCATCCACAACTGCAAAAAATTCTCTGGCAAAGACAAAGCAGGCCATGCTTGATAAACCCTAATAGTTTCTAAGGTGATAAAAGTCTTGTGGGCCTCAGAGGGTAAGAAAAAACCCCCAATTTTGACGACAGAGCTTGAAGGAAATTATTCACAGGGCTACTAATGCCAATTAGCCATTAGCCACTGGTGAGGCTGGAAACAAACCCCATTTTTCATGGTGCCCCACACCAACACATCTTCCGATTCCACAAACCTTGGCCTAATGTTAAATATATGCCCCAAAACATCAAAACGCTGATTTTCTTTCTGGGGAGTTTGAAACCCTTCTGCTGGCCAGCTGGCAGAGAGGCAGCTACCGATGAAACGGGGGAGATGCGTTCAATCAGCTGCAAATCTGCAGCAACCAGACTTCTCCAGTGAGGGTACCACAGCATCCCTAACACTACGCATGGATTTCTCCACAATTTCGATTTTCACTGAACTCCTGACCTTTTTAGCAAACATGTCAAAGTCTCCAGACAGAACAGTCATCACCTTGAAACAATATGTGAGGGGAAAGAATGGCTGAGATTTTCTGCTTCTCCACTTCAGTAATTTAAACAGAGAGGAAGGTGCTGGTATGCACTTCCATCTGCTTTCTTCAAATTAAAAAAAAAAAAAAAAAAGGAGATGAAATGTATATAATTAAAAAGTTACAGTTAACTTCCTCTCAGTAATGTCTGTAGGATGATTTTTGGCCTGCTAGGAAACTCCAGATGGGAAGAGTAATGAATATAATTTAATACGAATAACATGAGATCAAAGAAACGCTTTTCTGAGTTGCAGCGCACTGAGTTATTTCACACAGTTTAATGGAGAACTCGGGAATAAATTATTGCATTTTGCTATTTTCTTATATTTTTGTTTATGCAAATCAATTCCCTTTAACCTAATTTGTGGAGGACCAGACCTATAACCCAATAAAACCATAAAATGTCACTAGGATGGTCGTACAACTGGCTAGCACTTATCCAAAAGGCTATATGTTGTTAACGGCTCATCGTTTTTTTCTTCTCTTCCCCTCCAGTGCCTCAGGATTTATACCACCAATTAAGACAATAATGAGTGCCCCAGGTTGACCTCCCAGGAGCAAGAATTAATTAAGCGCAGTATTTCTTCATAAAGAATGACACTTTTCCAAACCATTTATGTAGCTGCTCTCTTGCATGGAAGCACAGTATCAGGAAAGACTTTCCAAATTGTTATCCACCAAATGTACGACTGATTTTGGTTTACGCTATTTGGGTCTCTGTTCTTATCCATTTGAGTTTTCGGGTGGTTGGAGGAGGAGCACCATCTTCCAAGGACAATGTCACAATTTTACTAGACATACGTGGAATTTTTTTGCACAGAGCTACAAAGGAAAGACACTAAGCAACAGCTATTCTAACAAAGTAGTAGACCTCCTAGTAAAAACAAACAAAAAATCCCCGCCAAGCTATACCCATGCAGAGACATGCAGATTCCTGCAGCAGGCAGGACAAGGAAAAGACTCATGTTAGCTATGCAATTACTATGCTGCAATTACTTGTAGTAGTCTCTCAAATTAGCCTCTCCATTTAGCTGCTGGCAGAGATGGAAACACGTGAAGAGGAAAGGGCAAGCTCAAACACAAACCTAACATGGGAGAAAGAAGGTATGTGCACGCTCCAAGGAAATTCCCCGCACGGGCAGGCTTTGCATCCTCCTCCTCCTCCCCTCCCAGCCTTCACCACAGAGTTCCTGCACATATTTGGCACCACAGTTATTTATCAGCAGAGGCATGGGGACTTTCATTAATTATCAGTGAATATAAAAATCTCTGCATTTCTGCACTGTCTGAAATTTATAGAGGCGCTAGTTTCTAACCCACTATCAGCAACCGAATGTTTACAGCTCAGCTGAAATAATAATGCAAACTATGCCACCAATATTTATATACGCCTGCAAGCTGGCTGAAGCGCAATTCCCCTTGCTCTAGCAGAGAGATTCGCACAGTCGGCGTGCACAGCCAGCTGTTCCCTGCTCTCTCCCCAGCCCAGCCAGAGCCAATGCAGCCCCCCAGCCTGAGCCCGGCCGGCCGGGTGGGTGCCTGTGGGTGCTGGGCCAGCACCCACCTGCCAGGACGGCCAGCGAAGAGCTGGCTCTGGCCGTGCTGCAGCACGGCTCCCGCTTGTCTTTAAAACCCAGCACATTTCTGTTCTCTTTGTCCAACCTGGGATGAGTTTTAAAATGTACCCGATCCGCAGCAGAGAAGAAGTTTCTGAGGAGGGATGAAGTGACACATGAAAACAATGCACAAAGCAACCCAAAAATATTCAGAAGAAATAACATGGACATAAACATGCCAAAATAAACCAGATGTCTTGAGCATTATGCTTCCTGGTACATTTTTCAGGCATCCATCTGAATGACTCATGTTCATTATCTCCCCACAATTCTTTTTTTTCTCTTAGTTTTGACAATTGATCTCTAAACAAATATGTTGTATCAGATCTCTTGAAATCTGGCAAGTAGTATCTTGTACTTACTACTTTATGCTACACTCTAATTCCCCCACATTCAGCGACAAAGAAACTCTGTTAATACAGAACTGCCCACTAAACCCTTGTAAAACGTAGAGTTTAGTGAAACTCGGATGCCTGGAAACTAGAAAACAGAGTTCAAGTAAACACCCAGAAATATGCAAGTCTGGCGCTCTAGTGCTGGCAGTAGTCAAGGAAAATTACCTTTCCACACTGCAGCTGAAACTCATTACTGAAGGCGACAGCAGAGGGATGAGTTGGAGCTGGACCAGCTTGGCAAACCCACCATTTTTAAGAGTGAGATGGTGGCCATACCCCTCTGCCCGGTTCCCATACACAGTCAAAGTACAGATGGTCAAAACAGTCTCAACAACATGGAAAAGCAGGCTCAGAAAGGTGGATGAAATGCAGTCTGTGCCAGTGCAAGGGATTAGCAACCGCACAAACAGAGCCAGAGAAATCAACTGATTTGTTCCTCCAAGCAATAAGGACTCTTAAGGTAACACTAATCGGAGATACGTCTCTCATTGCAAACACTGACACAAATCACGCTGAAAAAGCATCACAGCTTACAGGACAAATGCAGCGCTGCCTCCACCTTGCCCACTCTCAGGCACCACTGTTCATTCAGCCAAGCCCTAGGGAAGCAAGGGAGAGTCTGGGACTGGGCAACTTTGACGATGAGAAAACATGACCTTTCAGAGATGAGTGAATGAGCTGGGGCTGATTAATCTAACACAGGAAAATCTTAGCAAGATGTTTTCCTGTTTTCTCCCTCCCCTGCCAGACTTTAATCAATTGCCAGATTCAAGCACAGAGCTCATATAATCACAAGACAATCATTCTTTCAGTTTACGAAAATCACATGGACTTGGGGTAAGATAAAAGGTCCTTCTAGTTAGCTCATCCATTTGGCTCCTGGGTGCTGTGCTTGCATCTCTCCTGTTCAACCTAACACTCCCTTTCTTCTTTCCTTTCAAAAAACCCATAATTTTCACTTCTGTTTCTGTACACGTAGCAGTCGCTGTGCATCACTATGGATAAATGGGGGCTGGTTAAGACCATTTGCAGCAGCATCTGAGCAATGCCTTGACCCCCTGATCCAAAAAAAAAAAAAAAAAAAAAAAAAAAAAAAGGTAGTGCTCATTCATTTAAAAAATGATGGGCTGCAGAGCCTTCTCCGAAACGCTCTGCTTAAATCTTCCTAAATCTGGAGCACTGCCAGTCTTTTGGGCCAGCAGAAAGCACATGAGGATCACAGTGCACTCTGAAGCGCGGACCTAATAATTTACATATATTTTTATCATAGGTGCACAGGGCTCCAAAGCAAGCCAAGCACCCCAGAGACGGGGAAGACCTCTCCCCTGTTGGGAAGATCCATCTGGAGAGCAGCCAGCCAGGACACTCGCGGGAGGAGTGAACAGTAGCCCGTCAAGGCGGCTGTACCATGGCTATAAATCTCTGCTTTCCCTGGTAAGCGCCTGGGAGGAGGGAGAGGGAACCGGCCACAGCTGACAGTAATGGGTCCCATTAAATTGTCACTTTTAAATAGACTCTGAAACAGGAACAAACTTGCTCCGTAAGCATTTGATCAGTCTCCCCGCTGCCAGGCGATGGCAGACCCTGCTCAGGTGCCACAGCTGGGGGCTGCTGGCTCTCCTCTCCAGCACTGGAAGAGTCCCCAGCAGTCACTGAGGTTCACTATAGCTGGAGTGAAATCACTGACTGCATTTACAGCCAACCAAATCTATATTTTTTGGCACTACTTGCGACTGCCGTCTCACCTTGTAATTTATGTTTCCGTTATTCTAGACAGGGGATCCAGAAACAATGTACCTTTTCCCCTTTAAATGTAGGTATTATGATACATTTTTTATTGCATAGTAACTTTTCCCACTAAAATATATTAAATGAGAAATTTTAAGCATAGCCATATGAAATCATAAGGGACTTTATACACAAAAATGTCTTTCTACTTCTCAGCTGTCTCCTGAATTGAGCTGTGGAAATTGTGGGGACTCCTGCATATTATCAAAGGGAAGAACAATTTATGAGTAGGGACCCTGAATATTTGGCAGACCAGCTGCAGCAGTATACCAATTGAACAGTTACTACACCAATATACCAAAACTACCAATTACAGAATTGGATGCATGGCTTCTTTAACACTACAAGAAGTTTTTATAAATGGAGTACTGAGCTGCACAGATGTCACACCTAGAGGTGTCTCCTGTATATAAGAAGTTCCTCTGAAATAATCAGAATAATATAAAATAGGAGGAAGGACACAACATGTACATCCTTTACATGGAACTGAAGAAACAATGTAACCATACTTAGAGACTATAGCAAAATCCAGATACAAAGAGGGAAAGATGGGCACATGGGTATAATCTTAACTTTGGCAGTTTCTGATTTTTGGAATAGCTACTCAAAAATGGAAGAGTTTTTTTAGTAAGGCATTTGTTTTGTTTTACAGGGGGAAGAAAAAGAAGAATGTATACAATAAACAAATTAAAGAAAGAATCTGTAAAGCTGACTGTACTGGACATACCAAATCTTGGAAAATTACATCCAATTGTCTTTCCTGCTATAGCACAAGACTGGAATTTCACAAAGAGCAGCTCTGCAAAGCTCAACAGCTCTGGGATCCATGCTGCAAATTCAATTGCACTCCATTTCCAGAAGCAGCTAAAGAAAATACCCCTTTAGGAAACTTCCTCAAAGGAACACTTCATTCGGGATTAGAAAGAACCTCTGTTTCCATTAGCAGGTCAGTCAGTAAGCGCAGAGAGCAATGGAAGGTCACTTTCCAAGGCCAATCAAAGTATTTCTGCAAATTGAGAAGCTGACCGCTTACGAACTGAGTTATGCTTTACAATAACCAGAAAATACAGATTGATGTATCTTTCAAAATAAATTCAAAATAAGTAGTAAACAAAGAGCATCTAAATATCTACTTAACATGTAAGTGAACAGAATTAGATAATGGATAATTCCATTTTGTACACTTACGAAACCCCTTAAATTTGGATTTACTTCTCTAAGATGTGCCAGTCAGAAAATCTTTAAGTACTTGTTAAGAAAGACGCAAACTGCAATTTAAAAAGATGCCTAAAGCAAGCAGAACAGTGACCCCAACCATCTCACCAGCACCAAAGTCAACACTCAGCCAGAACTACACTCAGCAAACTATTCTATTCTCACCCTCTCTTCCAGGGAAAACAGTGCACTGTCTTGTGGGGTCCAGCAAGCTATCCTAAATCTAAATTCAACAGATCAACTGCTTGTATATCCTTCTCTATCAAAGTCTCATTAAACAGTTTCTTTTTAAAAAGAAGTTCCAGGGTTAGAAAATGAAAGCTAGTACATTGTGATTTTACATGTCTGTAATTGTTGTTCAGTAAGCATAAATAAATATGGCATACTATAAAAAAAAAAAGGTAGGCTATTACTGTTAATAGAAAATCTCAGAGTATTCATTTCTGAGATGTTTGCTCAGATATCCATATTTCCTTATCTGCTGAATTACCTCTGAAAACAATACTTCTACAGATCATATTATAAAATGTTGTATTGAACATGGTGGAAAGCTGCATTTTTTTCCTAGACTGTAGCAACTTTCTGGCTGTGCAGAGGACAGCCTGTACTCCATAACTATAATTAAAAACCACACGTGGTTCTTAAACTAATGGAGAGCTATGAAATAGATTGAGAAGATGAGAACAAAATAAAAGGTTTTTCCCTCTCTCTAGTGAAGAAAATTGAAAAAGTAAAATCCATTAGAACCTACTTACAGGAAAATAAAAACACACTCCACATCCATTGCATGCAAACCAGGGGACTTTTCAGCAGGCAAGGGTACCAGCCTGAATTGCAGCCCACTTGCTTCTGGCATCTCTGGTCGGTACGTCACGATGTGATTTGCATAGACAGCACTTTTTACACATACATATAATTTACTTTGTTCTGTGGAAGCTGTTGCAAACCATGCGCACGGTACTGATCTGGTGTGAACCTCGGCTCTCTCAGCCATCTGCTAATAAGACACAACAGCTACGGGCAGGTGAAAGTTGGACAGAAACGTGACAAACACATCTACAAGGACTCTTCAGTACCTATCTTGGTACAAGAAACCATGATTCAACTCCAATAACAACAAGTACATACACATGTAAATTTGAAGTTTATTCTTTTTATGGTGCACCTTCTCAGGTATAGAAAGGAACAGACACTGCCAGAAGAGTAAGACTCAACAATTTTAGTTTAATAATACGGCTGCATCCAAACTGTCCAGGGGAGATGGCCACATGCAGGAGGAGCGCTAGTTGGTACAGCCAGAAACCTTCCAGGTACGCAGCACAGCAAAGCAGTGCCCTAAAACGTGGCTGGTCACCAAAGCAAGATCATTTAAGAGTCTGATGCTGCTGTTCTTTTTTGAGAAAGCCTTCACTGACAGTATATCGGGAATTTTGCAGGAGAAGGGACTGAAAAATTTAAGCCAAACAATTATATGTCGCTATTTCACAGTTTATGCAAAGTAAGAGAGTATTTTCCAGTTCCTGTTTCCACAGGACATTAGCCCTTGTGCTCACAAATAACTGGAGCAGTGTGGTTAGCATGGTTAGAAAGTGATTTGGGATAATCTCGGCACTTCTATAGCACCGGCACCACTGCCAGAAAAAAATGAAAGTAATTAGTAAAAACAACTATTCTCACAGTTTAAGATGAACCTCTGATCTATGACGGAGGGCAACAGGCAGGATAAGAGGAAGATTAGCTGTGCATGTATGTCCTATACCCCCTACCGACACTGCTGCTCTTTGTCTGTCTCTGCTCCAGAAGCCCAATGCAGGGGAGCAGCAGAGGTATAATCCACAACTTGGGCCCAAAGCACTGGAAATCACAATACAGCATTCAAGCACACACCAAAATTTTCATTTTTGTTATCTGTCACGGTTGGCAATTAGGTTTTTTTTCTTCATTCATGTCATTCACACAACCCAGAAAAAGTTTTTAAAATACATGGCAAGACAAAATTTTTTTTCCTGATCCCATCTATTTCATCATGCTTACTTGCTCTCAGTGGGTTTCTAATAAATATATGCTTCCCCATCCTTCAAAAATTTGAAATAAATTCAGGATCTGGAAAAAGTTTTACCTTCCAAACAAAGAGAAAAATTAATTAAGAACTTACTGAAACAGATACCAGCTTCTCACAGGACACCTGGCTTTCCTGGTTTTGTTATTTTAAAAACGAAAATTGCAAAGACAGCATTAAAACAATCAGGTCTCCTCTGATAGTATGAGATATATATAAAAATTCCAGGTTTTCAGTACTATGTTTATATCAGTTGTAACTCATTTAATGTCTTTCTGCATATGGCACTGCTTTCTGCAAACGAATGGCTTTCAACATTGCTACACTGCAAAGTGCTTACAGTTTAAGATCTGATGATATTAATAGAATGCAAAAATGTATCTAAAAATACATTTTTCACCTTCTAAAAAATGATTGTTGATTTAGCTGAAACTAGGAGCAATTTTCCATGATTTGAGGAATTTTTCATAGCTGTGCATGAACGACAGCATGCATCTCTACTGCTGGCACTGTCACTTACTAATACAGCTTAAATGGAGACAAATACAGCTTGATCATTCAAGCTGATCTATATTTTTCTTTGAACCAATAGAAGCTTTTACAATTGCATTGCTGCAAACAACATTACTTCTTTCCCTGATACAGATCATACCATGCACATATTTTCAGCTTTACATTTCTTACTTTTTTTTCAGTTGTAGGTGATTAAAACATGCCAGGAAAACAAAGCCAAGCAAATATACAGAATATTATGGTTTTATGAAGTTTGCTTTTATTTTTTAGTGTTAGGTAACTGATTCTATGTCTGGACCCTTACTTCCCAGTAAAAGGGCATAAATATAGACTTATATGTAATTACATTATAGCTAGAAGCTAACATGTGCAAGAATGGTGTTATCAAAAAGAACTGCTGCTTAAGATCCCTCTACAATCCCAGAACTGCCTAAGAAAATGCAAATTTGTCCTCACATGATTTAAGAGGCATTATCAAAAGAAAAAGGCATCTGTCCGGAAGGACACTGTTCCATGAAGGGAACTTGGCTATGACAATCCCTAAAATATTTTAGGCCACTCATCAACATTTCTTGCAGACCCAAGCATAATATTCTTGCCATCAAACTTCAAATAAATAAATAAAATCAAAACCAGTTCTACTCTCTGTCAGTAGCATTTTGTAAATCCATTGTTGACCAGTGCTGACCACAGATTCATGTCCTGCAACAGGGGAACGCCAACCCTCTCAGTGTCCAGGGGGACATAACCGTGGGGGACATCATGGAGAATATTAATACAGCTATGCTTTGGGCATCTACCCAATGGCTCATGGGGACAGGCTGCTCTGGAGGGTGACGCAGGGTAGATCTAGTTTAGGTGCTCTGAATCAGCCATCAGAGGAGCTCCTCTCTCTCCACTGACTGCAGAGAGAGCCCAGTCTGATTCAAAGTTAGGCAACCAATTTTGGGCCCCGGGCTGGGTGGTAGGACTGCCTCCCACTGCATCTGTAAGCAACTAAGATAAAGCTGTAACAAAATGACAGCTTTTCTCCCAAGCTAAACATCCACCTGGATCAGCAAATCTGGAAAAAGCAAAAACTGTTTCATTTTCTCTCTTTTTTTTCTTTTCTTCTCCTATGTGTATCTTATCTTTTTTGTGGCAGTCAGTCCTACAGAATTATAGACCTAAGTCTCAGGGTTTATATCAACGCCTATTTTCCATACTGCTAAAAGTCTTTGCAATAAAAAAAAAAAAAAAAAAAATTGAGCCAGGAAGGTGTCAAACAAATAGCCATATTTTCATAGCTGAAGACGTTTGAAAATATATTAAATGTGGCTAACCTTTTAATTTAAGGATCCCATATTAGATACGACTTTATATGAAAACTCTGATGGAAGGAAAGCTATTCTTCCTTTATGATAAAGCCGACCTGGGATCACTCAGTATTGAAGTAGATTTATCTATGTTTTTGTCCATTAGCATCAACAACAGGCAGAGAGGCACCTTGATCATTCAGACAAAACTGCTGGACCGTAACTAAACCTACCCTCTTATATGCTGTGCTGTCTTCTCTCCTGAAACTGCTCTAGGCATCTTTGCTGCCCACCGAGTTCAAGCCAGGAATCCAGGCAGGATTGCCAGCAGAGGAATGCCGTCTTTTAAACGGCCAGAACAAGAGACAAGGCTTTCAGAGACAGCTGAAGCTGCCAGAACACCATCTTCTCCTCCTTGCCCACACAATGATGGCATTGTGTGGGGAATCCAGCCCACTACTCTCAGTCTTCCTTTCTGCAAACCCGGTTACAGTGACGAATCAAGTCAGGACCAAAGAGCTGAGCTTTCAGTGACAGCCCTATAACCACTTGTACCAGCTGGATAAATCCAAGTTGCTCATTCTGTATGGAATTCATTTGTGTGCTGTCTAGCAACACCCAGAGACCAGGGTGGGGAAGAGATTTCAGCAGTCTTTAACTGAGGTCATGAAACACATGAGTAGCTTCCAAAACCCGCCTCTGAAATGCCACAGTTTACAAAATGGGAAAGTTTTAACTAAGCTGAATATTATCAATGTATTGTATTTTACACATAAAAAGATGGACCGGCTCTAGAATTTTTCTCACAAAATACAAGTGCACCGTGAAGATCGGTTTGGTTTGAGATTCTAATACATACACAAAGCCGTCGACAGGCTAAGAGGCACATCAGCCTTTTGCAGCATAACACCCAGAAATAAACACGAAGCCATGATTTTTTTTCTTAAACCAGTTTAAAACACCAAAAAAAATCCTGACTGCTGAATTTGACCGACCAAATTGACAAAAAGCTCAGGATATCAACCTTCTGAAAGCTCCCAAACTTCAAATTTGGCAAGCAAGTAGTCAGGTACTCTAAATCTACAATCGCAAATAAAGTTTTCAGCATGAACATACTAAAATTAGAAAACAAGATAGCTTAAAATTATTTAGACAGCTCCTAAACTTTCATTGTGGTTCAGAAGTGCATATTATGGAACACTCCAGCCCCTAAAAACCTTAAAAGACTAGCCTATCAAAACAGGCCACAGAACAGTCTTTCTAGTGAGGCACAGTACTGAAGACTTGGGTAATGAATAAGACAGAAGGATCACTTAAAAAAAGGGTGCTTAGAATACTGAAAAAAGTGTTTGGCAAAGGAGGTTAGGAAGTTGTTCCCAGGTACCTGAAAAAATAAGGTCCAAGGATGACGGCGAGTGGGAAAAGGGGAAGGAAGGACAGGAGAAGGGACCAATCTAATCACCACGCAAGAAGACCACAGCAATGGTTTGACAATGAAGGCAGCTGAAGGCAGATTCTGGAGGAAAAAGGACAACAAATCGTGAATTACAATGCTGCAGATCAGAAATGTCATCATGGCACGATGTCTGAAAAAACTGCATGCCATGAGATTACAGTTGGTGATGTCACGAAGAGAGAGGATGGAAAGTTCTGTCTTCATGAACTCTGTGTCCAAGGTAGCAGTGAGGCGAGCAAGAGGATACACCAGGGGAAGACAGCAGGGGAGAAGTCAGAGATGGGGGTAACTTTGGAAATCATCCATGGGTTGGTTACAATTGAGGGACGATAAAATTCCCAGTGCAGTGGTTCCCAAACTGAGCATCACAAGGTCATCATCACCACCCACAGCTCTCCAAGGGCTCCTGGCTGGAAGGGTCTCCATTAAGAATACACCCTTTATGAGCAGAACATTGCCATGACCTCCCCCATTGGTCTACCATAAAACAGGTCAGTAACGTGCTTTTGAGAGAGAAAACCAAAGAACTGAACCTCAGGGAACAGCATCAGGAAGTGGATAAAGAGATACTGAATAAACAGTAAGCAAAGTAGGAGAAGAATCTAAAGAGCCCTGAAAGCCGGGAAAAAGAAGGCCTGCTGAGTCAAAGGCAGTCATCAACCCAAAACCTGGAGGACAGAAAGCTGTCTGTCCCTTTGCACTAGATGGAGACTGCTAGTGATCACTGTGATGGCAGCTTCACTGGAGCTCAAAGAAGAAAGGCAAAGGAGAAGGAAAGAGAGAGAGAACTAGAAGAAAACCAAGGGAAAGCCAGCACAGAAAAAGAAAAGGAACAGGGCCCTAATTAGATAAATATGATATGAGCAGAATTTTCCATTGTGTTTCCCTTGAGAAACAATATTGCCAGGAGTTCAAAGGAAAAGGTAAAAGAGTCAGAAAGGAAAAAGGAAAAGACTTGAGAAAAGGACCTCAGAGCAGAAGGATGTGCAATGCAGGAGGAAAAAGCAATGAATTTAAGGTTTAACATCACAGAACAGAGATTGCAAATCAGTTGAAGAAAGAAATGATGGGAATAGGAGTGAAGAAAGAGAAAAGGCAACAAGGTCAGAGGAAAAGAGAAAAAAAAGGAGAATTAATACTTGATTTAGCTGACATTTTAGTCTAGCTTCTTATGGAATGAGCTTTGTGCAACCCAGCTGTCCCTAAGCGAGGTTGCCTCTCCCCATCCCAACAGCTTTTGAACACGCTGGTCAGCTTCAGTGAAACTCTGAATCTCAAAGAAAATAAAGTTCTTTGCACGGACACTTGTGTTCAGGTAAAGGAGAAATGAATTTGTGTTCCTAACTAGATGAAAGGCTGTAACATGAATCCTTCCTTATTATTGCTCCCTGATTCACCAGAGAATCAGCATGAAACTCCAGCTCCATGCCGAGCAGAAGCCTTCAGTGAAACACAGGCTCTCTAAAAAACCTGGGTTAACCAACTAAAAGGCAGAGATCCAGAGGAGACAAGGCTTCCCCAGTGGCAGCGCTCAATGCTTATTGAAACCTGCAAAGCAACTGGCTAAATTTTTGTACAAAGAAAGCTAGCAAGAAAGAGAAGCATGAAGAACTGATATTGGGAACCAAGGGTGAAGGTAGACTTGAGTACAGGCAGGAGCCTGGATGGTTAGAAATAAGAAGTACAATGTGGCAGCTTTCTTATGGTACAGGACCAAGAAATGACTGTGTGAAAGCAAATGTAGAGCAAAGATGAAGGAAAAGAAAAATAAACCAAACAGTCCAAAAGGACTCAAGAGAAAAAGGTAACATTCTTCAGAGAAAGAGCAGAAACTGGCAACGTAGAGGTTTCTGAGGCTGTCTCTGGTGTTGTGCTCACCTACTGACTGCTCTCTGCTGTCATCCAGCACACCACTTCCATTGACCTGAAAGCTCAGACAGCTTTCAACAGCAAATGTAGTACATGACTGTCCACCAATGGGACCACTGGTTGACTCAGTGGTCTCATCATGTTCTTTGCCAGTTTCTAGCATTCACTAAGGAAGTTGATTTAATTGGTGGAAGAGATTCATAAAGTCCTAGTCCAATCTCTTGAAGAGCTAGCATCAACTAACCCAAATATTACCAGTCTCAAGCAGCTAAGTTACTGCTTTAAAAACTTGTTATTTCTCATAGACTGACAGGTTTTATATGTAACTAATCATTGGGGGGGGTTTCTTTTTTTTTTTTTTTTCCCTTTTAACAGCAGTGTGCTGGTTTTGGTTGGGATAGAGTTAATTTTCTTTACAGTAGCTAGTATGGGGCTATGTTTTGGATTTGTGCTGAAAACAGTGTTGATAACACAGGGATGTTTTCATTGCTGCTGAGCAGGGCTTACACAGAGCCAAGGCCTTTTCTGCTCCTCACCCCACCCCACCAGCGAGGAGGCTGGGGGGGGGCACAAGAAGTTGGGAGGGGACACAGCTGGGACAGCTGACCCCAACTGACCACAGGGATATTCCAGACCATACGACATCATGCTCAGCGTATAAAGCTGGGAGAAGAAGGAAGGGGGGGACGTTCAGAGTGATGGCGTTTGTCTTCCCAAGTAACCGTTAGGCGTGATGGAGCCCTGCTTTCCTGGAGATGGCTGAACACCTGCCTGCCCATGGGAAGTGGTGAATGAATTCCTTGTTCTGCTTTGCCTGCGTGCGCAGCTTTTGCTTTACCTATTAAGCTGTCTTTATCTCAACCCACGAGTGTTCTCACTTCTACTCTTCCAATTCTCTCCCCCATCCCACTGCGGGGGAGTAAGCGAGTGGCTGTGTGGGGCTTAGTTGCCGGCTGGAGTTAAACCACGACAAGCAGCTATTGCCAAGTGCTGAATTACCCCATCTTGCAAATTAGCAAATAACTGAACATGATTTTGTTGTTGTTGTTGAATAGTGGCTAACACAAGATAGATTTCTTCATGTATTTTGACAAGTATGGTCTTGCTTTAATTATTTATGAAAACGCTTTGCAGTATCCAATAAAAGCCCTACAGTATATTTTTGCATATTTTTCAAAAATAATGAAGTCTTAGGGACATGTGACCTTTCTGCTACAGTCTGCAATTACATCTGTGCTTAGAGGGAACGTGTGGGTGAGCAAATGACACCACCATTTGTGTGTTGGCATCTGAGTATGATGAGATTTCCTATTTAATGAAATCAGCTACAGCATATTCTTACCATAGTTATTCCTAACAGACACTTAAATTTTGATAGTTTTGTGGCAGCTAAAAGAAAAAAAACCAAACATGATATCCGAGGAAAACCTCAATACCAGAAAGAGATTCTAAAACTGAGGTAAGCTTAAATAGTTACTTTCACTACTTCAGTTATAAAATATGGGGGGGGGAACAAGACTCCAATCCTATAGTTTTTTGATACAAAGCCAGGACTATGATATTTTATGTCAATACAAAAGCCCAGTAGCAACTATCCTGGTTTCGGCTGTGATACAGTTAATCATCTTCCTAGTAGCTGGTACAGTGCTGTGTTTTGGGTTCAGTATGAGAAGAATGTTGATAACACACTGATGTTTTCAGTTGTTGCTAAGTAATATTTAGACTAAGTCAAGGATTTTTCAGCTTCTCACGCCCAGCCAGCAAGAAGGCTGGAGGGGCACAAGAAGTTGGGAGGGGACACAGCCAGAACAGCTGACCCAAACTGGCCAAAGGGGTATTCCATACCATGTGATGTCATGCCCAGTATATAAACTGGGGTGAGTTGGGCTGGAGGTGGGATCACTGCTCAGGAACTGACTGGGCATCGGTCGGAGGGTGGTGAGCAATTGCACTGTGCATCACTTGTTTTGTATATTCCAATTCTTTTATAATTATTATTGTCATTTTCTTATTGTTATTATTATCATTATTAGTTTCTTCCTTTCTGGTCTATTAAACTGTTCTTATCTCAACCCACAAGTTTTACTTTTTTTCTGATTCTCTCCCCCATCCCACTGGGTGAGGGGGGAGTGAGTGAGTGGCTGTGTGGTGCTTAGTTGCTGGCTGGGGCTAAACCACAACAGCACGGAAGAAGTTGCAGGTTCAAAGGATAAAGTAAAAATGGCTAACTGCACAGCATCTGAAAAATATTACAACACTTCACAAAAATAAGCCAGCAAAATACTTTTTATTAATTTATTCTAATAACTTCATTTATACGGATATAGCACCTGTCACATTTTCGACATGCATTAGTATCTTCACTGGACTAAGCACTACACAACTATTTTAATTTGAAGGATGAAAATCACAGGTCTTTAATTGTTAAAAAAGAACATTGCACTAGGGTACCATAACTAATAAAGTTAACTGTGAGAGCATCTATCCTAATGATATCTTTTCTCTAGCATTTTTCACACTACCTTCTTCTTTGCACCCATACTGTTCACTGTGTGTAAACCTCTCTTTATTGCCATACACACATGGTTTAGCTGACATTGCTTCTCTGATGTGTATCTCATCTTTAGACATTCTCTACTTTAGAACGGTGTATTGTATTACCGTATCCTATGGATAGTCAATTCATGCTCTGACAATCATGGCACTGGAAAGCAGCTAGCAGATGTGCCAGCACTGTAGTCTGCTAGATTAAATTTTGCAAATACCAACCTGCTAATCCTCAAATTCCCCATTTGATCTGAGATTAGTTAGATAGTTAAGAGACTATGGCAAAAAATTCCAGATGATCAGAACCTGTTCCCAAATTCCACCCCCTGGATATACAGAGGTAGCAGCACACAGAAGCAGCCAGGCTGAGAGCAGACAATAACCATGTGAGTTCTCAGGGTATACCTGACCTACAGATGGACAGTGAAGAGTCTCAAAGTGTTTTCATTTTATTCTTTGATTATGTCTACATCTATGATCACATTCTCATGTTAGTCAATATTTACGGAAGTCCCTGAAAGACATACTTTGGCAGCAGTTATGAAGGAAAATAATTCCAGGCATGATGGTCATTTACTTGGCTTTACTCATGAATCAGAATTAATTCACACAAGAAAGGTACTGGCGTCTCTGGACACAATCAAGTTACGCCTAACTGCATTGTTTTGCCCCTCTCTAAAATGAAATGCCGTCCTGTAAAAGGAAAGGTTGATGATGGCACTCACCTTACATCCCTCACAAGCACTGACACCATAGTGATATCCGGATGACTTGTCTTGACAGACAAAACAGGGCTTGTAAACACGAGGGGGTGGAAGTGGTGAAGGAGGGCTCGGAACAAGTTCCTCAGAACTGGTGCTCTGAGTTTCAACTGCTACAAAAGAAAAAAGAAATATAATTGAATGATTAATGAATGAATTTTAAATAACTGATTATTTACTGTATTACAACTATCAAACTGGCCCATATCTTTCTTTGTATAATAAACACTCATTTGTCTTTCCTAGCAAAATTTAAAGGGAACCAAAGTAAGGGAAGTAATGACAGGACTACATGCTATAGCCTCAAAAGTATATTTTAAAGTATCCAATCATTTTTCATGATCCAGCTACTCAACACCACAAAAGCTACAGCTCACATCAGATATAAGGCTTGAATCTCTTACCAGGCTCCAAAAATAGACAACTTTGGGCTCATGTTCTGGTTTTAGCCTACTGAATTGCATGGGATCCATGTGTGTGCACTGGTTATCAGCCTTCAAAGGGAAACTGTTTGTGGCATGTGCCCTTCCAATCTGTACCTGATCTTGGGAGAGCCCTTGTATCTCTTGCCTTTTTCTACAAAAGGTAACACTTCCAATATGCAATTCTGCCACAGCAGGACAGCAGCATGCATCAGGACATATGTAGAGAGACAAACGACTAACTGTAAGACCTGAAGTGAAAATTACCTGAACAAGTTGTCTTTCGGTTTTTTAATCTGTAAAACTAGCACAACCCAGCAACACTTCCTTACCTACCTTAGGATTTGTAATGTCAGGAAACCTCTCTGAGAAAGAGCTACTTACACATTATGACCCCACATCCCTTTATTGCCTTAATATTTCTAGATGGTCATTTGTTTTGAACCTGCTGAAAAGCCAGTTATCCCTTTCAGGGAAAGGACGTGAAAGCTCCACGATGCAAGATAAGGCCTGCGAACTACATCTTTCCAAAACATCTGCATTAGTTTTCTGTGATATGCTGTCATCATTCCTCACATTTATTGTAGATGTGCAATACATTTTCATGTTTCACCTAGCCGTCTGCTGCTTCTCAGATAAATCCCTCTAACTTTTCAACACATATGCAGAAATGACAGGATCTGTGAACTCAGATCTATCCAGAAATATTAGGCACTATCAGCAGAGCTAAATCTCAAGAGTACTAACAGCAGGCCCTAAAGAATATTACTCAATGGAAAAATCTTAGACAAGATTTACTGTACATTATATTTTTCAGATTACAAAGATGATACATTTGTATTAAACTCATGATTCATTGTCAACTCGTGTTCTGTAGAATTCACAGAGGGCATCACGGAGCACGATGCAACTTCTGATTACTTGTGAAAGAAGGGCCTCTTCCTGCAATTTTTACTTGGGTTAAGGTACTATCAACTTCAAGGACAGACATTTCTTGAGAAGAAAATAAATGCTAGAGTGAAGTGTTAAAGGCTGTGATTCTAAGCAAAGAAATATCTTTCCAACGGGAACAATTTATTTATATATCTAACAATAAGGAGGCTGTGAAAAAACAGAAAAGTAAAATAAAGTGGCTCCATATATTGTGATGTTAAGACAACGTCCAGAACTGTACTTATCTTTTTCAGTATTAAATACACTGAACCTTGGCTAACCAAAAAACTACAGGTTCCTACTGCACCAAAAAAACTTTAATGAAGTTTTTTCTTAATGAAAACACAGATAGGAATGATCATGTCTTTTCAACAGTAATTTTTGGTATTTAAGAGAGACAGAGTGTGCTCTGTTATTGATCTCTGCACAGCCATCCTGCTTGAATCAATAATCTATTAGTACTTTTAAATTAAAGTTAGATTCATCAAATGCCCTTGAGAGGCCTCAAACATTCCTCGCCTTATTTCATGCTCTTACATGAATTATGGTGGCTTCCAATCAGCCTAGAGAATAATAAAATTTAAGCTTTAAAACTCTAATACCAGCAGACAATGTGTTTCGTATTAGCTCATTCAACTCTCCCAGTCCATCTAAAAGGCAGTTTTTAGGCTCCCCATGGGAAAACAAGGTTGTGTCATTCAATAAAACAACTGCACTCCTGCAATCCTTCTGTGATTTCAGATTGGGGAGAGCAGTCTTTTAGGAATAATACCAATACACTTCTGCTTTTTTCATGATTTCATCCTAAACAAGCACCAGCATCCAACAGTAGTGTTCAAACCACGAACCATACATACAACAGAGGTCTGTTAGGCACTGGCCAAGCACCAGGAACTTGCGATACCCAAAAGAGATTAAGCAACCAACTCAGTTCATAAATACACAACATAGCAACTGAAGACCTGAAGGTGCTGCTAGAGAATTTTCTTCTGGTTGATTTGAAAAGGTATACAAGAAGGAAAGAGCCAATGTAAACCAGAAGGACCTCCGTAAAATACCCATATACACACATATGTTCCTGAAAGGGCTTAAGCTATTCAATATAATACTTGCATCAGCTGAACAACCTTCTAGAGAGTTTGATTTTTTTGTTGTTGTTTGCAAGAAAACCCAGTTTGGGAACATTCACTTTTGATCACAGGCAAGATGTAAGGCTTTCTGGAGAAGGCTTGAACTCAGGTTACACATGCTCAACTCCTACTCCTGCTTCTGACTTACTATTCTTCCTTGGATTTAGCCTTTTTAACTCTTTATTTGAAAATGTATGTACTGCCAGCATGGAAGTGCAGAAGTCCAGTGCAGGCATCTGTAGCAATTCATGCTCAGCAGGTATAAAGTGCTATTTCTGTATCATGTCGGTGGCTAGTGGACACATGACAGCAGAACCTGCTTTTTTTTCTGTGCATGTCTGCACATGCACGGTGGAAAAAAGAAAGGATGGGGGGCAGACAGAAAAAAAAAAAAAAGGCAACTTCTTTCCATGCCCTGCTGTCTTGTCTTGTGGGATGTGACACTTCAGGGTCCCTACTCACCTGAGAAAACAGAGCCTCAGTGCCATCACCCAACACCTGAATGCAGCTTAAGCACACAGGGATTCTCAAACAATCGGTCACTTCACAATTCCTAAGATGTCTGAAATATTTCTAAAGGCTAGATAAAGCAGCAGATAAGATCTTTAAAAGCACAGCGTGCTTCATGAGAGCTAATTTACTGCCAGCTAAACCATGTTGACAGATGGAGGAGGTATTTTACTTTGTGACCAACTAGAAACAGGCAGGCACTATGGAAATGCCTTGCATTTTGCTAGAAACTTAGACTATTAAGCTTGTATGTTAATGCACACTTTGGACAGTTAAGTCTTAAAAGAATAAGAAGTTGTAAAGCAAATGGCATTTCCTGGATAGCCTCAAGGGAATTTTGAATACTGAGCTCAGGGTCCCTGGTGGGAAGAAGCAATTTCAGCTAATTAGGGTGAATAGCAAAGTGTTGCATTTGGTCAAAACATTCTGTTAACCCTCATTTTTGTTGGCACCAACAAGAGTCTGGATTTTTTTGCCTCTTTTTTTTTTTTTTTTGTGAATTCACTGCAGGAGTGCAAGGCACACAGCTCACATACATTAGGCAGAAAGTCAAAGGAAACGCCAAAGTTCAACTAAAGTACAAGTAATTAGAACCAGATCCTCTGCTGCTTGTATGTGTGCATTTGATTGTAGAAGTTATTTATAAGCCTCCAAACATTTGAAAAAATAACTATATACTGTAGATCATTTAATTTTTATGTCTCGTCTGGAAAAAAAAGTCTGCTTTTAATCATCTTCCAGGAAAGAGCCAGGAACTGGGAAAGTGGGTCTCAATTGTTTCAATACAAATTTCTCTCTTTCATGTGCCACATAAAACTATACTATCAAATTAAATCCAAAATATCATTGACTCAGCCCCCCCATCCAATTTTTTTTTAATAAAAAACTTCTTTGAATTTGTCATGCTTAAATAGTTTGCATTGTTATGAGGGTTTTTTTGTTGGTTTCTTTTTTTTTTTTTTTAAACTGTTGTTTGGAAGACAGACAAGGGGAGGGGGGAAGAGAAAAAAAAAAAAAAAAAAAAAGAGTGAGAGAGAAAGAAAACATTATCGTGGAGACTTGCCAGCCTTGACTTAGTAACCTGGCCATGACCCTCCAGCGAGTGTGTGTTTGACCCGGTCACACATGACTCTGGCTGCGTACTGTTGCTGGGTTATAAGTCCCAGATATTTTTACCATATATACAACAGGTGGGGATCACAGACAACAGAAAGAGGAGAACAAAGTCTTCCCTTGTGCAAAGACTCCCATTTTCTCCCTTGCAAAGACAACACCACAAAGCAAAGAAGTCGCGCTACTATTTCACATATTGGCACTCGCTGTGCTGGATCGCTGGTTTACCCGGGGGTTGACGGCACGGAGGTGGACTGGGCTGGAGTGGGCTCAGGGCAGGAGGACAGAGGGAAAGGCTTAGGGGAAGCCATGTGCAATTGTTAATCGACGCAGAACGAATTACCACAGTCAAAAATCTTTCCTCATAGGGCTGGGTATGCATCAAGGTTCAGGAGGGAATGCTTTTTATTACGAGTGAACACTGCATACCTGGATTAAAACATAGGCTGCCGCAGTAACTCCAGATTGAGATATTATCATCAGGATTTTCAGAAGGACTTAAGAAAGTATGTTTTCCACATTTGAGGATTTCTTATTTGTGTCTTGCTAGCTGCACACATCTGCCTTAAAGCCATGATGTTAAATATAAGTTATTCTGTTTCAATTCTTGATTACAAATTTTCCAGCATTAATTTTAATCAAGTTATAGTTCATCTCTACAAGACTGTCTAGGTCTTAAAAAAAAAAAAGGTATTATTTGGGCTGAAAGCCAAAAAACCCTCTAAGTCTTCAGGTTTGCTTTTAGTCTGAAAAGGGGCATTCCACTTTCAACAGGGACATCAGAAGATGAAACTTTATGACCCGGTTTCTGCTTGAGGGTGCCCGATCCAAAATGATCCTTTTCTGTTATTTTAAAAGCTAAAAGAGGATCCCACAGTTTTTCACTACGTGCTGCTCAGGATTCCTACAGTATGACTAAAATAACAACAAAACCAGCAAGAAGTAGAGGTTATGGAGCTCTGAAGCCCAATCTGCAAGGTCTTACTAATGGACAAACTGCACACAAGGTCACCTAAAAGATGCCTCAGACCAAGTCATTTTAAGAGTCATGCCTAGGGCACAGGCTGCTGCTGCCAATAGCTATCTCGGACAAGGTGCAAGCCCCGATAGGCACAGCTGAGTTGGCAGAAGTCTCTAAAGCCGAAGTGCTTTTGCTGTGACGAGTCTTGTCAGTGAAAAGAGTGATACGGACAGCTGGCTTCTGTCCCGTCACATCTGGGAGAAGAGGGGTCCTGCTGAACTCTGCCCTCCGCCTCGTGAGTACAAGAAGCAGTTAAACACACTCTCTGCTCCGATATCCTTACCCTAATGAAGTTCCAAGAACAAATCTGGCCATTGCTCCACTGCAGGCAGACATACCATCAGGACAGTATTTTCTTCCCCCACCCTTTTGCATCTCAAGTATTTAGACAGGACACTATTTTGGGCAGGGTCTCAGGCTGTACAGTAACCGGTGCTGCAGGACCTTCAAGCACTACTCCAATGCAAATAATGGTAACAATCTTGATCCTGCCAAGTCAAAAGGTATTTGAAAGAATGAACCTTGAAAGGCCTCCATAACCTTGAGGGGGGGCATTACTCGCAAAGCAGGTTCTCAGAGCACTTTCATTTTGAACATTTTAGCATTTCAGTGTTAAAACGCAGACTAACTTCAAATGATAAGTCTAAAAAAAAAACCCAAAAAACGCTTCTTCATTTCTTCATATTCGGCAAATGCCTTTGCTGTGTGTATACCAAGTTGTGTTTGCCAACTGGAACGGCAGAAAAGAAGTGTTTACGCTCATCTGCTGCATCTCCCTCAGTTTAGAACTGGGAGAGAGTGAGCCGCATCATATTCCTTCATGCCTTTCATCAACAAAATTGCCAAGTTTCAATTGCAAATCTGTACTGTTAACCTGCAGAGTCATGTAACATAAGTCAACAGAGTCAGTGGATACTGATCTTGGCCATATGACAGGAGTGTAGCCCTTTGAAACCTTTATTCATATCAGGTGATTAGGGCCAGGAAATAAAAGTTCAGCATCCTACTACCAGCATAGCAGAGCTATCCAGATTTGTTTGCAGTAAATCAGAAGACAACAGCATCTATCTTTTGGTTATCCTTCTGTTCTAGTCTCATAATACAATTTCTGTTCCTTAGCAGCTGCTTCATTTGTAGCACAAATTTTATTATTCACACAAATATCCTCTATCGGTTGCCCAATGAAGGGTGGGGATTTTTTTATAACATACTTTTCCGTTATGCCACAACCTGGCCTCCTAATAAATCCAGTTGTTAGGCATGCAAATTCAGTGACCTGACTTTACAGTGCCATTTATTAAGACACTCCAGGGGCCCCACCTGCCAGCGCATCTTCCCTGGTGGCATTCCTGCACAGATCACAGATGCCCTGAGTGACTCTCCCTGGGCCCCGCTGTCCCAGCCACACAGCACAGCATGCAGCACTTCTGGTCCTGCCATATTTAGCAGCATGAAAGATCCTGCTTTCTTCTACCTATCTGATCTACAAGCGTGGTCCCTGCCACTCCAGTATGTGGATATCCCATGACCATTCATATTTTTACCTTTGTAAGACCCAAGTGAGATAAGGGAAGAGCTATTCTTCTTACTTTACAGATGGGAAACAGAAGCACTGAGAGCCTAAGAGCTTGATTTGCTTGGGTCTTAAATTCCTAGAAAAATGCAAGCAGTACCCAGCTGGGATTTTCAACAGCAACCGACAACCTAGCTGTAATTCTAGCAATATAGCCTTCCGTGTCTTGCCCCAGGTTACACATGGGATACATAACAGAGCAGGGAACTCAGTTAGACTGTGCTCAGTCCCTCTAACGTGGGGGCTCTGAAGCACCCCCAAGTCTGTGCGCGCACCCCGCTCCCCTGCCGACTGCAAGGCAGGCCAGGGCTGGGTGCCTTCTGCCCCCGAGCACCGCCACTACTGCTGGCAGGGAACTCCGGAGAGATGATGAAAGGCTCGTCTTCATTTTCTGATCTCCATGGCCAGCTAGGAATCAACTTTCTATAAGACTACCCCACCATATATACAATTACACAGGAATGCCCCAGCAGACAACAGACCCACCCTGAGAGAAGTCCCAAATCCTCTCCTGAAGGCAACTCAGCAGCACCCATGCACGTGGGGGCTGTGTCCCACACAGGCATAAGCAACACCAGAAACTGCCACAAAAACCTCTACTCTTGACTATACTGTCCAAGCCAACATCAGCCTGATATACCACCAAGACATAAGCCTGAATCTACCAGGCTAGTCTTATATATTGAGCACGTATGATCTGGAAATCACCAATATGCACCGACCGCGTATTTCCGAATGAAAACACCCCGAAACCTTTTTCCGAAGCTGCTGCATCGTTTTGTTGTGTCCCACAGGTATTTGGCGGGGAGCCGTCACTGCAAACACCTGTGGTGCCTCTCCCAGTAAAGCCAGGACTTCTGGCAACTACATACTCTACAGACATATTTACTACAGCTAGCAGTAAAGGAAAACAAGGAGGCTGCAGCCGCTCTGTAAGAGCATGTTCGTGTTCTGCAGTTTGCTCAGGAGGGTATTTTCAAACAGGAGTAAGGTTTACCCTGGTTTGCAATGCCTGGTTTTCAAGCACCAGCTCCGCTAAACCCAGGGGTGGTATGTTTAACTAACGTAGGAGATTTGTGTTTGCATCACCTTTTCAAAGAAAATTATACTGGTTTCCAGGCTGGTGTTGGTTTTTGTTGTTGTTGTTTTTGGTTTTTTTACAGTTACATCAGCAAAGCAGTTCTACATTTGGGTTTATGTGTCCGTGTAGCCAGAAAGATGCATTTACACCTGAGCAAACGTGGAAGGCAGAAAGCTTGTCAGGATTAATTATATCAGGGATAAGAACTGTGTCTGGTTATACCTGTGTCACTCTCAGGACAGCGAGACTTAATGACGCGCTAGTAACTGAGAACAGGAGCGTCTTTCGCTAAATAAATGGCCAGACAGACACCATGAGGGAGCCAGGGTGAAAGTAAGTGTACAGACAGGATGGCCGGAGGGTTTGGCAGGCACGGTGGAGTTTACAGGGCAGCAGCTCATCACTTTGTATTAGGAGCCTACCTTCAAAATGAAAAAGAAAACATGTTAAATGAAAAAAATAAATCGTACGGAAAACTGAAGAAAAACATCCGAAAGATGCTAGCTCTGTAGTTTTTTCAGGTCGGTGATTTCTGCCTGGCCACTACCATGCAAAATTGCATGAGTCTCAAGTGAAAATTCCGCATTATTGCAAAACTGAAAAACAGGATCTTCTTTAAAAATATTTATATAATTGTGCCATCATGTGCATGAAGTTAGATTTTTTGTTTGAAAATGGACTTTTCTTCCACTTCAGGCCTTGTTTGCTTTACCAGTGAATTCCCAAGGTCAGATCCTCATCTGAAGTAAAGTGGCGTAGGCAAAGCAGGAACACAAATGTAGAGAGAATGAAAACTCTGGCCTCTTTATTCTTTATTTATGAAAATGGAGCCTATTTCTGTGGCCTATTGGTACAACTGTAGTGTCACAAATTCAGCATGTTTTCCCTGCAAGATCAAAAATAAGAAAAAAGGCACATTGTGAGGGACAAAACACTTAAAAATAAAAGGGGTCTGATTCTTTTTTCAGATCTGTTTTACAGTGTTGTCACCCCACCGATTCCAAGAAAGACTCTTGACTTGTAAACATAAATGGGAGAAAACTCAGATCCAATATCTTCAATAATAAATAAAAATTGCAAGGGAAATGAAATAGTTACTATAATCTCAACACACATTCAGATATTTTACTAAGTCATAAAGTCTCCATTTATAGTTATTAAACGTTTTACAGTGTTTTGAGGACTTTTCTTTTATCTTCAAATCTTTTCAAGCATCCAAACAGAATAATTCAGAGTATTATACTAAAGGAATGATTTTATTTTTCAAAACTCGCCTCCTATCCAAGTTGGTATTAGTTTTCAGTATTACTATGTCTGCCGAATAAATTTTTTATTTTCTATATATTCAGCATGTTCTTATGACACCATTCATCATGACTTTTTGCTGTGGCTTGAATCCAGCAAGAAAATGAGTGTTTTAATGTCTTTAATCACGTAATACTATTACACAGTTGTTCAGTACCACATGGACAAAATAAAACTGTTGTGCTCTATTTGGAAATGCAGTAAAACTGACTTGCTCTGTAATATTTTACATATCATTTTATTTCTCAAACTTCAGGACTGTTAATTCAGAACATTTTGATCTTCAGGTGTTTTTAAATCTTAAAATTAATAGAGTGACTCAGCAAGAGCCTATTCAGTGATCAAAACTACTTCGAGTAAGTATAGTAGCAGTTAAAAAGCTTATCATCCCAATTAATTTGTATTACAGCCACACTGCTGGATATCACTAATTGATTTATATACCCTCCTTTCTATACCCATTTACAAGGGCAATTATGAACTCCATCACATATGTTTAAATGGGTTACATTAGAATAATATCTAGAAACTAGACTGCTGAGCTTAAAATCTTTAAGAACAGGTAAATTCTTCATTAATGGGTATGCTATCAATCCACTACAAATGGCCTATAACCTTTCAGGCGGTACACGGTACTAATATTTCACTTTTCATGGGCAGTTTGGGGTTGACTCCAACGATGAGCTCCACCACTATTTTTAATTGTTTTTAAAATTGCATATTATAGGCAGCAATAAACACTTACAAATTAGTATTATACCATCCACAGCTTTCTGCAAAGCATGGTTTCTATAAACAAGTTAAAATGCATACATCTGTAAATAATAAGTATAAGTATGCTGAATTTAATGAATAAGGGCACTAAAAGAAATTGAACAGTAGGGGTTCAGCAATTAGAGTAACTGCCCATTTTATTAAAAATGTATTGTTTCCAGCTTTCACTTTAGAAGGCTTTTATTGCTCTGCTAATTCTAAGTTTTGATTTCCTTAGAAAAGAAGGTCTAACTCCTTATTTTCTTTGACAGTCCCCTGTCACACAGCCGCTTGCCTTTTTTACAAGGCAACGGACAACCGTGAAGCTTTGTATCTCATCGCTCGGGATCGCACTCTCGGGCCCTCGCTGCAGACCTTTTTTTTGGCGTTATGCCACCCAGAGGTACGATTCTTTATAGAGTAAGGTTTCATCCCACAGTGGAGCTGGGATGAAACCTGCTGAACCAGCAAACCCCAGGCAGCCACCCCCAGCCCTTTCCCAGAGGTTACCAACCCTCCGGCGGAGCGGGCAGGCAAAGAGCACGTGTCCAGCTTCCCAGCCGTGCTGCTGCAAAACAGGACCATTTGCTGAAGCTGGCAAGGCTCGGGGCCATGAAAGGGAGCCAGAAGTTTCCTCCTGCCATGCACCAGCAGCCTCCTGCAGAGGACAGGGCAGCGCATAGACTGGGAGAAGCAAAGGTAGCTTCTAAAACCAAGCATGTATCCCGGTACACATCTCCCATGCCCACTAACGTTATTGCAGTGAACCTCTGGGGTACCTCTGCTTGTATATAGGTGGTTTACATCCATGTAGCTCACTTCCCGAGTAAGTGTCAAGACTATTCTTTACACTAGCTTAATTGCACCCGCATTGCTGCACTGCTGCAACGGTGGGGGTATAATTAAAACAATGCATTATTTCCACTTAGACATGACGTAGTAACAGGAAAAAATGGCCTTCATCACTTGAGCAACTGGAAGGGCAGTCAGACCAAAACTTAACCTTTCTGACATCCTCCAGCACACATACATTTGCAACATCTGAGACCGAAACAGGGACAAACTCTGTCCTCCTCCATCCCCTCAGCATGTCAGACGAGGACAGAGCATTACTAAGAGCAGCTTACCTCAACATTTCTGATGCTAATGTAAGAAATTCAAGTTTATGGAATATTTAAGAACTGAGCATCACCAGTATCTTTTGAGGGGGCAAATAAAATATACAGTTTATCAAGCCGTAATGCTTGCCTGAGTGGAATTTCAATATTTCTGATTTGAATACCTGCCAGACAAAAGATGATAACACAGTGGGGAAGGCACCATGAAAAACTAAGGCAGTACCAGATTTCCTCTCCTTGTAATTCAGAGTCCTTGTCATTAAGTTTATGTAATATCTTATATCTTTTTATTCTTATTATTTTTATACCGGCATTTTACTTTCTGCCAGTGTGGTTAAGCTGGCAAACATCCCTCTGCCCCTTTTCGTAGTAGGTGCAGCAGAAGCTGAAAGCTGGGAAGGAGCTTGGTGTCCTAGAGCCAAGCGGTAGCAACACCGTGATTGTGGCTCAGAGCACACCTCTACTCTCTGCCTAGAAGACCAAAGATCAATAAAATAAGACATTCACAAGAGACTGGAGACAAGATAAGTACCGTGACTGGAGAGCACGTTTTCCAATATTCTGTTCTTCTATTCTCTACCTGCAGTAGATTTTCCTATTGAACCCTTGGAGTGAGGAATGCTCATAATTTTACCTGTATGTCACCTGTCAGTACCATTCTCACTCAGAAGAGAAAAAACAACACACACACTGTACTGTAGGCAAACACGTACGTGCTAGCAGTATTTCCTAGTCAGCTGGTCTTTCTTATTCAATACCAACCTTCAACAGTGACTTGGTTGGTTTTTTGCCCAGCTAAGCTGCTCACAATTGACTGCAATATCCCACCCTTACAAACAGGGAAAATGTCAACCATACTTTATATAGAATATGGCAAAAAGGAAATACTTTATTTCCAAAGAGCTGGACAAGCAACGTTCAGTCCTGACACCTGATGTCCCAAGAAACTGAAGGCGAAGCTTACGCTTTGAAAAAGGGAACTTACCTTTTTCAAGTGAGATTAAATTCCAAAAGATCTCTGGCTACTGTGCTTTAATAATTTTAAAATGTCTGTATTATGATTATCCAATATTACACGTATGTATATGTTTCACAAAACATACATTTTTTAGGGGGAAAAAAATGCCATGTTTGAGACATTTGGGCCATCGTCTTCTGTAGAAATAAAGCTCATTTTTACAAAAGCTTTTCCAGTTGTCACGGTTGGAAAGATATGTTATTAAATGTAAATTCATTCAGTGCCATCTTCCCGAATTTGCTGAAGGACGACTTTAGTGCCTCTGCTGATACCGAAAGGATTCTGAAGCCACAGCAAAGTATTATTGACAACACACCGCGGCTATTAAAAAAATTGCGGATAGTAATGAAACTGCCTATAGGACTATCCATTTCACTTTAAGGTGCAGAAAACCTCCAACCTGTGGCACTAGTACTTCATGGAGTGACTGTGACAAGGCAGAGCAGCCATTTTAAGGAATTAGTAAAATCTAATGGCACAGGGTTGTTAGTTAGAAATCATTGCTTTTAATTTCTTAGTATTTGCATAAGTCTGACAACTGTACAGCAGCATATAATTGCCCCAAACTGCAATATACCTAGGTAAGCTTTCCACAGAATAAGTTTAGTATGCTTTCCTTCACTTCCCTTTCTAAGTTCTGATCCTGTTTTGTCTCTTGTTACAGAGACCTCTTGGAATTTGGGGGAAATCTTATTAGTTCTTTTTCCACACTTTAACCCACCAGATATGACACACTTGTCATCCAAAGATGACAATCTATAAAAATAATAATTTAAAAAAGAGTAACCTGTGAACTCAAGAGATGCTCTCTGAGAAAACTCACCTCTGACCAATTTACCCTGGGATCAGCCCCTATGGGCGATCCCAGTGGGACAGGGGCACATTTTGGAAAGCTCTCACACCACCCAGGCACAGGGGAGACCCTGCTGTTTCACAGCACCCCCGGCATTTGCAAACCAGTTTGCCTGATCACTGCCTTCTATTGTTTCTTGAGATAAGCAGGGCCCCAGTGAACAATTAAAGCTTTCAATAAATAATCTGTAAGCACATTCATTTGATTTACTGTTATTTGATACAGCAGTTAGTTTCAATGGGGCAGTTACTATTGATCACATAAAGTACTACAGACAAACATGAAACACTTCCAGAACTCCATGGATTATTACTCTTTATCTGCCACTCATCTGGGTTACTTGTAATGGTTGCAAAATTTAAAATCAATAATAACAATTAGCGTTCTGTATACTCTCAGGAATGAATCACGTGAAATATGTTTCGTTACAAAAATGAAAGGCTGGAGTGCTTGCAAGCATGGAAGACTCTTGCAAGTAGCAAAACTCTAAAATAATTTCTTCTGGTATCATAAAGCATCCAATAAAGGGGGTAAAGATAAGAAAAAATATAGGTATTTTAAATGCACCTGCAAGCATACAGACAATTATAAAAGCGTATTGGTAAGATCTTCAAAGTAAATTGAAGAGATTTAAGAATACAACTTTCAGCTAAGCCGGTGAGAAAGAAGCACTGAATTTTTCCTTAGAAAATTCTACTACAAGCCCTAGAGTTTCATACCCACTCCTTGACCTCTACAGGAGTTTTGGGTTGTTAACAATGGCAGGACTTGCTCCTATGTAGGGAACTGAAGGCATAGGAAAAGGTCTAACTACTCTTCCCACTAGCTTTTACTGGAGAGACTATCACCAAAAAAACCTGGTATCTAAATGTAAGAAATGAAAGCAAAACTAAATTAATAAAGCTGGAAACCGATTGTAATGGATATATGTTGAAAAACACCTTTTCTCTTAGCTTCAGATTCATATAAATTAGTTGTGAATCTAATGAAACGCATAGAAATAACAGTATTTTGAGATCTCTGCTAGAGTAATAATTCTAGATAATTAAAATGCAAAGCAATAAGAGAAATGTTTTATCATTAAACTGTAACCAGAGCTCTGTGTGAAATCATCCATTCAGAAGACTTGTTTTTCATCAATTATTTGTTATTTATCTGATGTAAATATAAGAAGGTCTAATTAAAATGTATGACTCCTTATGCAGCTTCTTGTCATTAAGACCAATGAAAGCATTCTGAAGACCATAATGAAATAATTATGTTTGCCTTTAAGAATCCTCTTCAACAACACATGGCAGTACTACACTAAATTAAAACACCAGGAACTAAATTTCTCTTGCATCTATTTCCATTTTCACTAATTATACCCCCAAGCTTTGCAACAGACCAGGCCCTAAAATTCTTTTGAAGCTGAAACAGCCTCAGGAACAGCAGCCTTTTCATAGTAATGGACTTTGATGAAGAAACAAAGGTAATGCAGCCCTGGAAGCATTAATATTTCAAATAGAGTTATCATGTGAAAATATGTGTTTATTTGAAAAACGGGGAAAAGATTGTTGGTAAAGAGCCAAATACGTGTTCCAGGGAAACCAATACTCTGATTTAATCTCATTTAATTGCGTCATTCCTTCCTCACCTCTTTTCGTCAGAGTATTTTCTTGTTCTGCACAGAAATTAAGGTTAGAGAAAGCATAACAAACACAGTATTACTGAGCAGTGTCAGTATATCATGCTGTAACTAAGCTCTGTTTTCACATTTTGGTAAAGGTGAAAACAGCCCCTGTGAACAACTGCAGCATTCATACTGGACTCCATTTCAGGGAGAGGGGAACAGCTATTTTCCCAAACCATCCCCAGACATGCAGTGCTTCCTAACACATAGCTCGTGCTTCAACCATGAAGTCTTGCAGGACCTCTCCAAAACACAGAGAGAGGAAAGGATTCGGATAAGGAGAAAAAAAACCAACACAGAAGGATGTGAGTCAGCTCTGACTTCTTGCAGGCAGCCAAAGGCTTCGTTTCAAAACTTCAGAGAGATAATGGATCCTTTTTGGCGTGGTCACAGAGAAGTGAATGTAGCAATACACGCAAAGCATAGAAAGACGAGCAGTTCACATACCTAACCTGCATAGCATGTGACGATATATGCAACTGTGCAATCAGAAAAACACAGCCGGAATGTGCTCTCCAAATGGAGAGAGGAAGGCTGAAGTTCACCGGGGGATGAGGGCTTGGGAAAAGTATATTCTTCTGTTAGCTGCCCTCATCAAAGACACTTTACACAAATACCTGAAAGACGTAGGTGATTTGCCACTTGTTCTGCATTTTACATCTTGGTGTTCAAAGTGTGGGGTGAAAGCAGAAGGATCTTTAAGAAAGACAGGTCTCCGAGACTTCCCAGACAGCCACTAAGGAGGATCTGACTTATACCCTGATCCAGTAACTAATAAAATTTCTTCCTCAAATCACTGAAAAGTGGAAACCCATCAACAAAGCAATGCAAAGGAATACTCTGAAAGATGGGGGAGGGGGAAGAAAAACCTCCTCAGACCAAAAGTTGAGAGGCAGAAGTATGAACAACTGCTTAAAAACAAACAAACCAACCCC
The DNA here is from genome assembly GCF_900496995.4 of Aquila chrysaetos chrysaetos. Taxonomy (NCBI): domain Eukaryota; kingdom Metazoa; phylum Chordata; class Aves; order Accipitriformes; family Accipitridae; genus Aquila; species Aquila chrysaetos. Next base: position 36,020,647 of record NC_044006.1, read on the forward strand.
CTTCCCCCCCACCCCGCTCAGGACCTGATCTTAACAATAAAAAAGCTCACACATGCGTGACTTTTTTAGCCAGTCCTTTGACTGGTGCCCCAGGCCAAAAACGCAGATTGGTGGATCAGTGCTCTCTGCTAGGAAGGCAAGGTTTGTAGAGAAGATAGGATCTTTGATTAGAGCAACCCAGAGAGCTGTGCAAAAAGACCCCTGAGAGTCGCGCTTTGGGGGGGGGCACAGGCATTTCCCTACGCCTGAGGCAGGGTCCTGGGGACAGCATCCGCCTGCGGATGAAGCGCCTGGGCGGCCGCGGCCCTTGCCAAGGGGAAGGTTTGGGCAGGTCTCGCCAGATGGCACTGTGACACAGTTTTGCAACTCCTTTTTCTTCGTGTGCGAGCGAATGTTCAGTCTTGGAAAGACAGGCAACTCTGGTCTTCATTGTGGGGTTTGGGATACAAGGTGAGGAATTAAAGAGGTGCTGGGGAGATGGAGAAAGGCGAGCGGCAGAGGAGCCTGCTCCCTGCCCCGGTCTCTGCCCACAGCCAGTCCCTGAGCAACAGCGCTGGCGGCAGGAGGCTCCGAGAGCCCCGAAAGCCAGGGTACGGCTGCGCTGTGCCTGAACGCCTCTATCCCAGATCAGTATTTATGAGCAAGTGAAAAATTTAAATCAACTCAGATGCTGTTACATCCACTTATCGCGCAGGAACCTGGGAATCCCTCTTGGTATCGGTCACCAGCAGGCAGAGGAGTGATTCTGGCACAAGACTGGAAGATGACAAGAAAGTCTCGTAGGAAAAGAGATACACACCTCTATATGATGTGCTGCTGTGCCACCAGCCAGTTCGGCGGAGGAGACCACTGGAATGGTGTAATGGCCATTTCAGGAACTCACCACAGGCTGCATTCAGATGGAAAAAAAAAAAAATCACAGGATTCGAGAGATTTTTTTGTGTTATTTGACTGGTTTTTTGTTTTGTTTTTAATTGAACCATTCCTTCCACTGTTTCTATCTTACGGGCACAAATGGCTTTCTAGGATTGAAGCACCCGCTGAAGCAAACCCGAGTTTGCCACTCAAACTGTGGCAGTTGTCTCTGGTTGGTGCAACACCGGGCAACCTGTTTAATTGCTCCACACCTCTGCTATATATCTTTAAATGGATAATGATCCTTCTTTCTTTCTTTCTAAGAAGAAAAGAAATGTTGGATATTCATTGTGCTGAACATGCAGCACAATGGCATGAGCTTTTACTGGTATTTTGTAAACGTACCGGTACATAAATACACTAAAGGCTCACTCACACGACCGCTCTGTGCCTGAAACTCTTATTAAAATCAAGGGTGGAGGGTTAAGTGCATTTAAGTGCTTCACTAGATAAGGCTCTAAAAGACAAAAATACACTTAATTTGTCATTTTATCGTTCAAAGGTCCTTGCTAAAAATACAATGTGAGCCTAGAGAAAAATATTATGGTTCAATGGAAAGAGATCCTCCAAACCATTAAAAGAAGCTAAGCGGTGCTAAAAAAACTTTGTTGCAAGACATTTCTCTGCTCTTTTTCTTAAGGGATGCACTTAAGAGGGTAAAATGTAAGTCACTGAAAGTGCATAAAACGGAAATCCCTCCAAACTATGGACGGACTTTAACATCACGTCCTTAGTGGTGAAGATCCAGAGCACTCTGAGAATTTATAAATACTCATTCAAGCTTTAACCTATTAAACCTATACAAGTGTCACTTGCATGTGTGTATTTAACTTACATAGTTTTATAATATTCAGTTTATATATGGTATAAGCAGGGGAAAGAAAAATCACCTTGTCCAAGGGGAACAGAAGGTATATTATATACTCTGTGTCTAGAATTCTTTACACAGACTTGCTGGATTATATTTCCATCTCTCTTAACAAAAGTATTTGAAGAAGCTGTAAGGCTCAAACAACACTAAAAGAAAGCAGGGTCAGCTATATAAGGGCTGGCATTAGTTTGTTAAAAGGTTTTTTCCTACCCGCTCCCAAATAAAGGGACAAAGAAATGAACATTGTGGGAATGTGTTTCTAAACCACATGATATCCTTATCAGATTGTCATGTACAAGGGAGGTTCTCACACAGGGACCCCATGCTGGTGAGCTGCCCCGTCACATGATGCGAGTTCTCTGTTCCTATTCAGATTACTAAAATGAGCTGAAGGAAGCTAGATTTTCCCTTCCTCCCTCCCCCCAAAATAAGCAAAATGCACAGTGACCAGTCATATTAATTCACTGCCATTGGGAAAACAATCCTGAGCAGCTGCTAATGATGAGTGAGTATGTGAAGAAGATAATCTAGCTATTAAAATCTATACCACAAATTTGAAACTGTCTCAGATTAATATCTGATGAGCAGACTTCAATGCAAGGAAGTAAACAGAGAATCGGAGAAATCTGCGAGTCAGACAAAATACAGGGAAAAAAACTCAGCTGACTTGTAAATTTATAGAAAGAGAGTAATATGTTTTTATAAACAAGTCCTACTTTGTCTTGTAAGTGTCTGTATTTCCAATGTTGTGAACTCTGTCATTGAATTACTTTTCCATATAGTTTGGGGGAAGGGGGAAAGTCTTTTAAAAATTTTCGATATTAAATGAAGGTTCTAAATAGTATTTAGTCATTTAAATATGTGGCCTGTTTTTAAAAGTGCTGAGGGAGCTCCTAAATGCTCAGCATATTTGGAAATGAAGCCATGAAATGTGGATTTAGGATGCTAACTTTAGGCTACTGTTTCTGACATTCTTAACTTTTGAAACACATTTGCTCATGCAATAACGGATTAATAAAATCCCAGACCTCAGATTATTTTTAAGAAGACAGTTTAAAATCCACATTTTTGGATGAAAGTTGTTTACTGATTACAATTAGGAGGAACATCTAAGATTACCGTGACCAAAAAACTGCACAGAAGAATCATTCCTACATGATACCAGTTTGTTTATTTTGTACCTAGAATATGGTTCTCATAAAAAGACAGCAGCAGATGAAAGACATTACTCTTGGTCTGCCTGCTAGAAAATCCAGCTCTGCTACCCTCCTGCCTATCCTTTTTCTTGCAGTACAGAGAAAATGATTATTCTGTTACTTTAGAATAGTTTTAAGCATTTTGTGGCTTGTATTTTTGCGGTTCCATTTGGTTTGAAAGGGCTTGGATTTCAGCAAGAAGTGGCACAGGTCACACTGCATGGGGACAGACTTCACGCACGTGAGCAAAGGTCAGAATCAATCACAGCTCTGTATTTCCAGGCCTACTACTTTTGGCAGTTTAGCCGGCCAGAAGGGGCCAAATTAGTTGCTTCCCGAAAGGAGTACACATCAACAGGGGGCAGGAATATAGTCAGCTTCTCAACCACGCAGCAACGAGAGACGAGGGGAGAGGATCTCCTTCTCGCCGTAGCCACTAAGCCATCTAACCGTTACGTGCGAAGTTTTCAGCAAAAAGTTGGAAGATTTCACAGCACGGTGACTCGAAAAGGACAATAGGCCTATTTAGGCAATTATATTATGCAGGCTTTGTTACTGGGCAGCCCTGCTCAGTCCCAGAAAGTCTGGATAATCAAAAGCGTCCAAGTACAGGAAGGGGAAAAGTACAACCCCACCCTCCCGCACGGCCGCTGCCAGGACCTCTGGATTCGAGGGGTGAAGTCTCTTTACCGAAGCTCCTTGGCCATTTTACACACCAACCGATACCCCTCCTCGCGGGGCTGCGCGCTGCAGCCTAGCAAAGCGCTGGAAAGCCCTCCCAAACCACAACTGATTTGGCCCCAGCAGCCCGGCCCTGTGCCTGCGTTCGCTGCGCGGGGGCTGCCGCCAGCCCCCCGGGCAGAAACGGCGAGGGAGAGCGGGAGGCTCCCCCCGCATCGCACAGCCGGTCCCCACGGCCACAGAGATCGGGAAACTCATCGCAGCCGTGCTCTGCTTCTGCGGTCTCGAGGGGACGGGGCACGGCGCGGCCGGCCGCGGCCCTTCGGAGCGCAACGTCCCCCTTCACCACCCCGCTCCCCAGTCTCGACGCCGGCTGCCTACCACCCGGGTAGACGAGACCCCAGCAAAACCCGTCCCTGGGGGTGCTTCGGGAGGGCGGGAGCATGACGCGCCGAGCGGGGCGCCTCGCTCGCTGCCCGTGCGGCCGCCGGCAGAGGCCGGCCCCGCCGCTCGGCCGGGCCGCCGTGCGGGCGAGGGCGCGCAGGGCGAAAGGAGGCGGCTCAGCAGCGAGCGGGGATTTCACTGGACGCGAGGATGACTAACTTCGCCGCCTGAAACATTATCTCTCTCTTTCAACTCCTTAACTCGGCCGAAAGCCTCTTCGAGGCAGCGCCGCGCCGGCCTGGCTTTGTTCTGACAAGTCGCACCTTTGCTGCACAGACTCATTAGGCAGGCAGGGAGTCACCCAAAGATACGCTGCTTTTCCTCCACGCTTATCCCACCCCGACTGCACCAGCGAACACCTCTCGTCTTTTTTGTCTGCGGGAGTTTTTGACGGTGGTGCGTGTCCACTAGAGCTTTCCCGTGCAGCAGCTGAATGAGGCTAACCGCATCAGAGTCTAGGTAGAGAACAGTCCTTCTCGTTTCAATCAATTTGAAAGGAAAACATCCCCGTGCCGGTTTTTTGTTGAATGAAGGGGATCAGAAGCAAACGCTTTTCATCACGTATTCCAGGGCATTAAGCTACGAGTATAAAAACGTAAACAAAGGCTGTATCCCTAAGCAAATCAGTCCTAGTGATTTAGCTGTAAAGTTTATAGATGAACTTTAAAGAAAATAACCTGGTTCAAACAGATCTTGCCTTCTGGGCACTGGCAAACACACCTGCAGCAATTCGATACTTGGGAATGCAGATTACAAGTCCTTCACTTCAAAAATGTTTGGTTTTAAATTCAGAAAGATGAAAGAAAATAAAGTACTGAGCTTTTTTTCTGTTGAGCGCAGATGTTGCCAGCGTTTCCAGTGGTCGCAGGGAACGAGAACCTGACCCAAACAGTGCAATAATCCGGAATTCAGAAGGAAAATGCATGCCTTCTGCAGTCACATCTTCACAAACCTTCTGAAAGTTAATACCTACTAGATAACTCTCTGGGCAAACACTTCCCACCAAACCAAAGTAAGAACTGTATACTACACGAGCTTTCACATCCTATTACGTTCCGCTGCCGTATCCATAACTTTTGCCTTCATCAAATTTCTTCTTCTTCTAAACCAAACAAAATGCGGTAGGCAGAAGTCTTCTACTTGATATAATTAGCTGAAACGCTATATACTACTGCCAAACAAACTTACTCTTGTTTTGGGCCTGCTCATTTGGTTTTTTGCCTGTTTAATTAATGAAGACTAATGAAGACTTTTTTTAATAGGCTTTTCCAAGGCCAAATCACCATTCCTTGCAGCTCCTCTCTCAGGGCCTGTCCTGTTCCCACTTCCGCAGTATTTAGCTAGCTCACATTTCACCAAAAGTTACTTGTTTTCTCTCAGTATTTGTTGTTGCTGCACTAGGAGGGAGCAGAAAATTCTACCTTACTCAAAAAAGTAGAAATTACTCATTCTTGCAATCTTAAATCTTTTGTCCTCTTAAGAACTATTCTTGTCTAATTTGATTATATTGACCTGATTTTTATCTTAGGAGAAAAGCAGTGAGAATGACTCATGATTAAAAGTGCAGTCGGTTCTACTCTCATTTCTGAGTCCATAATTTTCTTCGCAAATAAATAATTTCTTTTTAAACCTACAACAATGTAACTAATATCACATAAAACATAAACACATATGAGCGCAAAATTAGGTATTTTTTTGTGTGCTCGTAACAGATCTTGCAATACACAGTGGCTAACATTTGCAAACCCATAGCAGGTTTTTCCTCCCACAGGGGGGAGGAAAAAAATACCACACAAGTTAAGGTCATGTTTGGGTTGCGCCTTACCCTCTATTTTTACTTTGCATACCCTCATGGACTAGAAAATTCGTGATGCTGCAGGAGTGCGCTTGCTTAGTGAATCATAACGGGATTAACGTACTGAAGATGTGCTGAAGTTGGAGACCTACAGCATTTTGCCCTAACCCTGCAATGGCCAATTTTGCCAGCGTTTCAGTCAAAGCCCTGATGCTGTCTGGGATTGTTACTGGCCTGTTCAGAGTCTGCACTATCCGTGTATTATTCCCTCAAGAACCATTTACCTTTTACTCTACAATCACGTCTCTATCAAAGCAATATTTCTAAGGCCTAAAGCAACGGCTGCAGGTGTACTGCTTTTATGGCAGAGCCAAAAATAAAACAACAAACTAGACCCAAAAAACTATCTATTACATGTCTAATAATTTCAAAATTTCGCTATGATTACCTTTCACTAAATCACAGAGGTCTTCATAAAAATAGAGAATCAGGGAACACTTGAGTTAGAATTAAACATTGCGATCTTTGTATTTGTAAGCACTGGAGCAACGTTTAAACCATTAAAAGCTTTCTGGACCACAAAAATTCTGGTTTTGTCATTATTTTCATGAGATGCAAGATAAAAATCTTACACATTGAGAATATTTTGTATTTCATAATCCATATTTACATATATTTACCCATACACATAAAGTGCTTACACTTTCTTCAAAATTAAAACCAGAACTTGCTCTAGAAATCAAACAGTTTTCTTCATTTGGACCCTAACTAAATTGCTTTTCCACATTTCTATACCATTAACTTTCACAGTTCAAATTACAGCCACTGTACTATGATTCAGGTTTCAGCCTGAATTTAAATTCCCATGCAGTGAGGATTAATCCTATTGCTTACAAAGTTACGAGACTGGATCCCTGAATGCATTTTCCTGTATTTTTTATTTACTCTTGTTAATACAAGTTTCTTTGATTAGCTAAACTTTACTGTTATCAACACTTGTCTCTTATCACAGGCCCTAGTCAAATGACATATTTACCACTCATTCCATTCTGATAAGGGTAATCCTGTGTTTAACTTGCCCAAGAACAAACACCATATATTTTGTTTTTAAGAATCCTGCTTCTAGGTATTAACAACATACAAGAGAATGAGCAGGACATTTTTAAACCATAAGTTATTTGAAGAATATTTTGTGAATGTAAGCTTTTAACGACAGCATATACCTTCTACTCCAGGAAAGTTTATTTAATTCCAAGTTTCCGCAATATCACCGCTGAAGTTATACTAAAGTTTAAACCGCGGAAGGAGGAAAACACGTTTTTAGTAAAACATCTGTTTTGGGTTTTTTGTTTCCCCTAACTGAAGCTCTCCCATAGCTAGTAACAGTATTTTGAAGAAAAAGCTTTGTTTCGTATCTTGTTTGAAGCATTTTGAAAACAGCATGGAGAAAATAAACATCCCATGCTGAACTTCACAGTCTAATTTTAATTGTAAAGACATCAAAATATTTTCAGTGTTGTAGGCTGGTAGTCACTGATTTTTACAATTCTGTTTTCATTACTCAACCCACACAAACGTCATATGGTGACTGAAAACTTTCGAGCAGAGTGAAAAACATAGTATTTCACCAAACATTTTTAAATTTCTTTTTTAATTACCCCCTCCACTTCTTTGAGATAAAGTATACCAAAGGGAGAACTCTTCTAATTCCTAGGTAACTTTTTAACATACTGCAAAACAAAAATTTCAAACAGAATTATACAGTTAATGGTGTACTGAAGTGCCCGAGAGCGTGCTAAAAACATTTTGATAGATAGCCAAGTCATTTATCTAAATCACCGTCAGAGCAGTGAAGCATCCTGCAAGCTTTTATGCAGAGTATAAGGTGATGCTTTCTAGCACTTTTTATCATTTCTCAAACTTGAAATTGTAGTGTTAAAATACTGCCACTGTTTACCATCTCTGTATTTCAGCCACAAATCAAGACCCTATAACATAATAATACATTTTCAGAAGTGTCCTACCACTAACTCTCCCTCTTCGTTACCAGTGCAACGCTGCCTGAATCTCAAGGTATAGAAATAATTGATGGTTAAACTCAAAGGGTGTTCACAGTAAGTAGTTTTCTAGCAAAACAGCAACTTCTTAGAGCAACAAAGTGAAGAAGAAAGGTGGCAGCAAGGTCAGTACAAAGAAATATTGCCTTTTCTTAGGAAACTTAAAACTACTGTCTGATTTTTGGAATGGCACCTACCCACAGCAATTCCATGTCTTTGCAAGAACTGTACAGAGCAGCATTTTAATTGCTTGGCTGCTCTGCTAAAACGCACTTCGAGACAACATGCATCCAGTTTATCAAATGTGGTACAAAATTAGATTAAGGAGGCAAAGAAAAAAACTACCACAGAGATGTTATGTAAATTCATCCTTCACTGGCTGGAGTTTTGCAAGTATTTGCTATTTTATATTATAATTTTATGTGTTCTTGCTAGGCTCCACAACTGTTGTTAGGATCAATATGCTACATGAGAAGGGATAAACAGAAAGCAGTCGGGTGATTCTCTCCTTTTTCCTTTCTTGCCAAAAGGAGAAAAAAGGCTTGCATACCACATTTTGCACAAAAACTCGACCCACCCCTCATTACCCCTGTGCTTAATTACAAGTATTTCTTTTTTAAATACATGCAAATAAATTATTATTAATAATAATAATAGTAGTAATAATAATAGTAATAATAATAATAATAATTGCAGCAGCTTTAAAGTGGAAAAATAACAGTTGGGACCTACATTGAGCACTGTGCCGGTGTTGCCACTCTGTTTGTGCCAATCCACTGAAGCATGCTTTGAGAGCCTTCTCCTGGAGCATGCAGGAAGACGGACTCGCAGTGTAGAAATCCAGCATCTGAGCAGGGCTCACTGCTAGAACATCCATACAGTCAAACATGATTCCCCCTGCACAGAATGCCTGCAAAAGTGCTTTCCTCTAGGTGTGGAGGAAAATGGCACATAAAAGTACACCCAACTCCATCAAACTCTGCCCCTTTTTTGGCACGTAGGCTGTTGGTCTTTTTCCCAGACCAGAATCATGAATTATGACAGACAACACAGCTAAAAGCCTGTAATTGATCCAAATGATCATTTACCATTTTCCAGGCTGCCCAGCCAATCCAGCAAGATGGGGGGAAGCCAGCCGCATTCCAAGTTTTAGCTCCCATCAATTTCCCCCCCAAACTGCGTTAGAGTCAGTCCCGCTCCTCGGGCGCTCGCCGGGTGCCCGCCGCCTCCCGCGCCGTGCCGATCGCCCGCCTCCCCGGGATAAAACGGCTCCGGTAGGGACTTGGGATCCCCCTCGGCCGTGAATAGATCCTTCTGCCTCTGAACAGCTCACTTCCTACTACTTGTGTCACAGGGAATGAAAGATTGAATTGCCTAATATATGCGAGTGAACTTTCCGTGAACCCTTCCCAGGCTGCTAACCTTCAAATGACCCAAGCGGTCTGACATCACCAGCTCCCAGGATTCTCACACGCCTTCACGACTCCCAGCAGCCCTGCAAAAAAAGCAGGCAGGCGGGCAGGCAAAGGCTAGCCCCAGCCCTGCCGGAGTCGCCCCGCTGCCGCTGAGCGGCTGGCAACGGCGGCTGCCGACGGGGAGGCCAACTTGCAGAAAGACCCAAAATAATAAAGTTAAGAAAAAAAAAATAAAAAACCCAACCAAAAAAACCACCACAAAAAACCAAACAACAAACAAACAATGAGGAGGAGGGGAAGGGGAGTGGGAATTGAGACGGAGACGTTTTCAGTGGTTGTGCAGAATGGAGGATTTTGAAATTCCAGCTCAATTTGCTAAAACTTCTGTGCCTCCCCCCCGCCCGCCGTGTTCTTTTCCTCCCTGGAGAGGCCACGGGCAAGGCGCAGGCGCCCGCTGCCATACCAGAGCCGTGGACACGGGCTTCGCCCCAACTTCTGGGGTGGCTGGGCCGGGCTCGGAGCAGGCTCATCCTAACACAGCCCCTGCGCACACCAGCAGGGACCCCCCCCTTCCATGCCACCGGCGGAGATGATGGCCGGTGGGGTGCCAGCCCCACTCCTGGCAGGGACCTCACAGGCCTGTGCCTCCCGGGGTGCAGGGGGTCACGTCCCACCTCTCCTCACCATCCCTTACGCTGGCTCCTAAATCACCCAGCGCTCCCAGGCCTCCCCCATGCGCCAGATTTGGCAGGCGTCATTGGCTGTCCCCATCACACTCAGCCCGGGGCAGGAGGCAGTCACACATCCCCTCTTCTCCCCAGCCCAGCCGCCGCCGGGTCCTGCCTGTCTCTGATTAGCAGAGAGGGGCCAGGGCCGCTCGCGTGGCCCCGGAGAGGCTGTATCAGCTTTCGGAGGGCTAATGAGCCCCAGCTCCCCGGGAGCAGGTCCGTGGGGAACGGGGACCCACCCCAGGGTGCCACGAGGGGAGACCGTGTCTGTCCCCTCCCCCGGGCACGCAGCCCCGGCCACCCCTTACAGCCATTCTGAAGTCATGGGGCTGCTCCCACCAAAACAGCTACTGAGGTCTCTGCGAAACCACGCTGCCAGCAGCCCTCCCTCCTAGCAGGAGTAGGTGTCAAGGCCTTCCCAGGTCTGTGGCCGGGACGCCACAGCCAGCACCGCGCTGGCCCATCATTTGCATCGAGCTAGCAGGGAGCCCCGTGCTTTTTAGGTAAATAACCGCCTTCTGCAAAGTCTTGCTCGCAGAGAAAGACTCCATCAAGGCCTCCGCCAGTCCTTATTCCTACGGACACTTTAAAAATGAAAAACAACAGCCTGGGAACACTCCCTCTGCCCCACTGGAAAGGATGTGAGCTCAATGACCACGTGCACGCTTTCATTTTAAGTGAGTAAGCCAAGTCGCCTCAGCCCTGGCAGACTGAGCACCGGCCTGGAGCGAGGTTTCCTGAAGCATGGAGGAGCCTCGCTTCCCACCCCAAAGCTAGCTCGGGTTCAGAAACTGGAAAACAAAACCCTTGATTACTGCTTGCTTCTTGAAAAGCCCAAGATGGGAGTCGGGCAGAGCCAGGGACGCTGTGCGCACACATGGCACACAATTGGCGACCGTAAAGAAACGCTGGGGAGAGACTCACTCTGGGACCTGCGCAGGCACTTTAATGGATGCGGTGTCCCCTCTCCACAAAAAGTCCTTTGATGAACCGAAAGCTCTCTGACAATGCCTGCAGATTGTATTAACAAAACTTTTCACACAGGTTCAAGAATTAAAAAAACCCCAAACCCAAACCCCCCACACAGCACATGCACTTGTTCCCTGAAACCAATATACCCACGTTGAAAACCAGCGGCCAGCAAAAAGACCTGCTGCAATCTGGAAGCTAATCCATTTGAAGAGATAAAAACAATAGCTTTTCTTAGCCTCCTTCCCCCTCCGACAAGAGGGCTCTGGCTGTCCCTGCAGCAGGCAGCCTTTCTTCCCGTCTTCCCTCCAGGCTGAAGAGTTACAAGCGCTGGAGTTTAACAGCATCTTTTTAAGGACTTTTAAGGGCCTTCTTGGTCCATTGGGGGGTCCTCTCCCAGCCTGGACTCCTCCAGCTGAAGAAGCCCCTGACACTCTGTAATCCAAAAATTATGCACAGCACATGTTTATCGAAAAAGCCATCCTTTAGGGAAGGCTTGTTTAAACCATGTCAGCACCGTAAGCAGCGTTTGCTGTATTAAAAAGGCAAGTGGAATAGTGGCTAATTTTTTGTTAAAATCTCAGCTGGCTACATTGCTATGATTTTGTTTTGAGTAGCAAAGCTAAATTAAAAGACAGTATTTTCTAACCAAATGACACAGAATGCACCATAAGATTGGAACATGTAACATGTTGCCACAAAAATAACTGGAAAGGATGATGCAAAACACAGTATGTTTTTTCAGTCTCTGATTTAGGGAGAAAACGACATTTTGTGTGGACCAAGGCTCTAGGAACAGTTTAAGCTTCTGCCAAGAAAAACATATTGCCCATGTGAGTTAAAATAAACAAAATCAGACAAACAGAAATACAGTTAGTTATGTTTATTCCATTAGCAGTCTTATAATACCATATTTAAAAATAAAACCTGCCTGTTGTACCTCAAAATGTAGGCTGGCAACTTCTGAAAGTAAATGTCAGGAAGTCACGCTTAACTGCATATGAATTGAAAAAGATTGCTTTTTCTCACTGTATCTAAATGAGCCAGGTAGCTCATCATTTTTTATTACGAATAATAGTTGTGCTAATGCTTATACTTATTACTAAAACCACATGTAATTAACAAATTCTTCAAATAGCCTAATGGTTTGCTCACATACTTTATCTACAATACAGTAATTTATGTGTATCATATTTCACTCTGAAATAGCATGATACTTGTTTTTCTTAAACAGAGTATCAGGAAAAGCTACATTCATAAAATGGTGGGTATTTTCTAATTTAGATTAGGACTAACCATAATTATTGTGATAACTAATAGCCCTCTAATTCAAATGTAATGAAACTTTAAGTATTGCCACATATTTTAAATGCCTACCCAGGTCCCATAGAGGTGCGAGTAGGCAACAACTCTCCAGTATCTTCCACTTTATCCATGCAAAGAAATTGTGATTTCACATCACCACTTTGATCTGTTTTCTCTCAGACCGTGATGGCAGAAACTTTACAATAAACATATTCTTAGCCACAAGTGAAATAAAAAGCAAAAGTTCAAGTCAGAAATCTATTTCCTTTGGTGTTACTGTATATTTGTCAGTGTGACATAGCACATTTGAAACCCATAATCATAAAACAAAAATTTACAGCCAAGGTTTAGGGTCTACATCTGTTTCTCTGTTTTTTGTACTGCAATTACCCACTGGACAATTCAGAAAGCAGCACTATGAATCATGTACTGCACACATGTTTGTGCTGGTCACTTTTTTGTTAGTACAAGAGGCTGAGGATGCCGTAATATGCTTCACCGAGAAAAAGAGCATTAACTAGAATTAGGATGAGTGCACTGGGCTCTCTAATAAAAATGACTTTACTAGAAGCAACAGAGTACTCCTGGAATATTACAGGCATATTTATAGGATGGAAAAATTAAGAAGTACATGCAAAAATTCTCCAAAATGAAGTACCTCAGGGGAAGCGGACTTTTTTTTTTTCCATGCATTTTACTATTAATCAAATGTAGCACTCTCTTGAAACAGTTTTGACAGCAGAGTAAATGGTTACTAGTGAATGATGTGTGTGTTTAAGCAGTGAAAGCAGAGACAAAGTGATGTTTTCTTCTACTCCCTAGGCAAGAGCTGACACTAAGCTTGCTGCCTCAGCTTTGATACTCACAGATTCCTTTGTGTCAGTTGCTGGGAGAATCACTGGCAGTTCACTAACCCTGCCTCACACACAGGGGCTTTGATTTTTACCTCTTCATTGAGAATAGATGTTAATATGAAACAGTACTTGTCTGCCTTGGCAGTTTTTTTTCTTTGGTTTTTTTTTCCCCTAACTGGTGATACAGGGTTTCAAATCTGAAAACCTGAATCCCCCTTCACTACATGTATTTTTTTGTGTTGTAGGATGTTTTCCTCATGTCTCAAGCACATGAATGATGTCAAAAGATTATAGGGAAGAAAATCACTGGATTACAAGAGAAGGACTGAATATTTAAAACTCCAAGGTAGTCCTGAGGAAATGGGTATCAATCCTGAACAAGAATGGCCCTGAAGAAAATAAAACAGTAAAATTACTGGCACAAAATGGCACAAATGGCATGGAAAAACATGAAGTACAGTGAAGTTAAGTCAAAAAGGTTTTTTTTCTGACTGCTATATGCTACTATGCACAGCTCGCAATAACTGAAACAGGAGTTTGCACGTAACAGGAAGAATTACTTCAGGCCTGAAACGTAACAGCAATGGGTGTAAGACTATTCAGTGCAGAGCAGTATTTCATTTTAGATGGGAAAAGCAAAGTTAGTCAGCTCCAGACTCAGAACGCAGGCATGCAACCAGTCTGCGAGTCATTTACCGATAAAGGCTTTTTGTCTGTTTTAATCTGTGGATATGTATTCGTAAAGATGCCTTTAAAGCTGATTGCTTAACTTAAAGACTATAAAAATAATTCACCTCCACAAACTTCAGTACACGACCACGTTTCTTAGAATTCATACTGTGTTTTACACTCCTCTGGCCCAGAGCCAGAGGAAGAGAACTGTCCTGCATGATGAAACTGGAACTGTATCTGGTTCAGCAACCCATTTCTAAGAGCTACTAGATCTTTCTAAGGAAAATATAGGAATCCCTAGTGATTGGCGAAGTATAACTCACCCATAGGTCCTCTAATAGCCTGTTCTCTAACAGCAAATCACTTAAGCATTAAAGCATGAGATTTAATATCCTTTCCAAATTTGTTTTTGGTAATAGCCCTGATATTCTAGATATTCATATATAGCCAATGTCTTTTTGGATTGTGATAAATTTGTAGCTCTGTGACACAGAAGGAGATAGTAAGTTATTGGGCTTTGAGACAAAGAAGGATAACTATTTTTTTAAAAACACTGTAAAACTCATCCACGTTGCAAATAAAGGAAAACACAGACCAAACTGCACCTCTGTGAGGCCCCAAAGGCTGACTGCTGTAGACTCCAGAAAGGTTGGCAAAGAGGCAATGACATCATGTGCCTAAAAAGGGGATGACATGCATTTTTGAAGGATATGAAAAGAAAAAGCATTATTACATTAAAAATTGGCTACATGCTGACTCTACACTTGCTGTTTAGGAGGATCCTGCAGTGCAAACACCATTCCTAAATGGTTGCCAGAAAAAAACAGAAGTGAGGAAAAAAAAAAGTTTGTTTCATTTTGTTTTCTTTTTAAATGACCAGAAACTGCTGTTTCAAGGTTTAGCCAAGAAACAGATTTTTACTGCTAGCCTATAAATCCCTCAAAACATAGAGTTATAATGGAAATGCTGAGGTAACTGGAGTGCCATGCATGGCACTGACACATTGCATTATATAATCCAGGGAGAATGAGGGCTGGGAGATCTATAAAATGTAAGTAGAAGCAAGACGTAGGAAAGAGCAGAAGAGCAAGCAGAAATATTGAATATTAAACTGCAGAGAATACTACTTCTAATAATAAAGTTTCCTATATGCTGAATATACTTATGGTTGGCTGAAGGCAAAAGAGCACAGAGCTCCATTAAAAAATAAAATAGAGATTCCAAAAGGCTATTCGAGTAACTGTTTTGTTTCTGCCTTTTTTTTTAGGGACAGGAAAAAAAAGAAAGTTACCTAACAAAAGGACAGTATTTCCTGATGTTCTGATATCCTGAAAGCTGTCTCACAACGTGTAAATAAATAACGTTAGAAAATGCAGAATAAATGGAGTTCCAAACATAGACAACTTAGAACCCTAGTTCTAACCAGAATCAGAATACAACAGTATTTGTAGAGGTTCACTAATGGCAGCTTAAACTCTTAGTGAAAAGTTAGCCCTAGTGGCTTTCTTCCAACAAAAGACCAAAGTTACCGAGCAATAACTGGAACTACAGCTCAGTGCAGACATATATCCTAACAAAGACTAAACCTTACTTAAGCCTTATTTAACCTAAGACAGACCTAAGCAGCATTTAGGGCTTGTGCTCCTGCGCTGCTGCAGGGACAACCCATGTAGAGGGATCCCAGAGGCCAGTGTTAACCAAAACACACTTGCACAGAGCTCTGGTCACATGAAGCCCGATGCAGATTGGATTAGATTGGATTATGCCATTAGCGTAAACTGCAACAGATCCACAGCTCGGCAGCTTGACACACGTATTCATGATAATCCAATTCCCGCTTAGCTAGCTCCCAAACCTACATCAAACACTGAAAGAACAGTTCAATATCCTACCTGTGGGCATGTTAAAAGGCAAAATGAAGGAGTGACTGGAAAATGCGCTGGCATAGCTACCTAGCTAGCAGAGGTAATGACAGTAATGACAATGTGGTGACACCACCTGAAACCCCCTGGTAATGATGGTCATCATGCCAACACCTCTGCTCTGCCTGTTGCCCTAAACCACTGTACAATCAAACCTTCCTTTTATCATGCAGATGTACTTTCTGTTTGGGCACAGTTTGGGGAACAGCATACATGAATTTTTTCTGTAAATGAGGTAGGATTACCTAGAAGCTGAGGTAGCATTTGGCAAACTGGCATCCCTTTTCTTTTGTAGAATATGTGCCATCGATACTGTGTGAATTAGCTTAGGGCACACGTCCTCTGGGGAACATTGTTACCACTGTAAATATATTGACATAGCCTGAAAAGTAAACTTTACTAATGTGGTCAGTTTTACAAGCATTCAGGTTATCATAGTGTAACTACTGCTGAGCAGGTAAGGGATTCTGTATATCCCTTTTATGCTACAATAACTGGGTCCACGATTGGGCTGTTGCAGATACAACTCTTTAAAAAAGGAAAGATTGCTTTCTCACCGCAAGTCATTATACCAGTGTAACATTCAAATATAGACAAGATCTCAGCAAAGGTCAGGCTGGGCTTGACTCCAGTGCCATTCAGTACAAGCAGTGGCAGCATGAATGACATCTAGTCTAAAATGCTTGCAAGATGTTTTCTGGTTTTCAGACTCTACTAGAATATCAAATTGTTCTTTGGTGCACTCCTCAAATTCTACTTGACTTCTGCAATTAAGTCTACAGAGAAAAATCTGCATGATCTCAACCTGCTTGATTAAGCTAGTCCCATATGATTAAACAGATCTGCAAATTCCCATACCTTTGGTCTGCAAGGCTCTCATATTGGGCCACAGAAGAGACTGAACGTCCAGTCATATAATGGCCATGCTCAGGGAATCATGACTGACACACACGCTTTAATCAAAGAGGACTTGCAGAGCTGGGGTGCAGTTGGAGATTGTGGTGGTCAGCAGCATATTGCCCCAGGCACTGCGCAGTATCATTGATTTTTTGCCCTTATGGGACCTTTTGTGCCACATGGAGCGGAGGGCGTGCAAGGTGGCTTCTAAGCATGTAATGCAGCAGATCAGGCTTGACAGGTCTATAAAACTATCAAATTTGTTTTGCATAAACCAGACCAAACTCTTCATCTTGATATCTTGAGCCTTCTTCTGACTGAACAATTCTGCAGAGACCCTGCCATCACACTGAAAAAAACATTCGTTTTAATCCATCTACGGGTTTTGGCAAATATCTTCAAGAACAGGCTTCTCTTTCATGGGACACTAATTTTCCATGTGTTCTTCTCAGGCTATCAGAAGAACAGACTTCATCTGTCTTTATATGGAGACATGAAAAGAAGAATGTTTGAAAGGAAACTCTTTCCTCTGCAAAAATGGCTCCGAGATCTTGCCCTTGCTGCATCCATCCCATTCTGTCTTTGGCATGAAGTATCCCAAAGGATATGCCAGAAGACAGGGTTGTGGCTCAGCTTCTTCAAGGAATTATCGAGATTGATGGATGGGTAAAGTAAGCTTCAATCCAAAGGAGGTTTAGTAACAAGAATGAGGCATGTGCAGACTCCCAATTCTGAGAAACGTGTTGAAATTCTTAAAAAGTACAGCATCATGTCGTCTACAACCAGATCCGAAATGACTGAACTAAATGACAAGTTAGTGAATACAGGTTATTTAACGACTTTAAAAAGTTAATGTTCTATTTGCTGGATTCCTAAATTTGTCTAAAACTTGTTAATTTATTTTATTTTTTTAAAAACACACTTGCTCACAGTACAAGTGCACACTACTGATACTCAAGCCTATACTGCTAGCTGAACAATGCAGGAACATTATGTCACTTGGAGGCAGGACTGTGCAAGCATGTAAGAAAGGCTAAGAGCTTTGCCAACACAAATTATCAGGCAGAACCTCACTGGAAAAAATGAGGCACAAAGATCTAAGTGAAGTGTAAAACTTACTGAGAATTGAACGACATGTTGACAAATACCACTCTACTCTCTTGCTTCCTATCAGAACCCAACAGCCAAAGCAGAGATTCCTAAGTAGTGTTTTTACAGGCCAAGCTTAGTCTCTCCCTCATCTTATCAGTAGCCTTCAAAGGGACTGTGGGTGGATCTCCTCCAGGAAAAAAGAAAAAACAACAAAAAAGCCCTCAAAAGTGCCACCTCTTCCATACAAATATATTGGAGCAACCACAGAGGCTTTGCTTGAGCTGTGAGACTTTGAGAAAACACACCTGGCTCTTCTGAAGGAGAAATTAAAGAATTCGTGCTTCAGCCCTCAAGCATTGAGTGGCCTTAAGAAGAGGAATAACTAAAGAGAGAGTCTAATCAGGATGCAGGGAAAATCAATACTAGCTTCTTGAAATATCTTAGGCAGGAAGGAACAGCTTAAGGTTGAGACATTTAGCCACTCTTTCTGCACAAGCAAATGGGCTGAAGGCTGCATGCACAGGTGAGAACATAAAGGCAGAAGAAGGCTTTCTGGAGGACTGAAAGTGAACCAAGGCATGTGCTACACTGAAGTTCTTTGGGAAATCTCATCTTTTAAAAGTTTTCTAGTTTTGGTGCAAGAGAGACCTTTCTACATACTAGTCAAAGTTGTCAAAAGCAACATTTTCAGGGATAAATGCAAGCCATTGTACTGTTATTTTCTGACTTTGGTGTGGAATACAATTATTTAAGACTCGGCGGGAGAGTATGAAAGGAGCAGGAGTCTAATTCCAGTTCAGAAAAACTCCAATAACTGACAACATGTAAGAAACACAAGATAGATGCATTGTATTGTTGGGCTGAGTCTCATTGGCTGGAAACCCTGCCTCTCCCAGCAGGACTCAGTTACATAGCAACTCCTGAGGGCAGATTAACCCTTTCCCAGTTAAGGTATCTGGCATGATTTAAGAGACCTTTTCCTCCCCCTGCTTCAGAATAATTTCATAGGTTTGCAAAAAATGTATGGAAAAAATGAGTCAAGTGCTACTAGGGTAAAAGCAATCTGACTCACCATGGGATGCTGATGGTACAATGAACAGCGAATGCAGGTAGTTCAGATCGACCTAAATTATATTTTATGCCATCAGGTGTCGTGACATATGCAAAACACACAATGTACTTTTCATAAAATAGTTCATGCTTAGTCTGTGGGGATCCTACCTGGACTGCATTTATCAAGTACCAATTGTCTCTTTCACCCAAATTCTGCCCACCCATTGACATCTGTGTGGATAATTACTGAAGCATTAAAAAGTCCTCAGCTGGTAGAGACAGTACTTCATTAATCTACAGGAGAATTTTCGCCATCAGACATGTGTTGCTGTCATCCAAAATTGTACAGGCTGACTACTGTAAACTCTTAAAAAACTGCTCCAAATCTTACGATACTGGTTGTTTTTTTCTAATAGACCTTTCTAATTACTGGCATCAAGGAATTACATGAGAATCTCAAATTATTTCATTACAGCAATTTCCTTATTTTGTTTTTAGAATTGTATTACATTTATGTGTATATACATTATAAGCGCAAATATGTATATACAGTTAGCATAATAATATTCCTGCTCTCCTGGTTATCAGGAATAAGTTTGACTCTAAAACCACCAACATACAGGACAACAAAGACTCCTAAAGCTCTCTATTTTTAAAATGTCGTAATTCAGCCCCGTTAGTTTCCCCCCTTGTGAGAGAGCGAGACGGACCCTGGGGACCAGGAAGGGCACACGTCCTCACTCAGGGCGTACCTTGCACGGTCACACTTCACTGCTGTAAGCCACAGCTGCATACTATTAGGAAAAAGGAGCTACTAGGATTCCAGTGGAGAAAAATAAGAGATCAGACTGATGTGATAGACACTTACTTCTGACTGTCTTCTGGTCATATTAGGTGAGAGCCATCTATCTCGTTTCTTCTTTTCCTTCTTTTTACACCCCAAAACTGGACTCATGGTACTACGGGAACTAACCGAGGCTAAGAAGGGCAGGCACCATTGACACTGCCCCATTTCAGACAAGTAGGGTACGCCTGTACTTTTTCTTTCCTCTGGAAGACCCAGGGATGCTCTCAGCTGAAGGTTCAGAAGAGAAAAGCCTTGAACCAAGACTTCTTCTGCTCCTCTTCCCTCACCCACCATCCTCACACATGGACACAGCAGGTCCTGTAACACACACCTCCCACCAACATCTCCTCTTCACGGAGGACATTCACTGCTCAGTAGCTGCTCCTAACCTCCTAGGCCAGGAGCAGTCAGAAGAAACCAGAAATTAATTCGCTCTAATAACACAGAGAATGTTGTTGAAGTTTCTTTTTTTCTTAATCACTTTACAAAAATAGGTAACCTTTGTATGTTTGTAAAAGGACTACATACATGTTTAAGACATGCCTCCCTTTTCTAAACATTTAACACTCTAGAAGTTCATCTGTATTTTCTTCGTATGGTTCTCATAGACCACTTGTAAATCCAGATGGGACAGAAGATACCATTTGAAATTATATTTGTTATTTAATTTGGCTTCCTCCATATCTTGAAAGCTCTTCTTGAATAACTTAGCTGCTGACTTCATAAAACGAAGAGTATCAATATACTGGATGAGAGATTAGTCCAAAAAGAGGTACTTCAAAAATATTTTGTGGTCTGAAAATTAATTAGCAAGAATCAATTTAATTTCTTATTGTGGATTTTTTAAAAAAAGTTCATATTTTGCTATCATTTTTCATCTAAAACTATCACTGACACCATTGGAAACTTGGCCTCTAAAAGGGTAAAACCTGATGGACTAGGTTCAATGTGTTTAATGCTCTGTTGAAAGCACCTTTTCATACAAATGCCAACACGCACCTATCAAATATTTGTGTTCTTCATTAAACTAATGCTTTCCTGCATAATAAACAAGATGGTACAAAATATAGGTGTATTCCCATGTCCCGCTACTAAAGTAGGTGGTATCAAAATAAATTTGCAACCATATCATTATATCAATCTCTAGTATTACTGCATCAGTACTATAACCATAATTAACTAGCTGCAGGTCAAATTTCTAATAAATCTTTAGAAATTAAATGTATAATTTGTCAAAACTATATGCCTTCATAAATTGATTATTCAGAATTTAGAAGCTTTTTAATTAGGAAGAAATTTATGCAATACCATGTGTAATAATTACGAATCAGCTCTTCTGTGATATTTTTGTACATCAGCAAAAATTAAAACATTGGAAAACATTACCAGGTCATTGCAGTATTTCAATGTCAAAAGAAACACATAGTTTAAATGTAGAGGTTAAAGATATTTTCCCGTATCTTTTACATCTTAGATAGCTTTATGATCTCAGGACTGGAATCATTAACCAAATATAAAATCAATGAGAAAAAGATCTAATCTGACCATTTTCAAGCACAGAGTCACTAGAAATTATTTATGCCACTGTAAAACTTTTTTACCATGGTTCTACAGTTTTACTAAACAGCATATATTCTAAGTCAAACTTCCATTTTATGCTACTGTAAACGGATTTTGCTTCTCTCGCCTCTTCCAGCTAAAAATCTGAAATCCTTTAACACTTTAAAAACATCACCTTCGTAATGAGCATCAGGATGAGGGGTACAACCCTGGTTGCCAAATGGAAAACTAGAGAAAAAGAAAGTTAAGCGATAATCGTTCACAGAACACAAGAAGCAAAAATTGTACCCCAGCTTCCCTGCTCTCCCCTCCTGTGCTTTCACCATGGGCCTATTCAGACTCTGCACCCTCACAAGGGCTCTGGGTACTTCTATCAACATTTCATAGGAGAAGATTTTTTTTGACAGAGAACACAAAAGCTGCTTTGTTGGAAGTCTGGACACTTTTTTTCTACCTAATAAAAACATGAATAGAAGTGGGACCTCAGCAAGCATATGGCAGAAAGTCTGGACTAACTGAAAAAAAGGGGCCCAGAAGAGTTTGCTCTCTGTCGCTCCCCAACGTGTTTACTGCTGAATGTATATGGTGTAAATAAGGAGTATGCAGAGCGGGCCATAATGGAACATTGTTTATGTGCACATCCTGGCAAATGCATATACAGCATGGAGACTATTTCCAAGCAGAACATAAACACAAAGGGGGAGTGATGACAAACAAGTATTCCAAGGCAAGAAAAATGTTATTCCATATACAAACCAAACAAACTAAAGTGGTTTCTCCCCTGCTAGGATCCAACTGGCAGCTCTCAGCTGCACACACTGTGTAGCTGTTAAAGAAATGAGAGACGTCCCAGGCTTACTGGTTGGCTTTCTTTTTCTTAAGCGACCTTATTATGCTCCCAATATTAAAAAGAAAAACACAGTTAAGATTTTATTCTACTCCCTTGCAAAAATACAACAAAACAAACCAGCCCTTTCTTTCAGCCTGCATAAGAGCTGGGGAGATAGAGTTGATGCCAAGAAAACACCATAAGGAATTAAGCCACAGCCTTCCTATTCCGAGTTCCCACTGAAAGATATAGAGACGGTTCTTTCTTCTGGAGGTCTCTCCCACAAACCTATTACATGGCTTTAGCAAGTGACACCAGTGTGACAGTAACTTAGAGGTTTTGTGCTCCTGGCAGATTTTTTTTTTCCTTTTAATCATTACTCATAAAAAGGAGGAGGGTTTGGAAAACCCAAGTCCCTGCAAATTCAAGATAGCAAACCAGGGGATGAACTTTTTTGTGTGTGCTTACTTCTGGTGAGCAGAGTATCATGCTTTGACAGCTTCTATGTAAACAAATGGGTGTAATTTTATTCCTTTAAAGCTAACTTCAAACACATACCCAACTAAACGAGGAAGAAAAGATGACAAGTAGGAAAACAGACGGTAGAGTGACAACAAGAACTAAAGAAAGTCAACTGATAAAACAGAGCTTTTTACATAATTAATAGACCTCTTTAGGATATGAGACACTGGGAGCAAGAAGTTTTAGTAAGGGATCATATGGGGTCCAGAACAAAACTACTTTGTGACATCCTTCACAGAAATGCAGAGCCAGCTTGTGATTTTAAACTACTTTAAGATACTCAGAGCTTGCCTCACTTTCTCTAGATCCAGACTCAACAAAGCATGAAATACAAGTTCAGAACTGGGACCTGCACCTGCACGTAAGATTTCTGCTAGTCTGTCAAAACCTGGACCCAAATGTCCCATGCTCAGACTTTATAAAGTCTTGGGGCTTGGTGCATCACTCACTGGGTAGAGATAAAGCCCACACTGGGAATGTTTGTAACACCTTTACAATATATACACAGTCCTTTAATGGAACCGCATTGCTGTGTTCTTTGATTTTTTTCCAAAAATGTATCAGTTCCATTATACAAGACCAAAACCACCCTGACAAAGCCTCTCACTGGCCACCAGTTTAGCATTAATACTTTTGAGTTAACATCACACTTTAGAATCCAAAGGAGGCTTATTTAATTATTTTTTTTTAAATTCCCCTTTAACGCACAAACACCCACCTCATCCCAACATAACCTTATGTATGCCTGCTGCTTGGGTTTATATTCAGCCATTTGCAGAGCTGTACAGAGTCTGCACTGTGCTTCAGGAACGACACATTTCTAATAATTACTCTTGGCTACATGGACCACTTACAGCACAATGACAGTGAGGGTGCAGACAAATGCCAAGTACAAGCTCATGTGCTCTTTTCTCATTACAGAAGGTATTTTTGGTGGCTGAATGCCTTCTGCGTATTAGCATTGTTGACCGTATAAAGAAAAGTTTTGTAATGTGTGCTACACTGGGCAGTGAAACAGGACTCCACCTCCATCATGGAAAGGTCTTCAGCTTCACACCAGCTCCTGCCATGGGCAACCGTACGGCAAAGTGGAGGATCTGTGATGGCTGTTGCCAAATAGAATGCTATGATGATTTTCAATAAAAGGGTTTTTATTAAGACTCCAGATCTTATCCCTCACCCTTAAAGAAAGGTATTAAAGTATGGGAAGAATCTTAAATAATTTTCCCATATCTCTCAACTTCATAGTGAGATTTAAAAACCCTTTTTCTTCTCTCTATCTAGGTTTCATCAGTCAAGTGAGCAACTCAGTTTTCATTTAAGGAGAAGTCTTCAGATTTAAGGACTCGAAACAACGGCCTACAAACACGACCAGACTGGCATGTTGAAAGGCTAGGAAACTAAAGGATAAGGAAGAAATACTCTAAATGACTATTATTAAGCCTTTTAATTTGTATGTCAGTATTATGATTTATTTTACATTTGGGGCTGGTAACACTGAGTAATGCAGAAATACAATACTGAATTCAGGACCTTCAAAAGAGGCAACACAAAGGTACTGAAAACACTCTGAGACAAGCTTTGTATTCCTTACTAATTGTTGTCCAAGCTGTGCAATCTTGCATGTTGTTGTTTACTAGATAACTACATAAAAAATAGTATTCTTTATATACCCCCATCTCCCCTTTAAATTAAAATTGAGTTGTTATTTTAACCCTACTCAAGTATGTAATATAGTGATGATTATAAATCTTGATGATCACAAAATCCCTTTGATTTATCCCTCAGTTTACTATCTTTAACAAACATAATCCTAAAAACAATACAGGGGAAGATCTTATAGGCCTTCAAATCGTGGAGGGGGAGCAGGGAATGACTATATATGTAAAGCTACAGCTTCAGGGCTCATGACTTTCCTGCTGGGAAGCTTTCTGAATGCTGCTAATAAGGTCCTGCCAATGGGACCAGAAGCATATCCTCATAAAAAAAGGCCTTCAGTGTGGGAAGATAAAATTTTCCAGAAAATTTTTAATAAAAAGCTTATAGATGTGGGATCTGAATCTGACAATAGACATAGGAAAACATGAATATTATTAAAGGTGGCATGTCCATCCTGCCTGCCCCGACCTCAAGATCTGTAGTCACGATCACGACAGCATGCTCAAAGCTTATGTGAAGATACCAGACCTAGCTCTCAACTATTAATGACCATATGGCAATAGCCAGTTCAGCACAGGGAAAAAAAAAAAAAATATTTTTTTTTTTCTGCTCAGTATTCCGCACTGTCACAGCTGCAAGAACATATATGGATATTTATGTCTGAATTTTAGCAAAGTACACCTGCCTTGTCTATCAGCCTTGGCCTTAACCAAGATGCAGCCACCACCCTGCATCACAACTGACCCTCCAACCATTTGGGGAATCTGGATCCAAACAACATTTTAGCAGAAACTCTCCCCCCTGAATTCCAGAGGGTCTATGCACAGGCACGGCAGTTCCTCTTGACTGTACCTACATTCAGAAATACAATGGGCCAGAGCTCAGTTCCAGCCCTGAGGCACAGCTTGCATTCAAAGGACCTCCCGCTATATTACAGCATTAGCTTGGGGATACCTATGGGGATAGTTCCTCGCTCAGATGACCCCTGAATCATGCCTGGCATCGCTGGGGAGAGGAGGCCTGTATGCTAACTGTCAGAATGGACAACTCACAGGACACCACCTTGGCCCATGCCCTGACCCTGCTTGTTTTTCTGATAGCCTCTGAACCCCTGCACCATCCAAGCTCTAACCTGCAACACGGGTAGGAACCACCTAAGTCAAAAAGCTTCCTATGGCTTTTGGTGACTCTCAGGACCGTTCATCACACTGTAGTGGAAAAAGAGCCTGTGTGACTAGGTGTGAGACTTCAAGCCCGTAAGAAGCGCTGTAAGGAGGAACTGCAACAGGCACTGTCTCTTTCCAAGCAGCATTGTTAGCAAAGGGCTGGAGTCCTCGCTTCAGTGCTCTTGGCTGCCTCTGGAACTGCCCGGTTTGGGGAAGAGCTGGCTCTACTCGGCTAGCAACACTTATGCAACATTTCGATCTCCTCACTGGACCCACCCAAGGAATCTGACCAATTACCTTCAGGACCTATCAAAAATTTTTTGAAGTCTCCAGTTCTCTCACCTGCTTGCCCACACTTGGGTACTCACACATGTAACATCCCCGTACTAAAACCACAGAATTTTTGTGTTTGTCATGGTTTAGGCCCAGCCAGCAACAAAGCACCACGTGGGTGGCCGCTCACTCACCCCTCCCCCGCAGTGGGATTGTGAGGAGAAAATACAACAAAAAGCTTGTGGGTCGAGACAAGGACAGGGAGGGATCACTCACCAGTTACCGTCATGGGCAAAACAGACTCAACTTGGGGAAAATTAACTCAGTTTATTACCAATCAACCAGAGCAGGGTAATGAGAAATAAAACCAGATCTCAAAACACCTTCCCCCCACCTCTCCCTTCTTCCCAGGCACAGCTTCACTCCTGGATTCTCTACCTACCCCCCACAGCGGCACAGGGGGACGGGGAATGGGGGTTGGGGTCAGTTCATCACACGTTATCTCTGCTGCTTCATCCTCTTCAGGGGCAGGACTCATCACACTCTTCCCCTGCTCCAGCATGGGGTCCCTCCCACAGGAGACAGTCCTTCATGAACTTCTCCAACGTGGGTCCTTCCCCCGGGCTGCAGTTCTTCACAAACTGCTCCAGCGTGGGGCCCTTCCACAGGCTGCAGTCCTTCACAGGAGCACACTGCTCCAGCGTGGGTCCCCCACGGGGTCACAAGTCCTGCCAGCAAACCTGCTCCAGCGTGGGCTCCTCTCTCCACAGATCCGCAGGTCCTGCCAGAAGCCTGCTCCAGTGAGGGCTTCCCACAGGGTCACAGCCTCCTTCGGGCACCCACCTGCTCTGGCGTGGCGTCCTCCAGGGGCTGCAGGTGGATATCTGCTCCACCGTGGCCCTCCATGGGCTGCAGGGGGACAGCCTGCCTCACCATGGTCTTCCCCACAGGCTGCAGGGGAATCTCTGCTCTGGCACCTGGAGCATCTCCGCCCCCTCCTTCTTCACTGACGTGGGTGTCTGCAGGGTTTTTTCTCTCACATGTTCTCACTCCTGTCTCCAGCTGCCGTTTCTGTGCCCACTGCAACTTTTTTTCCCTTCTTAAAACTGTTCTCCCAGAGGCACTACCACCGTTGCTGATGGGCTCAGCCTTGGCCGGTGGCGGGTTCGTCCTGGAGCCGGCTGGCATTGGCTCTGTCGGACATGGGAGAAGCTTCCAGCAGCTTCTCACAGAAGCCACCCCTGTAACCCCCCCTGCTACCAAAACCTTGCCATGCAAACCCAATACAAGGGTGCAGTAATATCATGAGTATAGTGAAGCTTTTGCTGGTTTCCCATCAGGGAGAAGAAAAAGTGCCACCCTGGTTAGTAAAAATTGCTGGATTTCCCCTAAGAGTAAAGTTTGGTGTTGAGACAACCCAGATGCCCAAGCTTATCACACCAATAACAAACCTCCTTCTGGGAAGGTCCTACCCCAACTTCTCTCGTTAGCTCAGTGCCAATTCTGTCTAATCGTTAGGTAGTCATCTTAATCATCATTAACCTTGCCCCTATCTAGCTAAAAGAAGAACATTAGCCAAAAAGGCAACCTTTTTAATGTTTCTAGTATGCACTCCTTACCCTGCCCTGGATGTCCTCTGTCAAGATGGAGATGGGACTTCTTCCAGGATGAGGATGTTGGTCACCTAGCCAAGATGCCAGAAGGGAAGGGATACGCCCCTTAGCAGGTGCCCTGAAGGCCTACCTCCCAGCACCAGCAGAGAGAGCCAAGGAGCCAAGGCCAGCCAGTCCTCGCGCTTACCCTTTAACCCCAACGACAACGGGGCGTACAGCACAGTGCGACGGACTGGCATGGAGCACAGAGCCCTACAGCCAAGGGACAGAAACCCTTTCAGTGGTCTCAACCAAAAGCAGGAACCGCCGGAAAGTCAACTTCAGCGCATACTCGATATTCAGAGAGGAACAAGCTGGCATAATGAGGCACGACCGTGTAGCTTTCAGTAAAGGGGACCTTTAGCAGTAAAATCTCTAGACCCAAACCTGCCAGAGGCACCATAGTAGCTGTAGCTACATAGCACCTGTAGCTGCTGTATCTTCAACAGGATTTGCTCATGTTCAGCACGTTAAAGTGAGACCACCTGTTAGTGAACAAAACTCATGGCAAATACTTCATCACTAAATACAACCATTCAAAATAAGACAGCTCTGGAGGTTGACAATCTAGGCTTAAACACCCTCCTGAGCTAATCACACTGCTCCTAGCGCAAAAACTATGAAAGAAATATGAAACTTAAGCACAAAAATGTCATATTTTGCAGAGGAATAAGATGGAGTTATTGAGCAGACCTTTTCTCAAATAATGTTTTTTAACCTGTGAATTTGATTCTGATCTCCAAATATGTAATCTGTCAGGTCTACGTGACACTTTCATTGCTGATAAATTATGTTCAAATATATCAGGTAGAGGATGGCCTGCTTGTTTAAACTACTAATTGTCAATTTTAATGGATGGCTAGTAGGAAAATTTGCAATCCTGTGTTAGTGGAAAATAGCACGGACAGAATTATACGGGCAAAGTTTCTTTATTTTTTAAAGCATTTTCCATAACTATTTATGTGTTAAATTCATGTGCTTTCAAAGCCAAGCGCATGCCACAGGAATGAAGGATTTAAGAGTTGTGAAGTTTTTGTTGTTTTTAAGAGTTAGGGATACCGGGATTGCCCAGTCTATAGCGAAGTCAGTGTAGTTTGAAAAGTGGACAGATAAACATCTTTATTGCCACAGCAAATGAAACCTCATACTGATTTTTCTTATCCATACTGTGGATGTCATGTCAAGTTACATAGATGTAAATCCACTGGAAATAACAGCTCCTCTGAATTTCTGATGGTCAAATATAGCAGAATTTGGCCTGACATGAAGGCAGAAAAGCAACTATGCAACTGCATATATGAAAGAAAATAGAAACATAATATATTCTTTACTTAAGAACCCTATGAAATATTTGAACACTGACATAAAATAGTTTTCCTATGAAAAATCTGCTGCTGAATTCCCAGGGCCACAGGCATTCAGAGAGTAGGTTTTCAGATGCTATGATGTAGTATTAGTATGAATTTAGGCCAGTGTTTTCAAACCAGGCATTTAAATCTAAGATAATATCTTTTTAGGTGCCAAGTATTCATAGATCATACACGCACTGATAACCACTAAGTTGGGTAGGACAGATGACACTCCAGCAGTGGATTTTAGGGATGCAACCCCTGCCTGTGTCAAATTAAGACGACTATGCTGCTGATCCACAATCACAAGAAGCGACCAGAAAAACTGGTGGTCTCTTGAAATACTCAGCCTCATAAACGTAGAAACAGAATAGCAAAGTTTGGTTAGTAACTTGAGCTATACTGATCTATAACATACAATTGGCATTTTTTCATGAGACCTAAACAATAAAAAAAGTAATCTCAACTCACAAAATACATGGGAGCCCTAAACATCAAGAAAAAGTACAGCAATCGCATTTGAGCCAGTGGAGAATAAGCACTGTAAGAAGTAATGCTTTTTTTGTTGTTTTAGTTTTTCTTTTTGGACAGCTTTATTTATACACAGGATGGAAAAACACCGCAGCAAGTTTTACCACAAATGGTTTTTTAAGGTGATCTCTATCTACTACAAAAGTAATTTACCTTTCCGTTATCAGTCTTTAATCTTTCGTGAGAGTTTGAAGGACCAAATAAGTTTCTAATCTTGGCCACTGACGCATTCAAAAAGAAACCCTCAAAGCTCAGGCTCCTTAAATCAATTATATTTGGTGCAAGGCTGGATTTCCTGCTTGTTTGCTTTTGGCCTTGCTGCATATTGGTCCAGGATTTAGGGCCGAACTCAGCTGCAAGGATAATGCAAAACCAGAACGCTTCTTTTCCTCTGGCTGCTGAGGAAATCCCTGCTTTAGATTAGAAAATAACTAATGATTGTGTGTCCCTGTATGCTTTGGAGTAGGGCCCCTTATTTTATCTACATGGCAGCTACCTGTCAACGTGTGGTGCTTGGAGTAGCGCACTGGGAGTTCATACACACCAAGACTATCTAAACAGACCATTAAGTGCTAGTAAAGTAACACATGTGAACGACAGGTCAATAAATTTTAAACAACTTATGTTCACTGCAAAGACCTGGCTGTTTTAGAACAAGCTGTGTTTACATAAAATCAATTTTTACAAGCATCTAAATAATTAGGGAATATACCGCAATAATAATTATATTCTAAGTTCAATATAATAGTTCCAAAGGAATTCAACGAATCCCTTGCTTTCTAATGCATTTTTCTTTCTCTTCCACAGGTCTGGCTTCTTAAGTAACACCTCCTCTTTACAGAAGATGTTCAAACTCCAACTTGTGTCTAAATGAGAATGCATTGTTACTTTCTATACTCATGTGCCCTGATGCTCATTCCACTGCGTACATATGTACAAAATGACTGAGAGGTCAGTAACTCGCACTTCTATGTTGTTATTTTACCCCTTCTAACAATATTTGTCAATATTTGTTTAAAATCAATTGATTTACCCAGAGCAATCTATGTATTCACGGAAAATTGGAATTATTTGAATTCAATTTTGGATCAAAAATTCAAAAGCTTTGGATTAAATGATGGTTGAGATCTCTACTTCCTGGTCTTTACACAATGTCAGTCTATTAATTTAAAAGCTGCATATGTGTACTTAAATAAACACACACGCCGCATGCACTCGCACCCAATTGTAAGTAGATGGCAAATAAAAAGAACCCAGATTTCACAATAAAGACTAAACTAAATGTTATCCATAGCTACAATGGCAAAGGCACTGGCAAACTGATTTACAGGGCTGAGTTTCCACTTCATTTTTGTTGCTTTTCAGCTACAGGCGAAAGTCTTTAGCATGTTGTGAGCGCTATAAATTCACATTTGCCACAAGAACCCATGATGCCATCTGTTCCCTAGAGCGTTTACATAAAGTATGCCAATGCAAACCATCTGCAAACTGTTCTTGCATGCGAATTCTTGTGATAATGCAATGTGGTACATTTGCAATTTCAAGCAAAGACCACTTGAGCTTCTTTGTAATTGCCATGCTTAACTCAGATGTTCTATAGAAACCTCTTTAGAGCAGGATTGTGGGGTATTTTGTCAGTGGTTTTCCTGAAGTCCTTGATGTTAACTCTTTACCAATGCTTTCAGTTTCATTACTGCAAGATAATGGCGTACCACGAGGTAAGGGTGAGAGGAGGGAACACAGAAATTGGGATATCTTCCATCCCCTTGAGCTAAGGACTTTGAAAAAGACCCTCAGCCTTTTGGAAACAAAAAGAGAGCAAGACCATAGCTACTTATATTAAGTACTGGATTGTATGAACTGTAGCAGACAACTGTAGGGTTGCAAAGCACTCTAATTCTTTCTATCCATTGTCGAATTACATCTCAGTTTCTCCTTTCCTCTTCATAACTAACATTTTTTTTCTTCTTGTTATTTTAAAAAGTTGATGTGAAGCAAAATGCTTAGGAGCTACATGCTGATATGCACTGATATTCTGAGTGGCAGTGGAAAGTTTCAGAAATAGTAATGGTGGAACAGTTACACCCCCCCTGCCACGCACACGCCCCCAACAGCAGAAAACCCTGCAGACCCTACAGTAGTTGGGTCCCTGGATAACTCTGCTAAACAGATAAATTATTGAGCCTTTAGACTATTTTCTAGGTTTCTCTAGTTGGTTTCTACATTTTCAGTAACCACCTCTCTCCCTACCCAGTGAATTTATATGCAGAATTTCCTATCTTGGGTCAAACCAGCTACTGTGAGTAATCTGTGTGCATGTGTTCTGCTTCCTTTGCCGAGTTACTACTAAAAGAGTGGCCAGTATCACCACTTAATCATATTTCTTTACATAGTACAATTTCACGCCCCTGCTGCTACCAAATACAATAAAACTTTGCTCTTCCCTACTACTCAAACATGCCTTTAGTAAAAACCACTCAGGAAAACAAAGATCTGGTGGAGCGCTTGCATGACACCTTCAGCTGGCCAGCGTGCCACATGCCAGCGCTCAGTGCCACACACCAGGGCTGCCTGCTCTCTCCAGGTAGGAGCCCAGCCAACTCCAGTGCATTAGATGACGGTTGAAGATCATATTATAGACTGATTGTAGAAACGATTAGCAATTCTTAAAAATCAGCTTGTAATTTGGTTCCATGTGCCCTCATGCTTTATGAAAATGGCTGACAGTCTGAGTCTTCCCAGCAGTAATGCTCACAGAGCAAGGAAATTTCTCTTGCCAGCCATCCCCACACACCAGCCTCCTAACTAAATCCTAGTAAAACTAGCTCTGAGATTTTAATTTCCATCACTCACTCCAGACAATGTCAAACATTGTGAAGGGTGACATGTGTGATATAATTAACTATGACTGAGAATTTTCATTTGTTTAAGTGCAGAGGCCTTATTTTCTATTATCTCCTTTTTAGTAGAGAAGCAAGCAAGCACCGACATATATGGTGCACCTCACATACCTTCTGACATTTCTACAGCCAGCGAATGCTAATTTTTAGTGCTAACTCTGCCTTTCTTCAGCAAACCTGCTTCCTACCTCTCTCCTGCGCCTCTGGGACTGGTACTCACCCCAGGCTGTTTTCCAGAGTGGGTTATGGCGTGCTTTGTTGTGAGTTTTCAGCATGCTCAAAATTTATGCAAAACTAAAAAGAGATGATCAAAGTAGCAGGAATACGTGAGCTGCTCTCCCTTCAACAGCTCACTTTCACTGAGCAAGCCCCAACAGCATCTGTCATTAACGCAATGGATTGCTTTGCTCAGACATCTGTGGGTCACATTATTTCACGACAAGGCTGCAGCAAGAGGGGAAAGTAAAACTGAGGCAGGTTATTAATCACTTACTGTTTCCTGTACAACATAGAGGAAATAATCAAGCAGTATAGTGGGTTATAAAGGGAGATTCCTGAGAAACAAAAATATGCAGTTCATTTAAGGCATTGCAGGAGGCCGTGTGATAGAGGCAGATTCAGTTTGTGGAAATTTAGCTTTATTTTATTTATGAGATTAAGTAACTGACAACAGCTGCCACATCTAAATGAGGGTATGATGGCATTCGCCCAGCATCTGAGAAGAGCAGTGCTTCAGATTTACAAGTCTTCTCCATTCATATCCAAAAAGCACATGGTTTGATCCAGAGCGGGTGGAACAAGCCCAAAACTACACTCAGTGATATTACACTACCAGGAACAGAGATCTGGAGGGAATTTGCCACATATAAATTAATGCCAGCCTTAACTGGAGTAACTTTGACTCATCGATATATGCAGCTGTGTCCTCGCTAGGGAGTTTTCTGGCTACATATGATTTTACACATCTGTCAGCTTTAAATCAGGGATCCAAATATAGACTGCAGTGTGCCAGAACACTGTCCATTTTCCCCTTTCCCTTGGGCCTATAGAGCACTAAACGGGCAGAGACTCATCAGTGAGGGATCAAGTCCTGATCCTACCCGCACCCCATAATCCTGTCACTCTCTGTGGTGCAGAATGGGAGTCAAAGAAAACAAAGCCACACCCAAATTTTTAAATCTTCCCCCTCCTCGCTCATTATCAGTCTGCAGCAGACTGAATTTTTCTCCATTTTTTTCCCTGCCATGCAAATTGAAAACTGCAAGCAGTTTCCTGCCAGCTAGCAGTGTGGAAAGTTAAAGGCTACAGAGCATCAGTGACAATGAATATCGAACCGAACGAGACCGTTTTCTGAATTGTCATTTCTGTGATGAATAAGGGAGATAAAACTCCCTTTGAAGAATTTTCTAAAGCTACGCTAAAGTAATCACCCAAAACACAGCAGAGGTGGCTTACACAGAAGGAGGGATATGGGGGCAGCATTTTGCGGTTTTGTGGGTTCTTTAGTTACACTAAGAGAACAAGGCTTAGCACTGCTAGCTTTGGTAATTTGGATGAGGTATTTCTAACACTGACCTACTCTTCTGTTAGGCTTGCAGGACAACAAAGGCTTGTCCCTGTTTCTGCTCCTCCCGTGAATTTCCGAGGGAGAAATACAGTACTCAAAAACAGGGACAGGACTGGCGATGCCGGCAGATGAAGAGGGTGTTACAGCAGCTTGCACTTCAATAGCAAGTTAGTTTAAAAAAAAAAAAAAAAAAAAAAAAAATTAGCGAATTTAAGCAGTAGCAACCTACAGGTAATGGTAATTATCACAGAAAAAAAGCCTTACATTTCACTAATATTATTGTTATTAGTATTGATGGAGCCAACTTCTAGTAGATGCTAAAGCCTCTAACAAGAAACACCATGATGCACAGAAAAATCAGTTTGGGGTTTGCTTTTTACCTGGGTATTACTGAGCTTTACACTTCAGTCTTTAGAAATAGCCCAGTCATCAAAGACTGTGACCCCCATGAGGGCACTAATTGAGGAATGGATAGAGTTTCCCAGAGACTAACAGCCCAGGGTAGCGACGCTGCGCTGCCTTGCTACAGCGCTGCTGCGAGAAATACATATATGACAAGACCTTTGGTCCGTAACTGTGATGGATACCAAGTTGCTACAGCAAATATTGCCCTGGATGACTGCCAAGGATTAATCTTTTGACAATTAGGAACTTGTTTCATTTTCCAGCATAAACGAGGGTATGCCATTGCTAACCTAATCTCAGTTTGAAAGATGTCAAGCATATTCTTCAATACAAAATTAAAAGACAGGATGTTTTATCTTCAAAAGAAGTGACTGGAACACAGAAAAATCACACTTAAATCTATCCTTGGATAGAGGATTTGACAAAGACTGGCTGTGTTACTGATGTGTACAGCTTTCAATACGCCCTTAAAAATCACAGGTCTAAAAAAAATGAAATGACAGAATCTGGTAGAAATTGTATTACTTTGTAGTGATCAAATTCTGTCCTTAGATGTATACACATGGGGCTCCATTTGACAGCAAGCCTGTGTCACCAGAAAACCTTCATCTGAGCACAGACTCTGACCCACAGATGCAGAAAAACATATATGTTTGATGTAGCAGATTTCTATCCTTTCAGAAGAGTAGCATCTGGCCCTGAAAGTATTTTAACACACTGAAACTGATGCATTTGACATATTGTAGTCTTGCCGAGTTCCTTCCTTTATTTGGAGATGATGAACTTGATAGCAGTCCACATTACTAAGTGATTAATCAGTCACTTTTGTAACGGCTATCTGTTAAAAATACATCTGATTAATTTGGTCCAATGACAGAAGAGGAGCTATAGATCCCTTGCAGCTGACCCGGAGGCCACCACTGTGTAACAATGGACAGGTTTCATTTATAACATGGTGAACACACCTGGAAATCTGCTTGTAATTAGAAAGTGATAATGAATCCATCTATCAAAAGGAGGCCAGTTTGTCAGCAGTTCTGGACGCAAACCCTGATATTTACTGTAAATCCCTCTGGCTTTCCCTGGGGGGTGTAATTGTAAATATGAGTCTTCGGCATCTCAAGCTAGGGCCTTTCTAGGCTCCGATTTTAAGGAAGAGGTTTTTCTTTTTGGTGAATTCATGGTCTTGCTCTAACAGTGAATAAAAGTGGCAAGTGATGAGTTACAGACATGAATCTTTTTCTTCAAACATTATTGTGTCTGTTTCAGCAGAGGAGAAAGATGCTTAGAGACTCTGATGATCTCAAAGACAAATGAGACCTATAGAAACGGAAAATGCTTGAATGAAGCAGAAGTAAGGCAGCCTGCAGATAACGGATGATGATTAAAGAGAGTTGGGTACCTAGCGTTATGTTCCTGACAAAGGGTATAGGTCATTCAATACCTATAAAGATTATTGGGGTGATACCAAGACTATTTCACAAATAATCTGATTAACACGAGCTTCTGAAGAAGGCTCAGACTCAAAGAGGACTTTGAGATTATGAGCTTTGGGAACTGGAAAAATAGAATTACATCAAAGGAAACGGTCAGGAAGGATGAAACGGAATGGAAGGAGTTTGGAAGAGCCTTGACAACAGCTGCTAGACTTTTTCTTTTTCATCAGCATTCAGGTGGAGATAGCTGCAGATACCAGAACTCCAGCTCCAAAAAGTAACCATAGCAGGAACAGAGACATTACTCAAGGCATCTGAACACCTCCATCACCCTGGGCAACTGGCACTGATGATCAAATATAATGTCCCTGAAGGAAAGCCACAGCAAGAGTTCAATAAATTTTTGAATATTGATTCCTTCCAGAAACCACAGCAATCCAGACAGGACTGAAAGAAAACTGGACATCAGTCTTTAGTGTAAAATCAGTTACAATCGAATTAAGCATCTACCAGAAAGCCAACGTAAACACTCACATGCGGCAACAAAAGAGAAAACAAAACCACATAGGATCAGCCCTCTAAAATCTAACAGTGTAAGATGAAGAGACCTGGCCTGTTTCACAGCCACAGACAGATGATTAAAGCATAAAACACACATGTCAGAATAAAACTGTTAAATAAATCATTTTACAAGGAGGAATTTTAAAGTTTATTTCCACCGTCTTCTTGGCAACTAGCTAATTACCTGCTTATATCTTCTTAAGATGAGGAGGAAGCTGAAAAGAGGCCATTAATAAATCAGATGTTCCCCAGCAGCCCCAAGCTTTTAAACACAGTGGACAGCAGTTTCTACTATGAGAGAGTATAGCCAAGCTCATAACAACATTAGTCAAAAAGTCCAAACAGCCCTTCAGCCACCAGTCTTTTCAAGTGTTTGTGGGGAAAAGGTCCATTAAGAAAACTCCGGAATATACACACATGGAAGAGAGTGAAGAAATGAAGCACGATGGAGCACAAACGTTAATCTTGGGCAACCACAGCAAGGATGCTGCGGCTGTGGCGGAGACTCACGCTTCAGAGCACCAAGACAATCCGGGACAGTTTATGATTGTGGAGAGAAAGAAATTGTTCCTCGTGGCCCTACGGATAGCACTGACCATTCCCAGGGGCATGGTCATGGCTTTGCCATGAGCACCAAATACCTCCAGGGTACAGCCAGGCTGGGGTGTTTAGAGTCAGAGCAGTGTGAGATATTCCCGGGAATGCACCCATGGCTGGGCATGCCAACATGGAGAAAGGCCAGCATAGCAAGGAGAGGCAACCGCCAAGAACAGTCTTCAAACAATATGCTAAAAAGAAGATTCATGTAGATAAAAGATTTGAGAAGAAAAAAAACAGCCTGAAGAATCAGCTGGTCAAACCAACAGATCTGAAGTAAAAATTTAGCTTTCAACCATAATATCTAATTCAAGTTAAAATTAACATGAAGAAGCCAGAAACACAACCACAACCACCCCACCACTCCAATGTATTAGGAATGAGCAACAAACTGTATTAATACCAAATGCAGCAAGAATGTAGACTATCTGACACTCAGTCAGCCATAGGCAAATGAACTGATTAAGAAAATTTCATTAATTTTTCTGCAGTTGATAAATGCTCAGGAGAGCATTTGCAGAAAAGGATGACCAGAGAAAAGAAGGTGGCAGAAGAAACACAAAGAAGTGCAGCTATCTTCAGCCAACGGAGAAGACAATCACCACCATGCCCTTTTCAGTACCCCAGAGGAATTGCCCAGAACAGCTGAGGCTGGAAGGACAGCAAAGTGCTCTAACAGCCATCGTGTGATAGGACTCATATGCCCACAGGCCTTGGGATAACCACCAGCAAGGTTTCAAAAGGCGGTTTATTTCAGGGAGACAATCATTCAGATCAGAAGCTCTTACACAGTTGCAGCCCAAACAGGACCGGGAAGAACTAGAGCATTACAAGACACTGCTTGTCCTCTGTAGTTCCAGCTGTTACTACAGATATAGAAGGTTTTTTTTCTGGCACTTGCCAAACCAGCCAAGAGCTGCTGCAAAGGCAGCTGTGTGGCTGTACTGACATAAGGCAGATAGACCCAACCACCAGTGCCAGTGGAGCTGTCAGTGGCAAGCAGAGGTCCTGGAAAAAGAGAATAAGGTTATTGAAGGCAGTGCCGTAGGAAAGATCAAGCAACAGAAAGGCTTGAATGGGTAAAGGACCACAGAGTGGAGAAGCATAGGTAAGGGGGAGTGGAAAGCATGCTAGAAGAAAAGATGAAAGAGAAGGATGATGCAGGAAGAGGCACAGCAACATGTGTCACTGAGAAAGGTCCAGAACTCAACAACTGCCACAGCAAATGCTACTCGACCAGTAATGCCAGCCCCCTTCCAGCACACTCTCAGCACGCCTTCTAGCAACCTGCAGAAGGCAGCCTTCATCTTAGCATTTTGGGGCCAAGGAGATGAGTGCAAAACAGTTGTTTGGCAAGCACTGAGGCTTCAAATTCCACGTGGTTGAATGTGTTTCCCCTAATAAAACATATTTATTAACACAGCACTATTTTTAAATGTGATTTTTAGAAACTCTGTCATCCAAGAGGTACGTTGCAGGGGGGAAGGGTGGAGAGGCAAAGAATGGGAGTAGAGGCCCTCAGAGTCTTGCTCATGGAGACAAAGCTGTTGGGAAAGCAGCACTAGGAAAGCAGCAGATACAGAGCAGTCACCAAATTTGTGGGTGATGATGTTAATGAGGACACTGGTTATGCAGGCATGTGCAGCAAGGCCACGTGTTTCTACCAGATACCAAAAGGTCCCAAAACACAGCTGGACCAAGCCTGAGTTAAGTGTCAGGTGAAGGCAAAACCCAACACTAAAATTACTGCAAAGCTGGGCATGGTCAGTGAGTTAATGTTTGTGAAGTGCCACAGAAGCTCTACATTTTTCAAAACCAAATGATAGTGTGGCACAAAAAGAAAGCTAAACAAAGAGCCACATTCACTTCAGCTCCATTAAAAACACAGAGAACAAAATCAGTTCCAGACGTGTGGGAAAGAACGAACAATGGCTAACAACAACAGTAATGCCAGCATTAGTTTTCCAAGAGAAAGAGAAAAACATGATGAGCAATAAAAAAAATAATCACACGAATCATAACAGAAGATGTTTTCAACAATATGAGTACCATTTTAAAAGGATTATTAAAAGAAATGAAAACTAGTTTACTGAATTCAAAATTTACATCTGAAAGATTGACACTGTTTTGAAGACATTCTTGTATAAATGGTCAGTAATAACAGCCTATATAACGAGTACACAGTAATTAAGAAATATAGATAGCAATAACTTAATGAGCACTTCATATTTTCCCCTAAGGAAGGACATTAGCACTGATAGATCCATCTGCACTCTCCATACCTAGAGTCTTGCCCTGGTGGCATACTCCTCACACCTCCCCCTATACTTTTTTGCAAGAAGCATTGGTCAATGCAAGTAAATGTCCTTACACTTTTATGTTGACTTACAAATACAAAAATATTAGTTCACTGACATCTGTTCTAGTAAAAAGGTTTGTACCCGGTCATCCTACTTATTTCATCCTTGTCTGGCAAAGTTAGCTGGGAATCACTTCTCTGCTATTGAGTGATCTTGCTGCCCTGTCAAACTGCTCACTCCCCACTCTCCCCCACACTCAGGAACACAGTCTTGTTCATAGCCAGAAAAAGCAGTAATAATCCATCATCATATACACAGAGCAGCTCCTTAATTCCCTGTTTTCTTTTATTTTACCTTCTCAGTAACCACTCACTTTCCCTTCTTAGAGAAACCTGTCTCTCATTCCTCTTACAGAAATGGCATCCTAAACTTCAAACACAACTGCCTATACTGCCGTTTTTCTGGCATCCCCTAAAGCAATCAGGGCTTTTGAGGGCAGAGCACTTCCCAAGTCAGCCTCTTGCACAGATTTGATGGATCAAGTATGCTCAATACTTGTTCCTGTCAAATGTATCATACAAATATTGCTCTGACAGTGTTTTTATGAGTAGCACAGGAACAGATTTGGAAACAAACAAATCTTATCCTCGAGACCAGAGACAAGGATATTAAGGAAAGAACATTTTGGTGGAGGTGAGTGTATGTTTTCCTACTTACTGCCCAGTAGGGAGGAAGGTGAATTGCTACTTACTTTTGCAGACTGCAGTAAGATTTCTGATTCACCCTGCCAGGCTCAGACAGTATTATCACCTGCATCAA
This sequence comes from Aquila chrysaetos chrysaetos, assembly GCF_900496995.4. NCBI lineage: Eukaryota > Metazoa > Chordata > Aves > Accipitriformes > Accipitridae > Aquila > Aquila chrysaetos. The sequence goes on from NC_044006.1 coordinate 36,060,486, forward strand.
TTAAGGTACCTCAGCAAGGGTATTTGCAAAAAATTTACAGTAACGGCTTTATCAAAGCATGAACACATAAACGTGCCCTGATTTATAAGGAGGAAACAAATTATTAGAGTATGAACGCATCCTTTAGGGTCATTTGCGAAACAAGAGGATATGTGCTGTAGGCACTTTTGTTGGTAGGTGAAAAATTGTTAGTCACAAGAGGAAAAAAAAAAAGCACCACTGGATTTCCTCTCCTGGCCATTGTCCTCCTTCCCTTTTTTATTTGACATTTAACTGATAAACTTTGCTATTTTATTTTTTCTAAAATGAAATTCTGGACACTATTTCTATGAATCTCTAGGGTTTGTATAAGGTCCCTTACAGCAGCTGCAACCTTAATCTGGGTTCTCCCAGCTTGTCCTCTGAATTACTTCATACCAGCTCCACTCAGACTGTCTACAAAGCCTCTCAAATAAGCACAACTGTAACAACGATTTTCATGATAAGAACAGCACTTTCTCTAGATATCTCTTTCTGCCATGGTGCAGCTTTGCCCGTGATCCTCCCGGCTCAAAGCCAGAGTCAGGACAATATAACCTGCATAAATACACCTGGTCAGCCTGCTTTTTCCTACTGATAAAGAAAGCATAAGTTACATACTTTTGTAATGGGTTTTTGAAGTCTTTCACCTGTTTCTACTTTTCCAAAGCTCCCTGACCAACCAGCCCGAGACTTCTACCCCCTGGCCTTTATTCTTCATTACTGGTGACCCTAAGACAGCAATGCTGTCCTCTCCAACTGCAAAGCAAAGGGAGCAAAATCTGACTATGAATTTCTAGCTGAGGATACTGTTCAACATGGTATATGTCCCCAGAAAGCAAAGACATAGGCACTGTATTACCAACTATTTCCAGGGAATAGTACAGAAAGTGGTTTCAGAGGGAGATAGGATGCTGCAGGAAAGCATTTCAACCCTATAGAAGAGAGATCCCATGCACTAGTTGAGCCTCTTCCAACTGGGGTGTTTCTTCAGAATGAAGAAACACCGAGAAGCAGCAGTTTCTTCCTCGTATTTTTGAAGCAGCTAAGAAGTGAGGTCTGACCGCCAAAGTCTCCACCAACAGGAATTTCTGACAAGGGCTGAGGAAAAGGGCTTGATATAATGTAAATGGATGGAACGACCATGATGATCGTCCATAGCACTCATTCCTTTGATGTCAAGGTAAACCCCATCCCACAGGAGAAAGTAAGGAACTCTGCAATAGTTCCTCCCTACAGAATCAAAGTCTCACAGAGTTCACATGGCACAGGAGGAGATGGCAAAACTGTTTCAAAGTATTCACTGGTGGTTCTCATGCAGAAAATGATTCTTAGTTCAAAAACAATCAAAAGAAATCATTAGGATTATATCCTTCATACAAAGGATTCACATACTTCTTGATTTTCCGGTTTCAGTTGTCCAAGTGAAGAACAGGATGGATAGGGGAATTTGTTCTGGTAGACATCAGTTTCCTGCAGCATGTGAATGTAAGTCTCCATCTCTCGAAGTAGGACCACAGTGACATCCACTATGTGTGGATGGCTCCTGTGTTGCTCAGTCAACCTGACCAATCTCAGCACTCAAGACTGTACTCTGTGGAAGTTCAAGGGTTTCTTGGTTGCATCATTCACAGATCTGAGCGGCAATGACTGCCCTGAGACAATGGGGAAAAGGTGAGATCTGAAGAATATAAAGGAGAGCAGACAACTTCCAGCAGTAGGTTTAAAGCATAAAGTGCTTTCAGCGGTGAGGTTGGACTACTGTTGGGAAGCACCTGGTTCTATCCAGGTCTCTTCTCTCAAGGCCAGAACCAATGCTAATAGTCTTTGGAAATGGTAGTGTTTAAGCCAGCAGAGTGTGTCACAGTCTATTTGCAGGTCTTTGTCACTGACACATGGAAGCTATCCGTTTTCTTTCTTAACATCTGCCTGAGCCTCACGAGAGCCCTTATGGGAAGACTGTGACAGTCCTTCTGAGCTTCTGCCTTGAAACTGAGAATACCCCTATTTTGTGCTCAACCTTGCTGCCTGAGTGCTGGCACTGCCTTTGACATTGGAAGTGATGTTGGCTTTGGTTCTGCTAACAACGCTGATATCAAAGCCAAAAGCAATATTTGGTTGATCCTCTGTGCCAACTTTTGTGGTAAGGTTGTTTCAGGAGTCAAGTGCCTATTTCTTTCCTTTGGGAACCAAAAGACATTACAAAATTATTCCCATTTTGGTACCATGAATTGAAAGGCTCAGAAAACTGCAGAGTATCTACTTGGTGTATGGGATTTCCTGAGGCAGAAGACACAAGCTCCTTTTGCCCTCTAGGGCAATTACTGCACAGCAGGACGGGTGAGGCTTAAAGACAGAGTATTTTGTGTCCCCATTTCACAAGGGCACTTTGCCAGTCTGGCCAGCTGTTTGTTACTTCAATAGTTAATAGCATTCAAACCAGAAGAACAGAGAATTGTAAATGAATCTAAAGGTTGTACAGTTCTTGAAGATTTCAAAAGGAGTTTCACCTAAGCTAAAAGCTAGCAAGTTGGAAACCATTTAGACATCTTACTACAATGATCAGTAAGAGGAAACCAAAGTTTCAGCCTACCTCCTGCCGTATGTAAACAAGATACATGTGTAGCCCTGTCAGAATCAACTAGTCAAGAACAAGTCTCAAGCACATTTAAAACCGAATCTATACTGACACTGACTTGAAAGAAATGTATTTTTGGTGAGCATACGTAAAACTCATTTCTCATTTATAGAAAGGGAAAAGAAAGACCAATTCTGATACAAGCTTGCAGGTCGTCTTAGTACTTGAGCCTTCTAGATACAGAAAAGGGTTTGCTAAGAAAGGAAAACATGCTGGGGATTTGAGCTGTATTCCAAAAGGTCTTTGCAGTCATATAAAATGACCCAGAGTTATTACAGCTTCAAAAGACACACATAGTTAATACTGATTTTATCGACTATCATAATACTACACAGGCTAGCATTGCTTTTGAAAGTATTTGCATAATGAATAACATGTCAAGCTGTGTAAACCTTTACATTTTTGGTTTCTCATCTAGACAGCTTTTAAACAAGGTCAAAAACAAAGCTATATGTTTGTTTTTGGGGTTTTTTTGTTTTTTGTTTTTTTTTTTTTTTTACTTTTAAGCAGAAGCAAGATTTGTTATTTTTCAAGCATTCATGGCTCCTCCTTCATTTTAAGCAAGGAGAAACAATCCTGACATATTACATATGACATAATGGATTTTTGGAAGAATCTTTTGCTGATTAACCATGCAGTGAAATGAAATGCTTAATAGAAAACACTTGGCACAAGCTCCCTGATCAAAATGTCACCTTGAAAATGGCTCTGAAGTCATTTGTCACTGTAGAGTTTACCCACGTTGCACAATACTGGCATCCCATACTAACCCACTGTGACTGTGACTAGACAGCCCGGGGTGATGAAATTACAGGTATTACCTTTCTGGCTATCCATAGATAATTAGCAGCTTCCATAGGTTGCAATGATCTAGGAAACACCGTGTCAAAGGCAAACCTTGTGCAAGTACTGACTCTGACAGTGCTTTACTATCTTTGGCCAAGGTTAAATTTGGGTCACCGTACATGTAAATGTATGGAATCACGCATATGATGCCAAACAAGCTTCGTTCAGTGTTTGACCTTTACAGAGTATGTTTTTCTTGTAGTATCTAGAAATTATTTGTAAGAACTGGCATCTGAAGTGTGAATACAGTTGAGAGGTTATAAACAGAACTAGGTATTTTCACTTGCTCTGCTGCTATGAAGATGTCTGGGCCCTGATATTTTAGACAGAACAAGCTTCAGCCGAGAAATGACATCAACATTAGTCCACACAGTGCCCCTTCTGATAGCAGGCAAAATGAAGATTCCTCAGACAGGCGACTCAATGCCCTCGTAAAGGGTAAAAGTCAAATTCTGCCCTTTTGAAGAAAAATGTTGGTAGCCGTCTGCCTGCTTTGAAAATTGCCATACACTCTCCACAGATATGGCTGAGAACAAATACGGTTAGTGTTTTACCCCTACACGTCCTCGCTTATTATTTTTATGTCATTCAGATTGCCTCAGTGTTATTGTGCATTTAAGAAGCTATTTATTACCCCTGCCTTTTAGGAAATGACACAAATACCTGGAACATATGAAACATTTGGGTAGAAATGCCATGGTCTAAATTTTTTATCCAGTATTTGTGGCATATGCAATAGAAATCAATACAACACAACATCCCCTAATTCCCATATTCTCATCACATACACAGTAAACACAGCCCCCACAATAAAAGACAGGACAGCAAGCGCAGCGGTGCCTGGCATGTTGCATCCCTTTTGTATTTCACACCTCCTTCCTTTCTGTTTCTCCTCTCTGTAGCCCACCTTTAGATGTCCACCCTACATCTGAAGGAAGTAGCTCCAGTTCCCTCTAAAAACCCAGTGTTATTCATCTGGTCAAGAGAATGGAGACACTTCTTAGCCCACGGTGACGAAGCCAAATGCCCTGCAGCGCTTTCTGCTGACAGAAACATGCACCAAAAGTGGGATTTACTGCATAGTCTGAATGTTACACCACAGCGCAACACAGAAGGATCCTTGACGGCTTCTTCAATAAAAACAAAGACCATATTTCTATTTGCATGAGTGGCCTGGTTCCATAACCAATATTATTGAGCATACTTTGTATTTTTTAAAGTGAGATTTTTATACCTAAAAACTGAGAACCTCTGGTGCTACCACATCAGTCAAAATGCTTCTTTCCTTTTCCATGCATCCCTGCATTTGCAGTTTGAGTCAAACCATTTGGACAGTACTTTATGGTGCTTTCTCCTACCTACGGCCCCGGGAACGCTGCGATAGACGGGGGGCGGTCTTGGCGAGAGGTGCTAACACCAGGTCCATAAGTGATTTAATAAAGCCTGAGTGGTCTTTTTCTTTCTCCCTGAACAGCCTGTGGTACAGAGGGGAAAAAACCAAATACTTCCATCATCACAGTACTAACATTAACCTTTAGGTAATGAGTACCATAATTCAGGCCATTCAGTTTAGTTCAGTTCAGAAAAATCACATGGAGAGGTGAAGAGGAGGATACTGATGAGTACGCCTGGATGCACCCACGCATCACTGAGAAACAGGGGCATGCTGCAATGGGACCAGTCACACCTTCATGAACAGTGCTTGTGCCACACGAATGGCTAGGAGTATTGTTCGCTCTTACCAGCTTTACGAGCGTTTCTGCGCTATGTGTAACCCACCAGAGAACAAACCAGTCCAAAGCCATGAAGGGGAACAATCTCTCAGCAGAAATGCGGTAGCACTAGGAAATGTCTGTCTCTGGCACACAAATATGCACGCAACACAGAGATGCCCTCTTTGTTATTGGCAATCAGCAGAAGGCATCTCCCCGCACTGTCTGCGCCGCCTCCTCCTCCCAAAAGGCTAAAACTACTTCTGGAGAAAAGACTAGCATATTCCTCAAAAATAGCACATGCCAATAACCTGGCTCCTTTCCCTGAACTTTAAGTCTTAAGAGAAGATATCCTACATCTTCATGTGCACTATAATCCAGTGAATCAGCAAAGGACTCACAGATTTGCAGGACGACAGAGGACATGCCAGATTACAGATTCCAATCAGCATTTTTGCAAGAAAATCATGTTATTAAAGTCCATTCACAAAACACAAGGGACAACACCTTATGTCCCTGCAGCTGATTTTGGGAGGCTGCTCTGGAACCTCCCTCCTCCGCTGGTCAGGAAAGCCTCCCTTTCCTCCACAAACTGCATTAATTTTCTGACCTGTGCATTCCCAGTTGCTCTTGTGCAAATGCTGTCCTCTAGGTTTAACAAATTCCTTTTGCCTCCAGCAGCCTTCCCCTCTGGTGTACTTAGCACACACCGTATCACTGCTCAGCATGTGCTTTGCTAGACTAAACACACCAGGCTCTTTAAGTCTCCCCTCTCCATGTCTGCTTCTAGCTGACACTCATTCTCCTGTTGCACAATACACTTCCAGTCCTGTACTGCATAAAATCCCAATTGTTCCAGTTTTAACGTGTGGAAAGTGCTGAGCACTCATAATCTCTCATTTTTGTTTAAAAAAAAAAAAAAAAAATCACTACCTCTAGATAGTGCATTTACAAATCAGTCTGCTACCAAGTTACACATATAAAATAACCTAACCCAGTGAAGATACAGTACATAAAAAAAATTTTGCTTCTATGGACCATTTGCTTCTATGGTGAAACATAAAGCATTTGCTATTCTGGAACAGGAGCTAATATTCACCATGAGCTTTTTGATTAAGGTTTCTGATTAAGACAGTGTGTTTTACCGCATAATACGGCAAAATCAAATGTTCATATTATGTTGCCTTTGTACATCAAAGCTTGTCCCACACATTCTGTGCAATTCACTGATTTTATTTTTGTGTATCAGAATAGTTCATGTCATTGCCTGGATGTAGCTTTCAATACCACTTTTTCTGCCATTGCCTTGAAATGCATATTAAGTTTAATATGGAATTGACGATCATGCAGAATGTAACTCACTTTTTCTGTCAGTGTAAGCAGTATATTGGCCTGGTTAAAGAGACAGTACAGAAAGTCCTTAGCTGCAGCACAGCAGTGAAATACATGGGATAATGCCACATGATACACAAATCCCTAAAGAAAGACTTCCTGCATTCCTTTTTAAGTTTGTTTAAGCTTATTTCCTTCAAAGATTTTACTTCTTTCAGAAGAAGGTCAAGGCAACTCTCCTATACTTCTCCCTGAGCAGAAAAGGAGATGAAACATCTACAAAGCGCCTGTATTGCCCGGATGAGGTCGGAAATTGGCTCTGTGGCCCAGAGCTGTTGTCATCTTTGCTATCCCTGACAGAGGACAGCAAACCATTTCTTACACAAGTTCAGAGTAGCCCCTGGCTCACACGTACCGTGCTGTTTCTTTGTCCTGTCCTACCCTTCCCATCTCTTGGTTGCCTGGCAATCCCATCCGAAGGGAGAAAGTCCTCCTGTGGGTGATCCAAGCCACCTGAACCAGAGCTGGTGCCACCAACATGTTTCCAGTTTCTTTCACGAAGGGACTTGAGGTCTTTCTGAGAGACCACCCATCCCCCCGACACCAGTGGCATGCACCAGATTAATACCATCTCTGAGCACATGCCGACCCAAACGGTACCTCAACACGACTACAGGAACCATTTACCTGGGACAAAAGGTTACCTCCTATCACCTGCTCTTTGGCATCTATCTGTGTGTACCTGGTGGTAGAGATGAGGCTGATAACCCCTCTGATGTAATGACTGCAAAAGGTGCTGATGTAAGTGAGATAAGGCCAGTCCCCGCAGCTCGAGTGATGCACAGCAACTGGGAGGACCTCACAGGAGCATGTCCATGTGTGGAAGCTCAGGAGCTGTAAGTGATTTCTGCCCATGCATGAGCACAAAAACCTCCCACCAGGACCCACAGGCAGCCTGGAGAACCTGTCTGAGGGCACAACTCAATCCTGCCCATACAGCTCAAATGAAAAGATAATAAAAATCCCCTCCCCGTACAGCTACATGACATGCAGCTAATGTTGCATGATGGAATAGTACAACTCACTCTGTTTCCTTGGCCTCCTTGCCAGAAAAGCAACAAAATTAATATTTAGCTTCATGTAGTGCTTTTTGTCCTATTTTTAAATTCCAGATAAACCTTGTTTGGAAAAAGCATTTCAGGAACCTCAGTGACACAGTCTTTTACTGGCAAAGCCCCAGTAACAGCAGCGTTTGGTCAGGGACATACCCTGGGCTCCTCTTCAGGCAGGCAGTCTCAATAGGTTTTGTCCCCAGTACACCTACACTCTCATGAGAACCCAAAAGCAATGCTAATACAGGGAAAAATGATTAACCAAGGTTGTAATTATTCTATCTCAGCCGCTAGCTAAAGCACACAAGGTAAAATGTGCCTGTGCCACCCCTGACAGAAAAAGCAGCACACTCCCCGGTCTGCCTGAACAGCTGTGCAGCTGCTGCCACTCGCCCCATGCAGCATCATTGCTCCCCACTCCTCTGCTCCACATTCACCAGGAAATACCTACAGTAAATGACTGACAGCAACTGGCACATGGCACAACTGTGCGGGCTTACCATAGCTAGCCCTACACACAGAAATGAGAGGGAGAAAATACTGCAAGATGTTTGTTACTGTCCCTCCTCAATAGCTAATGGACTTTTTAACCTGAATTTTCCCAGTCAAGCTTTAATAACAACACCATTAGTTACTACAGTAGATGTTTTCATGGCATATCATCTCCTCTTTAAAAAAACAAGCGAACAAAAAAAACCGTCCAAGGAGTTCATCCTGAAAAAATAAACTCCTGTAATTCACACAGAGCAGATTCCACTGTGAAAACATTCCTGTTCTCTTCAGGAATGTGAAACTGTTTAACTCCATCTACACACCAGGCTCCACAGCCTGGAAAAGACCTGGCTGGGTTTTACATTCGTAAACCAACGTGAACATCCCACCAGCCTCAAATAAGGCCACACAGAAAAGGGAAGTAATAAGGAGCGATGAAGCTCTCATTTGCACTGTGAAACTGCAAGGGATTTTTAACTATGCATGCTACGTTACGCTTGTTTTACTTGCCTCATCTGAACATGGTGGGAAAGGCATTGGTCTGAGAGGAAACCTCCGCAAACGCAAAGGCAAAAAACACAGCAAATGCCAAGTGGGAGGATTCGGGAAATTGCTGCGTGTAACTTGCAAAATCTTGCTGATATTGTAAATTTGTCACTTAAATAATTACAGTATCGGCAAGTGCCTCTACTGATAGCAGAGAGCAGGGTGGGGTCTGACTTAGGCAAGCTGAGCTCAGGTCAGCAACATGGCCGTGCAGCTCCCTGCCAGTCTGTCCATCTGCAGCCGATGGGTGCTGGAGCAGGAGCACTACCGGGACAAGGTGCTGGGACAGGTGTTTTCCATTTCCACAGATACTAGAGAGGGAAGGTGGTTCTTGGCAGTGCATGGCCAGTGCTGGGGGAGAGGAGAGGCCGGGGTGGGCTCCAGCAACAGCCCGTGGATCTGCAGCACCAGCTGCGGCCAGAAAAGACAAACCGTGAGGGGTCCGAGGGGCACTGCCCTCCAGATGTTTTACAAATAACCTTTAATAACGCCTTCAGTAGAAAGATGTTGGCAACTGAGTTATAGGTGCCCAGGGAACGGGGCACAAATGAAAAACCCAAGCGTGTGCACAGAGATGCCAAGACAGGACGGTCCCTGGGCTCTGTTCAGACCCGACCAGCACCGGGATTCCCTCTCCTGAGAGCACGTGGGTGAGTGGGCAGGAGCCCCGCTGCACCCGATCCCCGGCAGCAATCACGCTGCTCAGCACCGTGCCCGCTGAACGTCCCCACACCCACTCAGTGGCACTACTCCATTTTGCAAAGAAAGGTGGTTTCTACATGTCGAGAGGAACAAAAGCAATCTGAAAACAAGAAAATAATCTGCACATTTATATATGTTGTGCACATACAGGTAGGTGTGCACGTGTATATATATATGTGTACACGTGGTTTTAAATAATAGCGTATAACTCACACATATCATTGCACATGCACACATAAACTATGCAAGTATGTTAAGAAAAACTGAGTATTTGGCAGGAATATTCTATATCATCACAGGCAAACGCATGCTTTCTAACAGAAAGTGTCTGTAAAACACCATGGACATCGTGGATAAATCTTGCTCGGTTTCAGAAAGTCTGGCTGTACACACCATTGTTTCACAAGGATCCATAATTTAAAAAAAAAATCATCTTATATTTAATGCAAACACTAAGACACTACATTTATTTTCATTATTTTACACTGATTCCACATGGTATAAAAGTCTTTCTGTTATGGGGAATTCTGAATCTAAGTAATTTATCCATGTTCAGATACAGGAGGATGTTCCTTATCCTTTGACAAATCTTGGGGCCCTAAAATTTCTCTTGCATCAGAAAAGAAAATGTCTATTTTATTTCCTTATATATTTTTTTTTCATTATACTCATCCAGAAGAGTAAATGTAGCATGCATTCAACAAATCATGCTAACAGGAAAATTTTGTTACAAATATGTAAAGATATGATATTTTTTAATAGATAGATAGATATGCGTATATATATATGTATTTATGTGTGTATATATATGCTTAGGCTGTCACTGACCTTCACTAAGTAGGGATTTAACACAATTTTCCTATGGCAGGATCTTGTTACGATTTTAAAAACATAAATATGTGCAGAAGCAGTTACAGACCTTTTAATTTAATAAATTAAATTATTTTGCATGCATTTAAATTATATTTGCATGCATTTACCGAGATTTGTAAGATATACACAAATGAGCACAAAGAGAGCTAAAAGGAGAGAAGTTATGTGCCCTAACCTCAGCATCTGTAAGTTGGATGTCTAGTTCTGAACTATTCAATCAGAGCTCTTTTTACATCAAGTAGGTATTTGTAAGGGTACCTTGGTATCATCCTGCCTAGACAGACACCTAAGGTAGATCAAGTACCCTGGAAGTGCTTGTTCACTGCCTGTAAAGGGGGCTTACAGTAACGAGTCAGTGTATAAGTTTTAGAGATGTCTAAAACTGGGTGAGATAAAACCAGACATCCACATACGGCTTTGCAGAGGTGTGGCAAAGGCTCTTTTTGACCCACCAAGACGTGCACGCCATGCCTGAGGGCCACCCCCACCTTCCTGCAGTGCAATGCCCACAGCTCCCAGGGCATCACTTGGCCCATCTCCTACTCCTGCAATGCTACAGCCAAAGCCTGAATATACATCAGATGCGCACCATTAGCAATGACGTTTCCTGCATTTGCAGCGCATAAACTTGTTCGTGTAACAGCTCTCGCTATTCTCCGTCATTTGGCTGGCGCTCAGTGACGTAACCTAGTGTGAATGAAAGAAACCCCTTTTTCTCTGGCCTCAACAATGTGCCCATTTGTGAGCAAAGCCACTGCTTTCCCCCGCGGAGCTGGTTAGTAGTGATATTTTATTTAAAATTCTTGTGGAAGCTTACGGGCTGAAGTAACCATGATGTGAAAACCAGATGTCCAAGGCAGAGGAAAGATTCAAAAGGCTTTCAGGAATGGGGAGACTAATAATTCGGCTTCAGAGCTCGAGCTAGTCCTCTCCACAATGGGTCCTGGCGATAGGCAGGGTGCCGTGGGGTTGTGTGTGGGGGTACGCAATAAAGCACGTCTGCACTCTCGGCACCGGGTGGGCCTGCGCTCAAACACAGCGGGGGAAAGGGGGTGAGCCGGAGCTTGTGGTCGGGCCCCACTTTCCCTGCAGTCAGCCATGTCCCAGCACTGCCACTTTGCTTGTGCTCACAAGCCTCATCCCAGGAACAAGTAGGGGCACAGCCAGCGTGGCAGCAGCTTGGGGCAGCGTCCCGCATCCAGCTGACCTGACCTCAGTCACCACGCTGTGGATGTCACTGTGCGGTAACAGCAGCTGTAAGAGCACTGCGAGGCCAGCGAGCGGGGCACCTCGTCACGCCGCTCAGGATCTGAGCTGCGACACAACTACGCACGAGCAGGCAGTGGGATGCTGCTCCAATACGCTTGGTCTTAAGAGCTGTTAGGTACCTCTACTCAAGCCTACCTAGGCCACTAAAACAGAGCCCCACGTGTTACCATACTGCTCTGGTACTGAGAAGACCTTAAGCTCGGAGTCACCGTGCTCTCCAACTACTCTTGTTCAAGTCATATACCTTATGATCTGTAAAAGTTTAAGGCAGCAAGGAAACTTTGATGGCAAGCTTCAGTAAAAAGTAGCATCGCTTCCAACTTTGTTACCAAAAAAAAAAGAATGATTAAAAGCCTGAAAGACTAGAGGGAGCCAGGTCCTTCAAATCCTCCTGCACCGAAGTGGGAGAGCAGCCCACCGCAGCTATCGATACGATTTGTGCTTCCATTAGAAGCACAGTTGTAGCTGGCTTAGGATTTTCTGAGTGTGTTGGTATGACTGATCTACTTATAAAACTGACTAAGATGTAAGAAATGAGAAACTTGAAATGGCTCAGCTATAAAACAGTATCCAATTACATGTCAAAGCCAGCCTGAACATTTTTGGATACATAAAAATTTTGAATATGTGTTTTTGCAACTGTACATTTTTGCCAAAATAATTTTGAATTGTTTTAAAAGTCTCCCTGTGTGTCTGCCAAAGGATGTGCTCACTGACAGGAAAAGCTAGTAATAGATAGCAAAATAGCATCAAACTCCTTCCCACTCAAAATGCTGGTGAGATCTTGTTTAAATGGGGAGATGATTTGTCTGCAAGTGCTGTAACAGAACTACTGTACTTTGATCATGTTTATTTTAATACTTTAAGCTGTAAATATATCAAGAGGAGTTCTTCATTCACTTTTACCATGGGATAATGAATGCAAATATGCCTTTTTAATAGTTTCTGTCTTTCAGCTTTATCCAAGCACTATTAAGAAAATGGATGCAGAGTTATTCCAGGATAATATCCCCAAAATGTATTTTTTTTTTCCTCTCTCCAATACATAACAAAATGTGATTTTTACTACAAATTATTATAAGCAAACTGCTGGAAGCTAGTCTTTTATAACCTGCTGTCCTATTTTGATTGTAGGAAAATGTGAAAATACTTAGATGCAGAATCATCTATGTTCCTTTAACAGTTTCCTTTGAACATGTATTTTAAAACAGCATCTCTATTCTTTGCATTTTATTTTTTTCATATTTTTAACTTTGTTTCCTTATTTTTAGGGACATGCTTTAATCAGATAAAATTTCAAGTATTCTGTCCATGCTATGACTCCTATTAATCTCCTCTCTCAACTAGTAAAACCTTCTTCCTTTTCGAGGTCAAAGAGTTAAAGAGTTGAGGCTAAACCCCAGGAAGTCAAGGGTTTAAGTCAGGACACTGCTGGCTGTGACTGTCCAAAAGGGAGCGTTGCTGGTGACACTGAGGCAACCTGAACACCCAACTCACAGTAATACTGCCAGCGGTATCACCCCTTATGATGTTCATCAATCTTCTTGACGTGTAGTAGGAGACACTACTAAACCTGGATGTAAACAGAAGCAAGGTGCATGCAAAGGTGTAACTTATATTGGCCTTCAAATGAGATAAAAATTAAAAGCTGAAAAATGTATCTTATAGGTACATGCAGTAATAAGGACCAGCAAAGATGCACTTCAGCATGAGCCTATGCAAACCACAGCCTAGTGACATTGCCTTCCACCTTTAAAACCACCCTATAAGCCCCACCCCAAAATTATCTTCAAATACATGGATACTTTTAAATTCAAGGACACCAAATACTGCTTTAACTGCTGTAACAAAAACAGAAACAGACACACACACAGCCTCCCGCAGGCAGGGAAGTGCTCTGTATTTCCCTGTAAGGAGGGCCCTTCTTTAATAAGAGCTTCATCCGATCACTGTCATTGTTCTAGATAATGGATTACCTACACATACATTTTCAAGTGTAATGACACCCTTGCTTATTAAAGACCTCTCAGCTGAAGGGGCAGAATATTATGAACTGGCCAATCCATTCATTTCCTTGAATATGTTATTCAGTATTTTATGCTAAACCAGCAATACACCATCCATTTTAGTACAATGATCCTTATGTTCAATAAAACTGAAGTGCTGGATCATAAATCATTATAGTCATTTATTTTACATTAGACACATTAGCCACTATATTCCATAATCTATTACAATAAGGTGGATTTAAATGTACCCCAAGGAACTGCAATAATAACTTGAGAACCAAATATAGCAATTATGGATAAAATATGCTTAACCTAAAACTGCACTAGCTGCATAGACTGCTGTGAACTTTAAATAAAATTTAGGGAGGATGATAACTGTCCTGGAATAAACAAGCAACAGAGGAAAATCAGAACCTCCTCTCTATACTTCAGGTAGTTTAACATGCCCTATGTATGGGGGAGGGGATGTTATGCTTATAAACCAGTGCCTATTAAAACATTATTATTCCATTATTACTAGTTATGTTATCTTCCCATCATGTGAAAATTTCCTGTATTTTCCTGGTGTGTTGCATCCTACTTATAAAATACCGCTCTCCCTTGTTAGCTGTCCGGTTAACCTGTTTGGATCCCTTGAACGTTCTTCCAGACTCCCTCCAACCATTTTTAACAGTTTTGGTAAATTTTCCATAACATGTCCAGACCTTTCTGGTGCTCTTTCAGCTTCAGGCTCAGCAACGACAAAGGGGAAAGCCTGTTTGTCTCCTCTAGATGCAATGTCTCCGCACAGTCTTAAAGGCCATTGGTAACTTTTTGGCCCCAGACCAAGAAGCAATCTCAAACGTTTGTGAACACAGTTTAGCTTTTTTCAGAATTAGTGCTTTGCCAAGTATTAAAACCAACCACATCCTAAAGCAAGCGATGATTTTTTTACAGGGAGGACCCAGCATTTCAGACCATTGGCATTCCTGAAGATGCCTGCTGCCAGTCTGGTGTGGAGGAGAAAGGGCACCGAGGGCCATCAGACTTCACCTGCATGAAGAACTGAGGTATGTTGTGCCCAAACCTCACACGTGCTGCTTTGTATTTATGAAACCATGTTGCTTCCTGCATAAATTCCATTATCCCTGAGGTATTTTCCTGCATTTATTTGTCTGGTTTTTTCTTCCCAGGAACAGAAATTACACTTAAGAACTAAATGCTCACTGCGACCAGAGTAGCTCCTCTTACCTATTAATTCTCTATTACCCCGATTTTTCTGTGATGTTTCCAAAATAATTACTGTTAACTTAGACTTGTTAATTAATTTCCTAAGGGGCGTATTAGCTGGCTCTGCAGATACATACACTGGATGTTCCCTTTTCCAATTGTTCTGTAAGCTTTATCTAGAAATCTATTTACATCACTTTCTTTACTTCCTTAGTCCCTTTTTTTTTCCCCCCAATGGAGGCCAAATATTAAGGCTGGACACTGAATGTAGCTCCTTCAGCAGTTTCTAAAACTAATCGCACAGGCCTGTCTGGAGGGCAACAGAAAAAAACAATGCTGCCCCAATGTACACTGCTGCTGCCTGCCTTGCACTTACCCAGACTTCGACCTCCAGCTGCCGTCCTAGCACCTTTCACGAGACTTTGTATAAGCAAGAGAAAATGTCCAGATTATTCACAACAAAATCAAAATTTTGCTTTGGCGCAAAATCATTAAATATATTCAGGCAAATAAGGGCATCTGAACCAAGGCAAGGCAGAAGCTTGCTTATTCTATGATGTGCCCATATTTTACTTTATATCACAACAGCCATAGCGGTGAAGGGCGTGCTGAATGCAAGAAACCTCAGCTCTGGTTTAAATGTTCTTCCTAATTTCTATCGGATGAGAGATGCTCCACATGACCTCTTTGTTTTTATTCCAGAGTCTCTGACCGAGGAGAGCTGCTCTGGTGCCACCAAGAAGGGAACAATGCACCCAGTTCTGTGTGTTTTGGAAGAGAAAGTAAATATTTTGTACAACATCCATTGTTGGACAAATAACTTTCTTTTTGATAAACAAGCATTGCAAATCTGTATGTATCATGAGAAGAATTCAAACCTCTGCGATAGCCTTATGCCACATGTGTCCAGCAGAACTCTGTAACAAGCAGCTGAGAAAGACAGACGCTCTCCCAGCCTGCTTTGGCCTTGCATTGCTCCCTATGTCTCTCTCACATTCACCCACACGTGTGACGTAGGAACAGAAAGGAGAAACGGGAGGTGTGTATCTAACCAAGTCACTGTAAATTTTTGTCTGAAGCAGGACAGAGCCTCAGAGGCAAGCTACAGATGAAACTGAATTCCTGCTCACTTCACAACCTGGGCTGTGCTCTGCCCCTCCACGAGCACTACAGCCAGTGGGCCATGGCACCAAGTAACCTGTATCTGACATCTTCAAAGGGGAATCTTTTTTCTGAAGTACAGTATCAAAATGGAGAACGGTGCACAGCGAGGACCTCTGATCGCTCGGGAGTTATGGCAGCCACAGAAGAGTCCTGCCAAGAAAAACCTTGGTCTGTTATTGGGTATGTTCACAGAGTGCAAGCTGATCGAGCGGGGCTCTCCCTCCTTCTCGATCCTCCCCGAGAGAACAAATGGAATAGGGAGATGAAAGCAACAGCAACAAAACCAGGTCGTATGGCACGCGTTGACCGAAGGCAGACGAAGCGCATGTTGTGCTCGGGGGCGAGCGCTGCCCACGCTGACCGGCGACGGGACGGCTCAGCTGTTGGCGGCCACCGCGACACGCGAGATGGGAGCGCGCTGCCGAGGCACGCTTGTGCCCCTCCGGTAAGGGCCAGCCTCATGCCCCACCAGCTGTACCTTATGCCATGCAGGCACCATGCCAGCTGCTGCCGCAGATCTCCAGCGTAATGCTGATTGCAAACCGGAGAGGAGCCTGCCCACGGCGAGGCGTGCGAAGGCAGCCATGCTGTCCCTCAGGCAGCACGGTGCAGGTGGTACCAGGAAAACGTTCCCAGTTTCAACTGCATGAAAACATACCAAATTGTTTAGTGAGACAGCATGCTCGCCAATGGCAAGTACTGCTCTTGTTTATGCGTAAGGTGTCGTGTATTTTTAAAAAAAGACAGGAGCTTTTAGGGTATTAAGCTCTCTTGAAAGTCAGGCCTGGAAGTGGCAACACCTGAACAGCCCTGCCTACGCCCAGGGCACCCGGGTGCTGCCCCTTCCCTGCACGGGGAGAAGGTTTCCCTGCTAGAATGAATTACCCACAGCAAGCAGGCCCGCCTTCCCTTCGCCGGCAGGCCCCCCCGGGGACTCTCGCCGCCGTGCCAGCCCGTGAAGGAGGGTGGGGCGAGGCGGGGGTGAGGAGGCTCTCCCCGAGGATGAGGACGCCTCCCGCGGCGCCCAGGCCCTCCCCAATGAAGCAGCCGGCCGGTTGAATTCCAACAGCCGCTTCCTGCCAGCCCGGCTGGCAAACCACCCTGTGGAAAAGTAAATACTTTTATCACACAGATTTCCTCTGCCCCTTTTTAAATAAGGAAGGGCTCGATGGCCTTCCCGGGTCAGGCCTATACCGCACTGAAGCCATGACGGTAAATACACGCTCCCATGCTCGTTCGAGTGACTACAGCCACAGGTGATACAGGGTTGCGTGGTTTCAGGATAAAATGCAAAAGAAAGAGCCCCTCTATGAAGGAGCCTTCCCACCCAGAAGCAAGCATTAGGTATAATGCGGACCGGCCCGCGTGAGCCAAAACGCCGGGGCAGCACAGCGAGATAAACGCGTCCCTCACACAGTCTTGCTGGAGCCAGCAAATACGCAGCAGCTTCCTATTGCCATGTCTCCCCCTCGCAAATATGAAGGTCCTCTCGAAAGAACTGAAGCGAAATGTAGCCCTGTTAGCAGCAGGAAACAGCCAGCGGTTTGAAATCACCTGAGCCAGGAATTTGGCCTTGAATTTTCCAATCTGATGCTAGCATGACATCAGTACCTTTAAAGTCTGTATTAAGAAGGGGTAAAAACAGTTAGAAGTCAGGGTCGTCTCTGGGAATTTATACGAGAAATGTTTGCTGTACTGCAGATCAAAATAGCATTTTGACTCATTGATCCCCTGAATGCCATAAAATCTGAAGCAAGATCCTTGTGCTTAGTGGTGGGAAAAATGAGTTTCTTTGGCCTCCTATCGTAACATAAAGAATGAGTAGAATAAAGAAAAACAAAGGAAAAGAAAGGAGATCTAAAGCTCGAGATGAGAGTAAAGACAAGCGAGCAATTAAAAAAGATAAATGGACTTCAATTTACAAAAACCACCCTAAACCTCTGCCTCGGTAGCATGTTTAGCTCTTAATCAAGTCTTATTACAATCGCATGCAAATGCCGGGATGGCAGGACATTCCTTCAAACTATGTTTTCATTAAAGATTCTGCTTTTTCCAGAATAATAGTAAATGACACGTGAACTTCATATGAACTATAGGTCATGAAAGGATTTAGTATTGGCATTTTTAATCTAAAAAGTCTGTGCCAGAAAATCAATATGTTTCAGTCGCAGCATTCGAATGCAATTTTCTTCACGTAACAGGGTTCTTTCTTTCACTCCTCCTTCCTCTCCCTCTCTCTTTCTCTCTCCCTCTTCTTTAAAAATAATGAATAATTCCCAGTTTTTCTATGAAACAAGCAGGCGCATTAGAAGGCAACGACATCAATAACGCGTTACATGTAAACAGAAAATGAACAAAAAAATCATTCAAGGCCCCTTTCAAACTGGCGTGCTTTTCATCAGTGCTATTACAGGTTCCATTCACATTATCGGATTGAACCACGCTGCATAACCAAGGTGCTGACAAGCCTTGATTACCCAATAACTCCTGTATTCCTTTCAGGCAGGTTCACCGAGAGGACAGGAATGCGCGGCCTTCCTGTGGGGCAGGCTGCTTTCCAGCCAGACCAAGTCAATGAAACCCAACGCCCTCCTGCTCCTGCACGCCGAAACAGCCCCTGCATTTCCTGAGAGGCAATTATGACTTTTCCCTTCTTTATTCTCAATTGTTTCGGATAACAATTTATTGTACATCGGAGGGGCCAATATAAACATTTTAAACTCTTTTCATAACACTTAGAGGGGGCTGCTAAGTCATCTCCGTAGTAAATCTGTTGTCGGCTCTTTCCCATGCTGCAGAGTCAACAAATCTGTCTCTCACCCAGGGCAGGCCAGCCAGGCACTGCAAAAACAGGGGAAAAAGAATGCAGCGCCTCGTACGTTGCGCCTCTACTTGCACCAACGTCCCCTGCACACTTGCTAGCCGCCCACCTTTTGGTTTTCCCTTTGCACGGCACACCTCTCGAAAAGACAGATTGCTTGAAGAAAAAAAAAAGGGGGGGGGGAAGGAGTTTCAGGCAGACGTGGTTTTTGAGTTTAGATTAAACCCCACTCCAGCCTGAGGAAGGGCAGAGGATGCGTTATGCACTCACTCTTTCTAGCAACTTAGGCTGGAGCACTAATGAAAAGCAGGAGACGGAGTTGGCGGCCAGATGTGGAGCAAGGGTTTCTACCAAAAGGGAGCTGGAGCCATTAGGGCTGGGATCTAACAGAGGCTAATTCCCTCACCATGTCACTTGCCTAATTCCTTGCAGACAGCTCCTTCTCCCTTCCCTAACAAGTATGCACATATCAAAGGCAATCAAGCAAAATAAACATTTGCAACAAATTTATTTTTGGTAGCAATTTATACTAAACTTATTGTTATTTCTCCTAAACTAATCAGTTCTTAGTCCTCTTCTATGTGTCCCCCGAGTGAAACAGCTGCTTTACTATCACTTAGCATCCAGAGCTGCGGGTGTAATATTACCCACATTTCTCTAATTAACTTCTAATGACACGATTTATCTGCACATTTTTCTTATTATTTTTATTATTTTAAAGTCAGAGCAGAATTTAGCTGTTACCTGTGTCTGCTGCACATGTGGCAAGACTTGTAGCGCTGCACACAAAGCTCCGGCCCAGCTCTGGCTCCAAGCAGCCCCAGCCGCCTACCAGCTGTAGGACCACAGGGACCTCCTGCATGGGGCTGCACCCTGGCATGGGCTCAGGTTTCTGACTAAGCCCTGTGGGATCATAGGAAGGACAATGTGTCATCCTCCCACCTCCGCTCAATGCAGCAAGCCCGTACCTCCTCCCAACGGGGACTTTAGAGGGACAAGAATGAAGAGGTGGCTTTTGCAAGCCCCGGAGATACCAGAGCAGCGGGCGAGGGAAGGGAGAGCTGCAGGACTGGGCCGGGGGAGCAAACCCTTGCTGAAGGTGCGAGACTTGGCCAGGCCAGCTCGTGCCAGAGACCTCTGACAAGCCACTGCCATGTAAGCCAAGCATATGTATCATATTCTGCTTTAAGGCCTTAATATTCTGTTCTCCTGGACAAATAAACACATGGGTGCGTGGAGCCCACAAAGCCATACTTCAGAACTGGTGTCCAAATACCAGGTCTCTGAAGCAGCTAATGCTGCAACCATCTTGCACCACAGGTGTGCAGAGAAACACAAGCATGCAAGTCTGCAAATGCACACGCTGTATGCTGGGAACTTTCCTGCTGTAAATATCTATTGCCTCGTTCTCAGCTTTAATATTTTGTCATCTTTTTCCTCACCCACACATGGCTGTTACGTTCAGCTCATCACTATGGCCTATTTATTGTCACAAACCCTTTAAATGACAAATATTTTGAGCTGCCTGTGGTTGTGCCAGTTTACTTTTCAACATGAATGAAGGGCTTTCTACTCGGTATCTCCTAAAACTGGCACAAGAAGTGATTTCCTACCCAAGTACAAACAAACAAAAGCTTGACCATTTTCCTTCCAAGCAGAGGAGTTACTCTTGCCCAAGGAAGCGTGCTTGATACATTTCAGCAGAAAACCTGCTGCTTTGGGGATTTTCTCAGACACTTGGGATAGCAAGCTTTACTTTAAACTTTTCTGCATGCGCCATCAAGCAAATGGTGTCACACATGAACAATTAAAAAACTGTACAAATTTGACCTCACTTTTTCCTTAGATGACCGTGGGTCTAACAATGCAATCACTAGAAGTCCTTATGTATTTTAAAGCCAGTTGCAGTAGCACAGATTATAGAAATAATTCTTGATATTATAAACACAATAAAAAAGGAAAGTGAACAAGATGTATACACAAGCTTCAAAAACTATATATTCCAGGATAGGGCACTTTTAAAAACGGTTTCTATTTTACCTGTATCTACAGTAATTTGTTACTTTTAAAAAAAAGAAAAGAAAGGTGATTAACTCAACTACTGGAAGCCATAATAGCAATGGCAATGGATTACTCGCCTGTTGAGTACAGAATAGACTTGAAATCTGTGTTACGGATTTGCTGATATTCGGCTGAAAGAATAACCGATGGGAACCTTAGGACCAAAATGCAGTAAGTATGTAAGTCTTCGCTTCATTGTTAATTTAGTCATGGATTTTTATGTTAGATACTCCTAGATTATATGAAGAAAAGAAATCAAAATTGCACCTTGTCATACTTGTCTGGTATGACACTCCCAGCTTAACAGTAATTGTTGCCGAGCAAACGCTCCAAGGAATATTTACTAAACATGACTCCGAATTGCAGTCTGTCTCCAGACAAATTCACAGCTGCAAACTGCAACTTTACAAAATCTCAGCATATGACAAAAAGAAACCAAAAATGAACTGCCAGATTTTTGCAGTTCAGTCTCATTCTCTCAGGCTGAGACATAACTATCATGTCTTCAGCTTACATACATTTTAAAATCTCCCCTTCAAAATTACCTGCATTCTTCAGCTCTACAGCAGCCCCTGTTCCAATGCCTACCAGAATGGAGACTTTATATAGCAATTTTCTTCAATCAATCTAAATGAAAAGACATGTCGTCATCCCCCTCCATCCATCACTTTGTTTGTTGCATGTTAACTGTAACTGCTATGGCCTTACAATCACTGAACAGTACATTTTTTTAATTTTCTGAGAAAGCTTCTTCCTTAATTGTGCTGAACAAATCGTAATGACATTTTTTAATAGACGCTCGGGGACAGTTCATAAAAACTCTATGTGCCATTCAAATAAAGGTTTTATAGGACTTAACCAGATAAAGGTGAAATTAATCTTTTTTCAAAAAGCTGTTATCCCATACACTGAGATATCCTTTCTGCAGTCTGACTAAACATCACTAATCTGTTATACCACCTCCTGGGAGGATAAGCACAGAGAAAGGAGAAAAAGCAAGCTGGAGTGTGAAGTCAGCCCTGTACCACACAAGCATAAACCATCATCAGCCCATATTCAAACTTCTGCATAAAGTCCATGAACACTGCAATCCCAGGAACCTTAACCAGACAGGCCGCGGTGCTGAATTTGTTTTCCAATTTGTGTGTTATTTTTATTGCCACCGTTTGATAGTAGGTCTCTACATCAGGAAAGTCTTTACTAAGAAGATTTTATTAAGAAGTATTGTTGCTTCCTTAGATCTTGAGCAGCCTTTCAGTCAATGCAATGCCTTTGTCACTCTGCCATACAAGCAGTAGATGTAACGTCAGCCAGACAACTTGCTGTCTTTTCAATAAATATTGGCATCAGACATCTGCGATACCAATCACTATGCTCTCGAAAATGAAGATTACTTCCCTCCATCAGCAAGAAAAGGTGAGAAGTCTCCCCTGAAAAAAGGGGATAGCAAAACGGCTCTCTGCAGCCAGGGGCTTAACGCACCACCCTGCAAAAGCTCTTCTGACACGCAAAATCATGTTTCTCGAATCCCTGTCACTCAAAAAAACCCCATGCCAAAACAACCAAACTGTCTGGAGAAACCCAGTCCAAACAAGTTTCAAAGGAAAAAGTTCAAAACCAATCCCAGTCAGAAAGGAGAACTTGGGTCTGAGCCACCAAAGACACTCCATGTTCAATTAGCACAGGACTACTGTCGACAGCAGGGCAGGTGACAGCTCTCTCTAAGCTCTCTCCACATCCGTTCAGATGGATTCAGACCGATTCTGCTACGCAAACATTTCTAACTCTGCATCTCTTTCTCAAGTGCCACTGCAGGTCCAGCAACATTGAGCCACGTTACTAGCTAGACAGATAGCCTTTTCCCAAACGCAAAAGGCAGCCATCAGGGTCAGCATTGCCTTTTGAAGCAATGGTGATGCATACAACACATAGCTGTCCCCAGGACTGAACAGGGCTGCAAAAGGCTTTTTCTTCATTAATTAGTCCCTTAGGAAAGTGTTTACCCCAAAGCAAACTGCTGGCAGCATGAGATGGATGAAACCTGTAATATTCACTGTGCAACAGCATGCAGAGGGCAGCAGCACTGGAACTGTGCGCTGAAATCCTTTGTCACTGCACAGCAAAACTTTTCTTTTTAAACACAGGAATAAAAGATTTAGTAGACTGTGTGACAAACAAAATCAGGCGAGTGTTTACATAGGAAAACCAGCCCTCTTGTAGCTGCACAAATAAATAATATTCTCTTTTCTTTGAAGAAAGAGCATATGCTCAACACTCCTTTGTCCTGTATCACAATAGAAAACCCCTTTGCACTGGAATATCTGAATCACTTCTTGGCAGTCTCTCAAGGTAAACAGAGTAAATTAAAAATGAATGTTTATCATAGGCACACACATACACACACGCTAGCAAAGCAGAGTCCTGTATTTGCCTATCAAACATAAGAAGCGATTGAGTCCATCAGTCATTCAAACAAGCAACTGAAAAGTGGAAATAATGGGATGACAACATCAGAAAACAACCTCCCAGAAAGCGATGAGTTTCCTCGTCGACATTCGTCTTGTCTAATTAATCCCACATGTGAGACTAGACTGGAACATTAAAAAAAAATTAGGTACAAAATATTACTTTCACTGGGAAGCTTCAAAAGTACAAAAGAAACAGAAATGCTTTATGGTTGTGCTTTGCTTTCAAACCCCGTTTTTCACATCATCCTCTTACTCTGGGACTCTGCCCCTGTACCTAGATGAGACTAAGATAATGTTAGCAGTGCAGAAGAAAGCAATCAGAAAAGCTGGGGAAAACTATGTCGTTAACACTAATAAAACAAGATGTCAGTTCCTAATAGATTAAAAACCTGTGTATTAGGTTGGAGACTATTCATGGGCACCCACAGAGCGGTCATGCCCAAGAGCACTTCCCTCTGCTCAAGACCGGTGAAAAGGGCATGACCTATTCCCTTCCACGCAAACCTTGTCACAGTTTATCCGTATTTTTGTCAACTTGGAATTAGACTGCTGTAACACACTCTCCACAGGGCAAAACAAAATGCAGAAACAAATGCAGAATGTGTCAACTGCTGATTTAATGGAGTTTCACGCCAGGAGCTTGTTGCCCTAATGCGCGCAGATCTGCGATACCTGTCCTCACAGGAGGCTGCGTAGGTATAGCGAGGTGGTGGGTCTAATATGTAAACCCAACAATTTTTGAAAGGGATTTGTGATCCTGTGTATGCAGACACACTTGACCAGGTTCTCAAAATTGTGGCCGCTTCTGAAAAATCTGGGGGTTTTTGGTTTTTTGTTTTTTTTTTTTTTTGAAGTACACAATGGACACCTCCTCCACCACAGTGTGAGCCAGGTAGGCTACCAGAGCTGAAATGAAAGCATAACTGAACTGAAAGCTCCCTCAACGTGCCAAGAAACATCCTCCATATGCCTACCACTCTGAAGCACACTACAAACGTTCCCATTTTGAACATGACAGAATGTGAGCAGCATTCCTCTATTTTTACAGGCTTTTGGGAGAAGGGACTGCAGGTTGCAGCGTTTCACCAACTGCAGTCTGAGGAGTGTGTGACAGCATCTGCTATGATACTACTGATGCAGTTAATAATGTATGGAGATCCAGGGCATATATCGCATACCTTTCTTTTAATGTGATGAAGTAAACGTATACCATCTTTCTCCACAGTAACAAGAGGGACAAAAACTATTCTGGCACTTCTTGGCACAGTGACGAGGACGCACCTGCTGGCACCATTTGCCACAGAAAGCCCCAAATAACATCCCGCACTACCTCCCAAAGGCACAGTGGCACTGAACAAAGCACTGACCAGTTAACAGCTTCACACACAACTTTGCACACTTTGGCAAACTTTTTAGAAGAAAAGTAAAACGAGGATTCAAATTCTGTGTTGGGCCTCCATCTGAAGTAGGCAGCAGCGAGCTTGTTCTGGACACACAAACACACATACACGCATGTCTGCTGTGTGTATACATACGCATCTGTATATATATATGTACCTACACAGATCCCCTGGCATCCATACGTGAACACTTTTGAAGCAAAGAATATTTAGAAATCTTCTTTCTCAGGAGAATCGTAAGGCATGCTTTCAGGATTTTACTGAAGAAAGTTCCCAGTTTGCTCTCGCAGAGTACTTTTTTTTTCCTCCTCACTCCCAAAACTCTCTTCAGTTTGCTTTCAGAAGAAGGAGGCGCCACTTGATCCCTCCTGCTTTGGCCAGGGCTGAAGTGCCTGAAGCGCTCCCCTCGCCTCCCCTCTCTGCCTCTGCTCAGGGACAATGCCCCCCGTGCTCGAGGACAGGCACCATGCTGCTGGGACATTGCTTTGCAGGAGTGTCCCGCTGCAGCGCTTCTGCTGCAATTGCCCACACCAAGCTGAATGTATTTAATTTATCCACTCCCTTAAAACTGCTTCAACTCACTTCTCCCATGCTTGCTGTCTTCGCTGAAAGAAAACGAGTTAATTCCTGTTGCAATATATCTGAACCAGATGTACCTTTTTTTTTTTTTTTTTCCCCACAGCCAGAAAGAAAGGGAGAATTGCAATGCTTTCTTTCTCCTTTGAAGGAAAATCTACCTTTTGGTTATTGAGTCAACTCCAGACCTCACATAAAAACACGTTGGCGTCTAATTCCTTCCCTACTGCACATAGCACTTGCATGTTTTCCTTTGGCATTTATAGGGGTCTGAACATGATGCGTCTGTTACAAATATTCCCAGCACATAACTGCCCTAAATGAAGTAGGAAGAAGGTTACTAGAACGCCCTGGTTAACACACCGAAATTTTACGTCAGAAACACTAGCAGCCAAAACGCCTGCCTTTGCCATCAGAAACCTCTTCAGGAGAAGAGCCAGCTCACAGAACTGGCAGAAGAGCCTGAGGAATCTATCAATACATATCAAGATGTACGAAAAACAACAGCAAAGAGATCTGTTCTCCCACCACTGCTAATAAATAAGGTATTAAATCGTTAAGATTTCAATTACAAGGGAAGAATGTGGCTAACCAAATAAAAGCAGGGGGAGTTGAAATAAGTAGTAGGTTAAAGATTAATATTCCGGGTTCAGAACAAAAGGATGCTCTTTTGTGGCACTGTGCTTATGCCTCTGAATGTAAACATTGTTCCGAGAACCATTTTTTCTTTGCCCAATCTTTAAAGGGTAATAAATTAGACCTTGGACAGCCATACAAGCTGCTACTAGATGTGAATGTGAATGTGTCTGTAGAAAAGGCTGACTTTCAATCAAAGTCTATTGAAAGAATAGTTGGATTTTCTAAAGAAGCATGTTGTGCCTATTAACCAACTTACAAAAGGGGCCATTTTCTTGATTTATGTTTGGTTGCTATAGAGATCTTGCAGTACAGACTGGCAGGTGAAGCTCCCATTTAACAATCTCACAGGTTTTTCTTAGCTGTACTCAGAGGACTCGGAGCTACAGTAGGTAAAATCCACCACACAAACATACCACATCTGTCAAACTTAAAGATCAGATTTAAGGCTTTCCAAGAATTTATCAGGAATAGAGCAGAGTTATTACACAATCTTTGCCCACAAACATCTTACACCCTCAAAAATCTTATTGCAGCAAGCTGCTTCAGCTCTGTTAGGTTTTGTCACTGATCCACTTCTTATTCAGCAGGTAATTGCTGGTGAGCAGGATTCCAGCACATCACAGCACCGCAGGGTCATTGTCTACTGTTGGGGGTTTTTTTGCAAAGCACAGAACATATTCATGAGGAAGAACTTGCATTCTGCAACAGCAACACTAATGCTAACGTGTGCAAGGGAGTGTTAACTAAAAAAAAAACTTTAAAAAAATCCCTTTGTCATGAGCCACGAAACACTCCGGAGAGTGTGCAACTGAGAAACAACACAAATCATGCTGGAATCAGAAGGAAAACTTTTGTGTGTCAGTAAGTCACAGGCAATTCAAGACCTGGACTGAGAAATGCTATTTTTTAAGACCAGGTCTTCTGCCTAAACTCTGACAAAAGGTAGCTATATGGAAACTGGAATCCTGGAAGAAGAAAAGGCAATGCAATTAGCAACCTATGTGATGCTCCAACAGCAGCTTGTGAGGGAGAACGGCAAATCTGTATGGCAGCATATGCTTCAAGCCAAAACCAAACCAAAACAGTATCTAGGATGCCAGCCCTTCCATAGCTGGTTCCTGGCATCGGCAGATACAATATGAAATATACAGAACAGAAAAAGATTTTTAAAAAGAAAATAAAAACCAGAAATATGATTCTTACTGTATTTAACACAAGAAAACAATTCAATTATTCTTATGCAATTCCTTGATTCAACAAGAAATTTCCACTGGTCTACCTTACCAGAAAGGAATCTGCATTTTGTAAACCAGTGAAGTCATTTGATTAAAGTAACAAATTTTGACAGAAGGCAGTGCCTTATAGCTGCCCTACTTATCAATACCTTCTGCATTACCAGCACCATACTATTAAAAGTTTTATGTAACTAGACAGTGGGGGCCAAGTAAAACAAGAAATTACAGCATTACAGCTCCTCCCCATTTTACAGAAGCAGTAAGAGGGGTTGGGGGTGCTTGGGAAGGGCCGGTCCCACAGCCCCCCGAGGGGTAGACGCTATGCACCTGTCTTACTAGGATCTCTCTATGCACAGCCCATACTCCTTCACAAGCAACTCCCACCTCTTGCCAGGAGAAGCGACCAGCTTGGCTGCTCTGCCCCACACAAACCCATCACATTCACCATGCTCACCCAGCCAAAATCAAACGGCACTCAACACCAATGAAAAATAAAAAAATAACACCCACAATTTCTTTGGAGCTGCTGCACAAAGTTGCTACCAAGGAGGCCTGATTTCAGTTCCTGAGATGTATTTAGTGTCTGCAGAACAAAGAGGATATTGGGGGGAGACAAACATCTGGAGCCACCACTGGAAAGGCAGCAGCATGGCACAAGATGGCTATAGGTGGCGTAACTTCCATGTGCAAAGGCAGCTTAATCCAATGCTTGTCAACACACAGAGGTGAGACTCACATACAGCATTAAACAGTGTAAGAGAATAAAAGGCTCTCTCTTGCTAAGGCCAATACAGATGTCTCTCCAGAGGGAGATGGCTCAGGGGTTGAGGTTGGTCTGATCGTATACAGCTGAAATTACTGAAGAGGAGCTTTGCCACCAAGTTTGGGAGCGCAGGACGGAGGCATGGGTAGGAGGAGGTCTGAAGTCAGGCACCCAGAATTCAGCCTCTCCAGAAACGATCTTCCCTTTCTGCACTGCTGTCAGAGGAGAAAGCTGCAAAAACTTGCTTACATTTAAAAGGGGGAGGAAGACGATAATTGCAGTAATCTTCAAAGGATTTGTTTTAATTTCTGCCGAACGGACAGCAAGTCTTTCATTGTTTGAACATATGGCTTTTGGGGAGAGAGCTCCGAGTTATTTCATTATGGGTCTTTTGGAATTTTGCTGATTATCAGGAACAAATACAGCCTTAACACCAGAGCTGTGATGGAGAGAGATGACTTCCTTGTAAAGCTCTCAGTTGTTTGCATCCTAGTAATTATTCCGCAAATGGATTCCACCTGTTGTACATCACCCAGCACATACAGATGGGACTGAAATACATCCTGGATTTATATTTTATTTGGACTAACAAAGCCAGGATTTGAATTCAAGGGGCAGTGAAGGAACTAAGAATGCTCTGCATCAGAGACTTGGAAAAAGAAATGCAGGGCTTTGGCTGTGGCCCTTCTGCTCAGATTATCTCCAAATACTTTACATGCAGTGACTCCTCCTAAGGAAAGCAGGAGCGATCAAATCCATTACACTCTGCTGTTGAACCCTATCTCAGGCCTTCTTGACACATTTCTTTTACTTCTCCTGTTATTTATTTTTTACATTAAAATCACTGGCAATATTTTGACCATCTCCTGCTTTAACTCCAAATCATGATGAAGGCAGATTTGAACGTTAAAACAGTATTACACAATATCTGTCATCCAGATTAGACAGTAACTTATTAAACCCTGTTTTATTGAAAGTCTGCATGTCGGCATTTTGTTTTTATACCTTGCATGTGTTTTTAGTGTCGAACTTGGCTTTTCCATGAATCTTATAAACATAAAAAGCACAAAGACTGAAATCCTGTCCCTGCTGAAGTAATAGGATTTTTGTCACTGATGTCCACAGGGTAGGATTTCAACCCAGATTACTAACAGATTTTTTTAAAAAAATCTTCAATTTCTGCCTCTCTGAGGTACACCTTTTGACTGGAGAGGTCAGTAGGGAGGCAAAAAATTCAGGAAGAAATGCTACTATTAAAATCACGTTCTAGACAACATCCCTCTGCACATGCATGCACACCCACATCTTCTGGAAGAGTTGCTGAGAGCACGTGGCATCACACGAGGTCTGACACTCCAGCTAAGAGAACACAAGTATTAGACCTGCAGTCTCTAAATCCCTGAGGGCATGTCCAGTAACAGAAAGATCCTAAACAGTGCAGACAAGTAACACTTAACGCAGATCCCTTAACTATATAGAAAGATACGGCCTCTACCTTCTGTCCTACAGGATATAGTATCTTAGATTTTGGTCTTCAATATGCATACACATGGTATGTACATATGCAAACACAACAGGGTGGTAATATGCATGTGGAAAGCTGCTGCATCATATCATAAATGAGTTTACTGTACGCATCCCCTCCCTTTTGCCTGGTAACTTTGGGTCCTTTTCAGTTTCAATGCAGTTAAGACCCTTTCAACGGCTGCGCACTGTATTCCATAAAAAGCAATGAGGGTGGGGAAAGAGGCCATCTTCTCCCTGCTCTATGCAGAAAGGGCCAACTTTGGGAATCTAGATTCTTCATTGTCCTGAAAGTTTAACAAGTGACTCCAGCTCCACAAGCGAACACCAAGGGCTCAGTGTGCCCACCAGTTAAAACTTGGAAGTTTTAACATCAATGCTTGCAAGAGAAAAGTTCTTAGGTCATTTCTAAAGGTGTTTTGCTGTTTAATAAGCATACCTCCTCACTTTGCAGGACGAGGATCTTGAAAAAAAAGTTACAATAAAACTTAAAACCCTCCAAAATATTCTTAAATAGCTTTCCTATAACCCATATGGCATATAAATGAATATAGCATAGTGTTGTATAACAAGTTTATTGCCATACAGTTGGTATGGCCAGATTACTTGTCCTTTTAGTGAGTAACCTTAGACTGTAGCCATCTTAAATGCATGCTGATAAATCTTAAACATACCAGTCCACTGTGCATTATTTGTTCTTCATACATACACTTCTCTTAAAGTATGTAAGTAGATATTTGTATATAAAATTCTGATGGCGCACAAAGGATTCGATTTATGCATTCCTTTGTAAACCCACGAAAAACATTACATTTTCCATCACTGATAAAACCTCTAGGCTTTTAAACTCACAAATGTATTTTTACAATTTTTAAGCTGCTGTTATGGCCTGTGAAGGTTCCTGGTCTGGTAACAATGGAAACTGGAGTCTTATGTTTATCTTCAGGCCAGGATGGATAGCAGCAGCAATAGTATATGCTTTCCTAAACTGACCCGCTAATGACCTGAATCCTGCCCTGAGGGGTTAGTATCCTTTGGAGTAAGAGGATATTTAGCTCAGATGCCACTTCAACCTACTACTCATTTAAAAGAAATTGCCTCAGCCAAGTTAAGGGGTTTAGATCCTATTCTCCAAAATTAATCATTCATACAGCGTGTGTTTTTTCAGACATAATAGCTTAGAAACATAGATGTTAGTTATGAAAAATATCTGTATTAAAACCTGAGTGGTCTTGTACTGCAAAAATTAGTATGGCCATTGCTGAATGTAGAAGAAAACTTCAGTACCACAAAGATTTAAGAATGGGTTTCATTGCTTATTACTCTCAATAGTCTAACTTCAGTATGTCTGTTTTGTGTATCAAGTCAGCCATTCTGGCATCTCTGCCAAACCAAGGCCTTCCAGTGATACCAAGTTCTTTACAGACTAGGTTCCTCCCTTAAAAGGATGGAGCAAGCAGTTCGGATTAAACAGAGTGACCTCACCCACTCTTTGGATAAAACTGATCTGTCCTGAGGTTATAATAAATTCAGCTACACTAAATAACTATTTTGCTTTATCATAAGCATCTGCATTTTACATGTTTCTGATCAAGATCAGAGATGGAAAATGGCAAAGGATGGCTATTTCCATGATATCCTTTCGCACATCTGGAGATTAATGACGCAGCATTCCAAAAGGGTTGTATAGTTTGGAAAACACCCAGACGTCTGAGTGCTTACTCACAAACTCAAATGTGCAGCCTCTCCAAGCCCTACCAAACTACCACACTCTCTAATTTTCTTCATTATCACAGGGTAATGTTATGACCAGAATTCATATTTCCTGGAGACTACACTCTCTTCTTCATCTCCGCATGCATCTGCCACTCGTTATCGGCCAACTTCAGAGCAGCACTTGCTGTTATTCTACTACAGGTTGTCCTCACATGCTAATCCCCTGGGAATCTGGCATCCCAGTTCATAGCAAACCCCTATTCATGCACACACGCAGAACAAGAACCCAATTTGCCATTTTGCAGAAACATCAACAGCAAAAATTAAAGCTCTAATAAAATTGCACATTTATTTAAGTTTCTTGGCATGATTCCCATCCAGATAAAACCATCATTTATGCCAGCCTGAAAAATTCTGCGAAAAAGTTTGTTGGAATTTTGCCCCCAAGTCACTTCAATGCCTTGGAAAATGTTCTCCCTTTCCAAATCCCCCAAAATGGAACAAAATAGGTTTGGTGTAAAGCTGATGTGTTTTAAGCATTAACTTTTAGGCAAATTCTGCTCTGCACATCTGAATGTTACCGCCTCGGGAGATTCCACACGTCCAGAGGCAACACTTGCATTCTGCAGCGTGCAGCAAAAAAAAAAAAAATAAATTTAGTACTATGCATGACAATGTGTACATCTACCTGCTACCATATTTATCATGTATGTATTTAAAAGTATTTAGCAGTCAAGCCTTTCTTGAATATTTTACAGTAATTTCCTTGCCCCTTGAAAACTTTTCAAACTTACAGCCTTAAGTGCCTTTGAAACCAAATTCAATGACTCCTAGAAAGTTAATTTAAAAAACGATTTGCTACTACAAATGAAAAGCACGCTACGTACCAACTGCCCTATGCCAGTATGCGCAATGAGTACTAATAAATCACAATATTCAAGGATATCAACGCTAGTTCTTTGACAACTTTGATCACTTGCACGCACACTCTACACGCAGCTAGGTTATCCCAGCAGGCGGGATGAAGGTTAGACCAGAGTGCCCCAGGCTTTCCAGCCGGATGCACCTAATGCTCCTGCACCAGCCAAGGAAACAACTCCTCATCTCCCAACAGACGGGTGAGGTTTCTGCCCGCTGCCCTGCCGGCTCCTACCAGCCACTATGTCTATTCCGGCTGACGCGGGAGCGGGCGCAGCCTAGGCTCACCAGGGCTGCCCAGCACCGCGACCTGGAGCCTCGGGTGCTGAGCAGGGACGGGAACACACCTGGGCACCCTGATGGCACTGCAGGCAACAAAAACTCGCAACCTGTTCCTCAAAGCCCCCATCGGCCAAAGGCCTGCAGGCAGCACTTCTGAAAATACACCCAGCCAGGTGGCCCGCGCCTCTTGGCATGAGGTTAGAGATGCCAAGGTGGTTGGTGACCTCTACGCCAGCAGCTCCAGCCTGGGGAGGTGGCAGGGCACGACCCGGGCTGGTACGCACGCTCCCCTGGATCCAGGTGCACTGTTAATAAAAATGTCTTTCCCACAGAGCCTGCAGAATAATACTTTTTATATTCTAATGAAGTAATTATTAAAATAGGTAATTATTGAAATAACCACATCAACTCCCAGTCATTAAAATCCTCCTAAACAGAACGGCATGATGGCTTAGGCTATTAGAAAGCTTGGCAGCCACCCAACGCCTACAATAGCTTCTAATTAATTGATCTCACCTCTAATCTGCTATTGTTAGCCTAGTGCTGATCATTTGTTTGGCCTACAGATCCTATTGCCCCTTTCATTTGATTGTATTTGTTACTGTACCCTCTCTATCTCTTTCAATTAAGCACAGGTTAAGTGGTTCAACCGCAAGAGAATAGGAGATAATGGCACCAATCAAAGTAATCTCTTTAATTTGCTAAATGGATTACAGGGAAACCCCAGCCAAAGTGAAGTCATAGCTGGTGGCCTTCACTTGAACTATACACAAAGAGTATCTAATTATTAACCCACCACATGCCAAACTTTACAGATATCCAATAAAACAACACAGCATTTGGGTACTTACGGAGTTGCCCGCATTACAGAGTTTTCCACTGTAAAATTACTTTGACTGCAAAATCTTTATATTGGTGTCTTTCCAAGTACGCCATACGCCGTACTTTCAAGTGCAACATATCTAGATATAACAATCAAAACACAGCACTGCAAACCAGTCAAGAGAGTGGATTTATAATCTCTTTAAGGACATGCTCGTGATAGAGTTCATTTTTCATATTTGTACTATAAATGCAAATTCAGCTTTGCAGTCAGTATTGCTTTTGCTGACTGTAGAAGTTTTAATAGTAAACAAGCTTTGTCCTTAAACTGGCAAGTGGGTTTCTTCGCCCTCTCCTCTTTCTTCTGAAGTGTTTTTGAGCAAGCTGTCTGGCAAGAGAGCTTCACAACCAGTACTTTGGCTGAGCATGTCCTTGGCTAATCAGTCAGGCAGTGAATTCAAGAATGTGAGCTGCATGAAACGGAGGGTCATTTCCTTGCAATGACAGAGAGAGCAGGACCTTAGAAAGAAAAAAGGTAGGAGGGGACAACAGGATTTCATGCAGAAGGAAACTCAGCTTGTTGGAGAGGCAGAAGCTCTTAGGAGCGATTGGATCTCTCTGCCTTTTCAGAATAAAATGTTTTTATTAGTGGCAAAACAGAGATTACCAAGTATAAATCTATTGTTCCTGGCAGAATTCAACTTGCATCAGATGACAGGATGGTAACAGAGAACATGATATGATTTTGCACTTCCATTTTGACTTTGGTTGGTTCATTTCAAACAGAATGATTGCCTTAGCCTCAAGCAGAACATCTAAGAAGTGAAATCTCCGCTTTAAGTTAAAGGAAAGCGAGGTGTATGGAGAAGGAATAATCTATACTCCAGGTTGGATGACTTAAGATCCTACAAAAAGTCCATTAAAAATGGAACAGAACACAGAGCCCACAAGAGAGCACTTACTTCTAACATTAGCTAAAGTTGTCTTGTAAGGTCAAGAGCTACAGTTTCGATTTCTGACTTAGCTTTTTGCATCCTCACTCTTTTGGGCACCAAAGCTTTTGCACTGGGATTGTCAACTTTTCATGGTCACTTTTGTGATGCTTGTGGTTCCAGGTCATTTCCACGCAATACAGGCACGAGCAAAGAAATTATATATACATCTCCAAAGTTCCAGTAATGCTGCTAACACAGCCTGCCTCTGTTCCAACGAGATGTCAGCTTTATATTTCATAACATGTTTTTGTTTGCATGGTAACTGGCCAGTAACTTGGCATTCTTCTGCCGTTCTGCATTTCAACACCAGTTCAGCACTAACTGCTTAAAGCCGAGCACATACGTCCTCCATTATTGAATTAGCAACTATATATACACACTATAACCTTCAGCAAAGTCTGTCCAACAACCACTTGTATAGCAGGTACAGTTCCACACGAAAATCACAACTGGGCCCAGGTTTGTCACCCAGAGTCACACAGAGGTACACGCCATCTTCCTATCAAACTAGCTGCACAAGGAAATTGCTTACTCTGAACATGTCGTGCATTTTGTAAAAAAAATACTTTATGGGTGCAGTTTGGGGAACAGGGTGAGATGCTCTTCTTATTTTCCACTCCCCAGACCTTCACCTCACTATACAATGGTCCTGCTTACTATGTCCTGGCCTGTTGCACCCGGGACATCTCCGTGGGCTGACTCCACTCATCCAGCCAGCAAAACCAGGGGCTGTTCTCCATGGGGTGAGGGACCTGGACTGGCTGACAGAAGGTACCCCGCAGCACCAGCAGCTACCACCAGCAGGGACTGGAAACCGGGCTGGGGGAAGGGATTCCTCAGCCACCCTGTCACCTGCCGAGTATACTTGGCCTCCTCCTCTTTTACACACAGCATGCAAACAGATCAAAAAGATCTGAAGCGTGACCTACAGCCCATTCCCACTTTTACCTCCAGCCAGCCCCACTATAGAGATGCACTTTCTGCCCGCAGCGATCCATTGTGCCTGTGTATACGCACCTGACTTAAAAATACATGACTGACTGACACCTTCAAGTATGGAGGAAATCAAATGTATAAATTTCCAAACGCCTTTGCCATTTGAGAGCACGCAGAAGGCTACATTCTGCTTTCCAGCTGTCGCAGCTCTAACAACCTTAATGGATTTAACAGCACAGATAGAAATAGCCTTCCAGATTTTACCCCGAAAAAAAGATTTCGGTATTTTAAATTATTCTATTTTTCAGGTAATTCATAAAGATTAAACTGGGCAAAAGGGAAGGTGGGAGCTTACCCAGTAGTATCGTCGGGTTGGACATTATTCAGAAAGCACAAGCTTTGGGGATCTGCAGTGCTGATTCAGCCCGTTCACAGAGCCAGGGGTCAACCCACAGCTCTACTTCTCTGGAATGCAGAAATATTTATTCACATCTGGAAACGGCTCATCTGAACTGGAAACTTTTCTAATATTTTCTCTTCTGTTATGATACAAAAGCTACCAAGCAATCTTTTTTTTTCATTGTTGTTCTACTTACCCAGCAGTCTTCCCCTCCATTTATATACCTACCTTAAATGAGCGAGCCATGCCTGTTACGAAGTAAATCAAAACGCTTTGAAATCTGCCAGGGTCGGCACCAATAATACAAATTGGCCCATAAATATTGAGGCCCTAGTAATCCTCCCTCAACAAGTGAACCAAATAAGAAATCAGGCGAAGCCCTCCCCTTTTAATTCAGCTAAACTATTGCTATTAGCATGGAGGCACTCCAGCATACACGAGTCCCTGGCTCGAACGACGGTTTTCAACACCACCTTAATTAAACCTGCTCCAAGCAAATTTAATCAGTGCAGTGAACAAAATGGCTTCTGAAAGCAGGGAGCAGTTCGCATTAGTGTTTCCAGCATGACTGTCAACAGTGCTGTGAAAACATTTTGCTAAGCATCAACGGGGATTTCTGGATTAAAAAAAAAAAAAAAATAATAAATTCCTATTGCAACTATTTGAGGAAACCACTTTAGAAAGATCCTGAGGAGACTGAATGCAGGGAAGACACCTACCCTGCACCCTGTCCCTTCCAGTTCCGAGAGGGACTTCTCTGAGCATCTGAAATCCTCACCCCCCCCGTTTAATGTCAGTGGTAATTTTCCAGGACTTAAATTCAGACTACAGACAAACCTATTCCTCTTTTTCCTGTTCTTTTCTAGGTGTCTGCTTGTGGCCAGGGTGGAAGACAGATTGCTGGGCCAGATGGACCCTTGGTCTGAGCCGGCACAGCCTTTCTTATACTCTCATATTGCAGTATGTTTCCCACACCACCCTGTCGCAGGCAGTGCAGAAAGTATTTGCTCACTCTTTCTTCTGGCTGTACGACGTCCATTATTTAGGTAATTATGCTAGGAACCGTACCAAGTAAATGTTTTCCTCCTCCTTCTATTGATGTGAGACAAGGCTCAAGACTGACGATAATTCTATAGCCTTGCTATACAAGTAATGTAAATCTCACTGATGGATATTTTGCACGATCTCCGATTCAAAACAGCCCCGAAAAAAGACAACTCTCTTTAAGCCCTTTCTTCCCTGAACCCCAGCTACCACGGAAGCAAATGAGAAGCAAATCTTTCATTGAGCAAGCTAAGACAGTGCTGCTAAGCAAAGCCCCAAGGCAGATTTTTCTATCAATTTCTGTACCCAGCAGCACAGATCTGCTCAAGAGCTGCCCTCCTACTTCCACACCGCCAGCCATAAGGTGTGCTGGGCAAAAGGCGCAGGATTCCCCTAGTAACCCATTTGCCATGTAAAAATAGCTGGTGCTGGCAACAAGGAGAGGAGGATGAAGAGGAGGAGATGTAAGGCAGTGGTACAAACTCTGATCTACTCCCAGGGACCATGAGGAGAACAGGGACGCCAACCTCTTACAGGGCTGGAGTCAAAGCACTCTTCTTCGTGCACCACATGGTTAGAGCTGATACGCATTTCCATCGTATCGCTGTAGCACTTTGCTGCCACATACCCTATTAAAATGGATGTTATTGGGGACTACAGCCCTGTTGCCTTTTCTCAGTAGGGGCGTGTCTTCTGCAGTCACTACAGATACAGATCTCTTTGAATGCAGTCTTAGAGAGAACATCAAAAGGCAGTTACATCCAGATATTAAAGTTTCATCTCAGTGTAGTTCACATACGAAGATGAACATACACAAAGATCATTGTAGGAAAGGCCCTCTGCAAGGACTGCTTTTAGCAGCCAGGTGTGAAACAACAGGAAATTTGTAAAAAGTTAAAAACCCCAATAATAATAATAATAATAATAATAATAATAATAATAATAATAATAATAAAAGAAATTGTCTTTTAATTTCTGTAGGTAAGTCAAATATCCCATCTCTGTCAATAAGCACAGACTTCTTAGGCTATATACCAATTCCTATGCTTTTTAGCCAATGAATATGTAAAAGTTTAATACAACTTCAGTAGGAGTTAAACACAAATGAAAATACCTTATGTCTACAGCACTCTGCCAGAAAACATCTGCTAAAGATCCCTGATTTAAACTTAGGCCAATGACATGCCAGGTTACTGCTGCAATCACAAAGTAATGGGGAATGCAGGAGAAAATGGCAAGCTTTGGTGCCTTTCCTACTAACCCTCCAATAAATCTGTGAAAAATACCTCCTTCCTGAGAGGTGTAGCCTTCCCTCCTAACATTCAATTTTAATCTGCAGAAGAAAATAATTTTCCTAGCTCAGAAAAAACAAGCTGTTTTTCTGTCTCCAGGTGAAAGTATTCTCTAAATATGACCCAAATTACCAAGTAATTTTGCTTCAACCAAAACTGAATTCTTCAGCAAATCAAACCTTCGCAATTTGCAGTCATCTTAATGCCACTATGCTGTCTAAGGACTGGTTTGCACATATAGATATATACGCTGGACAACACAGTAGCAAATACAATGTGGTTAAAACCTAGTCAAGAGTTTTTAGACTCAGGATTTACAGAAAAGCATTCCTGCCGCACAGTCCCATACGGCTCTCTGGACTGCCTGGTTTGGCTTGAAGTGAAGCAGCTCCCAGTGCCAGCCAAGGAAATACTATCACTCAAAGACACTGAAATAGCCATGGAAAGAAGACACCATGCAACAACACAGCCCTCCTATAATTGTACTGTAGAAAAATTACCTCTCTTCAAAACTGTTAAAGAAAAATCAGAATTGCTCAATAAAATATTTTGTACTACTAATGAGAGAGAAAAACAAACACTAAATCTTTTACAGCTTCAGGAGAGCACGTAATATAACTTAAAAAAAAAAACCCCTGAACAATTTCAATCCTCAGACTTTAAACACACTATTCACATGATTTCCTATACAAAATTTAAATCCACCAGTATTTTGACAGTTCCCTAAATTAATCAGCTATACTATTCTAGCAAAGGCTGTTCAAACAATAGAAAAACAGAAAGCAAGTGGTGTCAATTAGATACTAGCTGAAAGTACAGATGAGTATTAAAATCTAAAAAGCATCTAGAAGTTAAGACTTTAGAAAAATATTCATATAAAATACCTATGAGTACAATCTTTGAGGAAAAATAATGTGTTAAGCCAAGTACATATGGAAGCATCTAAAATTACAAGCTCTTATTCCAACTCCTGGTTATTCAGTAGCTAATCTGCACTGGAAGAAGGTAACTAAATACAAATGAATTGTTAAGAAAAACACCCCGTATTTGCTTGAATATTTAACAGCTGGAACAGCTGGACTGGATTACTGAACAATGAAATTCAGTGTGCAGTCAGGTAGCGAGGACAGAAAGCTCCCTGAACAAAGCCATAACAGAAGGAAATAAAATAATACGTATTTATAACAATAATTTTTTTCTTCTTTTTAACCAGCTATTAAATCTCACACTGAATGTCCCATTTCACAAACACAAATGAATCAAATCCACGTTCCTAGAAGCTGGTTTCTTTAAGCCTGCTTTTTAAAGGTGAATGGCTTCTTAATTTCATTTTATAGTGACAAGATAAAATGGGATTTCTTTTATTTTTTTTTAATTATAACTGAATATGTTGGATTCCCAGCGCTGGAAGGATGCTAAAGTTTCTGTGTGCCTCTATTTATTTATTTAAAAATATATGAAATCTCAGGAACTTTTTCAATCACCCCTTATCTACACTGGCTGCCATAGCTGTAAGCGAGAGGTTTATCTTGGATATTGACCCAACACACTTTTATTGAAATGGTGCGAACCTGCTCTGACGCTCTCTGAAATATATGAAAGTGCAGTATAAGCACAGAGACCCGGACCAACTCCCTAGCGATGCAGGACTGCAATATGCAAAGGTGTCTCTGGATGAGGAGTTGTTGGCTCAGCAGTGGGGAGCACAGGGAACAAGGCAAACCATTTTTTATCTTTCTGTTTCTGGTCTCCACAAGCTCATGGATCATCTCCCCATCAGATAACAGCAAGTGAGATCCAATCCACCTAATTTAGACAGACTCTCTTGCATGGGAATATTACACACAAGTATT
This sequence comes from Aquila chrysaetos chrysaetos, assembly GCF_900496995.4. NCBI lineage: Eukaryota > Metazoa > Chordata > Aves > Accipitriformes > Accipitridae > Aquila > Aquila chrysaetos. The sequence goes on from NC_044006.1 coordinate 36,100,153, forward strand.
ATCCTTTAACTCTTGCTTAAATGTTAGCTGCCTAATGGCAATTCCATCTGCAAACACTCAAAAGCACCTTTTTCTTTCCAGCGCAGGGAACTTGAGTGCTTATTTTACAATGGCTGCACCACTGGTATCTAAAATACAGGTAAAGTTAGGTGGTACGGACCCCATCTGTTCTCTCCTCTCGGCTTGACTTGGGTTCTCTTCTGACCTGCAGTGCCATTTTTCCCTGAACCTCCTGCTCTTGTGAGATGGCCTGGACGGTCCTTCCACCTCCAACTTCTGCCTCCAGCCACTACGTTTCCCTGACTCACTGAAACATTTGCTGTGTCGAGCGGCTCTGCTGGTATTGATATCATTGCAACGGCCAGGCGCTCCAACACCAGGGCCGTGAGTACAGCGTAAATATCCTGACAGACTGATCACCAATCAATCAATGAGACTGACCAAGTGCAACCCCAAAAAACATTTCTTAGAAGGAGCCAGTGCTTCATCAGGATGACTGAAACCTTGGAAAACACCACAATGTGGAAGACACTGTCGAGTTCAGGCGGCCGATGCCGTGCCAAAAGACCCATCAGAGCTGCTCCAGATCCTCAGGTGGAATTCCTTTATGTTCAGGCACTGACTTGCCTTGCCAAATATTTCTAATGTGATTTACATACCTCAGAAAAGATCCCGAACTTTGCAAGTTAAGCCAAACCACAAGCCCAGCCAAAGCCTCCACCTGCGCAAAATGTTTATTTTTAGCAGCTGCAGTCTTAGGGGAGCCCGGCAACAAATTTGACCTGCAGCTGCTCATCATGCCAACACTGTGTCAACAAATGGCAGGCTGGCAGTGAAAACATTAAACATAGCGCTATCTGATTTATCCAATGCATTCCTAATCAGAAAGGAAACAAACCCTGGCACACGCGGGAGACCCAGATTTGGAGGAGACTCCCGTTCATCCGCTCGAGAAAGATCTGGCTCGCACAGCCTTAGCTGCAGCAGCGACTTTCTTGTTGGGCAACCCCATCCGTGCCCATTCTTGGATTAAGTTGTTTGTTTACTATTTTGCAAAGGAAGCAGGTGCTTAACAACAGCTATCTCATTACAAATTTTTCACTGGAGTTCACAGGGGGCAAGAGAAAAATGAAGCAAAACGCTGCAAAAGTGTGTATGCAGCTCATACCCACAGACCTCTCTCCTTACTCGAGCCTCGGATGCAATGAAACACCCTGGGTGCACCACTGAGATGCCGTGTCCGAGCAGCACGTGCTGCTGGACAGCTGAGCGAGGCCCAAGCTTGCGTGGCCTTCTCCTCCCGCCAACGATGCTGAAGGAGGAGGCAAGGAGCCGACGTGCCGGGGAATTGAGGGGCACGCAGCATCCCTCTCTGCCCTCCTCGGCCATGCAATGGCCTAGGGAGGGACTGGGGAGATCCCCGCTGCGGCAGGGCAAGGCAGGACAGAAGGGACAGTGTTTTTCTGTGGGAACGAAGCAGTGACAAGTGAGGAAGGAAAAGACAGGGAGCAGGAGAGCCTGCGTGCTTGGGTCTGGGGCAAAGGGGTGAGGGAAGACAAGACCCCATGGCTGTGATCCATCCTGTTTCTGTACAGCTGAGACACCCTGAGCCAGCACTAGTCTCGCCTTACCTCTGGCCAGAGGTCGGGAGACACAAATTCTCATGGAAGCAAGACCTTGGGTCAAGCCCGTCTCGCATGCAGGATCTTGCGCTACACCTAACCCAAACGCGGCTGTCCTGACCTAGCTCAAACCCCGGTAAGGTCTGGAAAGCCTCCCATCGATCCCGCGGGCTGAGTCAGCCCTCGCAGTGCTCCCACCAGCTCAGCTCTCGGAGAGGCTTGGGGACCATCACCTCCCGTTCTCTGAGCAAGAGTGTGACGGAGAGGTGAAATATTTGATTTCAGGTAATGGAGAGGTTGTCAGCTGCTCTCTCTTTTTTTTTTTTTCCAACATCCTTGCCAGATTATTCACAGCTAAATTTAAATGGTGAACAGTTTCACAGGTGAAACAAATACGAGGCCAGGCTGCATGCCACCTCGTTACCTCTGCTGCCTTGGCTAAGTGAGGTTTTTTTAATTCTGCTGTGCTGACTGACGATAAACGCGCAACCCTGGCAGCGTGCGGCTGGCGGGGAGGCACCACCCATGGCACTCGTGTCGGATGCGGGCTTGCCTGAATGCCAAGAGGACTCGCGGTCTGAGGGTTAAATGCCAGCTTTTCTCCTGGCTGAGAAAAACCTCACTGCACAGAGAGCAGGGATGACATGCAACCTCTGCATAACCTGACCCCTCTGGGCACATACCTTCAACAGACAGCAAAAAAAGAAAAAAAAAAAAAAATTTAAAGCTCTTTATCTGATAGACAAGTTATTATATACCGAAAGAAGGGAAACATCAGAGACAAAATCCTGAACAGTGCTGACTACCTACAAATCCCATTAAAAAAAGAAAAAAAAAAAGCCAAGAGAACAATGGAACTCTTCACCCTTAATCCTGGATTTATACATGTGTTGTAATTAAAGATAAATTGAATTTCAAAGCCATTTGCAATAAAAGGGTAGCTCAAGAAGCAGGGCGATATAGAGATCTATATATAAAACTAGAGCTATATATAAACATCAATTATATTAATATATCTAGTCTGCTTAATGCCAGCAAAACATAACCACCAACAGGTGAATAAATAGCATGTCACACAATACTGACCCAAGTTTTTGTGAATTTGGTAAAGACATGGTACTTCAGAGGAAACATAAGATAGCAAAGGGGGAAAAAAAAGGGGGGAAAAATCCGTCCTCCAACTGTTAACTCCAAAAGGAAACAGGGAACAGCCTTTCCTGGAAAACACAAGAGCTCTTTCAAATCCCCTGTTATGTTATGTTGTTTTCCAAATACCTGGTGAAGGTGGTTTTGGCCACCACTGTTAGCAGCCTATGAAGCAATCAACAGGTTTTATCATCCTTTCTTTGCAGGATTAGAGAAGGGAGAGGTGGCAAGAAGAGAGGCTCTGGCTGAACACAGGGGAAGAGGTTTCCAGAAGAAGGCCAGGCAGGCAGCGGAGCAGGTCACCCGACAGCAGCTGTGCAAACCTGCCTCCTGTTCAGGGCCGAACTGGAAAAAGCTGGGAGCAACCTGGGGTGATCTCGGGGCTGGCCCTGCTGCCAACAGGGTGCCCAACTGGAGCCCTGTCAGGGTCCCATCCCACCCGAGATGTGGGGTGATGCCAAGTCCTTTGTGGGGCCGGTGGCCCCGGAGCAGAGCTTGGGATGCCTGGGTTTAGTTTCCAGCTCTGCCACAAATTCCACACATTACCCTGGGCAGGGAAACCTAATCCACATGCTTCCCTTCTCCACTACCTCCGCTCTTCCTGTTTGCCCGTCTCCTCCGATTAGATGTTGAACTCTAAAAGCAGGGGCTGTGTGTTCATATGGTATTTCAAGCAGTGTGGCTTGATAGGATTTGGCACATTCATGTGCAGTGAAATAAATCAATCAATAGTCAGAAGAGTTACGTTACAGCATAGCACAGGCAGAGACGTCTGCTACAGGGTCTACCTTTAGTTTCTTGATATGTTTCCAAGAACCTTAAGGATAATTTTGCTTAAGTACGTAATGAAAGATTAGGGCTAAATCTGTAAGAAACATGAAAATGAAGTTATGCCACACAATGAATAGTAGTTATTGTCCCACTCCTAGTAAAAGTTTATTATGCACAAAAGCCTTCTGGAGGCATGGGTAGCTATTAAAATGCCTATGCACCTAGTTCTGGTTTCACTGCTGCACAAAGCAGCGCGCTCGGGAATCCCCCTGCAAGACTGCAAAAATAAATGTCAGTTGTTTACTGAAAAAAACGAAATGGGAAACGTAGGAATTCATTTATGCACTGAAACAACTGCTCCCATTTGCTTCAGTGGAGCTACTGTACAGTGAGAATGAACTGTGCCTGCTGCCTTTTTTGGCTGTCAGTGGCTCATCAACACCACACTGCCTTACCCGACTGCCTGCTGCTGAGCCCTATCCTTGGGTTCTTCTAAATAACCATGGGCATCATTTCAGCATAAACCCTCCACCGCCCCATCGGCAGGGGACACCGGTGTGGCAGGAAACCTGCTGGAATTGACAGAGAAAAATGTTCCGGCACTAAACAGCAAAGCCATAGACTCTCTTAAACTAGCCGTTACAAGCGTCTATATTTTAATTTTAATGGCGAGTCTTATGGAACAGACATGTTGGAAGAGCAATAAATAATAAGTTATTGTACTTGATCTTTCATTTCTGAATAGTTAAGGAGATTAATGTACTCGTCTGCATTACTACTCTGAGCTATTCTGAAATGAAACCCCAGGCACAGTACCTTCTCCACTACTGTTGACATACCAAACTGTGGGCACGCTTTGCCACATGCCTCCGCAATACATGCCGCAGCTTCTTGTTTGGATTGTCTTCTCTAAATAAAAGGTAGATCAATAAATAAATTTAATTAGCACATCAGAATAGTCATTATTGGTTCTTACACATAATAGGGGAAATCAAACAACTTCAAAAGAGATTTGCTCAATTAACATGAGTCTTTATAATGGCATTGGAATAAGACCATATCACAGATCTAAATACCCTAGACTGCAATTTCTCTCCAGATCTTATTGGCATGCTCCTGACAGCCATACTATCGTTAGAGGGATCTGTCTGCACTTCCATGATATCCCTAATCCCCTGTTTTGAATACTTAATAACTACAGTGACTAGAAATCTGTGCACTGTACTTCAGAGAGAATTCCCCTAACAAGGATGGAGCGGCCGTATCGCTGCAGCCTATCATAGTTCCTGTTCCCACTCAAACTTCTCAGCATCTTCCTGTGGAAACGACAGGAGACCTGGCTTTGTCATAGAGAGATCTGGCTTTGTCATGGAGTTATCCATAGCTGCAGACCCTGAAATGCAGTTCATTAGCACAGAGCAAACGTAATGCTGGGTTTTGCACCTCCCCTTTGTGCCTACTGCTGAACCAGCAGCCCCGCTTGGCCCCATGGTACACATATGTACAGTATGGAGAACAACTATGAAATTAAGGAAATTCAGCACAAAAGATTAACCTCTTCAGTATACTTTAAAAAAAACAAAAACCCCTCTAATAGAATATTTTACAAGAGAAAAATTAACAAAGTTGTTCTTCAGAGCAGTCACGTCCACTGGGTCTCAAACCAAACCCCAGAAAAAAAATTTCAACAAAACCATAAACCAGAGTTTTACTTCTGGCAAAAACACTGAGATTCTCCTTTAAAAGACAAGCAAAATTACCTACACATGACCAAGATGCTGCAAGCCTTTCTCATTAGTATACTAGCTGAAAAACAGTCAATAAAAAATTCTCACATCTTCGATTTGACTTGTCTTTTTTGAGAAAGAAAACCTTTCTGGCAAAAAGGAGGAAAAAAAAACCCCAACAACAGCATTTTCCCAGGCTTGCAACAAAGTACTATTTTAAAATTGCTGGGGGGGGGGGGGGGGGGGGGGGGAAAGGCTTTATTGGAGTTTTCAACACCCATGACCTCATCCATAAGCAAAGGCAGAAGTCTGCAACGACAGCAATTCTGTGCAACACACTGGTTCTTCTTTTAATATACAAATCAAATGCCTAATGCTAGCGCTCACTAAGGGTTGTGTTCAGCAAAAACCAGGCAGCTCTTCTAGCTGTTACTTTTCAACATACATGGATATCCATGAAAAAAAATGGTGTAACTGTAAGAGAAAAACAACAGGCATCCTTCATCTTAACTTACTGTTAATTAAGCTGCTCATATAATTTATTTCTTGGTAATTTTACAAAGAACCTAAGCAACCGTGAACTCAGTTCAATATGAAAAAAACCTCTTTCTTTGAAGGTTTCTGCGAAATTCTACCGCACATGCACAGGAAAAATAACCTTGTCAGTACAAAATGCCTTAAAGGAATCTCCCATCAAAACCCCAGCGAGGATGTAGACTGTTGACTGAAAAGAAGAGATCAGTGCAGTCTCTGGAGACAGTATCAAAGGTAGAGACTCTAAGCAACAGCAGATTTAGCAGATCTCTCACTTCCATCTCTTCACTCCAGGACGCCAGCCATCTCAAGAGACTAGCTCACATCAAACAGAAGGAACGACCGGCGACAGGCTTGAAATTAAGCTTACATGATTTCACAAAAGACCAGGGTGTTTTTGAGAGATAAATACACAGCTGAATTTTGAACAAGGAGCACACTGAACGCTGACGGCATCCTGCTCGTCTCCATCAGCAGCTTCGACAGGAGCAACGGCAGAGCTCCACACACGCGGCGCTGAGGATGCTCACTGGCACCGACTGACTCCTGCTTATACAAACACCCTCGCTTCTTATTTCTCCAGGTAAATATGCAAACCAAGAGGGTGTGACATCATTTATATAAAGAATGAGGAAAATACAAATTCAAGAGACATTGCTGAGAAAGACCTGGATGGCTGGACAGAAAGCACTACAGAGTTTGGGGCAGCAAAGAAGAGACGCCATGAGATCACGCGAATGCTAAAATAGGGAGCTGCAGTTGCTTCTGAACACGGACCATGCCGTAACAGCAACTTGGACCTCATGGGGGATGTAGATTCTTGAAGAATATCTCCGACTTCTAAAAAGCAGTCTACACACCATCATTTGGCAGACATTAAAATCTTTACATTACAAATTACTGGTTTTAATCACTTAGAGTACAGCTTGTTTTAAGGCAAAACCTGCTCTCACAATGCAGAGGTGCTGTGCTCCAGTAACTGAAAATTTGTTGTTTGGGGTTTTTTTCCCTGTAGGACTAGTAGCATTGTCCTAGCTCTAGGTCACAACCAGCAATACATATTTTCTAAGATAAAAAATGCTAGTGTTCCTCTTCCATGATTGCATGATGCACACTGATTAAACATTTGTTCTCTAAAACTGGAAATGTTATTTTGCATCAGGAAATCATAGAGGTTTTGATTTGTTTTGGCTTTCGTTTGCAGTTTGCCTCTCTGAAAAATGATACAGGAAGAACCAAAACGTACTGTACTTAACACTGTACATGAAGATAAGGTCTATCAAAAATCTCTTCACTTTTGACGGATAACCTCACACAGCAGGAACAAATACATAAATAGCAATACTCTGAAACTGCCTCCTATTCACATATTTAAATCCCTGTAACTTAGACATATTTATACTGTCTGGAATAGCACAGAATGAAAATGGCAACAGATGCCACCCCAACCCCACTGGGAAATTCTGGGTCAGATGCTGGACAAGTGTCCTGTGTCACTGGGCAGTGCTTGGTAATGCCTCCTCCCATGTAGGGGTGCTACCTTATTGATGGGGGGTGGAGCAAGAAAAGAAAAAGAAAGGAAAAAAAGAAAGAAAAAACAGAGAAAGAGAAAGTCTATTCCTTCACAAGACTGTAAATCTCAGCATTGCTGGCAGAACCTTATGAAGCTCCCAACTTCTCTCCCGGTGAGAAACCCTACACAAGCAGGAATGCCTTCCAAACACAACGTGAATGGCAATGTTTTTTAAATATAAGCCTCTCTATGCCTCAGTTCCCCAGCTCTAACATGGGGACAATTATAGCCCTCACCACACTGAAGTCTTCCAAAAATAAAAACATATGTATTTGAGGCTACCAGACAAGATACACTACTGCTGATTGTCCCAAAAAGGTCTCAAGAAAATAAGTATTATCTCAGAGAAAGGTTTCAATAACATGCAATAGATACTCTTGATCTATGACACAGCGAGTTAACTCCTAATTATTCACTGTACTCAGAAGTATTTTTTATCACTCCTTTGATTCCTGGCTTTTCAAATATGTCTCTCTGAATTGTTTCCTCCAGGCAAAAATACTCCCCAGGTAAAGTAAAAACATGACATCAAATAGAAACCAAAATAGCAGGGAATGCTGGTGTACAGCATAGTTATTGTGCTGGATGTAATAGCCTGATGCAAGAGCGGCACAAAAATCCTGTGATAATACAAATATAAAATTGTAGCACAGACAAAGATACACGGTGAGGCATGATATAAATGAATGCCTACTACTGAGTTACATCAAGGCTGAATTTTCCCCTGGAGTCCATGATTGATTAATTCCTGTAACTTTGGTACCTGAAAGACAGGAGATTTTTCTTGGTAGTAAAGAGCCTTATAAGATATACTTAAACGGATTATGTTGATACCTTTCATGATGTAACCCTAATGATAATTTAATTGAAAAAGTGCTTTAAGCCATAATAGCAGAGACGACAGGATTTCCTTTTTTCACTTTGACAATTATGGGCCAGTTCAGAACTGCTCTCAAAATAAGGAGGAGGACAAATTCCCAATCAACTTAGAAGAATGTGTCAAATTCTGCATTAGTTTTCCTCAAGCTAAATACAGAAATGTACTGGCATCAAAGCCCACAGATTTTCTCATCTCTATTCCCAGATCTTTCGTCTTCCATCATGGAAATCCCTCTACGTTTATCTATGTGCAAGCGTGCTTATTACTGTATCACCTTACACATATTATTTTTGCTATCTGCTCCTCAGAGTGAATAGCTCCCCAGTGATTGAGAAGCCAGTGGGCAAGGCTACGTGACTTTCACCTGTTGTTCTCTATACTTCCTCCAATCTTGTAACTTTTAGTGTTTCAGATACATCTTTTGAGATGCCATCGGGTTTGTAAGATTGAGAGCATCGTGCCACTAACGTATCCAGCATGTATGTTGGTACCACCACTTCACAGACATACTGCTACTAGAGACAGAGTGAAATGGCAATTTTTTTTTTTTTTTTATAATTTTCCTTTCCATAGCTGTCCTGCTAATTTATATACTTTTCATAGCCAGCCTGCAAGGTGTGCGTGAACCAGGACACGTGCTAAAACAGCCTCCGCAGGGACAGTGCTGTCGGGAGGGTGCGGCAGGACACGATAGGAGTTTGTCCGTAATTTCATCCTGTTTCCCAGGCTTGGGGGGGAAGTTGCAGCCAGCTGAAAAAGCTGATTTTCCGCCAATATTTTAAGAGGGCAAGCAGGATGAGCTAGGTATTTATAGATCAGCTAACCTGGTATTGATTTCAGGCAAAATAACATAAAAGCTGTTACAAATGCAATCAGTAAAGAATTAAGGGATGGTAGCATAACTAATGGAAATCAACACAGTATTATGGAAAAGAAGTCTTATCGCATAAGCTTGGTATCATTACAAGTATGGTTGGCAACACTATTGGGGAAATAATACACTTAGACTACTGTCAGGCATTTGAATTAGTTTTACATGACATTCCAATTAAAAATTATCAGTGAACATAATCAATGGAGAAGAAAATAGATTAAAAGCTGGCTGATCTATCCCAAAAAGTAATTGTAGATGGGAAACTATCAGCAATTACCGACATTTCTAGGGCAATTTTGTATGGATATGGTCTCAATCCAATGTTGCTCAAATTCTGTCAGTAACTAGAGGATAAAGTTAAGTAATACTAATAATATCACTGACAAAGGTTTCTGAAAGAACAGTACTAGGTAAGTAAACACCAGACCAGATCAGTTCCGGAGAGTAAACCACAGTAATTGATAAAGTAGGCTCAACCTCAAATAACCAGCCTCCCAGTATCATCTCATTACAAGTTCACACATGTACAAGTAAAAAATATATAGGTCACCCACAAAGGACACAGGATGGACTTGAAAAGCTGTGACTTAAAGGAATTTACGGTCACTGTGGCTGACCAGTTCAACATACAATTACCACACAATCCAGTCGCAGAGAAGACCACCTTTCACGTACAGAAGCTGGAGTAGAAACTTGATACTCGTGACTGTAAATAACGCTAGTGAAGCATTTATTGCACACTAAAACTTCCAGCACCCACTTTTCCAAAAGGAGGTTGACCAGTCGGAAACGACTCAGAAAAGAGAGAACACAATGGTCCGTGCCCCGGGTACTCTGTCATATTCTGAAAACAAACAAAAAAAAACCCAAAAGAAAACAAACAAACAATCAAACATATGCAACCAGTCAACCAAAAAAACCTCAGACCTGAGTCTAGGTCTCAGTTTGTTGAGGAGGAGAAATTTGAAACACCTCACATCATCTGGAGGAAGAATCCCAGATGTGTGCAGCAATGAAAGCTCAAGTGGATGAATTCACCAATGAAGGAAAAGGAAACACACACAGATAAATTGTACTTCTCACCCCTTCTCCTCTAATATCAGTCTTTTTATCCAATCACTCTCTGTGGCCCAGAACCTGAAGAATGGAAGGAGTGAAGAGGAGGAGGCAGCAGCACTGGGAAGTACAAAGCAACGTGCACTAAGATACGACGCAGCTAACCAAGAGTAAGTGCTGATGCTACAAACAGCAGGGCATTGACGGCATCCCTCTGATAAGCAGGAAAGCTTTCTTTCCCAGCTATTCAACAATCCTCTGCCTAAGGCATCAACATACTCTTCAGCCACAGAATTCAATCCCTATCTATAATGAAGACAAAAACTATGTATGTGCGTGCACTGACTGGTGAGGAAGCTCAGAGCAGTTTCTACCCTCAACTTTCTTTTCCAGAAAATTTATTTGTACTGTTGAGCAATCCTTTTGATGAAAACCCTCTAATTTATTTTGCCTTCCAAGGTAGGAAGGATCCAGAGATTCAGAGGACTTATCACCTAGCCACAGCCACCAGCCAGGTTTTGGTCACCCAGTGGGTTCTTCACACCTGATTCAACCACAAGGACCTTGATCTCGGCCACCTTTGACTATGTTGCTCCAAACCCATGACTGATCAACTACTACCCTCAACTGTCACAGCAGTAGCACTTCTCCCTTCATTTCACAAGGATTCTGTGAAACAAAATACATAGCAAAAATAATACAAAGTATTATTTAGTCCCTCAACAACTAGATACGTCCAAAGAATATCCAAAAGGATAGATATCCTTTTCAGCCTATCACCTAAACATTTAATGGGTACCATTGACTTGCTCAGATAATTATTCAATCTTTCCTTGTGGTCCCTTGCAGGTGCTCCACATCTGTTTTTGTGAGGCAAGGAAGGAAAGGATGAGTTAAGCCCAGGAGAGTCACAACTGGCATTACAAAGCCGTAACATGAAAGGGCCCGCCCCCATTTCAGCTTTTCAAACAGTCCTGCATTCCTAAAGAAGTGAGCATTATACAAGTCTTCTGTTCATTTTATGCACCCAGAATGTCTTCTTATTGCATGAATTTAACAGCAAATACTTGCATTCTCGGGCCTTTTCATTCACTGGCCTTTCATGCACTTCTCCTGTATTTTCTCATTTTCATTGCTGCACATCTGCTTTGTAGATATGCAGCACTCTCCCACAGATATGGAAAAGCAAGTTACTTCATCTCTAACATACTGCTGATCTGCTTATCACCCATGCTTCTGACAGCAGAATCATGGAGGCACAGAAAATCAGCATGAAGACTAACATATTAAGGGATGAAAGAGAAGCATTTAGAAAAACTTACACAAGAAAAGGGGACAGAAAAAGACAAGGTTAGATCTAGACATGATGTGAACAGAATGAATACGCCCACAAGGCATCCGAGGATGCAAGCAGTAGGTGGTTTTTAAAGCTCTCGTCTTCATTCCCAACAAAACAGAGATGGCAGCTGGAGAACACAGAAAGCCTACTGATAACCACACCACCGTTAACTTTGCCGTTAACATGTCCCACCACCATAGTCTGGAATTCAGCCTGCAGATCTGCTGGCCTTTTGCCACTGAACAACATGTCCCACCTTCTTCCTTCCTGAGCTCATGGCTGCAAGATCGCATCCCTTCACACCAGCCTTGGTGTTCATCTGACCCGGACCATTGATATGGCAATTTAGGCATCTAAACCGGCAGAAAACGTTTCACTTCTAATCTTTCTTATATCTGGCAGCCTAGCTTTCCACCGGCTCGGCTCTCTGAACTGTCTCCCCAAGGACAAGAGGGGCACCAAAGGAAGGGAGGCAGCAGCCACTGTGACATACGGGGCTGGAGCAGCACCAGCGCTCCCAGCAGCCACCAGCCTGGCCACGAGGAGAGCCACCGCACGAAACCTCGCCCTTGCTTAGCATGAGACCCTGTTTTCTAACAGTATCACATTCATTACCTTACAGAGATCTTCTGAATGAGGATACGCTACATTTTTGAGTGATCAGTCAAACCCAAACAATCAATTACATCTTTTGTCAAAACTGTTTACTCTTTCACACTGTGCTGGAGTCATTAAAAACGAACGCCGAGCAGGACTGGTTATTTATCCTCTTCCTCTTGCCCTGAAAGGGAATTAATCTTAAACTTTCTGTTTAATGATCTCAATAAAGTCTCACTGCAAATGACAGCAGGCTGCACTGACAAATATTTAAAAACAGAAGGGCCTCTGAACGACAGAGTTAGCAACACACAACTGTTCCTCAACACGCATGTCAAGTGACACCAAACCTCTGTGAAAGGCGAGGTTAAAAATGTGCTGCCCACCACTCCAGCGCTACAGAAAACATGTTGCAATTAGAAACCTCTAGAGATTTATTCAAGCTGAGGGGAAAAAAAAAAAAAAGTGAAAGGAACGGATTCAAAGGCAATTCTTAAAACTGCTGGCCAACCCACTTAACATTCTCTCAGCGTCTTCCCAGAAAATGCAATCCTTCTGTCAAAGAAAGGTAATTAACGAACCTGCCCTACCCATCCATCGCCCCTCTCCAGAAGCCGGCCAGCAGCACGCTCCAGCCCGCACAGCGAGGCGGGCGACCGCGCTGTAGCCCCGCACGGCCATTAGGCAAAGCCACGTACTGCCCCGCGCAACCGTCTACAGCACCCTCGTGGCGAGGAACGACGCTTCAGCTGAGGGGACACAATTTATTAAAACATGTGGTCCAGGGTGGGACAAGCACATCCCTTGGCTTGGCTTGGCCATGATCCTCAGGGAATCTCTCCCTTTCACTACCCTGTGCCATGCTGACCTTTCCGTGTGCACCAAAACTAGCAAATAGGTTTTGCCAGAGCAGAATCAACCAGGACGTTTTGAACTCTGTTCAGGGTGATTTTTACCAAAATGCAAGAGGGGGATGGGGCTTAAGCATTCAGAAAGGCCTCTACGCGTAGCAACCCCCCCCCACACCGATATTTAGCAGACCTTAACCTGCGCTGCTTGCCTATCTGGGATGTTTCTTTCCTTCCCTTTCCCTCCGGAGGAAAAAGAGAGTCTGCTTTTACATACTTTAAGAATTTTTAAATCCCATTTTAAAACCGATGCAATTTTTATCATTATTTTCTCTTCATTTCCACTGCTCCCCTCCATGGATCTCCTTCCACCTGAGCAAAGCTGACAGTTCCCCACAGCAGCAAGCAGTGTTGACGGCCATCATCTCATTCATATGCACACTCAGAGCACTATAAATCTGCTCAAATATCATCCCTCCCCCGGGGCAATGTTTTTTTCCCCAGAACATCTACATTGCTAGCTGCAGAAATTTCTCCTAATTAACTTACAGGTTCCAAATACCACCAGCTGGAACTGCAGCGCACAGCCCAGGCACTGAATGCAGGGAAACCCAGCAGAAGGACAAGGGTCTTAGCTATTGTTTCTTTGCTTTGGTGCTTTTTTTTTTTGTTTTTCCCTTTCATTTAACAGCCAGCAAGTTGAAAAATACCAGACTCTTTATCAACACATGAATGGACAGCGAATAATCCATGAATGGAACGAATTGAAACTATCCACACAGCTCTTAACTGATATTTTTGTCGGCCATGTCGCATCGCATTATATTTCTGATGTGTCATGTTTGTGCCTGAGTCATGGTGCAACCTGATGGAAGAACAAAGCACGATGCAATGCAACAAGACGTACCGGTAAAGTCAAAAAACCCATACGACTGTTGATTGATGGCCCACCACTAATTTGGATTTAGTTAATTTCTTCTAAAAGGCAAGAACAAAGTTCAGAGAAGGATAGAGTGCATACGCAGAGTTTAATAATCTATTGACACAATAACCTGCCATATATGACTATGCAATAAGCTGAGGGAATTTGCCAGAAACACTTCACCTTGAGAACAATATTTAAAGCAATGCTTAATTCATTCCACGCTCTGTATACACAGAGAAGGGCAGTGTTTCTCTAACAAGAAGGCTCCACGGCATGAGCTGAGCAGTCCTAAGGTGAAAAAAACCCTAAGCAGCAGCCAAATCACAAAATTAAGGTTATCTTCTTTATAATTTTTGTTGATGAAAACTATTTACTATTGGGGCTGAGTTCAGGCAGGCTGGGAAAGAGAACCTGATTTCAAAGTAGTGTCAAACAACAGCAGGGAAATGAAGCGGCGCTTTTAACCCTAAAACTTTAAAAACTGTAAAGATCAACTCACTAAATGACCTCTGCCTTTAATCTGTTTTGTCAATGGATAGTTTTTGGGTTTATTGGATTTTATTTAATGCAGATAACAAGGCCAGTCTTCATTTTAATTTAAAACCAAAGGCAATTATCAGACAGCCATGGTGCTGTCACTGGGAAGAGTCACCAGGCTTCACCCTCCTGCCCGACGTACAGGCGAAGGCTTGCCCCTTCAGCTGCTTCTGCATTAGCACAAAGGAGCCATGCTGTGCCGGCAGCCTCGCCATCCTCCTGGAGAGCAAGCTGGGACCTCTGGGAGCCTAAACCAGTTTTGAGCAGGAACTTTAAAAGAGCAGGCTTGTATTCCTTACAGAAGTAAGGCAGACCCTAACATTGAAGACGGTGTGATTTGTGACGATGATCTTAACCCAGCACCACTTCAAGAAATAAATTACTTACTGTCTTTTAAGGCCATTCATACTTTGCCCAAATAAGGCTTCAAGAAAGTTACAACTGAAGTTCTTTTGGCTTGGGGTACTACTTTTGCTGCCTAAATAAGCCCATAGAGCACTTAACCAGTAAAAGAAGAATGACACCAGCAAAGTGCTCCTCGTGTTATACCAGTATGTGCATGCTTTGGATCAGGACAGCAAAAACAGTGCAAATGAATGAAACAAGCTATAGCAGTAAAAAAATCTCCATTTTGCTGCAGTAACAGAGGGCTCAGTATATGCTCTTGCAAATACAGTCATCTTGTCATACTTCTTTACCTTACTGACACAGATACGCAGGCAGAAGCAGTTGGTAAAGACCCTACAGGAGCCTTACGGGGAAAAAAAAGGAGTGACTGACAAATCCCAAGAGGGACACAATCAAGCTGCTCAGTCCAGTTATATGGTAATACAAGAGAACAAGAAGCAAAGCAAAGGGAGACCAAATTTTGCTCAACCTACTCAAGAACCGTCTCTTGGTTTTGCTGAGGTTTTTCTGTGACCGGGAAGATTTTTTTAAAAAACAGCTTGTGTGCAGCACTTCAGCATCAAAAATATGCAATGCAGATTCAAAAGCATGCTGAAGTTCAGACTCCCTTTAAGGTTCCTTGTCTTGTACCTGTAAACAGGATGCATCAAAAAAAATCACTCTAGAAAACATTGGCCATGTATAAAACCACACTTCAGAAATGTCTATTTTATAGCTAATATTCCCTCCAATCCTACTATGGATGTGTCCTATGGAGTAGCGCAGTCCTCCTATTATATTACACGGACCACTGACAACTACGTTTCTCCATCTGGCAGTCCCTGGAACCGATGCAATCCCATGGTGAGCACCTCACAGTATCACCACTGTGATTCAAAAGTGTAAGCAAAGTCATCCGATTGCCTTGCCCCCTGAAGTAAATCTTGCCTTCAAGACAACTCCTGTGGGAAGGATTGTTTTGCTATAGGATTTGCAGACCAAAAGAAAATCAATGGGTTGATACAGGAAGTGGAGGGGTTTAATTTCTGTGAGACAGTGCTTTTTAAACATATTTATCTTAGTGTATGGGACTAAAACAGGAAGATGTATCAGGGTGACACTAGAAAAATCCTTAAAAGTGAAAATTTTGGCACCAAGTTTTCATAAACCCTTTCCCCATCCCCAAGAATTATATAACAGGCACTCGGGCAGGAGATTTATGGCTTCCTATTCAAGCCCCACAGCCATCAATCTAAACAATCAATTCGTGGTCCTTCCAGACAGAAATGCAACCAAAGACAGACCAAATACACCTCTTTGAAAATACAATCACAAAGTCCAAGCTTACAGAAGGTACCCCCACCATTAACATAGTTTTGAAATTGGGAAGCTGCATCAATCTTTAGCAACATATTTTGCCTTCACTGATGCTGTTCTGTAACAACACAAGGACTGCGAGGCGATTTTCTTAGTGAGTAGCACCATACTTGGAGTAATACATTACTAGTGGGACTCCCCTGATGATGTATTACACTAATGCATCATTAGGATGATGTTTCACACTGATGATATATTGCAATGCAACATAATGAGAGCAATAGCTCACTGGGTGCATAATCCTGCCAGGAGCTGTGCGCCTGCAGCTCTCTGACTTCATTTGCAGTTCAGGGTGTCCAAGGCTTAGATGGATTAGATCCTCAGATACACACAGCTTAAAGGATGGCAAGAGTCAGAGAAATGCCAACATACAGGTGGGTACAGTTAATTACAGGATACAATGTACAGTATGCTAATATCAAGATGCACTTTGGCATCGGGTTTTTACACCTGTGCAAAACATCTTCAAACTAAGAAGCTGCTGTAGGCAGAGCTGCCGAAGCTCCTTATTCTTATGCTTGCCTGCAGCAACCAACGTGGCAGACTCCGGTTGCTTATAGCTTTGATAAAAATACATAGCTTAAATTTTCCATGCCAGATGTCTGTTGGAAGAAGGGGGAAGGTTGGGGAAAGGGTGGTTGATTGTTTTTAATCACTAACTTCAGTGAAATCAGTTCTGTTCAGCTGTTTCTATGACCCAGACTAAGAAAAAAATAGGTAGTTTTGCCAACATTGGAAGATTCTAGTGACCTTTTTTCTGACCTTTTTTTTAACAAACAGAGCTATTTGATCTGTATGAAATTTTAAAAAGACCTTTACACTATGATCAGTGTCACTGACAAGAAGGCAACATTTTAAGATTTGTGAACTCTTCACCGTGAAACCATATACAACGTCCAAAAAGAGGGCAAACTGATATATAAACAAGGAAGGAACAAGCCAGTTTGAATAATAAAGGAACTTCTCCTCCAGTCTCTCACAAAAACATTAACATTTACAATTGAACAACAACTTCATTACTTATTTATTTTTTCGCTTAAATACCTTCAGGGTTCTTGACTAAGTCTAAATGTGCACACACAAAAATATAACACAGATCCTGCATGCAATTTCCAGCTTTATGGATTTATTCAGTTCTGAAAAATAACAATATTTTAGACAACTACCTAGCGTGCTCTGCATGTTCATCTTCCAGGTTCTCCAAAATAACAGTTGCCCACAATGGAAGGACCAGACTTCTCCAGGGAACATCAGCTTCTGTGGTCACGCATTCAGAAAAACTTGGCTTTCATACCTTTCTCCTGACGACTGTAATTGAGAAACCACAGGGTATCTAATGAATCAGAAAAGAGTACAGCCATCTCAACTAGCTAAATGATGAGTTAGTATCTTTTTTTTTTTTCTCTCCACGTGTAGCCTTTGAGATTGCCTGAGCTGTAGTGCTCTGCCTTGTAGATTCTATCTCCAGCCAGTATAGCAGACAGGTTAGGAATACAGAGGAAAGAGCTGATCTTTCCAAGATCTGCCTCTGCACCAGAGAAAGAAAGAAAAAAAAGACACAGTTTTAGGAGACCACTTCTGATCAGCCCCCCAAGCACATCCTGGGATAAATTAATTTCTAAGAAGATCATGCCAGTTGAGCATCACGCTGATCTAGAGAGTAGCCTGAATCCACCCATCAGGGTAGCGTGTGTTTGCCAAGCAGGGCTGTTCCTTCCCCATTGCCCAGGGAGAGAACAAGGACCACAGCAGAGAGAAGATGCGGCCAGCACAAACCCCACCTCGTGGCTTGCAGTATACAGCTATGCTGTCCCCAGGCCTGGGGATGGCAATGAAAACTCACTCCTTAAACATGTTGCAAGAAAAAAAAAAGAAAAAAAAAAGAAAAAAACCAGAATGGTTTCATGCATTTCCTCCACCAGGCGCCCATGTAAGGGCCAACCACGTCCTGGCCGTAAATTCTCTGGCACAGGAGCATTATACCAAGGGAAAGGAATGCCTTTCCATCTGTGTATTTCCCCTCAGGCACTCACTTGATAATGAAACCAGTTAAGGTCTTTGGGTTCACAACGTTATTATAGTCGGATAATATTTTGTTTGCAGCCAAGCCTGAAGAACTCCTAAGCAGCACATTACAGGCACCATACACCTGTTAAGTCATGGCGTTTCTTCTCTAAGTGGACAAATCTGTTTTAGCCATCTCCAGAGATTTTCCACTCACAGTTAATTACGAAGCGCTGACTGTACTCATTTCCTGATCTTAGAGGGAATCTATAACAAATGTATGCCACAGGTGAAGCCCATTCCCTCTGTCCCTCAGAAACACCAGCAATCCTTCTAGCAGCCCCTGCTGCCCTCCTTCACCCCTTTCCCCCCATCCCAGACCGTCTGCTCCAACACAAACACCGCACAGAAAATAACAACCTCTTATTAGGAAAGAAACTGCATGGGCTGACTGAGCCTAACATTTTAGAAAATAATTTATTACAAATGTACCTCTTGAACACAAAAACATCGGCACAGGGGGCCAGTCCAAGGTCATTAGGCAGAGACCTACAGTGAACACTGAGATGGACAGTCCCAGTTCGGGCTCTTTTGCAGTCAATGATGCCCACGTAGAGAGCCACCCAGCACGGCAGCAGGATTTTCTTCACCGCCTGCATAGGCATACATGGCTACAGAGATGATCACGGGTTTTCCAACAATCTGGGGAGCAATTCTGTTTAAAGTGATTAACAGGCTCACAAAGAAATTTGCCCCTTGTTGGATTTGAAACTCATTGGAGCCACTTTCACCCTATGATACATATCCTAGTACACAGTTTTGAGCCAAAGTATCATTGTGCCTTGTACAGTACAAAATATTCTGAAATCAGGTCAGGCAAGATAAGCATTCTGGGGAAAAAAGGTAAGGGAAAAGTAGTCCATCCTAAGAAAAAGTGATACTTCGTTGTGACAGCGACCTTTCTTCATGCTCCTCCTAGCAGGCTGATGTCTGATCCCGGGCACAAATCCATGGAGATAAGTCTCCCTGACCTCAGAGATATACATTAGGTCAATGGTTCCCAACTTTCCGGACCAATAGACAATTGACAACGATCAACATTTTTCTCAAATCGTCACACACGCTTACCATCACCCTTGTGATTGCAAACTCGATAAAGGTGATGTGACTCAGCAGCATGGCTCCAACGCGTTCTCCATTACTTTTGCGGGATGACCAGTGCTCGGCAGACACAGGTGAAAAGCCCCCCTCAGCTGGTGTCATCTCTGAGAAACTTAGAAATTGAACTTGTTCACTGGCTCCCACATTTTTACAAGTTGTTTTACACCAAATCCCAGGAGCCAGCTGCCTCCTGTGTCACCATCCAGGCGTAAGCCCCCTCCCAAACCACGCTCTCCCCTTTTCTTGGCTGCCAAGAACCAGCCTAACCTTCCTAAAAAGGTCCCCCTCACACCAAAGACAACATCTCACTGAAGATGCCACCCTTCCACTTTGAGGATAAATACAAAGCAATTCTTCCAGTAAGGAAGAAGGGAGCAGAAACATTTTCTGTAATTATACACATGGGATAAAAGCACAGAAGCACACAAACACCACAGAAATCAATTAAATAAAAACAGACACAACCAGACAACTTGCAGGGGCAAGAAAGTAAAGAAAAAGATTAAAGGGAGAGCTCCCGGGTGATGGGCAGGTGGACTGCAACTCAAAGCTACAGGTAAGGAAAGGGACTTTGGGTGCTGGATTCCTTTTGTGATTGTACATTACTGAATAGCTCTTTGCCAGCCTCAAAAAACAGATCTGACCCCCAAACTACATTTTTCCTCCAAAGAGAAGAAAGCTGCTACACCTCAAAATGTGCCCAGTGCATCAGATGAGAAAGGAGAGGCATCAGCTCCAGAGAGCCCTTGCAGCAGTAGGGCCTCAGGAGAGCAGCCTTAACAATTTTGTTTAGACCACCTGAAACAGTGTCCCCGTCCGTCCGTGTCCCCTCCCAAAAGAGAAAGTTTACCAAACAGGGGCACACATTTCTTATCACTTCATTGCTTTCTTACTGGGACTATAACTGTGGAGTCTTCTGGGCAGCCAAAGAAGTTGCATGGGCTCAGAATTGACTAAAAAAATGGATTACCAAGCAACATGTAGGGAGAAAAAAAGGCACATATCCCACACTGGTTTTTTTAGTGGTAATGCTCTTCCTATGTACACTTCATTATGTTTTTAAATTCTGGGATATCCAGTGTATAATACTCCACACACCATTAGAAACCCACCAGTACACACACAGAGCGCTTCACAATAGTGACAATGGTTTGGCAGAAACCCCATTTAAACTGCCCACATTAGCAACTTTCCATATACTTGCACTAGTGATGGACTGCCTCAGTTAGGCTTTACCTTGCTTATGGAACGCCCCAGCTTTATCTTGGACGACAAGGTAAAAATTCTTTGGTTATTGAAAAAAGTGAAATGGGGAGTATTTCCAATACAATACTTTGGTACATGTCAAGTTGAATAAAACTGAGCATTTTTTTGTGACTTGTGCTATCTGTTTTAATTCACCTTCCCAAATAATTTACAGCAATGATTCACATTTTTTACTACAAGTAAATACAATTACCTATTCTTAAAAATCAAAGATATTGCAATATGTTTTCATCAAGTTTGTGCGAGTAACTACATATTAAAATGGCAAACATCCTTTCCAATAACATCCTGGCAGAGTTTGCTTCTTCTGCAAGTAATAAAAGCGGAGGAGAGCAAGCCGTGCTCCAAGGTGTTTGGCTGCGGCACCATGAGACAGCTGATGCATTCCAAATGTCTGTCAGGTCACCTTGCAAAACCAACCACTGCTAATCAATAGTGAAATCTTTCTGTCTCTGGCTTAACTATATTTCTGGTTTTGTTAAACAGAAGAAAATTGCCAATTAGTTGGACTCTGCCAGACCACGCAGCTAGGGGAAACATACCGTCAACCTGACCGGTTCAGTTAAGAGTTAAGACGAAGCAGTTCAATTGCAGTTCAATTACGATACTTAATCAATCACTGACTGTGCACGCAGGTTTTGGGAAATAAGCTGCAGCATCTTACTGTTGGTCTTCACAAGAAGCAGGTCAGTCTCCACAGGCTGTCTTGTTTCTAAGCACCCAGCCGTTTTTTTAGAAGCCCCAAACTCAGCTTTGCATTTCTAGGATGCAAGCCTTTCTTCACCTCCATCGCTCGGCCCAGAAGTTACGTCCCTTTCTCTTACTCCTCATACGCCTTCCTTTTCTTGATTCTGAGCTATTTGGAACAGAGATCATATCTCTCTCTTTGTTTGGAAACTCTATAGCGGTTTGTACGTTGCAGAGGTATAATAAATAAAAAGTAATAAAAATGTTAGGAAAGTCCTTAGAAAAGTCCATGTTATTTTTACAATTACTCATGCTGTCACTATTTAAGAAACAATGCCAGGAAGATCTAGGACTTGAAGGGGACTTACAACAATTTTTGTAAAAATACACTATTGAAATGATGATGTTACCGACAGCAAAGGGTTTTGCAAGGTGTACGGCTTCTCCCGCTGCTTTTTCGAGTGCTTCTAACAGATGTTCAATTTCAAGTGGTCTGCAGATACCAATAGGCTGATGGTTCTGCAGGAATCAGAGCAGCAGATGTGCCCTGCATTATGTTTTGCTATTCCCTTTATGAATTGATATGTCACCCCGTGGGTTTATAGCTAGTTAATTTTGTAATGACATCACTATTTCTATACTTTTAATGATTCTCACAGGATTTAATTTCTCAAATAACAGAACTCTCGATCCTGGAATTGCTATGCGAAAGCAATATATAATAAACAGATTTGTTTACATGATACAGTTCTATTTCCCACCAAATGCCTTCGCTGATAGTTTTTAGGTAATGCTGGTATGCAGGTGAATTCTTCCAAAGACTGCAGATTTACAACATGGCCTCGTTTCAGGGCTCTAGACTTAACGTCTGTGCATCTCTCTACAGGATTGTTACCCTCAAACAAGTATCGCTCACTGGCTGGAAGGAATGAGGATAAGAAGGGAACAAGGATAGAAATAATGGGGATTTCCATTGGCTCTGCTGTAGCCCCTAGGTATTGCCCCTGTCAGATGCTGTGTTCCACGGCAGTGTAACATCACTACTTGCATGGTACCCAAATAAAATCACAATGCACAGGAAATTGCGCTCCATTTTCCACTGATGGTGACCCGACTGTGACAGGGCAGCACTCCAGCTTTTTGGCTTGGACACTTTCGACCTTAAAAGGGAGCCAAGTTTTTTCTCCCTCAAATACGGTTGCAGAGGTTGTTAGAGCCCAGAGGTTTTGCAAGCCCTTGGGCAGACTCTCCGATAACAGCTGCAGGCTGCACAGTGCAAGCAGCAGGACACCACCTTTCCCCCCTGCAGTATTCAGTACTGTTAAAGAATGTCTTTCTTTTTGTTTTTAAATACAGGGAGCGAAAAGTGATGCTATTACAGCTATATTTAAAGGACCTCTGGCATTTCCTTCTTAAAACCAAATTTTTAGGTATTTAAAAATTGACTGTAAAAAACCATTACAGGTTGTAAAAGGTTCTAGTTAGGTATGTTATGAAGCCTTGAAACACACCTGAAAGCTTTTAGCTTTGAGAAGTGAAAACTGTATAAGCATACATTTCCCCCCCATGATATCTCAGAAATTATATTCCTGCATTACTGCAAATATCAAAATATCAAAATACATCCTTAGTAAAAGCCAGCTTTTGAAAAGCGCCCGAGTCTTAAATTTACAGAATGAACACTATCCACTCTTACATGCCCTTACTGATATAGCTGAAAGATCAAGGGAGATTAATTTCTGAGAAGCAACTAGATAATTTTTGCATGCACATGGAAGAGGATGATCTCCAGTTGTGACTGCAGGCAGAGTCTCCACAGCCCTCGCAGGAGCTGTGCGCCTGTGCTGGGATCTGAATCCATCCCTAGGAAGGTAAAAGAATGAGGAAAGTATTTTTGTGAGTTTTCCACAGCATTTCTCCTTTTTTTTTTTTTTTTTTTTGAAAAAATGTTCCATCTTTATTTCTTGCAGTTCAGAGTTCTTTAAAAAAGTGAGTATGAGCCTTAGTGCAAGTCTCAGATTTAAACATACGAAACTCAGGAAAGCTAATGCCGAGGTTAAATCAAATTTGACTGGCCTTCAGCACTGAGAAATAGCAAAGACCAAGCTCTACCTGGGGGTCCACACCTAGTGCTTGCATACATTAGCTGACTTCCATCTATATTTAAGCTATAAGCAAGCGTGTTGTGTAACAGCAGGCAGCACACTGACCCCATGAACGAACACCTCGGACTACTCTGAAAGCAGAAGCACATTCCCCAGGGACATGGCACACCACAAGCCCTCCAGACCCACCTCTCACGCTCTGCTCTGGGCTCCCAAGGAATGCTGAACCAAACTCTTCCATCGCCTGAACTCCGCACTTCTCCCCCAAAAGCTCCCAGCCAGGACTTTCAGCCCCTCTCCCAAACACCTTTAAGTATGGGATGAAAATCATGCTCAAAAGCTTTGCTCCTTCGACGTAACTAAACTACTTATGCTGGTGATGCTCGTTTGTGCAGGCAGCTGGAATTCCTCAGGGGCTTTCCCGAGAAACAAGGACCACCGTAAACCTGCAGGTCTAAGCCAAGGGCACATTGCCTCCGTCCAGCCTTCCCCAGCACGGAGGCATGGCCACACAGAGACTTCCAGTGCGTCTCCAGCGCTTTCGCTCCTTCAGAACCTGAACTCCCAGCCAAAACACGCACCTTGCTGCCCATCCACTTCCCCCCGCGGAGACTACGAAGGAATGAACGCACACACACACGGCAGATGTCGGGCACGCCGCTCAGTGCGCAGCTTCAGGGTGCTCAGATACAGCCATCAGGAGCTCAGCAGCCTAACCCAGATGAGACCCACTATATTTAGGATACAACTACTTTCTAAAAATGCATTATCTAGACAAAACAGTTGAGTATCTTAGGGATGCAGGTTCTGGTTTTCCGAATATTTCTGATATTTACTCTGACATTTCCTCTGAGCGCGCGTGGTGTTTTGAAAGGAAAGAAGTTTTCTGTTGCTTAAGGCCAGTCCTTCCTGTTTGTTAGTTTATCCCAAACCCAAGTTTGCACATGAATAAAACTGTTGCTTTAAGTCTGATTTCAAACATGTGGTAAAGGAGAATCTAACAATTTTATGAGACATAGTTACTTTTGTAGAGGGTGAGTTTGCCCTGGGGAATTTTCTCTGACTAGATTTATCACAAGTTTTTTGAACCAGATAATTTTGTTTGATAGCACATCTGGCAGCATCATAAAATCTTGACGTCCCAAGCTATTACACAGGAATTACTTTTGTAAATCATTTATGAATATTACTGATGTAGGCCTATTCTGGGCAGTACAAAAGGAAACGGAGTGCTGAAGGACAAAGGAAGGGAAAAAGGATTCCCTGCCCTTTCGGGATGCATCAGATTGGGTGGGTATTTATCATTTTAAATGGGAAACATGCTGTCATTGATACAGCTGAAAAGTCCACATAACACAACTTGTTCCCCATGTTCCCTAAATAGGCAAAAGGGGAAGATGTTGTAGCTGAGGAAAACCATAAAACGACCTCTCCTGAAGAAAATTTGCCCTACCCGAATCTTTAATAAGGCTTCCCAATTAAATGCCACATATTGCTAAAAGCACAGTAAACACAAACTAACAACCCAAGAAGAGTAAAGGTGGGAAGTCTTACCAAGACCAGCATTGAGGCAAAATAAAAAGCACATTTTAGCTCAAAAAAAAAAAAAAAAAAAAAAAAGATGGATATTTACAAAAACCCCATGGTGACATGCCTTTTAAACACGGCAATGTGACTGAATGGAAACTCTCCACATAATTAAAATAACATGATTAGGTTTTCTTAAAACCGTAGCTGCTAAACATATGCCTTCAGATGGAAACCTGGCAAAATGAAAGCTTATGTTCATTTTTAATACCAGGAACTATCACACAATTAACAATTTCGGAAGATTGCACCTATCGATTTGGATTGAAAACACATCAAACATTGAGAAAACTTTGGGTGCCACTACCCCGCCAAACCTAAAGTCTGGCATTATATTCCTTTTGAACAATACACTGTGTGTTTCATTTGCAGTGGGTGAATTGACACCGAACACACCATCACCGGGTGGAGGGGCAACGGAGAGGTCACCCAGTAGGACCTGGCAGTGGGGGACTAGAACCAGCCCTTCGCTCCTCACTCCTGACGTCCCCAACACCAGGAGCTACGGGGTGTTATTTTTGTTGGGCCACAGCAAAGGAAAAGGTTGTTCGCAATACTCTGCAGAAACATATTTCCAACCTTAGGTAAGAAGGCATTTTGTTGGGGAATTTCCTTGCTTCGGGGCCCATAAGGAGGGAAGGAGCAATTCTCTGACAGCTCCTATTAGACTTCCAAACGCCAGGCTCCTTCAGACTACAGCAGGTCTACAAGGGATGCACAGAGCCATTATGCAGCACGTGCCAGAATTACACCATGCGCTCGCCCTGCCAGAGTAGACAATTTCTAAATTCGGCTTCCTCCCAGGAAGCAAATTCCTGTCTATACACACCCAGAACTGATTTCTTGCAGATGAGCACGCTGCCCGCAAAAATCCGAAGCGGACTGCATCCGCAGGGTGCCGAGGATTCACCTCCGCAGGACAGAGCTACGGCAAGAGCCACTAGCTGCGCTGAGTCGAGAGGCACTCCTGTTTTTTTAGAAAGTGGCAGTACTGAAAGAAGAAGCTCTAATACGAAAAAATAGGTTTAAATTTTTGATAGTTTCAGATTAACTAGAATTAGAAAACGACAACGTAATAGTTTTACTAACCAAAGCATGGATGCTTTCAAGCTGCACAAAGAGCCCAAGTAGGAAAAAACCCACAACATAAACAAAAGGAAGAACTGAAAAGAAATTATTATTTCCAAGGTCATGAATGATATCTGCACGGTATCACCTGGATATTGCTCCTCAGACTTGCCAGCATGAGGCAACACTGGCTGTAGCTGAAATCTGATATTCATATTCTGTTTATCCCCCTCTTTCTGAATGCAAACACATGTTCTGTCTTTTCAATAAAGATGTGTAACACATGCATGGAATAGGTACATTAAAAGTCTTAAAAGTCATCTGTTAATTGTAGATATGCGTAAATGACTACGTAGCAAGTCTTCCTAGGGAGACAGAACTGGAAAAAAAGAGAGACAGCCACACTAAATTTAGAAAGCATGAAAAAGCTCAACGACATAATCATGCAAGGTTGATTCATATATTTTTTCCTAATTCAATACAACTATTATGATATTATTTTAGACAATTCCTGAGCGCCAAGGAGTGCTGAGGGTTTCGGGTTTTTTATTCCATTACGGACAGCACTTGCCTCAGTAACTATGCCGAGGGAAGAAAATCCATCATGTATTAACCATACTCCAACCTCCAACAGAAATATTCCCCATTTTGTGAAGTAAAGTGAGATGTGGGAGTCCTTGACCTTCTAAGTAATTAAGGGAAACAGAGACATTCTTGTTTTTATTAGAGACACACTAAACTATTTGAAAATAATTTGAATAGCTGGAGAATTAGTGTATTTGCCTGTTCATGAGTAGTGCAGATAGTTTAGAGTTCTCTTGGGGGCAACACATCGTAATGAATATCTGCTATTCATATTTAATGCAATCTGCCAAAGAGTGCTTTTGGGAGGACTTTCTGTGTCAATATAATGATTAACAACAGAACTGGAAAAGTAAATGAATTCCTGCAACGGGTGGGGTTGGCAAAAATATCTTGCAGTACTACACCAGTAACTCTGTATTTAACTGTACTCTTTTAATGATATCAGTGGAAAAACCATTTCCCGGGGCAGGGCGGGGGGGGGGGGGGGGGGGGGGGGGGGGGGGGGAGCAAGCAATCTTTATGTTGAAGTTCAAGTGGTAAATAACCAGCAGTAATGGAAGGAAAAACAATTCCAGCAAAAAACAATGCTTAAAACAACAATCTGCCTGGCCTCAGCATGTCTGAAAAGCCTGAGATGCAATACTGACCAGTAAATATAATAATTAGTATTTACATAGCACTACCCAGAAGTAATGCTGTAGTTAGCTCCTTGCCTACCTCTTTCAGTTCTCTCAGATGATCTTACTTTCCATACCTTTTCTCATACTTAGAAGATTTACATAAAACAGGATATAAAGTCCTTTATTTTTTACAATGTACTTTTAAAACACCCCAGACAGAAAAGTATGGAAAAGCTTGGCTAAAATACAATGAATGACCTTAGTATGGATTTTTCTCCTTGACATCCCAACAGGCCTCTGAATAACACATTCAGATTTATTTTTTTTTTTAAACTATCTGGATGAAGCAATCTTACTAAGTTTATATAAATTCCAGGACATTCTTGTATCAGGCTCACCGCTGTCCCCTGCCCCCTTACCAAGCTACTCCTACTCCTCCTTTGCCACAAATGAAGGCAGAATATCAAGGATCCAAAGGCTCACATTGGCATGCTAAGGACCAAAATGTGGCAGGGTCTAGAGGTAGAATATGGGATTGCTCCTATCGAATGCCATGGGCTATGCACATCGCCCCATTCAAGCAGGATGCTCAATCCAAGCAGAAAGGGAACAATTGCCGACCAAAGTGTTTTACTATTTAGTGGCTCCCACAGTGGTTATTGACCAGACCCTACTTTAATTTGATCAGGGATTACTTTCATCACAGCATTAGCTCAGATTAATTTTTTCCTCCCCATGCCAGTCTCCAGCTCACACCAACTGGCTTTGTCATGTAGTGGTCTTTATCCATGTTAAACTAATTCTGTAAAACTCATTCTGGCGAAGTAACATTACAGAAACCAGTCTTACAAAGATACTCTACCAATGAGCAGCATGGCTTCATCTTCCCCATCCTGAGATTCACCTGTAAAACTGCAACATTGCTGTGTGCCTTGCAGTTCCAGCAGCCATAACATAAAGACAGTACTTTCCTCATTGGTTTTCAACGCAGTGGATATACTATGATGATCTGCATAGCTTTTACATACCTTCCTTCTCAAATTTCAGGTGATGCTTCACTTGGTTAGAGTTTTTTTGTAGTTTTGGGGGGTTTTTTAAGCCTAATTTTTATAATTAGTCTTTTTCTAGAAATTAAAAGTTGCAGTTACATCCACAACAGATGCTTTATAAAGAAGGTAAACTCTTTTTAAGCTGGTATTCTCACATTGTGACAGTTGCCTTACTGGTCTCTGGCAACAGCATTACCAGCATTAGGTCTCATGATGGCAAGATGGGCCCCTTCTTCCAGGACTAATGAAGAGCAGTGCCACCCAGATACCAGAATTGCCTGTGTGTGCCTGCATGACCACTACTTGCCCAAACCTAAGATGGTTTTACTTTAATAAAATGTTGTGTAACAATATTTGCCCACATTTATTTATTCCTCCCCCAAATATTTCACTAACGTTTTGTGATTTTCCTATTGCAAACATGTCAGGCTCTGCAGGACTTTTGTTAAGCAGCCATCTCCCACAGCTGCTCCCAGTCTGGCAGAGAGACAAACCCTGTTGGTCTGGGACAGGCTGGCGCATGACCCAAAAAGCACGGGAATGCCTCCAGTTTTGCCTTCCCTTACCATTTCTAAATGAGCTAAGCAGTAACCTCCTGAAACAACCTTTGCTAATTTTTTTTTTTTTAATATAGATGCAATTCCTCATTATTAATGCAACTGGGGAAGCCTGCATGCCATCTGATCTCAGGAGTGAAGACATCTGCTCTGTGCTGTATGGGGTAATACAGGGATAGGTAAATCAATCGGACTTATAAAAGTAATGATCTTCTTGACCGTAGTCTCATTCCGTGCTAATGCACAGTTCATGTATGTGTAAAAGTGATATTTTTTCATCTTCTGACCTTGTTAGCACTGTGACCAGCCCTCTAATTATTAAGTATTTTGCACTATGTATCTCAGTATAAAAACAGAAGCCGAGTCACAGGTCACAGAGGCAACACCATTATTAACATCAGTGAAACTAAATCACTCCATCCTGAACGCTTATTCTCAGCCCCTTGTGCTCACAAATTCATATGTCTAAAATACTGTTGTCTAACAGGACTGGAGATACCTACCCCAACTGTAGATTACGATAACTTAATGCAACTTGATACAAGGTTATCTGCCATCATGGAAAGTCTAAAACCAAGACAGAACTAAATAAAACAGGACAATAACATGAAGGCTTAAATGATTGTAACTTCAAACAAAAGCTGTTGAACTGCATTGTTTTAAAAAGATTAAGGATATCTTTATAGTATTCCTGTTATGTAAAATTATTTCTATTGGATTTTGCATGAATGGAAAGAAATCTGGAAGATAAATAGTACAATAGCTTCAAGCATGTAGAGAGCAGTGGTTTGGCCAAACTTTAATTTCTTCAGGTCTTTG
Source organism: Aquila chrysaetos chrysaetos (assembly GCF_900496995.4). Taxonomy (NCBI): domain Eukaryota; kingdom Metazoa; phylum Chordata; class Aves; order Accipitriformes; family Accipitridae; genus Aquila; species Aquila chrysaetos. The sequence continues at coordinate 36,129,854 of NC_044006.1, forward strand.
CAAGAAAGATCTATATTCTTCCACCACCCAGTATAAGTTCTAACTTTAGTAGAGGCCATCAATCATACTGACCTTGGGCCATGGGCGGATTCATTGTAACAACAAAAACCAAAAAAAACCCCAAACATACAAACAAAAAATCCATAATGAAAAAAAAAAAAACCTGAAATATAACCCAAAGCTCAACCTGCTTGCTTCCAAAAACTTGTCCCCTTAACTCCAGTGATATTAACCTCAAGCTCCAGAATAAGAAGTCTAAAGGTTTCGAAAGAGGAGAGACTGTTGCCATCAAAGGTAAGAAAACAGAGTAGTACAAACCAGAAGAGTCACCCTGCAGGGGACTGTGTCTGAAAAGAATTTCTCATTCAAGTCACCCTCCTCCCTATCTTGCCAACTTTAGCTGGTATTTTCAAACACTATTGCCTTGAGCTATGCCCAACAGCTGCCAGGCTTTCATGCTCAGTCAAGGCAAGCCACTGCTGCAAAGCACCTCAACAAAAATACTACCCTGAAAATGCTGGGATCAGGGCATGAAGACACAAAGTCAAAGATTCAGTAGTAGCCACTTACTTTGCATACTGACAGAAATTCATACTTAGCACTACTTTTTTCAAAGGCTGAACACTGAGTGGTTTATTAATCATTAATAATGCATCTACAACACAGTCTTAATTCCACAAGAACAACTCGTGGAAAAGAAAAACTGCATATCTGATCATATGCATTTGGCATTTACCAATGTATACCTCAGAGAAAAAGTTCCCATTAACTAATAACACTATTTCTTCAACAGGTGAGTGTTCTTGCAATATCAGGGGATAAATTCAGTATGGTATTCTGATAATTAACCAGGATAATTTCTAATAGGATTATAAAGTTGAACAGTTACTTGTAGACCTTCTGGCTGAAAGTGTTTTGGTTTTCACCTCCAATAAAGATAAACACCCTGCAATAAAACAGGACAAATAGAAGCCTGACCCGATTAGACCTCCTCCCACGTGTGACTGGATGAAAACTGTCCACATAACTGGAAAAAAAACCAAAAACACTTTACTTCAAGACTGCCCAGTCTTCAAACATGCATATGCGAGACAATGAAGCCAGAATTAGTATTAGGCAGCACAAACCCCACAACTTCACTCTTCAAAAGTTTTGTCTTCACTGTGGTTTCCCATTCACGTTTGGAACTCTAATTTTGTGTGCTTTCTGTTGAAAGATGTATTAGAGGCACTGCTGTTAGCAAGTCTCCTTTTCCTTTAGTAGAAAGTGTAGTTGTTCTGCAAATGTGCTGTTCAGTCAAGACCTTCTCATATTGAAAAATCACAGTAATGTATTTAGACAAGGGCCTTCACAACAAACTGACCTGCAAAGCTGTATACATTCTGGTTTTCCTCATATGGGCAATAAATACATCACCCATACAACACCCTCTGCAAGTTCAGAGACTTCAGACCTTCAGTATCTTGTCTGTGTGATGCTACTTAAAGAGTTTATACCTGGCACAGCTTTGTTTGGATCCACTTAAACATATATAAAACCAAGACCAAGCAGAAAATGTGTGTTCGTCATAAAGCAATGAAAAAACTTGCCCAGCTAATACACTCAGCAGTGCTGAAAATGCGAGAGCGCTGCACGTGGAACTCAGCCGTAGACTCAGGGGCTCATTCTGCTGCCATAGACAGCTCACAGCTACCAGCTGTCCATGGGGCTGCTCTTCACAAGCTGCCCAGGAGGAAAGCAGTTATTCACGGAAGAAAATGAAAGCAGTATTAATTACTGTGCAATTTATGAGAATTCTGTACTGAGGAACCATCGTTGTTCATGAATACACAACAGCCAATTTTTCTTTAAACACAACATTGGATTCTGCAGCTAGCACAATAATGCAGGATATGCCAAAATCCATAGCAGGTTTTATCACCCCTGGTTTCCACAGCTTTGGTATGTCATATAGTTGCATGTTTATTTTTATAAAAACAAGATTAAGTGAAAATGGTATTTCAAAACAAATGCATACTCTTTGCCCAAGTAAAATACATCACAGATGAACAACTGGAATTATTCTCAAAATAATTTCAGAACAAACACAATCAGTCTTTTTTAGAGGAAATCTGGTCAATAAAAGCTATTAATACCAAGCACTTACTTGCAGGTGACGGGGTGCTGCATCCGCTAGTTGGTGGGTGACTCTGGAGTCCATGGAGGGAAGGTAGCGACAGTCCACCAATGACTGGAGGAAAAAGTAATGGATATGGCGCTGCTGGATAGTGAGTCATATGTCCGTTCACTGCTGGTACTGGACATGTGCGGCTACTGGTTGTCATGTTAACACCTCACAGAGTATAAATATTATGTTGCATCACTCCAGGCCAGCAAATAGATACTACAACTTGTGAATGAAGAGGGCTGTCAAGCCTGCAGGTATGGCTTGAGCTGGATTGTGTGATGATGAAAATGTAATTCACTAGATCAGGTCCGTCCTATATTTCATCGCTGCTTCCTACTGTTCTCCTTTCCAGGACATTCTTGCTCTGCAGACTGTGGACAGAAAGTCGTCTTACTCTGGGTATCAGGGCGCAGTTCAGTTGCTTATACAAATGTTTTTCTGGGAGGACAGTTGCTCTCTACAGATGCATACTGATACAGTCTGTGGGAAGAAAAGAACAATATATTGATTATAACATTTTTGGTTTTTAATATATACACATAGGAAAACCTTTTATCCCTTTGCTACTTTTGATAAGTGATTACTTATTTATCAGTGTCCTACAAGATCAGCTTTATGGCTACCTGGGGGTAAAATTCTCACTCTACTGAAGTTAACAGCAGAACACCCATTAACTTGATTTCCCTGCCCAATGTGTTACACAAAAAGCAATTTCTGATCAGACATAATCTTGTTTTGGAAACTGCCAGTTTTAAAACCAATGCATCTATAATTACCCAAAACTGTGATACTGGGAGAGAAAAAAAAAATAATCAACTTCTGAATAATTTCCAGGTACATGAAAGCTTTCCGTTTCCCCCATAGAAACTACAGAACAAATGACACTGAGGAAGCTCTCTGCTCACTTCAATGCCATGGCTCAGGCAGGGCACTGGGGAACTGTGTCTGAGGGCGATTTTGTATTGGGCTGTTAAAACATCAATTGGTTTATCAATGGTTGTTCTCATAAAGGATAGTTAGTTTATCTTATTATCATTTAAGAGATACCCCACTGATCATTCTCTCTACTTTAATTTTTCTTTTTTTTGGAAGGGGGAACTGCCTTGAACACCAAATAAACAAGCACCCGTTATTTCATAAGCTGAGTGAGTGAATGACATAATGGCGACACACTGCTCCTGTGCCCTGCTAGGTAACTCGCTTGCTCTCATGACCACCATCTTCAAAGTCATCCAGAGATACACATGCCTTCCCCAGTGTTTCACCCAAATGACTGGTGCCTACCGAGGGGTCCTCATTTTCTCAGTCTCTGTACCAAAAAACTCAGGCTGAGAACACGGCAATTCTTGTGCTATTCTCAGCAGTGAAATTTGCTCCCACCATAGCCATTTAAGTCTACGTACAGTGAACAGCTGGTCTTCTTGGAAACAACCTGCTTGTGCAACACTGGTAAGTGCTACTGGTGTCGAGAGCTACTGAGAAGGCTGCAACTGCTCCACATTGCGAACACTACTCCTGCAGTTACTCGTGCAGTGCTCCAGGCAAAAGCCAGCGAGCACTGCAGCCAGCTCCTGAGCGTCACCCTGCACAGGGAGTTACCCATCTCCTCCAACACACGCTGCTGGGGGAAGACAGTAGGAGCCACAGACCGAACTCAGCCACCCAAAAGCAAGGCAGCCCAGGGCTGCCTGAAGGCTTTGTTTCCCGAGACAGCCTGCTACGCCCTTGCATCTGCTACAGTCAGCGATCAGTAACAACATCCACCGCTACACAGCTTTTTTTATTCGTAATTCTTTGAAATTCTAGCCTGAAACCAAAGGCAAAAAGATTTTTGGATGGGAAAACAAAGGCAGCGGTGAAATGACTTGTCAAGGTCACAAAGCAAAACCGATGCCAGAGGAGGGAAACTGTGACGACACAACGTTGACTATCACTACTGCTACTCAGTCTACTAGTTGTCATTAAGAATTCAAACGAGCAAGGAAAAAAAAGGAAAAAAACCCAAGCCCGAATGCATATGTTTGCCTGTCAGAGAGCAGCAGAGTGTTTCTGCTCTGTGTGGAATACCAGCAAAGGTTACCAGCTGTGCATGTTTTCAGACAGCCATTTCTGCTGAGTGCAGTGTGCTTGGGGATAACAGAAATGTAGCTTGTAAGTATTTGATAACTGTGTAAATTATGCACAAAATACCTTTAATGCTAACGGAGACAGACATATGCATAGATGAGACTGTAACAGGGAGTATAGCGAGCTAATGCACAGCTGTTGGCCACACCGAGCTTGAAGACCACGTGCCTGGAGACCGGTGAAACCAGGCAGATCTTTTGAGGAAGCCTCAACAGCCAAAATATATCAACTCATTAACGACACAAAATGAGATGAACCATCACAGGTGACTGTTTTACCTAGCTAAAGCTTTATGAAGCTTAAGAGACAAGGAAAGCCAAGTATCAAAGGAATACACAAAGAACTAATGTTTTCTAAAGCAATTCCACAAGAGCTGGCAAAAATAACCACGCTTCAAAATGTTTGCAGAGAAACAAAGAGGGGAAGGATGTTGATGAAAACCAGCCCTAAAAATCTACGCATTAAATTAATCACAGAACATGGTCACCTATTTTTAAATGATGTAGGGCTTTGGAAATAAAATTTGTCTAATAAAACTAATACCTCCAATTATATTTCTATTAGCCAGAAAAATGCAGAGCTCATAATAAATTATAAAAATTCCCAGAACTGCAACATTGGACATATTTGTATATTTAAGTGACAAGTATTCAGAAAAGAAGGAACTCCTCCAGGACAGAGCGGGGAAAAAAAAAAGGGCACTCAGGGAAACTCTTTGGTCACTTCCTCACCACTGCAAGAACACGTTCTGTGATGGAACTGGTGATGACAAAATGCAGCAGTATTATAGCTCCCCAGTATGCAACTCTGTATGAAATACCTGACAGTGCCAAAACTAGATTACAATCCTATAGTTCTGCATGCTTATAGTTTTACGTGAGATATAATTATATATTGAAATTACCACCAGAAAGCAAGTTTCTCTTGCCTTACCAAAAGATCACCCTCCTTTCACACCTTGTGGCAGAAAATTTCCTGCAGATAGCTGTGCCAGAGATAGATAGCATAAAAGGTATGATACTCTAAACAGCGTATAAGTTAACTCCAAGTAGTGTTCCTCAGGAGCAGCAGGATGTTATAAACGTGCATGTGGCTGAACATCTCTATGATGGTCAAGAAGGAAATCACAAGCGGACGCCTACATTCCAACAACTCCAGCTTCTTGTAAAGAAGAAAACGCCACTCGTGTTCTGTGGTTACCAAGGTACTTCAAGTCACCAGCTCTGCTAACAGACATTACAGACCCGTCACCTCCATCACTGCACAGCAGAGGACATCACAAAGTAGAAAGTGTTGCAGCACAGAAAACCCAAAGATCAGTTGTCCCCATTCATGCCAGTTCCGTGGCACTAAAGACAATTCCCAAGGCAAGACTTGACTCGTATCACCAGACTGACACGTTCATGCCCCTAAACTCACTGATGAAGATCCCAGCTTTAGACATCAGCCGCAGATGTCTAGGCTGCAGATGGTTCCAAGGTGGAAACACCTTTTTTGCTCAACTAAACTTGCATCACAGTGCTTAAGGCACTGTACGGGTGCCAGCTTTGAGAAGAAGACTTTTCTTTGCTGTCACTTGCTATGGTAAACGCCCCACAGCTGAAGGAGCATGTCCTCTCTGGACTGTGACACTTGCCCGGAAGCAAGCCCCATCCTTTCCATGCCATGTGGACTTTGAACATGCTCTCTTCTGGCCTACACCTGGATTCCCTTGAGGACGGAGCTAATGAGCTTACCCTAAACAGGGCAGGAAAAGCCAGCTACCACAGCTGAGGAGCAACCCCAAAAGGAGCAAGCCAAACTCACCACAGAGTCACCTTGGCAGTAGTTGAACACCCACTCATGTAAGGCAACAGCATGGATTTCTGCCCTGTATATATGAGACAAAATTTTCAGAGAATGGCTGTCATCAAGGCATTTCAGAGGATCTACCCAGTTGTACTGGTTTTGGCTGGGATAGAGTTAATTTTCTTCACAGTAGCTAGTATGGGGCTATGATTTGGATTTGTGCTGAAAACAGTGTTGATAACACAGGGATGTTTTCGTTGCTGCTGAGCAGGGCTTACACAGAGCCAAGGCCTTTTCTGCTTCTCACCCCACCCCACCAGCGAGGAGGCTGGGGGGGCACAAGAAGTTGGGAGAGAACACAGCTGGGACAGCTGACCCCAACTGACCACAGGGATATTCTGGACCATACGACGTCATGCTCAGCATATACAGCTGGGGGAAAAAGAAGGGGGGGGGGACATTCGGAGTGATGGTCTTTGTCTTCCCAAGTAACCGTTAGGCATGATGGAGCCCTGCTTTCCTGGAGATGGCTGAACACCTGCCTGCCCATGGGAAGTAGTGAATGGATTCCTTGTTTTGCTTTGCTTGCGTGTGTGGCTTTTGCTTTACCTATTAAACTATCTTGATCTCAACCCACGAGTGTTCTCACTTTTACTCTTCCAATTCTCTCCCCCATCCCACGGAGGGGAGAGAGTTGAGTGGCTGTGTGGGGCTTAGTTGCCAGCTGGGGTTAAACCACAACACCAGTATATGATGAAAATCCTCTTCCATTAAACTTGTCCTTAGGGACTGTTCATGAGTACAAGACCCTTAGTATGAACAGTACGGAAAAGGATCATACAGAAAAGTTTCTTTGAAGGCTCACCAAGAGATGATCACATTGTGCACTACATCGCATTGAACAGCGGCCAATGACTCTTCTTTGACAGAACATACGCCTCCTTTTTGGTTTTTACAGGCCTTTTATTGACTTGACTTCAGTGATAAAGCAGATGGCCACAGGGGAAGGAGGCTACAGTAGCTCTAGCGCAGAGCAGACAGAATATTTATCAGCTGCAGTTAATGCAGCAGGTGTACCTGTCTCTTCCACATCTCTTCTCTGTTTGTGTAGCTGAGCAGAAGTTTAAAACCACAAATTTTCAAATATAAGCTCCAAATTTTGCCAGATAAACAGTGACTCAACTTTTCTTATTGTCTTAATTTCCAATGCATTTTGCACAGGCTTTACTAAAGAAAAGAGTTTTGCTTTCCACACATCTGTCAGCTCTCCTAGAATGTATTAAATGAATGGATTTTCATTCACTATGTTGCTATTTAGCTTACATTTGGTAACAATATTTAGTATTATTGTAACATAATGCATCTTTCTGAATTTTTCACTTGCATAAGATTTTATTTCAATTCATAAAATCCTTTTGCTGTTACAGGTGACTTTGACGCACATCAACAGCTGGATAGGCAAGAAGCCAAAGCAGGAGGCTTGGCCAATAGTCCTGCGCCAGCAGGAAGGTTATGCTCTGTCCTCTCTTCTGCCAACACCAGCCCGATTCCACATTCCTCTTCCTCCCCTCTCACTGTCCATAGCAGGGAATTAAGTTGTCAGCGCTGCAAGTAAAGCAGTATTTTTGTCTTTTTTTCTTCCCTAGATCAGTGGGGAGTTCTGCCCTACCTGCAGCAATGTTTGAAATTCAGCAGTCATTTTAAGATATCCACGACTGTGGTGCCCAGCAAACTTTTAAGCTAAATCCACCACCCCTACACACTTCTACCATAGCAAACCACTGTTGCTCTTCCATTACAATTGGGGACGAAACCACGAACACGGGAGAGGCACGCCGACACGAGGACATGCTCTGCACAGAGCTGGGCGCTGGGGAATTTGCTGCTCCAGGCCTGGCGGTCTGCAGCACAGTTGTCCCCAAAGTTTCCAGGGTCACAGAGGAAGTCTCTTCTAAGTTCATTTCCCATTTTCTTGCCAACGCTAAAAATCCCCCCTCTCTTAAATCTTAGGCTAACTCCTAAAACAGGAACCTCTGGACTGCAAGGGCAGCCTGAGAAGTAACACAGGAGGAGCAAGTTGCTCCTCTCCCTGCAACAAAAACAATTCCAGAGAAATTTTGCATGCAAAACCTTTCAACAATATATTACATCTTTTTCCCAAGGGACAGAGTTGACGGAATCCTTATTTATTAGGTGGCTTTGAGACATATTCTAATGCTGTTTTCAAAACAAGTCAAGATCTAACAGTTTTGAGAACTCTTACTGCATTTAATGTATAGTTTGTACTGAAATCCCTGATTATGCATATGCCTTCTATTATGCCAGCTGATGGTGTTGCATTGAGTAGTACTGAATAATTCAGCAGATTTAGCACGACTCAAGTGTAAATCAGTCACATACAGCAACACAATAACCATGCTGCCTTTAAACTCTTAAAAATGCATGGAAACTTTATTTCATAAAGGGGCGTACTCTGTTTTCCACTGGTCCTCATTGACTGTGAGATGTTGCATTTTTGTTTGCTTGGCTATCCAACGAGATTTAATTAAACAATAAACTAGTTACCGTGGCAGAAAAAAAAAAAAAAAAAAAAAAAAAAAATCCTTTGGAGTGTTATGTTTCCTTTATTAGCATAGTGATGTGAAACTAAACAGAAAAAGCAATCTAATAACAAACATTCCTTTGAGAAGGGCTCCGGGAGCAAAAGGACATCCACTTATTGTTCAGCCCATCCCATTGGTCCATATACGGCAATAAAGGTACAATAGAAGGAAACAGGAAACAGACTGGCACATCTGCATTATCTTATTAGAGGCTAATGGATATCTGAGAGGAACATGCATCTGATGCTGAATAGTCTGTACCAATCTCCGAAGCAATTACTCTTAATTAGTGGATTCTGTTTATAGATGGAACTTAGTGTACCCTTCTGTATCAAAGAGATGCAGGCATCTGGAGAGAGATATGGTTTTCTTAAAGGGAAAGCACTGCAGCACAATGTGAGGGTTGGGCTGGGCTGTTTTTTGGCAAATAAAAGCTCTCTGAAGCATAACATATTCTACTGTATTATTAATCAAAAGAGCATGCTGGTTTAAAAAAAGGAAAGAAAAAAAAAGACCATACTGTTAATCTCAAACTCTGAAAGTAAACATAGAAAGCTAATACTTGCATATGAATTATATGACAAAAACCACTTTGATGATAAGCAAATAAACAACCAAGCCCAAAATTTTCAACCGCTGGCCAAAAAGCTTAAAATAGCAGCTTAAGTCAGAAGAACAACATCTGCATTTTGTATCTGCCAAGTCTGCAGCCAAAAAAAGTAAACCACTCTATATGACCAGATGCATGAATAAAAAAAGAAAATGCATGAAACAGAACTTCAAAGTCAGTTTATTGAAAAGCAGATCTGTAACTCTTGCATCCCATAACCACAACTATCATATACCTTCAACTATAGGTGCAAGACTTATGGGAGGAAGGAAGATAAATTGTTGTAACAGAATTAAGACACTCTTACTACAACACTTTTCCTACATCTTGGTATGTAAGATAGCTGCCTACTGGGCAGCTATGAATTCCTTTTTGTCATAAAGCTGACACTTGCAAAATGGGTTTCTATTTTATTTGGTTTTTTCCTGAGATTGTTAAGAGATAATTAATATAATTAATGCAATTGTTGCTTATTTGAAAATCCTATTGGGAAGTATAAAAAGGGGGGGAAAAAGAGATTCTTTCTCCCTAAGCAGCTATGCTTCGTATTGCCTGCATTGCAAACACACACTGATATACGCCTGAAAAAAAGCAAATCTAAATCTGAAAGGGGAAAAGGAAAAAAAAAAAAAAAAAAAAAGTGAGACACAATGACACCCATTTATTTACACACCATACAACAGTACCCTGCTGTGCCAGCTATTGATTTTAGTGGAACTGAGAGTCCATGTTGGAGAGTAGCAGCTGTGAGTACATAGCCTGAATCCTCATATGGGAACAATACTCTATAAGCAGAATAACCTATTTCAGCCAACCTTCATGTATAACATATAACATTAAAAACACACACAGCTTACATTTCAAAACCATAGAGCCTTTCAGATTTATTTGTTCTACAAATATTCAGCGGAGTTATTAATTTATTTGTGCTAGCACAATGCTAGCATAATGAAGAGATGTGAAGGATTGAAAATCCATGCTTCGCATGTCTGTTATTCTACAGAGATGTTAATTCTGTTATACACTAACCATATTTAAGATCCTCCTGCTGCATCAGGTAATTTCTCATTTTCTCCTCGTTTGCTGTTTTAAAAAGCTGTTTGTAACTGGGTGTGGGGTGGTGGGGAGAGTGGTTTTGTTGTTTTTTGGTTTTTGTTGTTTTTTTGTTGTTGCTTTTTTTTTACAGCTATCTGCATTCCATGTTTCTTTCATTACTCAGCAGTTGCCAAAACTATACCGAGAAGTAAAGATAAATGGTTAGGTCAGGTGATAGGGTTAACAATTTACTGTGTGTACTGCCATGAGAGCCAGATATAGTAGAATTGGCTCATGTTTATGTACAGGATGAGAAGTTGATTTCCTGTGCAATGGCTTTCAATCACCTCTGTAAGGGACTCTCTTGCAGTTTTCTGCAGAGAACTCAAGGGTCTTTGAATACATTTTGTGCTAGTATATAGGATACTCGGCTTTGCAACTAAATGCATTCCTTACTTATTCTGCCACATTCAAAAATCCCAATGGACTGTCAAGAAAAGAAGTTCCCTTTCATTTATGGAAACCAAAAGGAAGGTAACTGAGCTTCCTGCTCCCTGAGTTTAAGTGAACTTTTATACCAATTTCCCTCCCCAATTTTAAAAGCTCTTTCTTAATGCTTAAAATTGCTCTTTTAGTGGAATCAAAACTTCTGTTGTTGCACTGTCATCTCTTTTGGTCCTTATTAATGTTTCTAAGAATGTAAAACAGTAACTCCATATTGAGAATATCCTAAATGGGAGACTATCCCATGGGCTACAGAGGTTTAGGAGATCAGAGATTTGCCAGACCAAACCTGTGGGGTTTTTTTTTCAGACCAAACCCATTTCCCTGTTTCTGCCCATCCCCAAACTCAAAGGGAAAAATACATCACTTCTCTCAAACACAATTCAAATGATCCACAATTTAAGCAGCAAAGGGTAGCCAGCAAAAACAGCTCTTACAAAGCAGGCCGGTCACTTGAGTCACATATAACCAGAAACTCCAATACGAAGCTTTTCCCACCCAAGGTGCTATGCCTACTGCTTTAATCTTGTTCTCCAGCTACATTTTTTCAGCACGTTTCCTTGTTCCTGCACAGTTTCTCCCTACGGTTCAGAAAAAACAGACTGGACTTTGTGACTCAAATTGCCCTTTACAGTCCTATGTGTCCAACCAGATTGTTTTGATCCTACCTGGTTCTATGCGAGATGGCAATCAATGAAGAGGAAAACTTATCCTTGATGGGACTAAGGAGCCTATCCCTTGGGCTCCCCTCTCATCATCCAGTCAAGGCAGAGAAAAAGAACCACAGATAACAAAGGTGAGCTGCAAGCAGCACCAACATGCTTCTAAGATTTGAGAAGATTTACACAGGCCAAAAGGTAGCACCTTAAACTGACAGCATACTCTACTACCTATAAAGGAAAGGTAGCATTGCTGATCTCTGATTAAGTTCAGAATGGGACATGCTTCCTGCCCAGCAAAAAGATCTTCCATTGAAGGTCTTCCCCTTAACTGGCAATTAATTGGTCTTACTCTGGCTACAAGGCACCTCAAGATAGCATCACGCTGATTCCCAGTCAAAGCAAGTTTTTGTGAGAAGGGCTCTTGGAAAGAGATGGGAGGCCAGGGGAAGGGAGACTGAAAAAGCAAGGAAAACCACATCCTGCTATGTTCAGTAATGTCATCCAGTATTATGGGACATGCAGATGTTTACAAGTATGCCAATCTCTTCCCAAGTGGCATTACAGCTAGAAGGATGTGGGAGATCTATCTGAAGACTCCCAAGCATGTTCTCAGAGTGCTCATCCTTAACCTTCTAGCTGATGGGAAATATGTCATGGTGACCAATGGCAAATACAGCACTTACCATCACTGCAACTACTAAAAAGGCCTTATACTGACTGTTTATAACCTTTAAGAGGCCTCCGAGATCAGTAAGAGGGGTCAAGTGATGTTATTGTTTTGGTGACAGATGGAAGATCCCTAGTAAATGATGGTGGCCTGGGAATCATTAAAAGAACGGAGTACTTCATCTGCTCAGAAGCTGAAGAGGGAACAGCTTTGGAGGGCACGTCCTTGACAGAGAAGTACAGCTCTTTGGGAGGCCAACACTCTATGGTCACAATGAGCACTGTAGGTGAACCTCTGAAACAAGATGACAAGATACTTCATTAAAGGAGAGCCCAAAGACATGCAGGACCAGTGGTAACTTTTACTGGTGACAATAAGTGGGTGCTGGTCTCAAAATCCAAACCAGTGAAGCCAGGAGTCAGGACAGAGGCTCATCAAATGCTCTATGACTGGCAGGTGCTGAAAACGTTAGTGTTGATGGCTATACTTTATCCATACCTCAATGTAGGTGATGTAAAGTCACTGCAGGCTAATATTAGGAAGGATCAGGGCAATTTATATTTGCAACATTTGCTGTTAGCCTTCATTGAATAAGACATTGCTAGAAATGACTGTCCCAGTACAGAAGCAAGTCTCATCTGTCTGTTCAGCCTTAGACGTATCTTCCTGAGAAGTCCTGGTCTTAGCAGAACCATCACAATAAAGCAAAGCAGCACACCATCTCCCTCTCTGAGGTCAGTTGGGTAGTCTTCCTCTGCATGGACCCATACAGGGTATCTTCAGTGGCACAAAGGATGGAACCTAGTAGTCAAGTGTAGCCAGCCTGGATGTCTAGCTACAACCGCAAATTGTGGCACTAGACTTGCCTTCATCACCAGTTCAAGGAAGAAAAATCTCTAGAGCTTCAGTTTCCACTTATGCTTTGTTCAATACCTGGGCAACCGCTAAATACATATCTTTTTGTGCCCCACTATGGCACGGATGTGCTGCCTGGAAATGCACTGAAGGAGGATCAGTGCAGTATGTGATCTTCACATACTAGGCAAGGAAACAAAGACTTCAACAGTCACTGAAATAAACAAAGAGGAGAATAAAATCCTGTTTAATTTGGAAAACATGCACCGCAGTGGATGGCTCTGCCTCAATTCAACACACTTCACTTTATATGCCACACAGAGAAGGATCCTGCAAGAGTCCACATTACTGCAAAGAAAAATTCTGCTATCTAGAGTAATCTAAACTCATTGTTAGGATGAGCATGTGGATTCACTCAAAAAATGTTTATTCAGGAGGCTGAGAAACCTGAAAGAAGATTTTGTTAGGGATGTGCCTGAATTGTGAAATAACGACCTAGGCTTCTCAATTCCCCAGGCAGAGTTCGGAACCAAGACACTATGTTCAGGAGGTAGGTTCAATCTGTTAGCATTCCAATTTTTTGCACTACAAGGCTGGAAATTCTACTTCCCCAGTGCTAGAGGAGTTTGTATCCTTGCTGCACCCTTTGTCAAGTGAGGAAGGTGATCCAAGCAGAACAGGGGAAAAACAGGGTTCAACTATTGGTTGTGAACTTCATTTCTGAACACTAGTCTGTTGGACTAGAGATGCATCTATCATCTTAATATCATGGAAGTGTGGACACCGTGTTAACACAAAATAACTTAACACACATAATTTATCATATCTTTTGTTATATATGGCAAGTCTAGTAGTATGTCTGCTGAAAGGTTCTGTAATTCCTCTGAGTTATTAGAGTCTTCAGTCCTACTTTACCCAGAAGACGACATTTCTGCTGTCTACTTCAGGCTCCTGAACCTTCACTTATTACATATCACGAGCTCCAATATATTCCCAGTAAGACTCCCCAAGGGTCAGCAGAATATGCCAGAGGGCTGGTGGAGATTATGAACATTTATTTTAAAACCTCTGTTCTCTGTAGCTCCCTGTCACAGGAACAATAGGATAGCAAAATTAGGAACAAGCACAGTCATTAACTAGGAAGGGACAAAGCCACAGAGTGGATTGCAGAACAAAAATAGCATTTTTATTGTCAATATTTTGCTTAACAGGGAGCCAATAAAGCAATTGCAAAATGCTAATAATACGCTGAGATAACACTGCACATGTAAGCACCTTCAGAGCCATCCTCTGAATCATCTGAAAATGTTGCAAAACCTTATCAGTCAGGTCATAAGGACAGAGGTGCAATAATCAATCATGGCAGCCACAAAATCAGCACATCTTTTCCACATCCTAACACATTCAGAAGACATATGTCCCAGCTACAGGTGCTGGACAGATGGATTACATTATCAGAAAGACCAAAGGGAACTACGACCTTACATTTCACTTCCAAAAGCAACCTAACAGGAGCCTAAGCACTGACAAATTTCAAGGAGACTTGTGTCATACACACCAGTCTACAAAGTAGGACTTCTGATACAGTACAAAGGTATTCTTGCAGTATAAGCAAGTGTGTGAATTAATCGCAGAGCAATCATTCCCAACAAGCCCATTTCTGAAAGCATCTTTCCACTAGTAAGTGCGAGACAACTTTCCCACTTCTGTGGACACGGAAACTAGCCTGAATTATTTGACATTTACTGTGCAAGAAGAAGTTGCATGCAGACTCTTTGGGATGGAGACAGGTAACATGCCACCAATGCAGCATTTAGACCTGCCCAAACCTACTGTCATGTTTAAGCATTTTAGCCATGATCAGTGTAACCTGGACCCGGATCAAACACTTAACAGGGCAGCATTTAGCCTCTGAATGCAGTGGCATCACTAATCTTTCAGCTTCACTGGCAAAGTAATGTATTAAAATTATTAATTTTGAAAGCATTCAAGAAAGTAACAGTGAGCATTGTCATCATTATGTCATGAGATATGGGTTAAGTGTAAAGCCTTCAACAGCATCTGGAATACCATAGGAGCTGCTACACTTGGCTAACAGTGCCAAAGATGACTCCTCCTGTGGAAAGATGGTGTGGTCAGGCAGTGCTTCCTCCAATAAGCCTCCAACCAATTCTGAACCACCACAAGCAGAACAGCAGCAAGGATATTCGGTCTCAGCAACAAGATGCCCATTTCTGCAACCTCCAACTCACACCAATAAATGTCAGCTGGTAAGAGAAGTAATGCTCCCAAAGCTCCCAGCAGCACTTTCCCCCGCATGCCAGGAGCCAAGCCCAGTCTGCTACTGAGTATAAGCCAGCGCGGACCCACCTCCTGGTACTGACACCATCTCTGCTGCGATAGCCTGTCCTTCCTTTGTGCTTAGCAGGTAGTGCAGTCTGAGTCGTTCTGCCAGGTACTCTGCTTTTATTGTGTAATAATAATACATCCAGAGCCAGGCAGGTATGCTTTCCATACCACCTTTGTTGCGCATCTGGTAATCATCCTTCCCCACTGTAGCAGAATGACCTCATCAAGGCTCTTCCTGCGCGATTTTCAGGACAGCAC
The DNA here is from genome assembly GCF_900496995.4 of Aquila chrysaetos chrysaetos. Taxonomy (NCBI): domain Eukaryota; kingdom Metazoa; phylum Chordata; class Aves; order Accipitriformes; family Accipitridae; genus Aquila; species Aquila chrysaetos. The sequence goes on from NC_044006.1 coordinate 36,145,479, forward strand.
CACTTCACAAGTCAGGATTCAGCAGCCCAATGCACCGCAAAGGACACGGAAGAGGAGAAGCTAGAAGCCGGGAAGCCCAGCTGGGTGCCCAAGGCTGATAAGACAATCGGATTTAACCATGCAAATACCAGCGGCCAAGTAGAGCATATCTTTGAATCGGGAATGTCAAAGCAGACATGTCACAACAGAGAGTGCTTTCCTAACAGCACCTGAAGTTCCTTCAACAGATGCACATGTTGGGTGAGCAATTGAATTAATCCCCAAGAAAAAAAGAGCGGGGGGGTGGGGGGAGGATCTTAACTAGTAAGACAGAGCCATTCAAAATCCACTCATGACTTTCATGATTATAGTCAGGCCAAAAAAAAATCACTAAGCAGAATAGTCCAGTCAGAAATGGCTGAAAGGTACATGCTGGTTCAAGCACATCCCTCACTATTACCCTAACTGCATCCTCTTCCCAGCTAGTGCTGTCTGTGCCAGCTGAGTCTCAGACAGTGGTCCATTACATGGGGTCTCACAGAGTACCAGATGCAAATCAGAAGCAAGCAGAAAAAAAGCAATTTAAGTGTCCTCAAAACAATGCATAAGCAAGAGAATGCAATAAAGATGCCAGCTAATGGAAATAATCTCTCAAAATAAGTGAATTCTGTAAAGGCTGTCACTTCCTTTATACAAGCCTGGTTCTTGAAGATATTCTGCCCATATGGATCCTAAGACAAAGTTTTCCAGCTCCCAACATGGAGTCCATCACTGCAGGGACTGTGAGATGGGGAGAACCGTGGTTGCTCCCCATCTCCTGCATATCCGAGTTTATGACAGAGAGGGGAAGGGAGCAGAAGTGGAAGGAAAAACGAACATGTTGGGTACAGTCGCTGTTGCTTACTTTGATGACAGATGTGAAGATCCCCGTTTCATGAATGCGAAGCTCGTGTGTGCCGTCAGAGATTCACAATGACAACGGTCTGAAAAACCACCCCAGCCTACTTAATTATTTAAAATGAGAAGTGACTAAATTGTATAGAATACTACGAAATTCAAGGATGTATTACAAACAACTTACCTGGCTGAATGACACATGAAAGAATATTCCAAGAAAAATGATGCAGAGCTCTAATATAGCAAGACACGGAAGACATACTGAAGAAGACTGAGAAAAAGCACCCTCTAGATCATTCCTTTATATAAATAGCTGCATTTACGCCAGGAACTAGGTCTCATATTCATGCAACCACTCTGACCCTGGTTTTGCCAGACAAAAATATGTGCCTTTTTTAATAATATACATTAAAAATTAGGATATATAGTCCTAAAATAATAATGGGAGTCCACATGTTAAAGAAAACCACAGCATCTCCTCCCTTTTAACACATTTTAAAACCACAGTAACATGCCTATACTATGGTTTTATCATGTGTGAGCTAAGACAATTTTTTCATGCAAGTGTTTGAACGGTAATGATGGGCCTTAATAAAAAATAATAAAAAAAGAATCAGGTGTATTGCCTTTATTAGGAGAGTATAAGGGGTTTGAAACAGAAAGAAGTATTTATTCTCTTGTACAAAGAGGAATGAAAAAATGTAGCCTCTGCATGTCAGATCTAAGCATCAAAGACCAAATGGCCTAAAAGAAGAAGAATACGAAAATTTGAGAAATGCTATAGTGAGAACTTAAATTCCAGTCTAGCATTTGATTTAGTGATAATCCTCCAAAAACAGTTCTGCATCTGATAAACACAAGTTTAGGATCCAGTTGTTGACACATGGTAAGGAAATGAAACACATTCTCCCTATATGAAGTTCACGTTTTTCTGGGTGAAACAAAGCACACTTGTATCTCATGTCTCTAAGGCACCTTTTAAAGCAGTAAGGAGAACTGAAAGTCATCTACATGAAGCAATATTGTCTGATGTGCTAAAAAGATCTGAACTAAATAGCTTGACTGTCACATCCACTCTTAAGCCTTTGAAAAGTAAGGAAACGCAATTTAAGATTTACACAACAAACCCAAGGCACACAATTCTTTGACATTACAACTCCGTTTCACATACCTCACTGCAAAGGTAGGTTACTCATTGAACCTCTTTGGGTCAAGCAAAATAGAAACCCCTCTATTAAAAATGAGCAAAGGTAGAAAGTTGGGTTCACTATAACATCACCAACACTGACTAATAACAACCACAATAATAATATATTCTCCTTTAAGAAATTCTCACTTTTAAAGAAGAAACAGAAGTGTTACCAGGTCTGGCAAGTGGTGACAAAGGCACCCAGTTCACACCCTTCGGAACAGAATCCATCATTTAGCCATATACCAGCCAACCAAGATTACTTTGTCCCTCAATTTTTAAAAGCACATAATTCTGAATAATTATGTTACTCAATGGTCCTGAATATTACTGAATAGCAAATGCATCAAACAGGAAGCTGAATTTTATAATTTAAAACATGAATACACATAAAAGGGGAGGAAAAAAAATACACTTTTTTAAAACAACATACAAAATTACATAGCAACAGTGTAAAAGCTTCTGGACAATTTCCTTTCCCTAGCCTCCAATGGAGGGTTTATTCCAGAGAGACAACCCTCAGCAGACAAAGCCTGCTTGTAAACATAGGAACACAGGAATTGCTGTACTGGGTCAGATTAATAGTCCATTTAGTTCAGTAACCTCTCATTTGACAGCAGCCAGCATCAGATGCTTCAGGGAAAGGATGAAGAAATCTCTAGGAGAGCAATTACAGAAAAACTTTCCCATAAAATTTCTTTCCAACTCCCATCGTCTACTGGATGGCTTATTCCCTGTAACAGGAGATTTTCTCTTGGTCTTTTTGTTTGTTTTTGCTAGCCTGAATAATACAAATAATGCTAAATAATACCCCAAACACTGTGGTTATCTTCTATATCTATATTCCATATGTTTTTAATCCTCAAAATTGTTGGCCCTAGCAGAATTGAGAGGCAATGAGTTTCAACATCATCAGTGTGCTGCTTAAAATAATATTTAGCTATGCTTTTAAATAACTCTCTGGTTTTCCCTGGATGATCCTGTGTAGTTATAGGACCCAGTGTAGCACAGTAAAAGAAAAGTTAAGTGGTTGTAACTCGCCTTCTTCAAGAGTGCCTGCTGCTCTGTTTATCTCAACACAGTATACTGCAGCGACTCTTCAGAAAGAGGCTTGGACAAAGCAGAAAAGCCTCCAAATTCTCTCCCCCGCCCCAAATGTTTCAGGTTTCCTTCAGGACAAATATTAGTTTCTCTGTTAAATTTACTTGTTCATCTTAATTGCTAGTATACACTTCTTTGAATGTCACCCATCTAGTTAACAACTTCCTTAGATTTCAGGGCAAACACTTTTCAGGGCAGGAAAAAAAAAAAAAAAATCAATTCTTGAGTAACAAGTCAAGAGTAGCAAGTCATTTCTCTAATTAAGGCATTGACTTTCTTCTAAGATTGCACTAGAATTATCTGTATAGTCGCTTCCATGTTAAAACCCTTGGTAAATATTAGTAAAGAAACAATTACATCAATTAATAATAGCAGCTGACAGATAAACACTACTGAGAGGACTCCATTCACTCCCCAAACACAATGCCAGTTTCCAAATGAAGGCAGAAGGGGAATAATGTGGACCCAAGCTGCCCAAACCTGTATTTGCATCTGCAAGTAAACACTTAGGCTCTGTAAATACCAAGCCATTACCAGTTTGCTTGCCATCCTCTGAACTGGTCCACAGCAAGCAGCTAACGGGGAAGCTCCAGGCAAGCAGGGACAGCAGCTCTGGGACAGTCTGACCCATTGTTTGACCTCTTGCTGGCTTTAGGGTCACTTGCAATTCATCCATGCTGGCTGAAGTCTGCGGGCTGTCTCCAGGATTTTTGGACAAGGCTGAACATTTTCAATTTTTGTTAATTTATTCACACTGTCCGCGTCCATATGTCTTCATTTGCAAGTCAGCTCAAGCATGGAAATGAATAGAGCATGGGCAAGTATTAGACTAAATTATTTCAGCAATCACATTACTCTTGGTAAACTGCCTTTTGCCAAACCAAAGCATCTGCAGCTCAGAAATATAACTTTCAAATTTAAAAACTTTTCAAAAGAGAGTATCAGTTCAAATAGATTTGGATGATGGCAATCCTCCAAACCGTATTGCTGCAAATAAGACTAGCATAAGCAAATCACCCCCTTGAAATCAGTTGTGACAGAATACCTGAGCAAGGAATGGCTACACGGGATAATTTTTTTTATTTTCATTTTTAAACAAAACAGTGCAAATATCATACTTCAAATTTCCCCAATATCATTTAAAATTACATTCTCCCATTCAGTTCCATCTATATAGAGTTAAAAGGCATAGCAGAAACAGTAAAGAGTCTGGTCATTGCTCGAGATTCAGACCGAAGGAGGAATTAAATGAACAGAAACAGCTGCTGATGGACAGCTGGGAAGCCTCAGTGGTATCCCCCTTGTCTCTTACTGCAGGTCCTTCCAAATAAATTCAAATGCAAAGATTACATCACATGGGCAGATAAGAAGTGGAACCAGGTCTGTATCCAAGGACCAGCTCCTATTTGCATGTGATCTGCCCCTCAGAAATACCAGAGAGATACCACAGAGCTGACAGCATCTGGAAAAACCCGGCACAAAGAACCCTGAGCCCAGGTCTCCTGGTGCTGTCAGGGACCGATGGCTCAGATAAGGACTGCTGAACATCTGCAGGATCTCCTCATGGGTATGAAAAGCGAACACCATCATCTATCAGACAGAACAGTGGAGATCAGGACAGATGTTCCTGATCTGAACACAGGTTTTTGAAGTGGGCAGTGTGATTTTGTCTTACATACTAGGTGAGGTGGAGTAAAATGGATGCATTCAGGTTTTTACAAATGTCATACTATAATCTTTTTCCGTATTATTCACAGGATTTAGGAGACACCCCACCATCAATGGAGTCAGAGGTTCAAAATAAGTGTTGCACTATCAGCGAAGGGAAAGTGCTAAAAAGAAACTATAAATCAACCAACTTAACTGGGATGGCTCGAAAAGGGACAACATGTAAGGAGCAAGTTCAAAAATACTGGAAACCACTTCTGAGCAATGTCAAGCTGACTGAAGTCTTAAGAGTTTGAAAAAAATGAAAAGTGTTGTGACAAGTAATCTAAACAAATGTTAAAAGTGAAGTTTGACAAAGATAAAATATCTGCCAAACACCCAAAACATAAATGAAACTGCCATTCAGCGAGGGCCAAATAAAACAAGATGTAGCCAGGCAGTTTCTGACAGAACAGTAAGGGCATTGTTAGGTCTTCTTATAGACCTCCTTTCTTCGTGGAAAAAAAAAAAAAAAAAAAAAAGAAAGAAAGAACAAAAAAAAGGCACACCAGTATGTGGAAAAGTGTGTCTCCATTTCAGTACACACCTCAGGCTCTCTGTATTTATCTATGAAAGAAAGGGGATGGGGGGTTTGCCCTGTAGTTTCTGCTGAGCACTGGAGCGTTGCACATGCTGGAGGTTTCTGAGGACCAGAGCAGGAGATGGTGAGAGATGACAGGGAAAGTCCAGTAGGAGGAAGAAGAGGGTTTGGGGGAGTGGTAAGCTCATCCAAAACTTTTGGAAAGATTTTTGTTTTGGTTAAATCCTATTTCATTTCAAAGGCTAATTAGCATTTTAAATAAAGGACCTCTTCATTAAACATTAACCACCTCATCCTTCCAGTGCCCATGCTGAAAGTCAAAGGTTACAAAAGGAACAGACGTTAGGTTGTTATACTTCTAACGAACAATAAAACAACTTTTTTCCATAAATTTCCTAATAAAGCAGCAAAATACAGCACAGAGAGTACGATGCCAAAAAAAACCCAACAAACCCAAACCCACAAAAACCCAACCCACAAACTCTGCAGGTTTTCTGAACAGTGTTTTGATCTTTTCAGAAGCAAACAGTAAAACCAGCATATTCCCCACTACAAGTTTCATTTTAGGATCAAAAGAATAGAGAAGTACATACATTTAATAAGCAGGGAGAATACAAAGGCCCATTAATGGAAACCAAAACACATTTTGGAAAGAAAAATACATTTTAAATGTTACGGAGAGACACTGACACGTGTTCCTCTGTTCATGGCAACAGTTCAGGAGGGGTAACTTCTGGAAGTGGCACACTTACTTCCAACTCACAGCTTTTCAGGATATTCACCCTTCTGTACTGCTTAACACGATCTCCTCTATTTCTAGCAATTTTTTTTGCAACTTTTATCGCATGGAAATTAAAATGAACAGGCAATCCCAGAAACACAGCAGCAACCAACACCAGCGACTGAATAAAAGACACTACTTCAGCACACATTTTTGCTTGTAATTTCAGCAGCTTCCAGACTTTTGTTGGCAGCGTTTGCTGCGCAGGTTAGGAGGGCCTTAGAGTAATGCTGGAAGCGTGGGTTGTGACTGACCCAGGGGTGTAAGCCACAGCATGACCCCTACGTAAAAGAGCATCGAACACTAGTAGAGAGGGCCCATGTTCGTGCCTGGCCTCCTGACCACCCAAACCAGCGCGGTCCGTGGGGCAGTGAGGGCTCACACCCCGACCCCGGGCTGCTCCTGGGACCGATGGCGATTCTCCCCCCCATCCAGCTGTAGCCTTCAAGCAGCAGGTTCCCTACAGACAGGGGACTCCTACGACGCGTCGCACCCTCCCTTCCCTAAAGCACCCAACCAGCTAGAGGAACTCTGCCGCGAGGCAGATCCGCCATCGCCACCTCCCCGATACGCGGCAGGAACCGCGCCGTCCTTGCCGCTGGTGCGTACCTACAGTGAACTGCGACGCGCTGCTGTGCCGCAGGCAGGGCTCGCCGGCCCCGCAGGGGCCCCCTGCCATAGAGGCGAGGGGCAGACCTCTGAAAACCCACCTGAAGCGGTAGGTCCCACGGCAGGCAAGCCCAAAAATCTGTCCCACATAAGGCTCAGCAGATACGTAACTCCACATTACCTCACAGGTACCTGGATCAAGTCCCTTCAGATACCTCAGAACACCTTCTGTAGACCACAGGTCCACGAGGAAGGATTTGCCCCTGACCCTGGGCTCACTGCTTGCCTCCTGAGGGTGCCCCAGATCCCACCCATCTGGAGGGTGAGTCCTCCAAACCATCATGGGGCTCACCTGCGTGAGCAGCCCTGCTAACCCGCCCCACCTGGCTGCACTAACGACACTGCAGCTCACAGCCAAGAAACAGCGCCCAAACTTCCAAGATGTGTCTGAACACACATATATACGTCCTCAAAAGACATGCTGTTTTGCAAGGGAGTTGATGTCCTCAGACACAAAGAATCCGTCATTGTAGCCTCAGCGTAAATCATAGCTCTTTCCTCACAGGTGTCCCATGTGCTTCTTTACAGGCTGGTCATAGTTGCATTGCATATTCATTAATGGTACACACGAGAACTGGATTTTATACAAATCCACATTAGCAGTTTTCAGCCCGGAACAGCCTTCAGTCAGACTTTAAAAGAAGCCCAGCTTTCTCCTATTACAAATACAGGTCACAACAAATTGAGGAAAGCCTGAATGTTTTCTGATTTGTTTACAGGATGGAAATACTTTTCCTTCTCACTATGACAAATGTGGTTATGGGTAAAAAAAGTATTTATTTTAAAATCTAATTGTTGATTTAATATTTATTTTAAACCTACTAACCAAAAAAATTTTATTTGAATCCATGAATTACACAATTAACATTTAAAACCATCATATGTCGACCATCCCTGGTTTTACTACTTTTAAAACGTCGGGAATGCCAGTGTCTGGAGTCCTGGACAGTAAGGGATGGCCAGTGCCTGCCCATGGGGTGAGCACGCCCTCCTGCTGCTGCAAACCCATTCTGGTACCAAGCAGCTGGTACGAGCCAAGGTTGTAAACACCAAGTGAAGTAATCCCTGCAACTGCAGCTTCTAAAAGCTCAAGAAAGGAATCCTAAGAAAAACTGAAATAAAAAAATTGTATACACCATTCACAACCATAACTTGTCCACACCTACTGACCAGTTCTCATCAGAGGGCTATCTATGTTCTACATCCATCTAACAGCTTCCAGGATTCAAGGGAGAGAAATCCCAGCTATGGACCATGCAATTCTTCACGCAGCTCCTTTCTTACCCTCGTAGCCAGAAAATGCCAACTAACAGAGGCACACATAGGGCTGGCAGCCGGAGGCTGAAAGTAAGCCTCGCTAAGCAGCGAGGCACAGGCAAGAATGAGAGACCCGGGCACAATGAGACCACCACAGCTCATGGGGTCAGTCAGCTGGAAAAACTGACTCACAGAGCCAGAAGTGGGAAGGTTACAAACCATGACTTCTCCACAGAAGAACAGTTCAGAAAGACCAGCAAACAAACAACTCTGTTTTTTTTTTTTTTTTTAGGTGTTAGTGAGGAAGGAGATGACTATACCACAGGAGGGGAACCTGGAGGCTGCATCTCACCTCAATGGGAATTGAAAAGAAACAGTGGCAAGCTAACGAACTTCAAGGCTTACTATTCCCAGTAGGATTTAAGGGCTACCTGAGGGAGCTATTCCCAGCTGAGGTTAGGCAGACACAAAACTCTCAACATCTTAAAGTTGGGCGTGGATTACGTCCATCTCAGAGAAGCAGCAGCTCAAAGGTCAAGATAAGAAGGTGCAAGCGTACTTTTCTGTTCTGCAATTTCAGCTTATTGCTTATAGACTACATGGGAAAAATAAATCCAGAGACCATATTGCCTGTTTTATATTTTAATTAAGTAAGTGCCTGGAAATAAGTAATAGGGGTTTTCCACTGCCTTCTCTTGCTAGCTGCCCAAACACAGGCCTTTCTATAACCATGTCATGGATCAAGATATTCATTAAATACAAACAGAAACACTACTGGCACATAAGCTAATTAAAATGTCTCTACCAATTTCACCTTTGCTTTTCTTCTCAGAAATGAATACATCCTCATTCGACACAAAACCCCATATTCTGTAATCCCAGTCTCTCTCCAGCCACCCGTGGCTCTTTTGCCATTACAGCATATGACATTTCAGAGAGGCTCTGATGTTGCCATTTTCTTACCCAAACCCCAGAGATGCCCAGACTGAATTCCATTCTTTGTAGGCAATTTGTTAACGTCCAATTTACCCAAGGCTCTCTGCATCATTTTAGTGTTATGAATGGCTATTGTTTGCTTGCTGCTGTTTCCTCCTAAGGAAAGGAGGTTTTGGGGGGGTTGGTTTTTTGGTTGGTTGGTTGGTTGGTTTCGGTGGGTTTTTTCAATACTCTAACAAAGTAAAATACTTTGCAACTCTGCAGAGCTGTAGACCCACCTTTAGTTGCTGTACTGGGTCTGGCTGGGATGGAGTTAATTTTCTCCATAGCAGCCCATACAGTGCTGTGCTTTGGATCTGTGGCTGAAACAGAGTTGATCACTCACTGACGTTCTCGCTATTCCTGAGCAGGGCTTGCACAGCAGCAAGACCTTCTCTTGTGCCCACTCTGCCCTGCACCACCCCACCCCAGTGAATAGGTTGGGAGTGGGCATGAGATCGGGAAGTGACACAGCTGGGACAGCTGACGTGCACTGACCAAAGGGATATTTTCCAGGCCATACGATGTCATGCTCAGCAACGATTGCTCAGGGAACAGAGGAGGAAGGGGGGATGTTCATGGTTATGGTGGTTGTCTTCCCAAGCAACTGCCATGTGTGCTGCAGCCTCACTTTCCAGGAAGCAGCTGGATATGTGCCTGCTGATGGGAAGTAGTGAATGAATTCCTCTTTTTGCTTTGCTTGCGTGTACAGCTTTTGCCTTCCTGATGAAAATGTCATGATCTCCATCCACAAATCTTCTCACTTTCCTTCTGTTTTCTCCGCATCTCATGGGAGAGTAGAGTGAGTGAGCACCTGGGTGGGCATTTGGTTGGTAGCCAAGGCTAACCCAACACAAGGCCAACAACTTTCTTCTTGACCTCCTTCTTCATCTCTAGTTATCTTCTGTTTCATTAATCTAATTAATCTATATTAATTTAGCAGATCAAAGAAAGTCTTAACACCTGACTTGGTTAGCGTCACTGCGTGCTTGGAACCATAACAGATTTATGTGAAGTCACTGGCTGATGTTGGATGTCCTCCTTAGGCCAACCTCACTCTCTCTAATCCATAGGAAAAATTTAATGTTGTAATTTCTAAGAATTATTTCAGAAAATCCTTAGGAAAAGAGAAGACAATGATAGTACAGATGTGACATAACTACCTACACTTATATGTACCTACCTCCACTTCCAACCACAACAATAGAAAGGATACCAGAACTGTAAGACCCCTGATTGATCCAGGTGGTAGTAATACAATCAAGCTGTTCAGTGATGGACAGGGCACTGGCAGAGGCCAGAGAAATGACCTCGAAAGCTGTAAAGTTGCTCACATCTTTGTGAAATGAGCATAAAGGCATTAATAAACCAAAATGCCTTAGGCACTTCAGAGTTGTACATAACCACGTAGGGCATGGGGAGAGGGCTGCTGGATTGTATCTTCAGATCTGATAGTGATTTTCTAGTGACTTCAGAAAAGTCATTTGAACTCCATCTGACTCAATTTTTCCATTTGTGAAATGGAGATCAACATGCACTTCCATTTTAAGATAAGTGAAATACTTGAGGCTGGCAACATCATTAGCTATAAGTAACTAATATCTATTAGTACGTGCTGTATACGATTGCCCCTTTAAGCAGTTTTCCTGGGGGTATGGAGAAACATGACTTACAGTTTAGTACCGATAACAACTTCATTTCAATAGCCAGAAAAGGGCAATGTACATGCTCTTAAATGAATTCCACACCCCAAATCAATTCAATGCCTAAGAAGAAAAAAATATCCCCTGAAAAATAAGGCAACGTATTCCAAGAAGGCTGTTTTATCTATCTGATATGTTTCCTGCATCTCATGGTGATTTACAGTAATAGGTAATAACTAGTGTACATTATATCTAGTTTTTAATAACCACACTTCCATTATATTTCATTTCCCAAAGGGACTATTTGTGTTTTTTCATATCTTTAACTGTAAAACTGTAAACTGCTATAATCAAGCATTGCTTTCTCTTGTATTCTGGACATCCTCAGTTGATTATAATCACTGCCTGCTGAACTTATCTTCAAAATGTTAATCATGAAATAAAAATTGATATTACTATATTACGTACTGCCCTATTCATTCAGTCTTCTCTTCTTAACCCAGGAGACCCAGAATACAAAGAACTTTAAAAAAGAAAAGAAGAAAAACAGAAAAGAAGAAAAACAGAAAAGAAGAAAAACAGAAAAGAAGAAAAACAGAAAAGAAGAAAAACAGAAAAGAATAAAGGAAAAGAAGAAAAAAGAAGAAAAGAAGAAAAATGGAAAAAAAAATAAAAAGAAGAAAAAAAAAGAAGGAAAAAGAAAAGAGAAAAAGAAAAAAAAATTAAAAGAAGAAGGAAAAAAAGGAAGAAAAGCCAAAAACTGTCTTTGAAGATGACAGAGCTGGAGAAGACAGTTGAAAAAAGTCAAAGCACATGCTGTTCTCCCTGGCATCTGTAAAAGAGATGTAGGCTCTGAAAGTATGTTTTGATGTACTTGTCCAACATTCACTGTAACTTTGGATAAAGGAAAGCATATTAAAAAATAACGCAGCTGGTACATGTGTACATGGTACACTGCTTTTTTGGGAACTAGGGACTTGCTCTATGGTCTACATGACCATCTACCAGCAGAAGGACTACATGAGAGGAATATATTTTAGAAGGTGTCCACAAAAACAAGTGCAGAAGTGCGTAAATCAAGCTGCAAGGTCAGCTGGACTTTTCAAACCGAACCAACATTTAGGGGAACTGACAGGTTCAAGAGGATGCCGTGACTGAAAAGTGACTGAAAGGGTCACTGGATGGGGGTGTACTACCTGATAACGTCCACAGTGACATTTTCAGCAGCCTCATGCACAGTATTTCAGAGATTCCTCGGTTTCCAGCAACAAAATGATGCCATGTTGGGAAGACCTAAAATCCTTCGTTTAACTTACACCAAGCACAAAAGACACAAGCATACACACACACACAAGGTATTAGTTTTCTCTGCTTTATTATGGAAAGCTAATACTACAAACTAACAAAAACCAAACCCCAGTGTGGTCCCTTACTGTAGCTCTATCAGTACAACTAAATGGCTGGCTATAGCTGCATCCAGAAGAGCAAGACTCAACCACAGCCTACTTGAAAGAAGAGATCTCCTTAGGAAAGAGAGTTTTAGTGCACATATAGACCTTAACTCTCTCAAAAATCTCTCTGATGACAGTGTCCAGTTAAAGGACAGAGGTAATAAAAATTTCTTAGCTTTCTCTCAGAAGAAGAAAGGGATGAGTATTTGCAAGGAAGATTTAGGAAAACTGCACAAAGGAAAAGTTGGCCAGCTCAAGTTCAGCCACCTGGAAAGTAAAATCAATGAACTAAAAGCATTATTAATTGAGACAACCGAATATGGACAGAGGCAAAACTACTGACAGAGCAGAGAAGATAAAGCAGACAAACCATTATCACTGATAGTAAATAACACTGAACCAAACAGATATGATCAAAGTTACATGTACATAAGTACCAGTGATATTACTTCTGAATTTGATTTGTTTTATCTTAAGTTACAGTGTATATCATTTAAGCAAGCCAGTTCCTTCCAGGTATCTTGCTAATATCCCCTTAACAGCAACAGGACTGGATGCCCAGAGAGTAACAGATTAAATGAAAAGGCACGAAAACCCGAACTAGATAGAAAGGCACTATAAACTCAGGAGAGCAGAGCAAGAGGCCACTATCATTATACAGTCTGGCCTACCGTAAACATGGGGCACATATTTTTCCCCAGAACCTGGATTAATGCAAATCTCTACATATATAAATGAAAAGACTTCAAATGATGGCAAGTTCCTCACTTCTCCCATTAAACTCCTTTCCCTTTTCCTCTCCCTTTTACAGTTACAGTGTAGAGACTTAAGGAACAGCAGTAGACTTGATGCCCAGGGACCAGAGACCAGCCCCACAAAGTGCCTGCCTGTGCGGCAGCCCTGCTGTTCTCCTGGTCTGACGTGTCCTGTACACCCGATTTAGATCCCTGCTTCAGAACGAGAGGTCCGTAAGGAAATTTTACCTGATGGAAAGAGCAATATCCATGATGTGGTAGGCAGCATTCTCCACTCTAAGTAAGTATCAATTCAGAGAGGTATCAGACAGGACAATCGTTCTGACTTCAGGATAACAAGAGTTCATAACAACTGCTGAGGATTAATACTCGATACTATTTATCATCCGAAAATGGGTATCATGCCAAAGGCTTTAGCCAAATTTCTCATCGGGCAACAAGCAGCCTCCAAATTCCCCCTGCAGTTGCAACTGCATGTCCTACTTGCATCTGTTTTTACATCCCAGGCTGTGGTCGACTTTGGTAACTGTAACTGTGTAGAGGATATACACACATGATAAGGAGAACATACCTCATGAGATCAACTATACATAGCAAACGTTCTTTGGGCACGAAACGGAAAATGTAGGGAAACATACTAAATGCACTTTTAATTGCAACTGATTTAATCACAGCTGAGTCCAGCTCAGCCTTTATGGACTGCACCCACAGTTACTCAGTGTTCAGTAGCTGTCGTGGAAAAACACACACCTCAAGAAGGCAGAATATATTCTCATCTGGTCTGTGTCAGTTAACATCCAATACAACCAAACACTATGCCTGCCTAATACTCCTAAGTTATCACTGTGTTATAAAGTCAGTTCTGGCTCTTTTACCGAAGCTGACTAAAAACATGCGCTGTTACATGAACATAACACATTTAGCAGGGCACTGAAAGAAGCTCATTCACTGTCGTCTTAGCAGTTCTGTATAACCTACGAGACCAGTGGCAGTGTGCTCCCCAGCTGGGAGGTGGACGTACTCTACTGTAACACAATCATTTGCCTTTTATTTCTTTTATTATGGATGTTAAAACCCTAAATACAAAAAAAGGTAGAATTCCCCATAAAGTATCCTACAGAAGCAAAGGCAGTGATAACAAGGTATTTACTGAATATGGTTAATTATCTCATTCTATTTTTACTACTCAATAATGTTTTCACGGAAATGATGAAGGATACATATTCCTGTCAGATCTGAAATAATCTGTAAAATACACAGCATTCCACTAACATTTCTGCAAGTCTGAGACTACAACTGGCAAACAATCTGTCCTGGCTTTGTGGCTTTCCTAACCAAAAAAGACCATTAAAAAATGAGTGCTGTGAACTTCACAACTATGCTGTGTTCCTTGTCATGCTGGGATTAGTAATAGCAGTGCTATCAAATATTACTGTGCAATAAAACCTGTGGTTTGCATTTAGATTACATTTGATTTCTTCATGTGGAAAATGCATGCTCTAATTTTCCTCTTACAGTAAAATTGATAATACATAGAATACAACATCACAGCAGATGACACAGTCTACAAGGTAGGCATGACTTGTTTTATAGTCATAAAGCTTGTACTTCTGGCTGTGATTTTATGAGCCAGGCATACAAAAAAGAGTACAAAAAAAGATATTTATAAATAAAGGTATACAACAGTAAATAGGAAAGGAGACCAAGTTACAGAACAGATTGAACTGGATATAATCAGAACCAAACAGCTTTCACAGAAACTGCAAACTTAGCACTTGGATACCTCACCAGTCAATAACGCAAGTACAGCCGCCTTCTTTAACAAAAGAAAGCAATTCTAGGCAGGAAGAAAAAGAATGTAAATAGGACAGACGGCATCCTCACCAGGCAAAAAAAAAAATTTCTTTGAATATATGCTGTTAAAGCTCACAATATCATAAACAGGCCCCTCACCTCTCCCCCTTTCTTCCACAAAGTAGAAAACATCGCCATTTTTTTTTATACCAGGTAATCTAGCAAAGTATTCATTTCAGTGGTATCTTTTACAATATGTCTCAGAGAAGCTTCTATAAGCGTCTAGGATCTTATTAGCTACAAAAAAGGAGGTGCACGCTGCACACGGTCTCCATGGGGACATTGCACATGGCAGAAGCTGTGAACAGAGCACTTCCATCACAGAAAGGCAATGGGGAAGAATTATACAATAAGGAACAGAACGGAGAGCTCATTAGCATGTAAAAACCATAGCCCTATATATACTGTTATATTTTTGTATGTCGTCACATTAACAAATTGCTGTTTATTAGCCATGATTTACTGAATTGAGCACAGCAGAACCGGGCACTAGCTGAAGCAAAGCAGCTGGATGTAAAACTAATGCAAACAGCCAAGAGGAGAGTGATGTCTTAACTGCTTCTCTGCATAGCTTGATCTACCAGCCAGCAGATGAACTGATTACACATCATAGCAAAAATTTCACCTTTTGCTACACTGTAATAATTCCTGAATAAATACAAAACATGGTCAAGCTTGACAAAGTGATATATGAAGAGTTGCAAAATGATTCCTCGCTTCCACTGAGGACGGTGCTGCCAGTGTTAAAAGAAATCACCATTGTACAATGCATTAGTGTTCTTACATTCAGGCCAACCATGAAAAATCACGAGCTGCAAATGTATTAATTTTTAACTGTTTATGTCCGCTTCAAAGTACACATTTTTCTTACTACTACCACAATGTTATCACCACATTATCTGACTCGTCTGAACTCACATTTCTTCCCACTGCAATCTCACCATGGATGCATGCCTCAATCCAAAGAAACAAAATCCTGACTGCATTAAGCCAACGATAACACCATGCTCAAAGCTCAAAATTTCAGCAGAAGCGTAAATTCCCAACAGAGACCATTATAAGTTAGTCTCCCCACAATGCTCAAGCCCTGACTTGCATCCATTTGCTTGCATGGGCTTTGTATCTGTCTTAATAAGAGTGCTGGTATCAGGAGAAAGGCACTTTAACTTTGTATCATAAACACACCGTTAATGGCTTAAAGATTGTTACGCTTCTTTACTTTTTCCCTTTTATACTAAAGGTATATTGCTCATGAAGAAAAGGAGGAATAGAAGCTTTGGACTTTGCTTTTTTCTTGGAAAAGCAAAAAAAAAAAACCCAACAAAAAAACCCCAGACAAAACTGAAAAATGCAGCAATTCCCATAGGCAGTGGCAGATGCAGCTTCTTTACTATTTCAGTATAGCCCTGACTCCCTAAATTTGAAGTTCACATTAACCAAAATTAAAACATACTGCAGATTACCAAGTTTCATGTGGTTTTTTTTCATAACCCTTATGCAAAATTTACTTTGGCACAATACAGGAGTGCATTATTAATCAGCATAGGTTTGTTTGAGAAGTAGGCTCTATTTATTCAGAGGCAGGACTGACTCCAAATCCAGGCTTTCTTTTCCACATGGAATGTGAGCGTATCAGATTTGGTATTTGATTTTTCAGCTCAGCTGTGAGGGATGAAATGAACTTTGGAAAAAACCAGAGGTAGAGTCTACATGGTAACAGAAAAAGAAACCACATGATTTTCTTTTTTTGTGGTTTCAGGTATCAAAGTGAAAATGTCAAATCTCTCTAACCACACCCATTACAGTAAAATCTCAGACCAGTTGAAGACAATGACGCTTTGCTATTGGCATTAAATGAATCCAGTCTCACCCATCCATGACCAAAAAAGACACAGCTTCATTTCAAAATCACAGTCACTTTTCTCTCGACTTTCGCAGTATTTTCAGATTTATACCTCCCCTGTTTATTCTTATATTGCAGTCAATTAGCATCTATAACATAGCTAGCTGAGCAGATCTGTGCAGTTTTAGCATGAAGTCTATAAAATCACTGTTCTTTACAAGTTATTTTGATGAAAAGAGAGAATATTTACCAGCAACTATTAAGCATGAAGTTTAAGGAAACAGAAGCAGCTTGTACGAGGATTTGCTAATGCAGTTTTATTGCTGTTACTTCTCATATCTGAAAAGATATTGCCTCTGAAGTCTCTGACAAAAATGCAAATAGATATTCTTGGGAGACAGTACAAAGCCAAATGCAAGTTTCAAAGTCAGATAACTCAGTCTTAAGGATTTCATCACAACTAAATCCACTGACGCCTCAACAGTGTCACACTAATATACGTGTAAGGTCAGAATCTAATTGTCCAGTGCTGCTGGAAAAAGAGATGGTGGAGACACACAAAGTTTTTCACGACATGAGTCTTCTCCATAAATGTGTGCATGAAACCAAAAGATGAAATCCCCTACGAGAAGTCACAATACTACCTACCAGGCAGTGATAACCTCTCAGCGGTCACAATAGGTATGTCTGTTGCAACAACTAGATGGAAAGAAAAGGCATCCACGCTTGAGTGATTCTGCAGAGAAAAGTGCCTACACCTAACACAATGGAAAACCTGTTCAAGAATAGCTAATCTGTGTGAAACTATGACCGCAGTAATGCTGTTAGAAGCAGTGAAAACTGTGAAAATCCTCTGAATTAAGTGTTGACTGAGCAAGTTAAAAGCTTTAGGTAGGCATCTCTCAACCCATCCACCCACACACATACCTGGGGGGTGGTATCCATGTGATAAATTGCATTTAACACGCACCTGCACTCTACCTACTAATCCATCCTCACCTTAGCTACTTCTAGCATTACAAATCTCCAAGGCACTTCAACCGCCTTCTGCGAGGAAGAATTTCTCCTCAAAAGCGTATTGGCGAGAAGCCAGGAATGATTTAAGTTCAAGCATACTGCAGTTCAACCTGGCTAGAAATAGGATCTTTAGATTCTTAGAAAACTGGGTTTCTATGGATTTTCACGATTATGACTATTTCTAGGAGATAGAAATCCAGGTTTTCTAACAGTAAAACTCATAGTTAAGTCACTAAGCGGTACTTAGTGAGACCCATATACGTGTACACAGCTGAGGATGGGGTCAGGTGGTGAAGCCCTATAGATACCAACAGACAACATGCACAGCTACTCTTCGTTCACCTACAGGCAAGACCACCGTTTCCTCAAGCCTGACTGACCCGTCACACGACTGTCCCCCTGACAGCTAAGGGCGCACACAAGGCACCTTGCCAAACACCAGCTGCATGGAAGATTGAGGCCTCAACAAGGGGAACAGACCCTTCAGTTGCTGAATTTCAAGAAAACCTGAAGTGTTTTAAAGGTGCAAATAAAAGGTGCAATAAATTTCTGGAGGAAATGCTAAATTCTTCCTTGAAATACTGCAGCTACTCTCAATTTCGTGACACGACAACTTAGAGAGAAGCAAATACTTACTTCTTGTCTCCAAACTACGTGCTCTGTGGCAGCTTGAAGAAGGGCCTGGAGCAGTACCAAAGGTCCACAGAGACCTCTACCCATGCCCAGAGTACTCAGGGTGCACCTCCTTTGGCAGGCAGGAAAAATCTTTGCCTCAAGATGAGAGAAGGAAGGACTTCGTGTGAAGGCCAGTTTATTATTATTTGAACTCCGGCTGGGCACCAGGACTGGACCCTGAATAAATTATGCCAGGATATATGCTCAAAGTTAGCTTCCCTAGCAGCTCTGCACAAACAGAAATCAGCAGGAGTCCAGCATGTAGAACGGCTTCCGAATCGGGTCATTAATCTGTACAAGCAGAAAAACCTACCCAACAAACACATTAGCAGTCATTGCACTCCAGGTTACAAGCCTGAACCATCATGCAAATTGATGCACATCCCATGCCTCCTCGAGTCACGGAGGAAGGCACAAGCAGCCTACAGCGGAAAGCACAGAAAGCTACGGATGTGCACTCTTGCTGAGGAACAATGCAACAGGGCAGATTTATTTAGTCACTATGATGACGACGTGGTATTATTTCTTCTGTGACAGTGTGCAAAGTCTTCAGAGATGGTCAAATCTAGAAACGTGGCTGTTGCCACAAAAATCTTTGCCACCTTGAAACGAGCACACAAAACCACAAGGGCAGAAGACGATTCAAGGTTTTAAGTACACAGAGACACACAGATTAGCCACAAGCATCTTTTTTCCATCCACTTGTTTGATGATTTATCAATAAACTAAGCAATCTCCACCTGCTGTCCAGTCAATAGCTGATTAGTTAGATGATTCCCTCCAAGTCTTTTGGGAGGACAGTCTTGAGGTCTTGATTTCAAGGACAGAGCAATAGTTTTTTCAGAGTTACACAGGATGGTGTTCCTTAGTAATGGTGTAAACAAAGCAGAGTTAAGAGACCTTTCCATTTCAATGCTACTGTGAAATGTAGAAGAGATGTTACTTTGGCTCAAACCAGAAACCATTGGTTCCTTTTTTTTTTTTTTTTTAAATACCGATAATACTGCAGGCATGAAAGGATTTCACTTTTACAGTCCCTAGATAAAACATAATGCTCTCTTTAAAGCAACCACAAACAGGACAGACCTAAGCGGGACAGAAAGACGTTATCTCCCAGACACTGTTGTATCATGAAAACACCCATTATTTACACCGATCCAGAAGAGAACCACATATGAGACAAGTTATGAAAGCCAGAACAGCCCTACATTAGTCCAAATGCATGACTATAAAACCAACAAACAAGATCTGAGTTAATGCTGGTTGTCAGATCTTCAGGATGATGCAGAAAGTAACAGGGACTAAGAAGAGTGAGAGGGAGAAGAGCTCAGGGGAGGGAAGAAGGGCTGGCTGAGCGATGCACCTGCTCCCTTGCTTCCCTTTTTCATTTTGCATAGAGAAATCTGCAGTTACAACTCTTAAGTCCACATTGTACTTATGCCCTTTTACATTGACATGACTCTAAAGATCTTCTGGTGGATGTAGAATACTACACTACTACTTAGAAGCATTTCTGCACTACCAGCTGGTGTAAAAGGGCCCTTGTACAGGTAGGAATCTGACTTTGTACCTCTAGCTTTAGAAGTTACTTAGCTGTGGTTTTTGTTTCCCTATGTATGATAAAAACACAATGAAGACGCTTGTTAGGTGAGTGTGTTTGAGTAAAAAAACCTACTAATTTTTAGATATATGTCTCTAAATATACAAATTATATAAATTTATAAACACAAATTCATATAAATATATATGGATACATCTATGTTGGTATACACACACACACACACACACACACAAATATATTACTTCTTGAGAACACAAACTGCCAAGTGTGTGTACTGGGACTAGTCTTACTCTCACCAGAATCCTGGAAACAATTCTTTAAGTAATGGTAGTGCAAGCTGTGCTTCACACTGGAGAACAGTCAGTGAGCAAAAGTTTGAACTGTTTCAAGTGAGCCTGAAAGATGCTTATTCACCAGAGTTTGCATTTGTTGCAAACGGCTCATTTAATTCAACCTCAGAGGCATTTGCTCTCCACTTTTCAAGCTTAGAAAGAGGTAACCTAGCTCAAGAGGTTAGACGCAGTATCATCAGTTCAGATCAAAAAGATGCCAATGAACAGCTGAGACTTAAATTTATGCCCAGCACGCTTACACAGACATGAAAACAAATACTAGATGTAATCAGTTTCAACTATGTTATGTATTTTTCCTTGTTCTTAAAGAATTTCTGGAAGACAAAATATAAAACAAAAAGCTTGAATTAAAATCAACCAGGGAAAAATTAATCTAGCTGCCAAGAAGAACAGACTCAGGTTCCATGACAAACACAGATACATATTCGAAATTAACTTTAAAAATGCTTCTAAATTCAACCAACGTGCTATAAAATGACAAATGTATATATTATAGGCACCAATTATAAAACATTGCAGCAAGAATTAACTACATGCACAGAACTTATGAGCACCCTGGGAGCAGGATAGTGGACTAAATAAAGTCAAGCAATCTTGAAATCCACAGACATTACATTTTCCCTGTATTAAAAGAGGGAGGGAGGTGTTCGGGGGTTGGGGATTTTTTTCTGAATGAGAGAGAAAAAAACAAGGCAGCTACTTGGAGTATCAGCAGGTTTAGTCTAGATACAGAATATTTACCAGAAAATTAAACCTACCTAAATCCTTCAACATCTGCTTTTATCAGAGACTCACCTATTTCCAGAAAGATGACAACTGCTTATAAATCCATTTGCACAAGAAAATTATAAAAATCCTTTGGATGTGCAATGCTCAGTATTCAATATTTGCCACCAGCAGACACTGTTGTTAAACAAAACGGGAAGCAGCCTTCGAAAGCATCCAGACAGAAAAGCGAATCCTAGTCTCCCTGTAAATCCTGCAAAAATACATCTCGTTCACTTGTGTGGATCTCTTTATTGCAGTTGACATGGACTTGCCCAGGGGACTAACTTGTTGTTCCATAAAGATCCTTAAATAGGCACTACTGATGAAACATTTAATCCAAGCCCTGGTATCAAATGGCTGCTATTGCCAGTGACAGTGATAGAAAAATCTATTTGCCAATTAAATAACTGCATGCAAAGCTATGACTGTTTATTATGCCTTTTAACATAGTTCAGCTGGTTTGGATCATATCCAGTGAGCTTCATATTTTACAAAAACTGCATTCCATATAACTTATAAGTAACATGCTTTAAGCCTTCATTTTTTAAATGCACCTTTTCACTCATGTTGTTATGAAGTGTTTGCTTGGGCAAGGGAATACATTTTACACACAAATGCCACTTATATCATTCAACTATACATATATATTGCTTTGGACCTCTCTCTGTTGATAATGAAATTATGATTTATACTTAGAATATAAGACCATATTTTAGTTGTTGAAAAAAACACTTTAAAAACTCGCTGTGTTTACTTTAAATGCGAAGGACATACAAAGGCTATTCATTTTTTGTAAAACTAAGGGAATACGTTTTGATCCCATGAGTCTAATAAAACTCTGTGTAAACATAACAATAAGGAAAGCTAAGATGAATAGTTGAGATGAACACTTAAGCCTGGACTTCATTTCGCTTGGACTTCCACCATGCCAGGAAACAAGAAAACAAGTGAAGGGGCAGTAATTAAAAGGGATTTAAGATTAGAGGCAGCGGTACATCCACGTGTGGAACACCATTAAAAAAGGACGCAGCACTCAGTTTGACAAGGCTGTAATTTAACAAAGTACGTAAGGGTGTAAGTTGCAGCTCAGAGAAGCCATCTCCGCTGAGAGCAGCTTAAGCATATGCCTAACTTGAAATAACCAGATCTTAACATGTGCTTTATGTCCAGCATGAATATACATCTTTGGGACATACGTTGTATTTTGGTTTCATTTTAGTATGAGGGGAAAAAAAAAAAAAGTCATGCTAATATGTGTAACAGTATTGAATAAATATGGGATAAAAATACTGGAAATTGCAGAACATACAGCTAAAATGAATCCCTTTCCATAGATAGTAAAAAGGACAGACTAAGGTGGGTTTTTTTTTTCTTTTAATCACAGGAAAGTTTATTTTTCCCCTTGATCTTAAAAAAATTACCAAATGTAGTTAGACTCTTACTCCTATTCCCCGTTGCCATAAATTTAGTATAAATTAATAAAAAATTATACTTAATGTTTCAGAATGAACATTGATTCTTCTGCATTTTATATTAAGATTTAAGTGACTGCTTGCAATGCCATTTTTAACTTTATAACTACCTTGTCAGGATGAGTTGTAGTTTTTACTGTACCAATTTCTGGAGAAAATGTTTCCATCTTACTTTATCAGATTATCAAAACAGTGGATTGTAATTTATGGAAAGCCATATTTCCATTTTCATATTTAAGCATTATTCATGGAAATTAAGAATTTTAGTAACCCTTTTAAAGTACACAGGCTGAAATCACTGCGTAGGAAACTTCACTTGAAGAGTTTTTGTGAGGTAAAATAACTGATTTAAGTATGCTGCTGTACCACAGGTTAATGAGAAAACAAACTGTAGCATTACCTTTGACTGCATTAAATTCAGCCTCTAAAGTAAAAAAACCCTGTTTGTCTAGTAAATAAAGTTATGTCATATTACAACATCTCTCTTCCTATACTTCATCGCTATTTATATGGGAAAAGGTCCAGACTGTCAGTGCTTAAAAACTGCATTTGAGCCTCTCTACTTCCTTCATTTCGCCCTGCTGGGCAGAAATTTTTAATCACAAAAATACCTCCTGTAAGTCCATCTCGTATCCAACTTATACTCAAATCCTAGCACAATCACTTTCTTGTAAAAATACCTTCTGAACGGTCACAACTGGAACCCATTAGGTTTGCATCTGAGCAGCAGATTTTTGAGAAGCATACGAGAAGACAGCAGGACCTGCAGAAACACTGAGATCCCAGTCCTGAAAACATGGGTTTTGGGGTTCACAGCAAGCACGTGAGTACCACCTCTGAGAGCTTGCAGGTGCTCTCAGGTGCTTCCTCGCCTGCACTGGGTCACAGCCAGAATGCACAAGCTGCAGGAAAAAACTATTTGCTAACTTCCCTAAAAAAGGTGGGGTTTTTTTTCTGTTTTGAATGAGACATTTTTGTGATAAATATTAATCAAAATCTCACTAAACATTTCAGACTTTTTAGCACACTTCTCTAACTGGCTCGGCTCTGACACATGTTCAGCAAACACTTTGGGCATTTCTTATCTGTTGCTTTCGAAGCTTCTCTTTCAAATCAACAGTAGCAATCATCAAATCTTTTATTTCATTCTCCTAGGATTATGATCTCTAACATCTACAGTTATACTCGTTTATTAGTCTATAAAATATTTTTAAATGTGCCAAATCTATCTGAATAAATATGCTTCAATGTAATTAGCAATGCATAAGCTATTCTTTTTTTCTTTTTTTTTTTTTTTGATGTATCACAATGAATACATTGGCTTTAACATCTATTCTCTTGATCAGTCATTTTGAGGTGGTCCACTTTTGTTTTCCTGACTTTCACAAACATGCTTGCAGCCAGTAAGAGACTCTTCACTATGATTAATGGCCTCCCATTGGGTATACAGAAAATTTCCCAGCCTGGTTCCCTTGAGAATGCTCCACTACATGGATTTCTACGCAAAGCTAGATTAAAAGAGGAGGAGCAATAGCTATAGTCCACCTACCCCACAGCCATCAATTATATACAGTTATAAATCAAAGTTTTCAGCCAGAACAAAGCCTAGTGTGGCAAACAAACAAGGGCGTTCACAGCAAATTGTTTTGAAGCAGAATAAAACTCTTGATAGAAACAATGGGGCTAGCAAAGCCACTGTCAATATCACTATAAAGTTCCGTTGATTTATTAAGAATTAGACACAGTGTATCCAATTACTGCTGAATTAACTTAAACAGAAAGCAGCAAGTGGAAAAATAAGCAAGGAGATGGATTTCTCTTTTGAAAGGAAAAAATCGCGCAATTCTATATCATAGTTAATTCAAGACAGTAATGCGAATCATAAAGCATCTGTACTTTAACTCCCTATATTTGTGTTTCTTGGCTTTTGGTTTTAAGACCTCTCTTTCATGAAACACTGGTATGTCTCTCTCATCCATATTTAATCTCTGGTCTGTTTGTTTTCCTGGCTATTTCTGCCTCTATGCCATAGATGATTCTGATCAGTTTGGATATTTTTAAATACCCTCCACACACAATCCACTTTCAAACAAGATAGTAGAAAAAACCAGTCGGGGACACAGAGACAAAAGACTGCTAGCATCTCTCCTCATGCATCTCTTCCCTTCCAGACAACATAAATTATCTGCAGGGGGTTGGGTTCCCCCTTTTTTCAGACATTTAAAATTCCACTTTTTGATACACAGCAATTTTTGGAAAGCCAAAGAATACAGTATCAGTCAAAATGCAAGTAAGCTCCACCCAAAAAATTCACTTGCTATTTGCTAGTGCACCCAGTCCTCACTGCAGAACATATTTCACATAGACTCTGGTTCTCTCTGAAGAAAAAGATGCTTGAGAAAACTGCTCAGTAACATTCAGCAAGACTTTAAATTCCTCAGACGTTTGTGAAAAACTAACTTTTGACAACTCTGACTAAAGCTGCGCAAAGGCAAGAGTCTTCAGGATGACTCCACCTTCCCGTGAGAACAACCTTGTCCTGAGCCATGTTTTCCCTGGTCCTTCCTTGTGCTACCATCCTCCAGCTTGCAGCAGGCGTCAGCACCCCAAATTTAGAGGAAGATGGAGTGTCTGTGCCAGATACTGCACTTCTGACCAAGTATGGTCGCATGTGAAGTATGTCCAGACCTACGTTAATGCAAACACAAGCTTCTCTTTTCTCTCCAAAGCTCTCCTGAAAGAGGCCTGATGCATTCCGAGTGGTGTAAAGGCACGATCCATTAAGGATTGAAGGATTCCTATCGGCTGTGCAGAAACATAAGACTCCCAGGACACCTAGCCCCAGGACTGACAGACAGCAAGCGGTGTCTGAGCCTGCCTGCCAAACCACTTCTGCTTCTTAGGAAAAGACTTCCCAAGGAAGAATTCCTGAAAAATCCAGAAAAGCACTACGGTGGGATCCTTACTCTGTGTGTTAGCTTGCAAGATGGCCAGGCCTGATGACTAAGGTGAGGCAGTTGTTGTAGGTTACTAATACAACACACAACATACCAGGGAGCTTAACACACAACACCCTGCAGAAGGGCGAGATTGGACTGCAAGAGGCCATCTCATCCCAGGACAGGATAAACTACACCAGCATCGTTCCTGATAGACATCTTCTTAAGTACTCCTAGTGATGGGAAGTTCATAATCTCCTACAGCAGTCTTCTCCAGAGCTTTATTACCTGTACCATTAGAAAGGTTTTCTAACCTTTCTGTCATTACTTTCTTCTGTCTTCATATTATCTCGTAGAACCCGTAATGCTGGTACCTCTCTCAGAAGAAACGCAAAGGCATGATGCACAGGATGGTAAGTATAATAGAGTATCTCAACATCTTGCCTAAGTAAAGCTGGGGTGAGAAACATGGATCACCACCTCAAGGGCTGCTGAGCAATTCCCAGTAAAAATCCAAAACAGTTAAGTGTGCTTAGTGTCTTGCAGGTTTGTAACATACAGATTAACAGTATTGGTTATTAACAAACCAGGCTTTTTTCCTTCTTTTTTTTCTTTATGGGGATAAATGACTGGCAAATAGAGTACAGAAGTGACATGATGTCTTGAGCTCTAACCCCAGCTCTGCTGCTGGCTCTATACCACCTGATTCAAAACACCTAATAATGAAAGTCTACATCCTTCAGCAACCAAATAAAACTGCGGATGATCAGTTTCTACAAAAATGGGAGCAATTAGCACATACTTGAATTTCCTTTTATGTCTCCTAGGTGTGCTCATTCTGGATAAACCTTTTCAGTTTTCTTAACTGATCATAATTTTTCTATCAGATTCACAGGGGCTTGCAGGTATGCATTCCTTAATGTTTGTGAACATGGGGAAAAAAAAAAAAATCACCTTTTATCATTAGGTTTTCTTCCAGATTTCTGAATCTAGGGAAGATGAAATAAAAATGTTCATACAAGAGTTTTTTTAAAGGTACTCTCCTAGTGTAACACAAATTGTCTTTCTGGGAAGCTATGTGATTTTCTTGACAGGACTATCTTCAAACAAATATAACAAAATTTGGTATCCACAGGTTCATGACACATACATCCACATTAGTGGACCTCTCTTCCTATGTATTTCCACACTAATAAAAAAGACATTTGTCAAAATACGTAAAAACACAGAGGGAAGAGGTATTATTCTTTCTCAATTTCTGATGTTAAAATTAAATCCTGTCTTTTCTCAAACAGTAACATAGGTTTAAGAAGAACATTCATTCCTGAATAATTTTAATATTTACAATAAATAATACTCTCTCACACCAAGTAAGTGCACTGCAATTTCGTCCTCCTTGTGGCCTGTACAGTAAGCAGCACATCCAGGGCGCCATTGTTTCCATTTTCCACTTTGTGCAGCTCTTTGGGAATGACGCATGTCTTACATGGTCCTCAAAACGATGGAATTACTAACCCATGGCCCTCAGGCATGAAGAAGATCCACGAGCCCTATCGCATTGGCCCGTGCTGAGAGAGGACTCTACAGCTGGTGCCTCACCCTGGAACAAACGCTCACTTCACGACATATGAAAACACCACCGTGTTAACAGTTATTAACTGGATTACACTGATACCGTTGAGTCTGAAGTTCCACCTACAATACATTACCAGTTTTTCCCATGTCACTTTCATAAAGCCTCCCCCAAGCATCCCCCAAGTAGTCCTGTACAATCCCAAAATGCTCTTCCCATGAACGCCCTAAAGCATCCCATAGCCCTAGGCAGGAGCTCCCCTCAGTCCCACAGGCGCTCTAGGATTGACTTATCTTGACGTATGTCACACCTGGACCACAGGGCTGAGGCTCTCCTGGGGCAGCCCAGGGAGGTGCCCATACAGGGTGTCCCTTTCCTCCAAGTCTGTAATTTGGGCTCCCATCGGCCCTTGTGCCCCTGAGCTCCTCTGGGCTGGTGCAGATGGGCCCCTGGTGGGCTGAGGGCTCGTAGGATGGGCCTGGGAGCAGCTGGGGCAGGGTATTATTTGGGCTCTACTCTTGCCATTGTCTCTCAGTGCTCCCTTGTGGGCGTGCAGACCAGCTTTTATCACATAAGCTAACATGTGGTATCCAGGTTCACGCTTACCCTCTTCAGGAACGTACTCCAGCGAACACTGCCCTACGGGATCAATTTTATTTTGTTGCCCCTCTAAATCCAGAGAGAGTACATACCAATAAATCTACTCATGTACCTAAGAGTTTGCAAAATCAGGGTCTTGTTCTTCTTCAAAAATATTTTTCCATTAAAGAATTCCACAATCAAGAGTCACAACCCCTCACAAAAGACCTCTACAATGGTAATTTAAGAGGTGCACATGTGCATACTCCATTTAGGTAAAAAATACCCAATGAGGAAGTAGATTTCAGTTTCAAACTTCCAAGGGATAGCGAGGTATGAAGTGAAAAATACAACCGAAAAACGCATATCCAACTCCCTTTAAATCAACATTATGTCTAAATTACATGAACTTTTTGGTAGAGGTAAAATACTGTTCTTAATATTGAAGACGACATCAATAACAGGTATGATTTAACATACTTAAAAGTAGTTTAAGAACTACATGCACTACTGCTTTATTTCTCCCAAACTTCGCCCTCCTTCCCCGTATGATTTGACACACACACCTATTATATCTTGTACTTTGGGCAATATGTTCCTTAAGGACAATGACAATATAGCATTTTGCTTGTAGAAAACCCAGTCCAACCCAAACAAGGTCCAAGCTGGGGGAAGCTGTAGCTGCTTCTGATGCATGTTAAATATTAAGAATAGAAACTAACATTGCTTTCATAGCTCAATGGTATTCGTGTGTTTAAAATGAAACGCAAAGTCTGTCGGACTACAGCTAGTTTTCAGTGTCAGGCGAATGCAGTCAAAGCATTCTCAGGGAAGAAGAGAAGTGGTGACCTTGACACAAATGTGATCTGAAAAAAGGACTGGGTGGAGGAGAAGGTTGCGGTTTTTCAAAAAGCTGAATGTGTAATCCTCCAGATCGACTTGCAGTTAGGTGCAAGAAAATGGCAAAAAAGCACAGCATCAATTGAAGTGTGACAGCAGCCAATTACCTCATTTCTTTAAGGCTCATCCTGCAGCTCCTCCGGCAGGAGGGTACCCCCTCATCCTCCCAGTTAGATGTTTAGTGCAGGAGCTCCAGGAAGAAGTCTGAGACAGCAGATACAGATGGCTCAAGCCATACATCCCTTTCATTGAGTAGATACAACAAGATTTGACTTTTAAGGACAGAAAGTGGACAGACACACTTAACTTGTCATTGAAAACTATAGTCATATTTTGATTATTTTTATTTACAAATTATTGTGGGAAAGAAACAAAAGCACATACCTAATTCTAACAACAACAGGCTCAAGGTCATGCAGAAGAATATAATTATGTTCATAAAAAATGGAGGCAATATTAAACACACAGTTCTCTGTATGAACTTTGTGAGTGGAGGAGTACATCTAAAAAGAGCAGAGAGAAACCTTCCTTTCACTCACTATAAGAAGTTATGCCTGAACCATATAATTTTAAGATAAACGTTATTTGTAGTTGCAAAATGACTTTTTGAAGGGGTCACAAATTCAAACACAGCACCTCATCAAGAGAGCAAATCAAAAACCCTAGCCTAAAAGCTTTTCTTTTTTATTACTCATTTTAAAATGTTTATTTCATACACATTTACCACAGTTCATTTCAGCCGAACAGAACCCCCATGTTCATGATTTTTGCCTACAAGAATATTAAATTTCTGTGCATCTGTCTTCTCCCTAGGGGTTTCTCCAGGGAATATAATAGTCTATTTGTTTTTCTATTGATCTTGTATCTAAATACTGTTTTCTCCCTTTCAGAAAAAAGAGCTGCCAAAGAATCAGTAGTGTCACTGTAAAAATGTTTTTCCTAGCTGGATGAAATGATGGCAGAGCAAGATTGGGAAAATTATTTTTCAAATCTGTTTTAATAAGCGTACTTCCAGATAGGGATATGCTAGATATTGGTCTAGGCATGCCCCAGGCCTATGATCCATCTTTCATCCTTTTTACCAATTTCAGACTGACAGCTAAATTAGCTCATGGAAAAGGCTCCCGTAGGCAGTAACCAATAACCTGCCATCCAAGGTAAGTTGCAACAGCAAGAAGCATGGGGGGGGGGGAAAAGACGCTAGAAAGCTGCATTTACATCAGTTGGTAAGGAAAAAATTGGCGATACAAAAAGGATCAAATTTTTAAAAAATTAAAGAAAATTAAGCCACTCTGGAAAGACAAATATAAACTGTGATTTAATGTTATGTTAAGAAATAGACATAAATTGACCTCTTAAGACATGACTAGCCAGTCTTGGAGTTTCTGTAGTTAGTAAATCCAGTAAGTTTACAAATATACAACTGCAAATGGAATAGCTTTCTCTACCTATACTATTTAGGCACAGTACCACCTAGTTACTGAGACGTCTTCATTGGAAAAGGAAGACAATAGCTGGTCATAAAAGGCAAGTTATTAACAACCTTTTGAATCACAATGCTCATTTTCTTCTCAGGCAAAATAAAATCCTCAGCATGGGAGTGTTCACATTACAGTGCTAATAGTGCACATGTGCTGAATTATTTAAAAAATAATAAAGATAGGAGGAATGACATATCCACCAGTTCACCGACAAAGCAGCCAGTTTAATATTTGCACAGTATCTATCTGACCAAGTAACTTGAGCTTATTGAAGCTGATGTTTAACATACATCTCTCCACGAAATAACTGCTTCAAACATTTAGAATAAACTCTTTCTGGAATGGGCTTAGTTATATCTGAACTTGCATTTTACTTGTATTTTTGTCATTTTTTCCATCACGCTCTATAATAGGTAAATTGCAGTTTAAAACCAATGACTTCGATACAGTTAGTGACTTTTTTCATTGTAGCAATTTCCCCTAATGTTATTTATGGTACCATATAACATTAGCAATGATATTTACAATTATGGTTCAAAACATTGTGCAGTACACTGTTAAGCACTGTTATCAATTCTTCTTCTCTTTTATTGGTATATATTTATTAGAATTTCAACAGATAATACAATGAACCCAAAATGTTAACACAAATATTTGCAAAAACTCCTTTTTTCTTTAGTGGGACACCACAAAACATGACAAAACCGTCAGTCCGTGTGATGGCGAGATGGGTATTTTGTTGCTCACTGCAGCTGGGTATCTGCGTTTGAAAAGCATGCTTAAATTAAAGATGCAAAGAAATGCCTGGGGTTTCATTGCATTGCAAATGTAAAGAAAGACTGATTTTCTTCAAAGAAGGTTGATAATAACCTACAAACAGCAGGTATTTTCTGCTACCAGCATGTAGCTGGCATGTCATGGCTAGTACATCTTTAATCATAATAATGAGTTCTGTGGTAATCATGATAAAATATGTTTTAACTGACAATGTTTTTACCTGCCATTGCTACCCTCTTACTGAGAATTAGCTGACTTTTCTTCTTTTTGAGCTCCTCTAGCCTTAGCAGTGCATCTCATAGAGGCGGCTGTACCACTCACTGGATTGCTACTTTAAAAGGTTTGCTTGTTGTCAGCATTTAACTCTTAAATATCAGTTTAGCACTGTGCAATTCAGCTAACTCCTTGGCACAAGGAACACACAAATAACTGAATAGTCTAGAAAACTAAGCGAAATTGCCATTTCTTTTCCTGCAACAGGCAAGCAGTTATCTAACTGTTTTCTCTCACCAAATTAATTTTTTTCTGCCACAGTTAATTCTCCCCTAAATTCCTGGGGTATTTAATCTGCATTTTCTCTAAGAGTTTCCCATGTAAAACTACCATATTTCTCTTGTCTGTTGGAAAAAAAATCAGTCCCATAGCAGGACTCTCTCTTGTCCTTGAGCATTAACATCACAAAAGGGCCAGTTACCGTGCCTTCCAGCAAGCATCCCGTCCCTCTTTACCCGAACTACTGAAAGTACTCAACGTTT
The DNA here is from genome assembly GCF_900496995.4 of Aquila chrysaetos chrysaetos. Taxonomy (NCBI): domain Eukaryota; kingdom Metazoa; phylum Chordata; class Aves; order Accipitriformes; family Accipitridae; genus Aquila; species Aquila chrysaetos. The sequence goes on from NC_044006.1 coordinate 36,176,971, forward strand.
TCTACTCCTAACTGCGAGTAGGAACACAGTAGTTTACTACAAGGTGACAGCAGCTTCCAACCTCCTCCAGAAAAATCGATTCTCCTTGAAATGTCACCTTCTTCTTCTAAGACAAAAATCAACACATTAAAGCAACTTTTTGCCTTTTTTAATTTAAAAAAATAAATTAATAGCCTAATCAGAGAAACATCATTGAAATTCCACAAAAAAACTGATGGAAGGGAAGCTGGACAGAAGTAATTAAAGCTTTTTTAAAGCACAACAAAAATTGCCCACTGAAGCATCCTGAACTGCGGTACAGCCAGCATTAAAAGCTAAAAACAAAAATAAACCTGATGTCTAACAAACTTCCCCCAGCTCCACGATAAACAAACAAACAGGCAGCTATGAATAAATGCAACCTCTTCCACTAGACTTGTAGAGGATTACTTGGAAGGGAAATCGGAAGAGCTCTCCTGCACGAACCCCAATTGGCTTTGAGTGTTGGGGATGAACCCAGTACAGGCACCGAACCTCGTGCAGCACTAGTACCTGCTCCACAGCCAGCTTCAAAAGCCTCTGGCCAGACCTCATGTACTGGGTTTGGCTGGGACAGAGTTCATTTTCTGGGACAGAGTTAATTTTTTAAACCACAACACCTCATCACAGAATACCTCCTCGTGCATGGTTGTATTTCACCTCCTGCCACCGTCCTCACAGTGGTGCCACGGAGACCGTTCCTACCACTAGACCAAAAAAATTGATCTAATAGAGGTGCGCCTTGGCCAGGGCACTTCCTGGGCGTCCATCCCAAACCCTTTTACAGCTGGGAACCTCCTTGAGCAGTAACGGTGAAGGATGAGGTGGGAGGGGGACTACCTGAGGCTATGGCTTGGGCTCAGTCCCCTACTCCATCGTCAGCACTTTACAGGAGCTTTTACAAGCCTCAGTGTGCTGCAAAACGTTAATAATGCTTTCGACCGCGCATTGATATTATGACTAGAGCTAGTGATAACACTGTTGAGCGGTTCAGATTCAGCAGTAGCACAGCTTCGTTCAATACTTCAGGTATTTTGTAAAATACGAGCAATATAGATGAACGCTATCAGGTGAAGACCTCCACAGAAACAAAGTGTTTAAAATATGAAGAAATAAGCATTCTAAATGAGAGCCCATTTCAAAAGCATTTTTCTTTCGCCACTTATTAAGGTTTGCAGAAACATGCTGAAAGGATGTTTCTCTGTTACAACCTTTAACTCCAAGTTCTTAACCGTACCATAGATCATAATATTGTCATTCTTCACTGTCACCACTGCGTCAGCAGCTGTTTTTGGTCTCACAAAAAAGGATTTGACCTTTGGGATGGACAGGAAGCTGAAGGAGCAACTTTCTGAAAAAAAAGCCTCCTGTTTACATTCGCCTTGTTTAGCGAACAATTATCTTGGGAGACATAAGTAATAAGCATGTAAGTTTACATAAGCAGAAGTGTCATTTTGATAGCACTAAATATGAGTGCATGTCAAGCTGTCGCTGAGTAACTCTTCTAACTATAAAATGCTGATCTGTATTTTACCAATAAAAACCACAAAAATGCTAATGACAAGACCAACAGCACAGTCCATCAGAATCTGATCGCCATCTATCTCAATGAAGCTCATCCCCAATCATGGAGAAAACAGCAGCTGCCATTATTTTCTGGGGCACAATTTTTACTGGTATTTGTTTACAATGATATCTATAATGCCAGTAAATCTAGGCCATTGCTTCGTTTCTATTCTGTGTTCTCAGATCTACAGCAAGAGCAACAGCAGGCCTCAAACTATCCCATATACATGTTCTAAATATTCTCAAATACTTTCATTCTACTAAGTCAGCATTAAGTTCTCTCTCTCTATTTGTATGCTGAAAATAGATAAACATGATTTCCTATCAGTCTGAGGAACAGTGGTGTGAATTATATGCAAGTGTAACATCTTATGAGTGTTAAATGTGCTTACATTACATTACAGATAACTCATAATGGCAGCAACAAAGCAACTCAGTCTTTAAAATATTATGTCCCGATAAGTTAAAATGCTATTTAAACATATTGCAAGTATTTACACCTAATGTCTAGATAATCTGACTTAATTTTAATGAAGCATCACCTCGTTTTCTGATGGAAAATATGCAAAAAGCAAACATGAAGTATAATAATTTTTTCCAACTTCATATTATAAATTGTCTTCACAGTAATATTTACTTTAAATATTTTAAAGGAACAGTGCTGTTAAGATACAATGTACACTATCCAATCAGAAAACCAACTTCAAGAGCATCCCTGACACTTTACTTTAATAGTACAACAGAATTTAATTTTATTTGCTTGGAAGAAAACACTACTGTTTGAGTCCTTATATTCACAGTTTTATACAAGATCTTGAGAAAAACTACATAAATTATGGAACAGATTTACTGCTATATACATGCATACCTCTATTAATTTTACATTTGGATGTACTTAATATTCAGCAGATTCTGTAGACCACCTCTACGCTGCTACTCAGTTCGCTACAGGATAGTAATGATACCGACAACAAACTCATCCCTTGAGCATACCCAGGCAACTTCTCCTCTTAGTTACAGTAACAGTCCCTTGAAATCCCATCCCAGCTCAAAGGAAAATTTAGCTCTTTATTTACTTGAATTTCTAACAAACAACTGGAACAAAGTCCTCCACAGATCACTATTAGCCTATTTTGCACAAAGATGTGACTGTACAACTGACAGATTTTGGAGAAAACTAAAAGCAGAAGCCACCCCACACTGCAGTACCGTAAAGACCACAATGCCAAATAACCATGACCGTCAGCACACCTTCTCCTGGGGCAGTACAGTCTCCTCTATTTCATCGCTACCATTAACAAATGTAAATGGAAAAAAACATCCAAGAACTCACTGGACTATTTCACGATACTGAAATGCAGGAAGGATAATTTTTGGCTTGCCATCTAAGGTGGTAAGAATACCTCATCAATATTTTCCCCAACACACTCAAGCTGCTACAGAACAACATTGTATTTAGTGTTCAGAAGTACCACGACAAGAAAAGAATATGCACCTATATATACTTTTAAACAGCTACTGATGACTCCAATTACAGAAAGCTCTGTCTGAAGACAGGCATGCAAGCTATCTGTCCACAGCTCAGCAGAATCCTGCTTGCCGGCTCTGTGGTCAGCATTTTTTTTTTTTTTGATCCATTTACAGCAAGAGATGGATTATGAAATACAGCTCCTACATTTAAAAGTCCGATGGGATGGCTGTGATAACACCACCTGTCTTACTGCTTAAGACAGACCATTGTGTTTTGGTTTCCTCTGCTTGGGCTTCTTTTTGCAGTACAGATGCTGGGAATGTTTCTGTTGAACATTTGGCAAGCTTTTTTCACTTAAGAAAATTAAAAGCCTCCACAGAGTTAACCAATGTACACTTCTTTACGTATAGAACTTGACTTCAACTTTCCATCTGCCTCAAGTTCATCACCAATCGGTGTGCTGAGGCAGCAAAAGACTATGGATTAACCATCCGTCTGAAGAAAGCTGAGATAATGTGCCATCCTACACTTGGGAAAGGATAAAGATCTAGCATGACAATCAATGCAGATGTACTCTCATAATGGATTTCACTTACTGGGATGAGTTTTGTTTAAGCACTAGCCTTAGTGATCAGTAAATCATTATTTAAAGGTAAAAAGTTGTACCTTGCCTTCAGCAAAGTACCCCACTGAACCTGAGAGCAGCACAGTGTGGGAACGAACAGTCCACCCCCGCTCCACTTCCACTCCAGACTCAACCCCACCTCCTCTTTCCCTCTTCCCTCCTATCCGCCCCGGCCCCCACGGTCCCACACGTTCAGACCACCTCAGTGCCTCTGGCTCACCCCGAGCGAGTCCAGGTCTCCGTCCCTCTTTTCACCCCGGGACGGTCACCACTGTCACTCCAGCCATGCCTGCTGCCTTCCTCAACACCTTCCTCTCCCTCTGCTCCTGCCCTCTGTCTTCTCCGAACTTCTGGGAGTGTTGCCCCTGGGTTTGCTCCTTGTGCCAAGAAGCCATGCCCTCACAGCTGCTTCACCAAGTTTCACTTACTCTTTTTTCTCTTCCTTGACCTCACTTCGGTCCTCTTGTCATATAACTGACACCCATCACAAAACAGACCAAAAAAACCCAAACAAAGCAAAAAATAACACTGGCCCTAGCAAGGTACTTGCTGCCATCACATGTTTACTCAGTCTGAGCTCCTTCTCCCATCGCACGCCTTGTCTATTGACACCGCAAGCTCTCTGAGCACAGGGACTATTTGCTATGAGGTGTTTGCACACTGCCTGGCACAAAAAGGTCCTCCTGTAATAGCATCATTTCTTTACTCCAAAGAGCCAGTGCCGGGACACTGCACTATTTTTAATGCAGCTCATCCAAGGGAAACCTGCATCCTCTCTTTTTTTTATGCTTTCTAACCAATAAAACAAGTCGCTGTAACTGTTTGCAGGCACAACAGTCACAACTGAGCAGGCTGCTGGATGTACGGAGTATTATTTAGCATACTGACAGACTAGTCGAGTACAGGCATCCTGTACCATTCCCAACATCATTCCAAGAGAGGTGAAGTGGAAAGCCAGACTGTGTTTTCAGCCTTAGGTAACAGACATCTAAGACATTCAACTGCCACTCACAGGTTTATTTGTCTGATCGTATGAAAATGTGAGCCCAATTCATTCCAGACGGGTGCATACATAGGTGCCCAAATTTACACATGCAAGCGTACAAACATGCTCCTGCACAGACCCACGCTACCTGCCCGGCAAGGTGCAGAGCAGACCCTTAAAGGATCTTTGCCACTTCTGTCCCTCCCCACACGCTGCTAAAAACTGCAACCTAATTTTAACCCATGCATGTTGTTGTGCAGAGTAGCTTGTGGCAAATGACAACTGCTAGACAAAAACATTTCTCCTGCATTGCTTTCCAGCAAGCTCTCATTCATATTCCATCTTCTCTGTCCAGATGAAATGACATGGCAAGGCAGCCTCCTGTATGACAAGAAGTGAGGTCATCTGGGACAGGAATTTGTCCTCTTACATAAAGAAAAGCCTGTACGAGTCACAAAGTAAATAATAAGAAAATAAAAATAACAATACAGATCCATAAAGCAGTATGAAAGCAGAATTGTGCCAGAGTGGTGGTCATTTGTCCCCCATAGAGAATACTATGAAGTGAATGTTGGTTGTTTTTTTTTAAAAAAAAAAGCTTCAACGGCAAAGGGAGACAGACAGATGAAGGAAAGAAAACATCCTGGCCACTACGACACCAGCCTCAACATCTGCAGTTGGTGAGGAACAGAATTTATTACGGCAAAGTGAATCCTCAGGGTGAAAACAAGTTCGAAACATACTTCAACCTAAAGAAAACAGGATGCTTCTCAAGCAAGGAAAGCATTTTATACTTCAGTGAAGAAAAACAAGTGTATTTATTTGTCTTAGTTGCCAAGTGCCATAAATTGAGACCCTCAAACTTTAATTATCAGTTAAAAATATTTGCGGGGAAAAATAGTTTTATCTCTAATTAATTAATTAATTGTCACCGGTAGCGCCCTTTGTTTTCCCCCTTACGAACCTGAAACAAGCACTAATCTGTTTCTCTTTGCTTAATAGAGCGGAAGGAGAAATAGATGCTCAGCAGGTAGGTGTTTTCCCATCCTCTCAGGCTTATCATTCAGACCCATTAGAAAAGGATTCTCTTCTATGGCTGAACCCTTGGCTTACAAGGCATTAGAAGTTGTACTGCTGCATCTTTATAAAATATATGTATTATATAACTAGATAGAAAAAAAATCATGGTAATGCTTCCAACAGACACACTACGTATGCTTGAGGACTGGCTGATGACAGATTTGGACCAAAAAAGACAGAGCCAAATTTTGGCTGGGGAGAAGAATCTTTCCAGCACCACCATTCTGTAGCCATTTCGTATCTGGCTACAACATTCAGGTGGGATGTCGCTTCTCCAGAGTGTCCAAGAAGTACCAACACCACTTTTTTTCCACACGCCCATCTCTGCAATGCTCTCTTGCCCACACAAATGTCGCCGTAGCTGTTCCTCACCAGCAAGGTGCCAGATTGCTGCAACAGACCTGTGCAGGGGCTGCAACCCCAAGAGCAGACGGCTGCTGCTTAGAGAGTAGTTGGCTCACGCGAAACGCCAGCGGCGCTGATGCTCAAGCTGTGCTGGCTGCCAGCAAACCTCCAAACAAAACGTCACGCTATTGGTCTACCTTGCGTGGTGCTGACCGTCTGCAGCACTAGTTTTGTCTTTTTCCTTCCCTTCTCTTCTACCTTCTTTCCACCTCCACTGCCCTCCCCTGCAATCAGTTGGTAGTCCCAACCTGGATAACCCTTGCTGTGAATCAGATGGAGCTGCTGGCAGGGTGTGCTCCCGTCCAGAGTCTCAACTTTGTGATTCCTTGGATGCTTCGGCTACTAAACTCTCCATTTGTGAGTACTCAAAGCATGCTGCAAGGCCAGTCTCGCTTTCTACCCTGAAGACTGGGAACGTTTCAAGCTCATTGCGTTGCCACTGAACATTTGTCATGGTGAGATGAGCAGTCCTTTATATCCCACTGCTCTCTGTATTATATATTAATTACAGGAAGGGCATCCAGAACATAGCTTAGGTCTCTTTAATGGCTTTTAGAAATCTAAACACATGAAAACAAACATCGGGTTTTGTTCTGTACATAATGCTTACCAGCTGTGACTGAGCTTTATATAAACCAGGTTATTTGATCGACTTCCTTAATGAGAATTGCCTTGTAGTGTAAATCATCTGAGGAGGTAGGACAAAAAGCAAATTTCTCTTAGCCCTATGCTGTAGTGTCATCACTTAGAAAAGGAATCAACAGTGCAATTAATTATTTTTACACACACACACTCTCATCTGAAGGATCAGCATGATCTAGTACCAGACAGGTAACTGTTAAGAGTCTGGTAATCCACAGATGTGCAGCATATTTATGGAATTAATCCAAAGACATTTGGCTTGGGGGGACTGGGAGGGGGAAGAACACCAAAATACTTTGGTCTTCTTTCTGAAGATTTGCTATTTGCCAGCCAAACCACATGTTCAAGCAGCATTTCTTTAATAAAAACAGAATCTTAATTCTGGAAAATTACAAGATTTTATATAGAAAGCATCAGCTACAAAAGTTGCAGTTACGGACACTAACAGCAAACTATAAATCAAGGAGCAAAACACTCGCTATGCCAGGAAACAAGCAATCTGTGTGAGATGCCCAAAGAGTGAAAAGCAGACGCTTTCTCAGTGATATCAAAGCACTGTTTACCACATCCTGATCCAACTTCAAAACGAAACATGGGGTGCCATACTCTAGCCATGCACAGGAGTTCCATTCTCCAATCATAAAGAACTGACCATAACACCCGTATCACTTCATTGCCGAAGACGGGAACGCGGCCTCTTGACCTAGTGGGTGGCAAGAGGTGGGTGCCACGGACAATCTACATTGACTGTAGCGGTACCTGCTCCTCGAGCAAGGAGGAACGTGGCTCCACCTTCAGCCACTTCAGGTCTGATACCGCAGGCATCACACGTGAGACCGAGCAAGCCTCCAGAGAGTTTGGATCTGCAAACAATGGCAGCATGATGGGAGCACACGGAGAAAAATACGTCTTTATAAGGGACAGCAACACTGGCAAATGAGGGGGCAGTGCTGACTTTGCATTAAGTGTGAGGGGGCTGCATTTTCTTAACTGTGTCTAGGTGGAGGAGAAAAAAAAAAGAAAAAACAAACAAACAACAAAACCAAACAAAAAACCCAACAAAAACCCCCGAACAAACAAAAAAATGCCACACCTTCCATACACCTTCCAGTCCTAAAAAGTCAGCTAAAAAAGAGCTGCTGAAAAGGAAGTAAAGTAAGTTTCTAGAAAATTCAAGTATGTTCTTTCAGGTTAAAAAAAATGCATCTGACAATCACGATTATTGAACGTGGAATGGTGGAAACCTTGGAAGATTTCAGCAACTGAAAACATCAGTGTTATCAACATTCTTCTCATACCATACTCAAAAACATAGCACTATACCAGCTACTAGGAAGACAATTAACTCTATCCCAGCTGAAACAAGGACACTCATCTACTTGACAAAGAAATAGGTGTTTTTAATGTTATATTTTACTTGACCTTATTTAAAATAGAGATCTAAAATCCCCAAATTAAAAGAAACCATTTTACAAAGTGGGAGCATCATATGACTCCTTCTTCCATTACTAATGCCAACTACAACAAGGAGGGCAAAAATGGCCAAGCAGCGAAGAACAACTTCTTTTTCCAATCTCTCGATGGCTTTTGTGCCTTTTCCCATAGTACAGAGACTTGAACAGACAAGACTCTCAAAGTCCTTCTCAGCCACGCTATGGAGGAAAAAAGATTTTCCAGTAGGTTATTTAATCCATGGCCCACCTATAATTACTCGTGCACAGGAAGAGAAACTTCTCATTTCAGGCTTCTGAAAGCAGATTAATGAAAGTGCTTTTGTTTATGGGGAAAGAGGGAGCAGGGTAACTTGCTTAAAACGATACATTTTTGCCATATGTAGGTAGGAAATAAACCCATCCATCAAGGATATATTAATAATAGATGAAAACTGGCTCCAGACACAAGATTACTTGGTGAAAATGCCAGAATAATGGACACAGAATTTTCATTCGATCAACTCCAAACGACAGGGGAGATTAGTTTATGCAAACTCCGCAGAACAAGGCTTTATTTCAGAAAGTAATCCTTTAATTTAGCCAAGATTTTGTTTGCTCAGAGATACAACGGAACAGAACAAAAAAAACGTATCTGGCATACAGAAAGACAAGCCTGTGTACTGCACTTAAAAACAATTAAATAAGCGGTTCACACCAGAGTAAAGCTTTTAACTATTGGAATAGGCAGAGCCAAATCTCATATTTTGTGCATACAGTTTAAACTGCCAAACAGGGTTTATGTACCGATTAGTGGAGATTATGTAGAGTGGTACAGCCATTTTTTAAAAATACAATATTATTACAAAGAACCCCCAGAGGTTCATATGAAGATGGTCTCTATTTCATAGACAGTAAAATCACTGAGGCACATCATCACAGCGATGACTTACTACTCCTGAAGGAGCCAGGGGAGTTGAGCTCAGGACTGTTAATGCAGGGAACAGCCCTCTCCTGCAACTGAATATGCAAAAGCCAGTTTACAGCTTGTATCAGGTTTTTACTGGACTTTGAATGAGGTCTTAAGACATCTGCATCACTTGTCAGCTTCACTAGCCTTTCTAAGGAATCAGGACAAATTAAAAGCATCTAAAACACTTGATTTGAGAAGTTTCTACTTCACGGCACTCTAGTAACACCACTGGTGGCTACAAATCTTCGCCAGGCTTTCAGGGAAAGTCACCTTCACAATCCCACTACATGCATGGGAGAATATTGCATACTGGGTGATGCCATTGCGAGGTTCAAGTTGGGATGTCTCAGGCCTTGCTTCAGTATATCTCCAGCGTTTTGATCAGCATAAGGCTATTTATCTTCACTACGAACACAAATTCTTACATTACCTAACGGCTCTAAAAATGTGGGTTTGGATAATTTTCTTTTTGTAAAACACATTTAACATGATTAATAGTCACTAGCGGCACAAAAGCACTATCATATAAATATAACTGGATTTTAGCAGTACATTCGAAGTGGGTAACGCAGCTTGCTAAGGAGAAAAACATATTTTTCAGTAACAGCCCTTCTCTGCAGTTTGAAATAGGGGAAACTGAGGTATTTACAGTGGTCATCAATAGCAACACCAGCATTATCCATTACTTGGCCACATAGTCTCAACACTTGGATGCCGTCTGAATCATGTCCCACTTCACCTAAACCAGGTCCTGTGTACATTACTCTGTGTAATATACGGGCACAGGTACATGTACTACATAACCCCACGCTGTGCATGCAGTATACTCATCATCACCACTCTTCCATGCACTCCCTAACGTAACATAGAGCCCTGCTCTCCCACTTCTCACATCATCTTACTATCATCCACAAACCACCCAGGCAAATCTGCAACAGAAGCAATACCAAACTGTATTTTATTAAAATACACACCAAAGGCAGTTGGCCATAGCCATTTCGTAATTCCTTTTGGGTGCAAACTCTGCAGGTTCTCCAACAACCCTGCTCACACATACACAGGGCAACTCAGCTCCATGTAAGCACGATCAGGAACCTGGCCTGGGAAGTCCTTACCACAGAAGACGCAGGTAGTGCTTTCAGTTGGCACAACAGCTTAGCTACACCAATTGGGGTTAAGCTATGTCTAAGTATGTCCAAAATATACCTGTGTCTCTATGCTCTACCTCAAAGCTGAACAGAAAGAAAAGAGAAATTTACTATCAAGGAAAGCCCATATGATTCATGTAGATGATCTTCACACATTTTAGAGGCAAGCATCCTCTTTGGCCAGGAGACTGAGCAGCTTGCAAATTAAAAACACAACTGCAATTCTACCATCTCTCCTCCCTGCCACCAAAACAAGAGAGAAAGAAAAAGTTCATTTGGGAGGGGTACAACATGCCCACAAGAGGAGTCTAGACCTCAGGGTCACCCCACGGAAGACCAGTGATGGATTGGAGAAACTTCTATGGACTGATGAGAAAGTCTCCTTGAGCAGAGCAGCCCTGGGAAAAAAAGCATCCCTGAGCAAAGAGGCAGCAGGCAGAAGTGAGACATGCAACAAGGCAACAACAAAGACAAAATTAAAAAACAGTTTGCCACTTACTACACAGGTTTTTTAGGGCTGGCTGAGAAGGGAAGTGGCCCAAGCCAACCATGCTGTCTTGGAAGAGATCTCTTCCCAGCCTACGTAACAAAAATTATAATACGATCTTCAGTAACTCCCTATTTCTTTGGTGCATCCAAGGGAGGACTAACAGGAAAATGCTCTTTTTGTTTTGTCCTCTCTCCTTCTCCGAAACAGCAGTAACACGTGCACCTTAGCAATTCTGCCCCCCAAAGATGAGGGCTGCTCCTGCCCTAGGAAGAGCCGAAATGCTGCGAGCCCTCGTGCTTTGTGCTTGCTGCTTCAATGCCTGCTAGCAGCGCGGGCAGTGGCTGATGCCATTTTGGGAGCTACACGACCTCCAAGCAGTGCCCATCACTTCGCAGACCCCGACCTGCCGCCGGCGGCACTGGCCAGCCTCACCTCCTCAGCTGCTGGGAAAGCGGGGAAGACAGGACTATTGCGGGGTTTTCTGTTGCCAGCAGTCTGACTGCTTTCCTATCCCGCCTTTCAAAATACTGCCCAAGGATGGGCAGAAGTCATCATCAGGCCACGTCCAGACGTTCTGTGTTTTGAATCATGTTTCCAAGGTCAAACCTAAACAAGAGGGTTTGGGAATTTGCTGCTCATACTCCTTTGCAAATCTAGGCCCGCGCTTTGAAGGGTGTTCAGGGTCCTCGCCACGTGAACAGGTGCCTCAAGATATTCTCAAAATTCCTTGCTATATAACCACCTTCCTAAGATGGACCCTGAGGAATCCAAGCATCATTAATATTACTCTACTGCAGAAGATCTTACGTCACTTTCAAAGAGAAAAACTGAATTATGTCCATTATTCTTGTGACAGGAAAATACTGTACTGAAGTTGCCAAGAAATAAAGCACACAGTAAAATCCTGTTGAAGATAAGCAGGTGTTTAAACCCAGCCCTGTCCCAGAAGGGACAAGCAGGACCCGTGGAGAGCTGCTGTCGCCCTCCTTCTCCTGGCTGGCAGGACCACCGTCCCGTGCGGCCATGGCACACAGCACCAAGAGAGCTGGCCCTCCTCTAGACACAATAAGCTTACGACACAGAAATTATTTCAAGGAAGATTTTAACTCACAGTTTTAGAAAAGCAATTCCCAAATGTGAAGGACCTCTCCCTTTGAAGCACACCTTTAGTCCCGTAGTCCTTCTATAACAACGAGTCCGAAAGGAATTAAAGCTGAAGTGACACAACGGAAGAGACACTGGAGTACTTTAGACACTGGAAAATGAAGAAAAATAGACATCACACAAAAGAAACTGCTGGCTCGGTGTTGTACTGGTCTGTAAGGCAATGAAAAGAAGTGCTGTCAAACTAGAAGGGAAAAGCGCATCAGGCAGGTAATAGTACTATTTATAGAAAAACTCTATTTATAGCAATGCTAGGATGAAAGGGGAGAAAGTGCCTAAAACAAACAGTCCTTTATGGGTCTGATGAAAAGCATGCTCACATCAATGTCAGCCTCCAAACAGACTGGCAAAGACTTTGTGTTAGGCCCTATTTAAGACTCCACCGTAGGAAGGACAAGGAAAGAGACTGCTACCCCACTTCACCTGAAGTCAGCTGGAGTTTTCTCTCCAGTCACAACACCACCAAGCTTCATGTAGTCTACAGATAAATGTTCCCAAAATAGAGTTAATTAAAAAACTAAGATATGCAAATATACAGATCAGAAGACTTACAGGAAAAACACTTGGGTAATGCAACATATGAATAAAAATTTCCTTACAAATGAAAGAAGAAGAACAGAAGAAGGTTCAGTTTCAAATTTCCAGGAGATCTTCATATGTGTTTAAGAAAACGTCTAGAAAATAAACTGTAAATATTTTATGTATAGTTAGAGAATTCTTAGAAAAACTAATGTAAATCCCTCAAAAACAAAATCTATTGCCATTAAAAGGAAAATAAGATAGAAAGGGCAGTTGCGACATGTTACAACTGCCTAGCTTCTTATACTGTGAAATTTCTGATATAGTACTTACCATCAAGTCACTGACCTATGGAAATACCAGAAGTAAGTAAAGAAAGGCAATGTGTTCAACCACAATTCAGAATTTGGATGATGAAATTAGAAATAAGTGATATACCTTTTAAAAGTTAATTATCAGATTTATAACTATTTCATAAGCCTGTGTGTAAGAAGTCTTCAATAGTTTGGCGCTTCGTGCTTCTCTTTCTGGATGCAGAAACAAACTTCTTTCCCTTTCTATTCTGATTTCCAGTGACGAAATCTGCTTCTCACATCAAGGTTAGCATTTCAGTGAAAATTTTGCTGACCGACAAACCTGCTATGGGTAAAACAGTGATGAGACAATTCCAGATTTCCCTCTGAGCAAAATGGTTTCAGGGCAACATTCCTGTTAAACGATGATGAATTACAGTGAAAAGTTGTGTATGAACACTGGGTTGAATATGAAATGAGATCAGCTTTGTTAAAGCCATCACAATAAATATGAGATGAATCAATGAATACCAGGCAATTATTGCAGAGCTCGTCAAAGCCAGCCCACTGCAAAGCCTACTGCAGTCACTAGAAGGATACCCACATCGCAGGTGCGGGGTTTATAGCTGCAAACAGGCAGTGCCAACACTGACTGGAGAGAAGAATGCTTTACCAATCACTTAAACATGGAAAGGGAAAAAAGTGATGGCCACAAAAATGCTCAGGATCACGAAGGCACAGCCACCACTGTGTCACAGCAGACTCAGCCACCCAGGCTGCAGAAAGGTCATGAATCCCGATTCCTCAGGAAAATGAACTCGAGGACAATTTACCACAGAGCTTATGGCTACGGCTCAAGCCTACGCACAGCTCAAGGACAGCGGGACCGACCCCTGGGTAGCACACAGGTCACTAAAAAGAACATAAACCACCACCACCATCTTTCTGGAAGAGGGAGGGGGTTAGCTATGCTACTCTCATCCCAAAGGGGTACCCTGCTCTCGTCTTGGCCTTCTTCATATGGCTAAAATGGTTTTACTTTACCCCAAAAGACCCCTCTTGCCACTTAAGTTGCTGATTGCTTTCAACTCTGCAAAGAAAGGGTTTTTAGGCAATTATGATCCCTCTAGAACTCCAGAGCAGTTCAGGGCCATGCCACAACATGAGGGGCATGCACTGATAAGCTTGTTCTGCTGACACTATTGCTGTAATATGACAACCAGGCAGAAACAGAGAGCTACAAAATACCTAAGTAAGGTAAGCAGGGAAAAAAAGCTGCTAACTGAGGCGGGGGGGGGGGGGGGGGGGGGCTGGGAAAAACCAGATGAAAATCAACACTGCGAGCTATCGGCTTGAAAAACAAACAAGCTTTCCACCCGCCAGCAGCAGCGTACTTGCAAGTCACCGAGATCTCACTAAGGCTGAAGATTTGTTCCTTGCGGTGCTATGACCCATCATACCATAGTTCACCGAGGAACCAAGTAGCTGGGTCATGCGATGGGCAGATGCATGGGGGAGAGAAACCCTCCGGCTGCTGGAGCTGCTCCGGCTCCCGGAGTCCCCTCTGTGACCAGTGAAGCACACCAGCTTCTGCAGCCTGGGGAGCAGGGACAGGCTGAAACCTGGACTAGTAACCTCGTTTGGATGGATACCTGACACACTGAAAAAGTCAGGGTGGAGAATCCTCCATCACCCCCACCTTCTTCAAAAAAAACAACCTTAAAGAAAAATGTTAAACACACCACACAAACAACGCAGGGAGACAGAACCATGTTCTTTCTCCTTTCAAACTGAAAAGAGTCATACAACTTGTTTTCTTAAAACCATGCTCTAATTTGACAGATGTGGAAACTGACTCCCACTGTCCTTTAAAAAATGAAAAAGACAAAAAAGAAAAAGAAATTAATACTAATAATCCAGAGGATTAGGGATCAGAGGTCAGTGCACAACCTTTTAATGAGCGAGGTATTTAAAGACTGATGACACAGTATATTTTTATTCTTCAGTAATTTAGTACAGAAGTTTACATTGATTGCTTAAAAGGCCATTCGATTTTATTTCCCATATTTAATTGTTCTTAGTGCCCAATAAATGAAACGGTTGACTGGAGAAAGTAAAGGATTATTTTATTCTTTTTGTATCATTAAAAATACTGTCAGCCTAACTTACTCATTCACACGCCCTCTACATGCCCTTCATGTTTTCACAAAACTGTGCGGATTATCTGTTTTTCATTACCACCAAACCTGAAACCCCCACAGTGCTCAGGCTCTCTAACCTGAATTAAACCTCTCACAGGTGCATGAACAAAAACGAGGTATTTTACCATTCCCAAGGAGAACTTTATAAATATGACAAAGCAAAACCATAGGCTTGCACGGTGGAATTTTTTTTTACCTTAAAATTTACATCTTCTATGAAAAATGGGTGCCTGCTAAGTCCTTATGCCTTATCACAGCTTGGATCTCTTTAGATCCTGCTCCTTGAGCAAGAGCTGCAGGCCCTCAGATCAGGAAAACATGTATTTAAACACATGGCTTACTTATATGCTTAAAGTTCAGCATGTGCTTAAATTAGCTCATCATCTGCTCATCTTTCTCCTTGTCAACAGAGAACAAATGTGAAAAACACAGGAAAGGTTCTTTCACCTATCAAGTATTTGTTGTATCTCACGACACAGTTAAATTATGCCACTCAGTGAACATCGTGACAACTTCCTAGGTTCAAAGTTATTTTTGTGTTTTCCAAGAATTACCTCGTTATCTGGACGACACATACAATTCCTAGGTTGGTATTTATACAACATCCAGACATTGTGGATATTTGTTGAACCCATCTACATACTTGCATAATTCCAAACTCACCAAAACCTGAAAAAAAAATTGTCAGCTTTTAGCTTCTCTCTCTTCTCAGCCTTTCTGTGATGTAGGAAATTATTATCACCATTTTAAATCCAGGCAGCTGAAGCACAAAGAAATATGGTTTGGATTTGCAGAAGGTTCTGAGGAAGTTTAATGCCCAGATCGCCTTATCTTAATTCCTAACATGTTACCCTTACTTTCAACAAACTCCGAAGGTGAAACTGCTAATGCCATTGAACTCAACAGGATATTTTACAATGATTTCAACAGTGTCAGGATTTCATCTTCTAACGTCAGTAGGATTTTTATGTAAATAAAATCTGGGGCTTTTCCTTTCTAGCAATTCACAATATTTTATCACATACCACTGAATTACTGAAAAGTTAACTCGTTTCACTACCATATTTAAAGGGAATCTCATCCAGTGGGAAAAATAGTTTCCTAACAAAAAAAGAAATACAAAGCATACAAGAAGTTTCATCAAACTACATACATGCATATGAAAGGCAATTTTTAAAATTAATTTTCATGTACCATTTAATACTGATGATCTCAAAGATCATCACTGTAGAAAGGAATAGTGAAACATTAACAAAAAAAGGAAATAGCATAAAATTTTCTTTTGAAAGATAACCATGTAGACTTTATGAAATGTAATCACATAGGTGAACTAGTACAATAATATTGGATCCGTAATCTACTTAAGTATTTATTGATTGACACCCATGACAAAATAACTGTTGCCCTAATAGGATTCACATCCAACATTTTTTAAGTTTCCCAAATAGTTCACATGGTACATGTACATATAAATCAATTAATATTGACTGATTGATCAATATATGCACAATATGAAAAACAGTTTTGGCGGCTTTATGTTCTCCGCAGAGCAGCTTTACCTACTGATGATTAATTTTAATTTACTTTAAAGGATTCTATTGCACTGAAACTTTAATTAAAAACGAAATGAGAAAGTCTATAAAGTCTGCATAGCATCAATTACCTAGACTTGATATCCTGCACTTCGCCTACCCTCTGTACATATGGTTTCTGTTAAAATAATTGGAAAGCACTTCTGAACAATGTCACCCACACATCCATTCTAAGAGCGAGAGGATATATTACCATTAAACGTCACTAATATTAATAAAGAAACAATTAATTCTTCATTACCTATTTCTAAAATACACCATCAGACTCCTCCAGTTCAAACACAAATAAAACATTACACATGCCTGTCAGTGAAATGGGTAATCATCATCATTGTTATAATTTATACTGCTTTCTGTTGTAAGTCTAATGCCTCATTTATTTATAAAGCTTTTTGGCTGACATTATAAATAGCCTCTTTGAAATATTAAAAAAAATAATCTAGCTCTTATTAAGCAAACTCCCATACCTCTTGTCAACTCTTTCCTTGTAAAATGTTGCTTCTAATTTGCATTACACTTTCTTTTGGTGAACAGACAACATTTACGTTTATAAATGTTACAGTTTCAGTAAAACACATTAAATAACACCTTCCATTGACTTATGTATGTATATAAAAAATATATATTCAGCAAACTAATCTCAATCCCAAAGAGAATTACTACTAAGAAAATCCACACAGAAAATTACTTGGGAACTGCTGGTGAGTTTACACTAGGAGTAAGTCAGTTCAGCAGCTGTATAGTATCTGATTTAAAGATCAACCCTAGCAACACTAGTTTGGATCAGGTACAAGAACAGTTCAATGTTTTAATTATTAAAAAAGCATGGAATTGTCACAGTCCTCATCCGTTCCAGCCAGCATCAGGTTACAAGCCTCTGAGGTGTCTCTGGCACACTGCCTGGACTATTTATTGCTATTTTTAAATTAGACACTTGTGTAAGAATGTCAATTTTAAATATCTTTGTTTAAATGAGCCTGATAAGAGATGACCAGATATACATTTTATGAGACTGCTAAATAATTGCATCACGCAATGCCAGCTTGTGAATTTTACAGGACAGCTAATAACGACACAGCATACTCACAAGGGTAGCTTGTGAATTCAGCATTAAAAGAATAAAGCCATTGGAAACAATAAAAAGTGTGCGCTTTAAACCTGTAACAAAAATACCAAGAACGTCAACTATCATCCATAACCAGAACAATCTCTGAGGTCTCCATATCCGAAAGTAATGGAGAGTCTAAGGTCCCCCTATCAATCCTGCTAATACAGCTCCAGCAATTATTTTCCGTACTCTACATCAGTAAGTTAAAATATGTTTCCAATGCCTAACACAGCAGTCATTAAAGTTTCCCCTGCCTCAATCAGCATAACTAATGAGGCCATATAATAACAGAATGCAATCTCTAATGAAAAGCCGAACAAAGTCTCCCTGCAACAATACTGCTCGTGATTTAGTATTCTCAACTTGTCCATCCTCCATCTTTTACTCTGTGGATATTATCACCACTCAGAAAATTACATTTCAATGAACTTGTCAGGAAATAAGTAATAAATTAATCAGGCAGCATAAACCAATTACAGTCATTTTCTGTGTGTTTTCTTTTACGGCCCACGCATGAATGCAGTACTGGCTGCACCGGTTATTCCTGCAGACTGCTCAAAAGGGCTGCAGGGGGTGCCCAGTAACGATGCTGGAAGGAGGGGTGAAAGCTCCTCTGCTCCATTGAAGCCATCGCAAATACTGTTGATGCCAGTGGAGCTCCAGCACCAAAACGCTGCTTTGGTTTTTCTGGTTTGGTTTTTTTTTTTTTTAACGTATATACAAATCCATACTCAAAACCGAACCCATCTGGGCACTCTGGAAAGTGTCACAGGATACCTAATGTGAAAACTTCAAGCACCTGAATAGGTTTGCAAGTGTAGCCCAGCCTCTTTCCAGTTTTCAGGAGTGACAAAGGAAGGTGCCTCCAAGAGTAAGTTGTTATGAGTATCTAAATGTTAAATTTGGGAGTACCCAAGGCAAATTATACCAATGGCTATGGCTAAACTGAGGGAACTGGGAGGGTATTTGGTGGCATCCCAACTCTGTCCAGGCAGCGCCCAGCTGTAACACAATTCCCCTCTTCCCTCAGACTGCTAAGAAAACCTTTAATATTGATGATGTTTCTTCTAAACACGTGCAATGAGCAACAGCACCATCTGAACTACCCGTCGAGAGCTCCCACGCTAACAGGGACTGAACGATTCAAATTGGACGTCTCTTGCTCCAGGCTGTGTGAAAATTCGGGAAGAGCAGCGCACTGGTTTAGCACCTCTGGTTTAAGGCATTGTGCTTGTCTTCACAAGCAAGAGAGCCAGAAAGACAATTTTTTTTAACAAATAAAGCTCAGATGCTGAAGCACAAGGCGCACACTGTCATGGCACAGAATTTCACTGCAGATAATTCAGATGCAAAATCTGATGCAATATAGGCTTCTGGTCCTATAAAGTAAGCCAAGGTAATGCACAAAATGGTACAGAAACTCCTTGCTTAACAAGGAAAGCAAGTCCACCTGTTCGGTGCCTTCAAAAGCACCTAGCTGGACTCTAAAAAGATGTACGTCCAAATAAAAACTTTTCTACCAACTGCTTTTGTTGATATATAATGAAGATTTTATACATGCAAATACACTCTTTACATATATGCAGTATTTCAGTGAACTCTTAAACTCAGTCCTGCAAGGGTAATTATACAAGCGTCATGCACCTGCCAGACTCCAGACCCTCGTACAGCACCAGAATCCTTTTCATTAATTTTTTTCTGTGTTCTGTCTTGGCTGGGAAAAAATCCAAGTGGGTTAAGCTCTGGGAACTCATTGTCAATGCCACTTTTTGAAGGCTGAATATTGTTTAACCTTTCCCCTGCAGTGTGCATAAAATTCCTAGAGGGCGGTTCGAGCCTCATATGGTCTAATTAAAAGTGAGATTTATTAAGACTGGAATAAAATAAATTAAAATAAAATAAAATTTGTCATAATATATGTAACCTCATATTTGGCATGAGGTAGGCCAGAAGTGCAGTAAAAAATTAAGTTACAGCATTTAAAAAAAAATTATCTACCAAGCACTTTTGCCACTGATCCAGCTGCCAAAGTAATATCCTACCTTCATGACTTTTACAATTCTTTCCTTTTCTTGATTTATCCTCACACCAGACAGCTCCTACCAAGAAGTCATGTGCTCTCTTACTCTTCCCTATATTCATTTAAAACTGCGTTTAATCTACTTGATGGTTTCAGACCCTATTTTCTTGTTTCCCCATTTTATGTTATCATCCTAAATACTTCTCTGAAGTTAGAACCAAAGAAGCTCATACTTTCATACCACTGCTCAAGGACGTGAGGGACTGAACCAGACAGCGTACTTTTCTCCTCCACCTCCAAGAGCAAGAAAATAAGGTCTAAAGAGCTATTGCCCGTGGAATATCTATAAAGCAACCAGAGGTGAGACATGCTTCAAAACAGGTTTAGTTGAGCTAGTTCAGGTACTGACAGCAATGAAAATAGAGCAACAAGGGCACTGGCTGGCCTGAAGATAGGTTATCCTGTGCTCAAGTCTATGCCACTGCACTTTCTCTGTAGCTCAGGCAAACCAGACAGGCTCAAGTTCATCCTTCGTCCACTTGTGTTGAAGCCACATCTCTGACCACAGTACAGGTATATCTTTAGACAGTGCATTTGACACGAGTATCGCGCTGTCAGAAAAACACCACGAAAAGAACCGAAACAATTAGTCCCATCTTGTTAATAAACATGAAAATGGACCAGCAGCACCCACACATCCCTACAGCACTGGAGAAAATCTCTCCAAACCAGCCAAACCTGATAGGCCATGGTGACAGTAATCAGTAGCAGAGTTTTTAGCTTTTTGCTACTTCTCAGTAGGCTTTTCCCAACAACATGTCTTAACAGCAGCCAGCCCTGCAGCAGCAGCATTTTGAGAAACTGTGCAACTCAAACCTTAACCCAGTTCACCATAACCACAAGCAGGAAAGCTTTAGTGAGCCAGCAGGTTTACTGCAGAGACAGAGCGAGAAATTTCCTAAGAAATGGGTACACTCTGCAGCACAAGTTCATTTACTATCCCCAGTTCATCTCTGTGCCACAGTGCAACAGCCCTTTTAGGTAAACCTCTTTTCCATCCAGCTTCAAATTTCATGTGTTTAATTTCCTCGTATTATCCCAATTACTTCACAACGGGTCATGCTAAATGATTTCTCTTCCTTCTTTTTTTGCTTCTATACATTTTTATATACTTCAAAACCAGTGAGGTGGGTCTTGTGCCCCATTATTTCTGTTCTCGTTAGCAAACATTTAAGTCTTTCAAATTTGTACTCATGAGTCAGTACTTCCAGCACCTAAGGTTTGTTTAGTTCGCTGGCTTTCAGTCTGTAAGCATCCTGGTGTCAAATGCCATATCTTACCTTCCAAAGGAGATTATAGCTCCAGTTACACTCACTTCAGGGTTTTTCTATTCTGGGAAACAAAGCAAAACAAACAAAAACAAACAAATCCACCATTTTCCCCAGTTGCCCTTAATTTGACTTCACTATGGTCCACATTAACAGAAACAGCAGCTAAACCGTCTTTGAAACTTTATTCACCATAGCCAGAAAAAAAGAAGAAAAAAAAAGACTGGTGAAATGCCTTTAAAACATGCTTTAATCTAGCTGGAATGCCATAAATTGCTTCCAGATGTGCTCCATACAAAAGTCAATCATAGCTATTTATACTGACACTCTGCAGTCCAAACAATCTGAATCCAAATGCCATGTCTCTGCTACAATAAAGCTATAAATGTCAGTCTTGTTGAATTTGGAGAGGTGTTGAAGAGTTCATGCTAGTTTGCTTTCTGGGCTATTTGTTAGCCAGCAATTATCTAAAAAAAAAAAAAAAAAAAAAAAAACACCAAAAAAAGAAAAGAAACTTTTAAAATAGGTCCTTTCCTTGCTGAGCTATTCTTAAAGCACACCTGACACCTTCCAATCATGACCTTGAAAGTGCCACAGGTTACAAGTTGAAATTCATTTCATAAGTTAGAAAAATGTAGTGCTTAGGCTCTAAGCCAAGAATAACTGAAGGGCTTGGCAAGGCTCCCATGCCCTCCCCTAGACCGAACACACACGTAGTACACCTGGGACTAAATGAACTGAAGTACTGTAAAATGACACACTGACTGCAATAATACCTCTATTCAATAATCTTCCAGGGTATTGGGGGGAAAAAATATTCTTGCTGTAGAAAAAAAAGGAGGTTTGGAAACCATACCTTCATCAGTTGTTTTGCATGCGACACATGGCCATCAGAATCAAAGTGGTCTTCACTTGGGAAAACTGAATAACCAGCATTTAGATGAAAAGATGACCTATGGAGTTATCCCACACTATTTCAGGAAAATATATTATTTTTGTGTATTCTCCACAGAATTTTCTGGTTGATTTTTATAGACTTCATTAAGATCTCACCCCCCCCCACCCCCCCGCAAAAGTGCACCTGCAGTTCAATTTACGTATAAATGTTCAGAGTTTTAATTCTGGCTTTCTGTCAGTGAAAGACAACAGGGAATTTTCTTATCATTTCTTGCAGTTTGGGGAATTAAAAATGTTTCAGAAAATCGTAACATGTAATGACCTTACTCTTCACTTCCCTGCCTTTTTATTTCCCTTTATGTTTGCCTTCTACTCCAAAGATTTCCACTGCCTTCCCTCAGTTCCTTACCTTCTCCCAAGTCCAGAAGACCATCCCTATGATAGGGCTGAATAACATTCCTCCCTCTCAGGCTAAGCCGTAGCACTGAACTGTTAATTGTCACCACACAGGTTGAGAAAAAAATGGCAGAAAATGCACACAGAAGTGATTAAACCTTGGTCTAAAATCCTTTCTGTATTTTCAGAGAAGGGAAGCAAACTGTACAAGACATGGTATTTTAAGGTTCAAATTGTATATACATGCAAAAAAAATGAGAGACTTTACAAACAAGATTTGTGCTCTCAGTTCAACTTACTGGAAAACTTAAGTTTTTAATAAATCTCTTCAGTCAGAGGTTATACAAATGACTACAGAAGCAGCAAACATAATACCTGTATTTAAGAATGGGGGAGGAACCTATCTAGTGAACTACCAAGCCATCAGTCTGGCCCAAACATTATGCCAGGTTTTACAACCTATTTCAGAGGAATGTAATTTCTGTGTAATTGCAGGGGGTTGGAGAAGAGATAAGCAACAGAGAGGCAGAGAAGCTATTCAAGTTAAAAGACAATTTTGGCATAAGAACAAATGATTAAGACTTGGCCATGAATACACTGAGACTGGAATTCACAAGCACGTGTCTAACCATCAGGGGGGTGAGGTGCTCCAACCACCGTCCCATGGGAATGGGATGGAGGAGAATCGTTCCACAGGGGAGGCTGAGAAATTTATATGACTTCAGTATCCTGCAACAGCAGGGGATAAAACTTCGTGATACACAAGCTGCCTTCCACTCCTGTATCAGGCTACATTCATGTGCCTTTATGCCTAGCTCCTATCAGACAGCGCGATGTTTTCATTGCATTGGTTCTCCAGGTAACAGCATCTAACTCTTGCAGGAAAAGCTTAGGGGGCTGCTAAAGCCGTAAATAGAGGGCAACAAATAACGTTGTTCAGTGAAATCTCTCCGTTAGTGTATTTCTTCCTTTTCTTCCACCCAAGTGGTGACATTAACCTTCAGAAACCTTCTTCCTCCATGGATTTTACGACACCTCAATCCACATTATTTTACGTCCTCAGTCTACCAAAATGTGTACAAAAAGTCCTCCTCACATCTTACCTCGCTGTAAAGACCTACTACACTGCCTCCAGATATGTACGCACACTCTCTCGCAAGCCTGCCCACATATTTTTAACATTTTAGGACAAATGTACACCCAAAGGAAGTAACTAATTTACTCTGTGTCCATAATCCTTACTGTCTTCTCTCCACCAAAGCTCTTTCTCTGGCACAATGTTCTCCCCTCACCTGTGCATCAAGCTTTCCACTTAGATCCCAAACTTTCTGAATCTAGGACTTAAAAGCCTTCTAATGAGGCACCAGCCCCACTCTGGGACACAGTAAAATAATTGTGACAATAATAATAACTAACACTAATCACTATCACTGGCCTTAAACTCTATGAAGCTCTTCTGCTTTTGCAGCTGTGCTGTGATTCTTCTGAAGCACCAAGGGTGCTGCCAGCAGCCTACATATTACATTATTAGTTCAATCCATCGTCCCCATCCAACAAAAAGTACCATATCTCCAGACCTACATAGCTTCTGCATTTGTGATGGCTGACCCCCAAAAAGAGACAGAAGGAGAACAAAAGTCAGTAAAGTTACCAAAATATACAAGTCTCTTACAGCTACTGTTTAAGACAAACAGGTTTGGAGCCAATATAATAGTTTCTACCAATATCATGCAATGTTTTATTTGCTTTAGGTTTGTCATCATTTATTGGAAACAATAAGCCTTCCAAAAACCAACAAAAAAACCCTCACTTCATGTTTAAAATTATTTTCTATAGCTTTAAAAGTAACAAATTAAGCGCTTGAGTCTCAGATGTGTAACCAGTAGGGAGTTGGCTCGATGCATCAGTTTTTACACCTCTTGCAGTTAAATCAGAGATCCAAATGCAAAATCTAGCACTCAGTGGTGAACTTATAACACTCCCTGGAGGAGTGTGTCCATAAACCATTCACTGGATTACACTCATCCATACAATACTTTATTTTATATATTCCATCCCCCCTCCCATCCCTCCCCCCCCAAAAAGCTTAACTAAGGTGAAATTAAGGTTGCATAAACTATAAATTATTGTTGTCACCATGTTTCTAAGTCTCTGGTTTCCTTCTTGAGACTTCATTAGAACAATTTTCCACTGTCTTTATCTCAAATGGATTTGTTTCTCTGAATTTGCATCTTGGCCAGGAAAGGGATCCAAAAAACACCCAATGACATATGTGGCATAGCCACGCGCGGCTCAGGAGCACTCTCAGGCCTTTGGAGTATGCTCAGCATAGCTAATAAGCTTTCAAGAACTGCTGCACTGACTTTTCTGTAGAATGCCCTTAATGACAGTATTTTGGGAGTTTCACATTACACCTCATGTACTTACGAGTCTTCCGGACATTAAGACTTTTGCAATATATTTCTGTTTACATATATAAATGTGTGCACACACTCTGTGTGTGCGCTCGCATGCGTGTACACATGCATACACACAGACATGTGCAAATGTACACACAGTCTGGGGCCAAAACTAGAATGGATAAAGATCAGTGTAACTTCACTGAATTCAAGGGAAGCTACATCAGATGAGAAAACCTGAGGACATTGAACCTGCCTGAATGGCCTGCTGACTCCTTCAAAGTTCACAGAACATAGTAAATGCGAATACTTCCAAGGTCCTTCACAATTAAAAAAAAGAGAAAGCACATGAACTAATAACAGGAAGAGTGGTTTTTTTGTTCCAGTGAATACCACTCTCCAACCCAGTGAAAAAGTACTTGTCACGCAAATGGGCTGGAACAACCATGACACTATAGTGTCAATGCCAAGCTCCTTGGAGGCCAGCTGGTCTCTTACTTCATCTCGGTGTGCTCAGTCCTCCAAGTTTAGGAGCAAAACACCAACACTTTCCTTCAACCAAGGACGTCCCACATAACTCACAGCTAGGTGGAGATACTTGCCCAAGAAAGCCCCTATCAGCAAAGCCTCCCTGCTAATCATAACATATAGCCCCAGGATGAGAAGCCATAAACCTCATTTTTGAGCTGCGCAAAGCTCAGGAACCAGAAACCTAGAGTGCACCACGATTCATGCTAATGCAAGTCAGATAAAAGGCAAGAGTCACATCAAAGATGAGGGCTGGGCAACCTCCCAAATAGCAAAGAGCTAGTGGAGATAAACTCTGTGGTAGGAAAGGCAGATCTCAAAAACTAAACAAGAGATCCAAAATTTCTGCATCTGACATTGTCCACCAGTCATCATATCCCTCGCTTTTGCTACATGACTATATCAGTCCCTGAGCAAAAAGACAGGGTTTAATCTCCCTGTTCCCGTGGCTTCTACCGAACCCTCTTTTAAAAAGGCTATCTATTCAAAAGGAAAGGCCTTACTGGACAGAGGGGAAAATACATAAAAATTCACAATTGATCAGCACTTCACAGTCATTTGCAGTATGTTTTCAACCATTTAAGAAGTGTAGCTAACCAACCTAGCATTTGTTGTTCTTTGGGGTTTGGGTTTTTCTTCTTCTAATGATTGTATAAAAAGCTTTGTCTTAAGAACAGTAAGTGACATTAAATGCCCACAGCATGAGAAGATGTAGCTCTAATGTGGAAAATGGAGTCTGAATAACATTTCTACTTATCATGTAGCAATAATTACCACCCTTTCTATGGGACAAAATGCTTTCCCTTCCCACCAGGCCTCCAAAGGCCCAGCCAGCTCAGTTTAACAGGCTGTTTTCCCATGGAGAGGAGGATGTTTCCTGGGACAGTCAACTGCACTGACTATCTAGCACATGGCCCCCACTATGACCTTCCTTCCATGTCTCTTGTTTTATTAAAATTGTGGAATACGTGGCTCCTGAGGCTTAACAGTAGTGTTTGGTTAGACAGCCTCCACTGGCTGTGATTTGTTTCTCTTTTAGAATATGCCAGTTACCCAGATTTCGACACCTACCATAATTTCTCAATTACGCCTGCATGGATTTATTATGTTCCAGAAAAGCTTCCACTCATTCTCTACTGCTTTTGTACCACAGTAATATTAAAAAAAACACTGTTCCTAAAATGTGCATCAAGTTCTTGCGATTTTTTTTTTTTAGTTTACTTATAAAGTGACATTATTGAAAGAAATATTTCAAACTTTCAAATTTTGAAAACGTGCCATAATGCTCCCCTCCCCAATCCAATCCAAAACTAAAGTCTTACTCATTTTTAAATGGAGGTCCTCTTACAGTGGCTTAAGTTCATGGCAACATAAAAAAATTAAATAAACAAAAAAGTCAAATTCCACGATGGGTTCATGAAACTGATCAATGCCGAGATCATTTTTCACACTATTACCTAACACTATGCAGACAGTTTACCCTCAACCTCCTTTCTTGCAGCCGTAAAGATACATACTTATAACAAACTGGATTTGCCATTGAAACTTTCTAGCTGCAGGAAATCTCCAGCTATCACAAATCGGTTTCTTGCTGCAACAGGGATGGGAAGAGCAGCAAGGGCAGTTCATCTGCAGCTTCGCCTTCTCCTCCAACTACAACAAACTCCAAGCAGAGTGGGTCAAGCTAACAGTACTATCAATGTCACATTGATCCATTGCATGACCCCATGCCAAGGAAAAATGTGCGCTGAGAATGTGCAAAAGTGGCCATCAACTCAATTAGTCAGTTGAAGTAATTATGCCCTCAAGTGTTAGGAAACTGAAAAGCCATTTTGGCTATAAAATACACAGGGAATCTTAATGTTACGGTCAGTAAGACAACAGCACACACATTACTCATGCTGCATTTTATCTAGTCCTTGAATGCAGCTCTTGCTGCTCCCAATGTAAGGTTTTCATTAGGCATTATACGGCCAAATGTGAAAGCCAAGCCAGAGAACCAAACCCATTCAAACACACAGCCACATTAAGAAGCTGACAGCACACGCTATAAAATACAACTGCGGGCCTCTTACATGAGTCACAAAAGAATAACTTTTGCAGCATGCTAGTCAATAAAGAACAACCATCTCCCCGAAAAATTAAGAGGGGTTTGGTGAGCAATAACAGGTAACGGTTTGTTCATCTGTTTATCGGCCAAGCTCCAGAGACTAATCCCCTCCAATTACATAGTTCTCGCTCATCATGCCATACTTCAGTGACCACATCTCTGTGTCAGTGTTTTTTAATTCTTTTATCTCCCCTGATCTTCTGCTTTAAAAAGCTATCCTAAGTCTTTGCTTACATTGTTCTGCTGAATTTCCATTACCTTACTGCTATTCATTTTTTTCAGTGTATTTTGTGGTTTGTTGTTGAGTTTTTTTAAATCAACTAATAAAATTGTATCAGAAAGCTTCTCAGTGCAGCCTAAGCAAACACTGGCATGTAAGTACAATGAGGTATAGTACAATATGCAAGAGAAGTCAGAGGCTGAAATGAGAATACAATTTCCCATGAGAGAGCTCTATGTTCGAGCCATTTAACTTTAAAACTAGTTCAATATTTGAACAAGACACTATTTTATTCCCATTCAAAGTTAAACACAGATCACTTCGAAATCAATCATAAATTCAGACCTCTTTACTTTAGAAACTGTTTCAATATTTAAAGGCTTTTTTTTTTTCTTTAATGTAACAGCAGCTCCAAGGCTGCAGAAGCAAAACTGACTTTGAGATCCTTAAGAGCAATGCTATTTTCCTGCCAATACATACAAAAGGCAGTTCTAGAAAAAAGAAAAAACCCACAAAGGCGAGGCTGTGCTTTGCTTCAGAGTTTAAGAACAAAGTTTGGACAAAGAACATACAGCCTAGTCTTCAGCCCAAGCTAAAGTAAATTAATTTGGTGCGGGTGCTTTTCAGGGCGCAAGACCATAACTCCACGCTATTCCGCTGCTTTGTCCTCACCTGGGTGCAAGGGAAAACCAAATGACCAGGGGATCTGTGTAGACAAAAAACAACCCTCCTTTAGGGATGTGATTACAGAGTGAGAGATCTGATACTCAGAAGAAGAACGAAGACCCCATCCATTGACCACCCGTAATTTGGTCCCTTTCCTACCCATGAAAGGGTGCTTGCCCTGGTGCCTCAGTAGCAACATTTCACACCTGTATTTTTTCATATGATGATCTCAAAGTTGGTGGGGGTTTTTACATTTGTTTGTTTTTAAACCTTAAAACCCATTTTACAGATGGGCAACTTATCACAGCGAATCAGCAATGGAGAGGTGAACCCAGGTGAACTCCTGAACTGCGCCACTGCCAGCTCTTTGGCACATGCCACTCTAATCCAACTAATTTCAAAGCCAATTTGTTTCTAAAAATTATCTTTTGTGCTTTTGATCTTATTGACAAGGGCAGAGCATACAGCTCAATGCAAGCGTTACACTACAAAAATATACATATCGAGTAGGAAAGACAAACTGACTGTTATAAAGCAAACAATCTTACTAATCTCAGGGTTGCCCTATTCTGGTTTCTGGTCAACTACAGCCTTCACAATCAAGTTAAAGGACCCCTTAAAATGGATTAAGCATCTGTATTATCAAGAGGTCACAGGATAACAGCAAGAATTAGGCTGTCTTTGTCATAACAATGCACTTAACTACCTATGGCATTGCATGAACCCAGGAAATACTATTTGGCTGTATACTTAATGTTTTACTTGCAACACTATAAACCCATCTGCGTGGGTAGTCATGATTCTGTTCTCCCAGTAAAAGCACTAAGCACCTGACTGCCACCTTCCCAGGAAAGGGCAGCTGTCATTCATAACCATCTTCCCTTAATCGAACAGTGAGGGGTCCCTATTTTCACAAAGCCATAGGCTACTAGAATTAGGCAGTAAATGAGCGTTATTTGCCCCCACACCTTTTTATGTACCTCCAAATAAAAAAATTCAGTTGTAATCAACACAATATTAACATGCTGTCTTCTAATATTTCACGTATAACATGCCACTGAAAACTCAGTATTGAGCAAGAAAGTATTTGATGAATCAAGTAGATGAAGCCAAGATGTAGTTATTAGATGCATTACATCTTTAGCACATCATCTGTAAAAATGTCCAGGGTAAACTAACGCTCCAGGGGAAACGTGACCTTTAAGAGGCTCCCTAATACTACATCTAAATTAATGTCAGTGACAGGCACTTCAATCTAAAATAGCAGAGTTCTTTCGTTCTATCTACACCATCTATTCACCCATTTATTTGTGGGTAAATGTGTGTGTGCATAAATGAATTTGTGTCACTCTGGCACTGGGGGAGTGGGTGGGGAACAAAAGGAGCTCCTAGATTTTTGGATTCCTATTCCTTACTACTCCTATGCATATTATTAATTTCAGAAGATTCATTCAGAATATTTTCAGCATAAAAAATGTTAGGAAAATTATATTTTATAGTAACTAAACCTACTTCTCCGAAGTATCATCCTTATACTGCAAAATAAACATGCTTGAACTAGAGCGGGATGGAACTCTTGCAGCAATCAATATAACAAGCAATGCTGAATTTGTTTTAAAGAGCTGGGCTGGGCTCTGACATGACTGGTGGCCAAGATAAGAATCGTAATTGAGATCAGTTTTGCCGTTTCAAAACAAAACACTGCAAATAAATTCAGTAGAAGATGCATTTCTGCCTTGGGGAAAAATAAACAAACAAACAATATACTGCAAAATTCTGATAATGGAATAATTTCATGGCAGTTAGTCAAATGAGTGCTAACTATGGTGGCCAAACCTTCACTTACTTCTATTTTTCATTCCGTTTCAGAGGTTTTACGATCAAGGGGGTGGGGTTTTATGATCAAGGGGTGAGACAACTGCAAAGCAGCCACTCTGCTGCCCTTCCTCCAGGCTTTTTAGGGTGGTCTTCCTCCCTTGCCAGCACCTCACAGAGGACCAAGCCCACCAAGACCTGCACCCCTCTGCTCCTCCACTCCTCTGCGTAATTGTGTTTCCAAGAGATATGTCTTCATGCAATAGAAGCTGAAGTCTGTACCTTGATGCAAAGGATTTACACCTTGCTCTGAAATGAGGACAATCACATTAGCCAAATCCTAGTGAACTACAATTGCTAAGTCCTTTCACATTTTGTTGATCAAGAACCTTTTTATTGGAACATTTTTCTTTTCAAACCTCAGGTGGGTAATAAACTATCCTCTAATTGGTCTTTATGCAATGAAGAGCTACCTTGCATTTTAGCTATTTTATGTGTGGTTATATTTTCTTACAAAGACACAATTGATCAGGAATTACCATAATCCCACACAGAGCAGCAGTCCTAGAAGCACTGAGTGCATAAAACATTAATGTCAGTAATGCAGACATGACAAGTTTCAACTCTCCTTTCAGCTAAACAATCTGCCTCTTTCATACTAACATCACCGTTCAGCCCATGGGCTACATAAACATTGTCAAACCTGGTTTTAATATAAAGAGAGCACATTAATGTTCCCACTAATATACATTTCCCAGTAACCACCCTATTAGATTGCTTAGTTCAAACTCCATGACATATCCCATAACATATCAGACAGTTCAGATTCACGAGCTCAGAAGATACAGATAAGTATTAAAAAAACTTTTTCGTGTGTGTACTCAAGAGCCCTGCTAGTACAAAAACTCCCGTGAGGCTCTCAAGAAAATATGCCTGTGTGAAACACAGCCCTTCTCTGTTTGGTTTTTTTTTTTTTTTAGGTGATGGCCTTTCACTCGCTTCTTCACACAGCCTAAGTAAATGGGTAGAAAAATAAAGAGATGCTATTCAGAGAGGATAATCATTTCTGTACCCTCAGATAGTGCATCTGAGACCAGTGGATCCAGTGATGACTCTCTTAACTTTTCCCAAAAGCAAGCCAGTGAGTGGCTACTAAGTTTAATGTACATGATGCAGAAATCCCCTGACTTTGTCCACTACAGACCCTTTGTTATAAAGCAAGACCCTATTCCAGACACACAAACTTTACCTTTTGCCTGGTGCTTGGTAACAGCAAGGCTCAGTCCTAGGTACTGCAAGGTAACCTCATACAAGCCGCCTTAACAAGCCCATGGTCCCACAAAGCACAGTGCACATACTGTGCAAGCAGCGTGCTACAGACAACATTACTGTGGTCTCCCTTGTCAGCCTGGGTTACAGGGTGGTTTACTGTGGGTTGGGGACCAATATACTTGGAGCTCACACTTCCAATTTTCACATTCAAGCAGCTGGAAAGGCAAATATCCTCAGCCAGAAAGTTCATTAACCCGGACATTTTCCATGGCCAGGCTTCTTCAGTATTGCAGTAAGATGCAATTTTACATTTGGGTTATGATATTTTGAAGTACTTAATGTAGCTGGAAGCCAACAAATACCAGCTAACCTTACCACTGATCCTGATAGTGTGTTGTGCAAAACATATCCACTTCGAAATAACATGCCTTTAAAATTGTTTATGCTTAACACAGTGATATTAAACACACAGAGCCAGACACACTAAGTTCTACATTACTGAGTAACACTTAATACCTTAAAGAAGTGAGAAACAGGAAAGAGATTTAGGGATTTAGAGAGCAGCAGGGAATTACCATAAAGCCATCTGATTTCTTAGAAGGAAAAGAAAGAAAGTTGAAAGCGAAATTGAATTAATCCCAGAAATATGTAATGCACGCCCCCCACTAATCAGACTATGGGGAGCACTCAACATAGATAGAGGAAGGTCCAATCAACCTTTAAAAGAAACAATACCCACTCTGAAGTCCTCTGACTCTTCCAGGTTCACTAAATTTGACCCAGAATACATAAGTCTGGACTCGCACTGATCTCATAGGGCAGATCCTCAGAAGGTGTAAATCAGAGCAACACCACTGACTTCAAAAGTCTGCCGAGTCTCTGGCTCCAGATGTCTGTGTGCAGTCATGAATTCCTGATTTCAGTATACTTTAACACAGCTAGAAGAGCAGTAGAGGCTAAAGTTGTTGCTGTTGTTTTTAAGTAAAAAATTAATTAAAATGTTAATTAAAATTCACAGCTGAAAATATTCTATATATTCTGATTAGCAGTTGAGATTTAGCCCATACATTCAGGTTCAAAGTAATTTTGCTTTGGGCTTCAAAGCTCACTTTTATCTTTAGCCAGCTTCCACTGTCAAGTTTCCAGGATAAAGTTCAATAAGGTTTACTATTAAGAGTTAAGCCATTAATGTATACTGCACACTTTTTCATGTACAGTGTGCCTACTGAAATGCAAGTCTTCAAAAGCAATGATCTGAATATTGTATTATGTCAGTCAAAAGAAGGTCTGGCCCACATATCCTAGTCAGAGCTACTTCAACCATTCAACAATCCAATTACTTATACTACGTTAGACCTTCCAACTCCATGAATGTAAACTGTTTACACTCAGGCAGCTAGGGTTGTATTTATAGGGTTGTGCATCGTGAATAATTTTGTCAAAATATAGTGTTTCAAATATAATTGCCAGAAGAGATGTAACATGAAGACTTGCAGCCTCAAGTGCAATTGTCTGGCACGTAGGATGGTGCAGGCTACACATTAACATTTGCAATTCCGATTAAAAGTGAAGCAAGAAAATAACATTGGGACCAAGTATTATCCCCACATACACAGGATTCTCTAAAATTTTAAATAATCCAGAATAAATTAACATGGAATAAATTCACTTGTATTATTTAGCATACAAGTGATTTCTGAAGACGCTACCATTAGCTAGTCTGTATAACCATCATTTTGGAAGATGGTAACTACTTTTCCTTTCCTTCTCAGATCAGATAAAGGAACACGTCCTGCAAGGCCTTCTAAATACGCCTGAGAAGTATGTGCTCTAACAGATCTGTAGAAATAGGATTCCAACATCCCTACCGTGGCTCCACTATTTCTGGAGAGTCTGGGGAAGAGAACACCAGCCTGAAAAACAGGGGTTAGAAAGTGTTCTTCCTGCAAATTCCTCCATCTCAACAGAAGCAACATTTCAGGTGCTTTCTGCCTCTAACAATGAAGAATGAGTTCAACTTTGCCATCACCAATTGATCCTTCTGAAACTTGGGTTCCATTCACCTTGCATCATACCATCCCATTCTTCCAAGAATTGCAGCAGAATCCTGTGATAAAAATACGTGAAGAATTATACACACGTCCCAACAACAGCCCAGCATACCTTGAGTCTAGCTGGTGAATCACGCCGAGTTCACATAACCATCTCCTACTAGCCATGCGCATAGCAAGCTGGGGAGGCCTTACATCATTATGAACTTTGATGAAAAGACATGCTATTTTTGACAAGGTCAGGAAATACGACTTATGCAAGAGAAAGAAAAAGGGTATACTGTGTATCTTGACACCTGCCTGGGGATACAAAACCAAACGCTGGGGAGGTTGGGAGGTTTTGCTCAAAACCTGTTGTCCCACCTAGCAAGAATGTGCTACTTTTTAGATTCTCCAGGAACAGAAACTGAAACATGCAAGTGTAAACAAGT
Organism: Aquila chrysaetos chrysaetos; assembly: GCF_900496995.4. NCBI lineage: Eukaryota > Metazoa > Chordata > Aves > Accipitriformes > Accipitridae > Aquila > Aquila chrysaetos. Next base: position 36,210,814 of record NC_044006.1, read on the forward strand.
ATGAAGAATCAAACCCTGTTACTGAATTAGGATCCACTAATAACTGATCAATGCTATTGCCTTATTTCTTATTATTTTATTGGAGACCATTTCCTTGAAAAGGTAGTGTAACAACCCAGCAATTCATCAGCTCAATAGAATAGCCAATTTTTAAAATACACCTACAGTCATCATCTTTTCTCCCGTTTTTGGCTATTTAAATCCAGCATTGGGGGTTTCCCTCCCACGCTTAGTACATGCATACTGTTCTAAGCAGCATCATGCAATCTGCTTCTGCTGCACCGTTTGGAGACTTGGAGGATCCACAGGCAGGAGTAATCTGGGTTACCTAATCCATAGTGCAATTGATTCCATTTGGGTGGCTGACAGAGAGCTGGCTTTCAATTTACGTCATGATTTTGCCTCACGCAGTTTCTTTCCTGCCAAAATGCCACTTCTGAGGTGCCACCAGCAACGCCTGTTGAGTAATGGAGACCACCGTGCTCGGTGCAGGCAGAGAACTGAACCCTCCTCTGTGCGGCGCAGACATGCCTATTGGCATAGATCACACACTTGGAGAGGCAAAGCCGACTGTAAGCTGCTGAGCCACTTCCCTGTGAATCATTTTTATTTCTGCGGCTTGACTCCTAAATTTCCTTTCCCTCTCCTTTCAAATTGATGCTGTAATATGGTCACACCGTAGAAATCCGTGTCTCGGTCGGTACAATATTCTGCAGAGCCATATAGCCCTCTGATATTTAAGAGACCGCTCCCGATCCATCAAGGCTTCCCTGATGACTTACAACGGCTCGGTCAGGTCACAGGGTGCAGGCTGCAATTTCCTTCGCCTTTTCATTCGTATGAATGCGGAGTTTGGGGACGGCGCATGGCCGGCTCTGCCTGCCGGCGCGCGCCAGGCATCCCTGCATTATAGCGCCCCCTGGCGGGACGGGACGGGCCCGGAGAACAGCCCGGCGCAGGGGCTGCCCGTCAGCCAGCGCCCGGACGTGCCCAGCAAAGCCAAAATCAGCATTGTTGTGCTCCTGCAGGTCTTTCTGACATCTGTCGATGTGAAAAGTTCAAAATCAGTACCGCTGGACCCTACCCTGGTGTTCGCTAGAGAGGCGCAAAAGGCTGGACGGGGAACAGACTGAACTGCAAGCCGCGTCTCAGAAACAGCCTGTGACCGGGGGAACCCCGGAGATGCACCGCGCAGCGCCAGAAGGAAAAAAAATAATCTGATAAATAACTCGTCTCCAAGGCCTCTCAACTTTTGGCTCACTAGCTATCGTTAAAATTTTGTAAAAGTGTATTAGAAGTAAAGCTCGGTTCAACCTGCCGCATGTATTCTAGCAACGGAGTGACACATTGAGCCCTTTTCTTTTGATTACTGCCTTCAATCTCATCATTTTTATTTTATGGGACGCAAAGCATCAAATTCAGCTTCAGAAATACAATGTTCAAAATATAGGGGCCAATAAATGTTTCATCTTTTTCACAAACTAGACCTTAAAGGGCTTCAGTTATTTATTTTTATAGCAGCAGCATACATATGTGTATGACACAGTAAAGGATACTGATCTCTGAAGACCTCAGATTATCTTAAACTCTGGAAAATCAATATCAAATCCTGTGTTTATGGTAGTTTTCATTATTTATTTTAGAGCCTAAGAAAGTGGACAGTGGAGGCTGCCAGTTTCGTAGAAAAAGAACCTAGCAAAGTTGCGGTCAGATTTATAGGTCAAGCACTACATTACAAAAGAAACCATTTACACCCAGCAGCCAAAATCACTGCGGTTCATCATAAGCAAAACATTTTTATTAATAGTCCACACACCGTTACTATGCCTCATCTAATTACTGTAGTCCTTATACTACAGCCAACGCTGAGCGTGTGCAAGGAGTTTAAGGGCTCTCATGCAGGTACAGCTGCCTTCAAGGGGCACTACTAGCAATCTGCAGATTGAAGCCAGAGCAGAGGGCGTTGCTGCCATCTCCAGATGCTCATGCATGCATTTCAGCATGCATGCAAATGAATACCAGCCATGTTAGACCCTGCTGGCTGCTTTCAAGACTACCAGTTCCTGATTAATTTTAAAAAAATGCAAGTTGATGACACACATCAGAAGAGGGGGAAGAGGAGAGAAAGAGGAATAAAAGAAAAAGTTAGCGAGCTTTACTCTTCTTTGAAAACACTTGGATGGAGGGAACATCAAAAGATAAAAGTAAGGATTTTTACCTCTTAAAAGACACCCAACCCTTTGAATTATGGTTGCTGAGCTAACTGAAAAAGCAGACTAAGTTAGGTCTACATTAAGTATAATTTTAAATCCCATATGAACTTAACTGGGTTGATCAAGAAGAAATAAAGTCTTAACTTAAAGGAGTGCACACATTAAACTACAGAAATACTAGCTTAAAAGGCAAAAATGGCCATTAAAGTGAAAGGGGCTCTTACTAGCACTGTCTGTGCTCGACATACATTTTAGGACCAATCTCTCACTGCCGTAATGACTCTGGCACCATTTCCATGTATCTGAAATAAAACATTTAAAAGATAATTCTGACTGTAAGAATCTCTCTTTTCCCCTTAATTCTTCGCACCAACATTAAAATGTTATAGGAAAACAGCAGTGCTACTATATAAAATGACTGTATACTCTTTATATGAAATATGGTGATTTATTCTTGTGACAAGCGCAAGGTATAGATCTGAAGAATTGTTAGAATGATTACAGGCACTGGAAGAGTCCTGCAGGGTAGGGACTGGAAACACTGATGGGAATCCTTTTAGCTTAAAGATGAGATATCTAATAGAAGGCATGCTTGAGGTTTGAGAAACAAGACAAGATACATTAGACATTCCTATTTATAACATATAATTAAATTTGTGGAATGCACTGCTACCACACCACGCTGACATCAAAAGCGCAGCAGGATTCAGATAAGGTTTAGATAGATAACATGAAAATGAAGTGTTACATCAGAGGGGATGTAGGAAACACAAGGGATTTAAGTCCTTTTGCTACACAGCACAGACCAAAGTCTAATCAACAGGATTAAAAAAAAAAACACCATAATGTGAATGACATTTCAAAGCTTATTGTAGGGTTTTCTACACTTTTGTCTGAAATACCCAGCTCCAGCCTGAGTCAAGAGAAAGGACAGTGACTTAGATGGACCTCTGGTTTGATCTGGTATGGCAACTCCTATATTCTTATGTTCCTATCAGATAATCTGTGGTAACTAGAGTGACAATGGATGGGTACCCATCCTAGGAAAAAAAAAAAAAAAATTCTATCATTCTACTTCTCAGTGCACTGAACTGAATTATGTTAGGTTAAGTGTTGTCACACTGAATAATCTCAGGCTGTATCACATCTCCAAAGACACAACTCAGTATAACGTGTAGGACAGTGCACTCAAATTTGCTACAGATCTGAACCAAGAGTGAAGGGGGGGTGGGGGGGGGGGGGGGGGGAGATAAACTTAAGGTCTAGTGAAACCTACAGCAGCTACAACAGTAATAAAAACTATGTTAGAATATTTTAATTTAAAATGCTGTCCAATTCCAGAAATAGAAATTGCTCAAAGATACAAAACACCTGCCTCCCCTCTTTCTGTCTCTCCTCACCCTATCTAACCTTCATATAATCACAAACTGTGTTTAATGTCAAAGAAATCCAAGGGCATCTCTCATTAAAACAGTTGTACAGTTGTGAGGGTAGGAGAAAGCCAAAGACCCCTTAGCTTCCTGGAAAAAGTAATCATAATTGATAAATGTTAAAAATTCATTACATTGAATTAAAAGCATATCAAATTTTTTTGTCTATAAGACATGAGAAGAAGCTACCACAAGAGTCAGGAGTGGGAGCCTTGAGATTTTCCCACTCCTTGGAAACTCACAGTTGGTTTCTCTAACTTGGCTCTTTCCACAGAAAAGGCGGCACAATCTGCCTCAGCTTTTTCTAAGATCACCATAATTTTTCACTGAATGTAAAACAGGTAGCAACAGAGAAGACACATGTGCCTACAATCCACATCACAGTCTTCAAATGTTCATCCCTCTAAATGAATGATTCTGTAGCTATTCTTAATCCTCCTTGTTATTTATAGCTACTAATTACAATTTTGAATAATTTTGTAAAGGTTGCTTTGCAGAACAGCCACCTTTGCAGAGGTTACAATTTAATTTTAAGTATGACAACAACTACAGGCAAAAATAAAAACGGGAGGAAGAAGAGATGGGGCAACAGAACATTGGGTAAAAGGCAAAACTCACAGCAACAAGATTACACAGCACCTCAAAATTGATGGAGGTGAGTGTGTGTATTTCTGTAGCTAACTAAAGGTGGTTTGGTTTTTTTGTTGGTTTTTTTTTAACTAAACTAAGTTAAATGATTCCATATACAACACCTAAGGGGTGATACATAAATGAAAACAAGACAGTGAGTCAGCAGAGAGCTATCATTATAATTACCATGGACAGAGTGACCTTTCACAAAAACAATATTCTGTACTCAAAAGCCTGATAAAAGAATGCATACTTATCAGCCTCTGCTTCCCATCATATATAGTTTGAAAAACACCCCAAAAAGTCATGACTTCCACCTACTAGCTCCTTGCCATCAACCATTTCATAGGTGCTGCGAGGGGATGACCAGAGTCACTGCAGACCAAACCTGGGGCTTAGCCTGCTCATCCCCTGAGGCTGGTGGCTCAGTCAGTCTGTTGTCCTACCCAGGTCCCTTTACACTCACTTCCCAAACATTCCCAAAAAACTTACTCTGGGCATGTATTTTAACTGGCTCTGGCATTTGCTTGTAAGCTTAGGGCACAGATTTGCCAAGCTGACTACTTAAGTCAGCGCAGCGCTGTTATGCCAGACATTCTCCAAATCCTACTCGGTACTTCTGAAACCTAGTTACTTTGCAAAAAGTTAATTTTGAATTAGCCAGCCACGGCTGACAAAATTAAAACTATTAGTACTATTCCCCTAGTCTCTGGGGCCAAATTCTCTCATGACTTACAGGATTCTGCCAAAAAAATCCACCAAAACACCCCAAACCCCATCCTTTGTTCACCCGTGTTACATGTTCAGGTGAACCCTTTCATGCCCAACTACCCCAAAACCCTTGGATATCCTCAGTGACTTTGAATGCACGTATTTCCAAACAGAAGCTGAGCAGGGCGCAAGCAGAGGACACTTCCGTGTGTGAGGGGACCTTTGTCTTGACGACTACTGCGGGCTGCAGGCAGCACGCTGCAAACACAGCGCAGACATCCTAACCGCTGTCCCCCAAGTTTCTGAAGGCAGAGATGAGAGCCCTGATGACAGGCTGTCCCCAACACGATGGGCAAGTGGACACGGATGCCAGTGAGGAGGAGCACTCCATGAGCCACAGCCTGCCTTCCACCTCCCTGCTTCCAGCTACCCCACCGTCTTCTACCTGGGCAACCCTATCCTCCCAAAGGTACAAACACGACGTCTAATTACGTGCAGATAGCTACTCGCATCTCTGAGAGCTTGCAGAACTGAGACCTGGGTCTGTATTTTAGTGTTTGCTTTTCGAATTACAGAATTAAAACAGGACTTTGAGGACTTCATAAAACAAAAGATAATGTTCTTTGCCAGCCCGTGCAGCCCCATAGCTAACAAGTCTCAGCAATAAGATTTCTAATTTAGCTTTTCATACGTTTATACAGAGATTCTCCAGAAATATCCGGAGATTTGATGTCTGACAGCTCCACACACTTCGAGAATCCTCGTATCATGCGCAATAGGTTTTGATTTTAAAGTAGTAGTTCCTTATTATTATACAATTCTGAACAATTTATTGCAGAATTAATGATGTTTATATGGCTCTTTCGTTACCTTCTAAGACAAACAGGTCAATACTTGTTCATACGGCAAGTGCCAAGAATTACTTGCAAGGTGTAATTTAGCAGTCACCGCTCTCAAGCGGCCACGGCTCTTCCCATTTTCTGCCATGGCAGTACTGCCATTTTGACCAGCCCCACGCTGCCTTCGCTCTGCGATGCTGCAAGTAGTTCACAAACAAACAACAAAATGTTGCTGGCACCATCTGCTCCTTGGAAACCTGCCAGTCAGCCTCCAAACCACAGAGAGCAGCTTGTGTTGGGATTTACTCCATATCCATCCTTTCTGGAGATTCAGCTTTTGCTGCTGTCCTCAGTAGCCCTCCCAGCAGCTGTAGATAGAGCTTTGATCCTTTTATGCGAAAAAATCTGCAATCTGTTAACAATTTCCATCATACTCATCGAGATGACCTCATCTCCTCGCTTACAGCACATCTACGTCACTGCGTCTGCAATGAGCCAAAGTCATAGAAGAACATTTTGTCCTCAGTAGTTATAGCTAACCTGAATCTTGTGAAAACAAGTAACAGGTATAAAAGGAGTATTTTGCCAGTCACTGAAATACAGCCACTTTTGAGAAGAGCAGAGGAGATCTTAAGCACACGGCATCATTCATCAGAGTTTCAGAGATGAAGTAGGGGCTATGGCGTGTAACTTTCATAGCCAACAATAAATAGACAGAAAGCTCACAAGGATGATGTCTCCAAATTTGGTCCACACACTAGAGATAACAAACATCCTTATGAAAATGTTGAAGGATCTTCTTCACCACATGTTAAGACATTTCAATATGGGGAGGGGGGGATAAAAAAAAAAAAAAAGAAAAAAAAAGAGGGGGAGCATGCTGTAGGGCTACAGGGAAAGAAAATCTTCCACAAATTCCGTACTGAGATTGCTAACATTTATCTGAAATGCAGTTTATTGATTTATCATAATCAATAATAACTGTTTTATGATATCATGAATGCACATTTCACCTCTTTTATACTTACTTGCAATTAATGCACACAAAGCATCGGGTTTTGTCCTACTTTTTTCATACCATAGCTTGGGGTTTTTTTACTACAATTGGTATTGCATTGCTGATGCTTCTGTGAGGCTCTATTTGCTGTAGCTCTTGTCTGCCTGTGTACAATGGCAGCAGGCACTGGCTTCAGTACTGTGACATATCTATTTAATTAACCCAGCTGTTGTATCTACAGTGTGAAGTACCTAGTGATGGTGCCATACTGGAAAGCGGGACTCATAAAAAAAAAAAAAACAACCACAAAAAAATTACAGTGCCACTTTGCAAATGAAACACAAATAAAGTCTGCTTGAAAAAAAATACAGATAAACACATTCCTGTCTGGTTTGACAGGTCTCTACTATTCCATTAGATACCGTACAATATTGTAGAAGACTTTTGAAAGTACTGCTTCATATTTTAAATCCACCTCCTTCATCTTGAATAAAATCAGCAATTCATCTGCATGTGAACAAAAATAGACCATCTACTTAAAATAAAAAAAATCAACAGCAATCACTTTCTAGTGGCAGTAAGCTTTTTACCTATGTTTCTACAGTGTCCATTCTTAAAAGTGCTTCTGTGTATCTTGGCATAAGACATAAAGCAGGAACATCCCCCAACGCAAGCAGATACTGCCTTTTCCTTGGAAGTTCATAATTCCAAAATCAAACAAACAAATTAGTCTGTTTATCGAGCTGTCATTTTGCAGCACTCTCAAGGGAAGGAGAAAAAATAAAGGATTCACCGAAGTTGAAGATAATGCACCCATTGCACATGAACAGTCCATTAAATATAAGTTAGAAAATATCTCCTGCCCATCATGAGCTGGGCCACAGAATGAGCCAGTTGTACCAATAAAAAGAACACAAAAAAAGAACAGCACCATCACCAGTTTCTTTGTTTGTGTCCATACAGACACACTGGTTGGTAAATATGGGTGAAAATAAGTTAATTGCTTTGGAAGAACAGCATCCACTGGAACTACATCCATATTTGAGGAGCCCTCCTGACCACAGCAGCTGGGACAAAAGGGACATGGCAGCTTCAACAGCCTCTCCGCTCCTTCGCCAACCTAGAGAACCTCTGCTCATACACCAGATGGAAGTTAACTCAGTTACATCAAGTAAGCAATTGCTCATTCTTCTTAAGTGGCTGTCAGACTCCTCCTACATTTTCCAGAGAGCGCCGAGGGGGCTGTCAGTGGTTTCTGGCGTTACTGGTGTCAAGGTACTCAATGCATGCCATCCAGGGTTTTCTTCACACCATTGGTGATGAATGCAGAGGAGAGCCCTGTTTAACAATGTGCCTACCTTGTGGGCAGAACCGTGTCATGGAATGAAATCTGGAGATTTCATTTCAAAAGCACATCTAGCCATTGTACCAGGCTATGGCTACTACAAAAAAACTCCCCAAATGCTCTAGAATATGAGTAATTGAAACAGCTACCAGTAGAGTAATTCAGTCTGAATACAATTTATTGAAGTTAAAAAAAAAAAAATTAAAAAAAAATAATGTTTTATTTGTTGATGAAAAGATCTGAACCTTGCAGAGTTGCTGCTCTCACAGCAGTGACCCCTAAAAAGAGAAGAGGAAGCTGTCTAACATCACCTACCCTCTTATAATCTTGGCTACTACAGCTACAAGAGTTCCCAGGATTTAAGTACAGCCCTAGCGTCTACTGTCGTTGAAAACCATGTAACAGAAATATGTATTTAGTCTAGCTTTATATACACTTTCACACACATTTATAGCTAGACAGACAAACAGATAGAAGGTAACTTGCCTGCACACTTAGAGTGCAACCAAAATGGCAAATTTCTACCTACCACACAATCTTGTTTCATCTGTTACAGTCAAGATCCAGGTGAAGAAATCCTATGCTAGCATTTTATTTTCAGAAGTGTCTGAACAATGGAAGTTTCTTGCAATACCTCACCCAGGGTACCTATCCAGAAACCTGTAAACTAAGAGAGATGCACCTAAATCTATTTCTGGTGTGAGATGGAACACAAACCTGGAATCCAATTAACTGCAAAGAAAAACATTTTGATTGAAGCTGATTTTCAAGGCACTCATGAGACCGCATCCCCTGCAAGTAAGAGCAGAGGGAAAGACAGAAACAGAAAAATTCTCTATTAGAAGATGATCCTACAAATGCAGACCTAGAAATGCACTGACCTTTCCTGTGACCCTTTTAGAAGAGTGACTTTTGTGAAGTCTTTAGTTTTGCAAGCACAGCATTTTAGCACATTTCTGAAACCCACAATACGCTTTGTAGCTCCTCCCCGAAACAAACCAATCTACACAGATATTTGAAGTCTATTTTCTTCATTCTCACAGTCTGAATGCGCTACAGTTCACCTTTAGCGGTACCTTCTTATAAGATGAAGCTGAAAGGAAAGTTCTGATGCCTCGCTCAACTTCTTTGGGACTACTGCTACACAAGACATCAGTCCACTAAATAATGCAATTCAGAATCTCCAGGAGAAGACATTTACAACCTTTATTTTAACCAAACTGACTGACTGGGGTTCTGTAAATAAGGGGTAAACTCTCATTCAGTTATTCAGATTGGTACATCTGCTAACAACAGACCTCCCAACTGTTAAATCCTGGAGCTACACTTTCAGTTTGATCCAGTGGGAAAAATCCTTCTCATTAGGACCATGTTCAGCAATGGTATTAACTGGTCTCATTATTCTTACTAGTTTGTAGGAAGATACAATCCCCAAAAAACAAGAAAACGGGAAATATCAGCTCCTCAGAGGTTGCTCCTTTGTCTCCACTGACTATTTAGCATTCTTCACCACTTGAGGACTTTCTCTTCTCAATGGCAAAAACGCTGCCTTGCCCAAGGTCCCAACCTAGCTGCAAATGACTAGTCAGCATCAAGAAACTGGAATGCTTGATTTATCTCAGCACCCAAAATCTGCAGTCAAACCAAACCTCTGATTTGTGTCTGAAATATTTGTTTGCCATTGCTGGGCTGAAAAAAATGAAAAAACTTCTAAAAATTAGGTTATAGATTTTATACAGCCAGTCTGTAATATATACTTCAGCATGACTCATGAAAAGCAAAGATGAAAACAAAAATGAAAACCAAGTTAATTAAACATTTTGATTACTAGGACTAAAAAGTCTACTTACTTCTTTCTAAACCAATCCACCCAGTTTAGTTGAAACTGGCAGAGTAGAAAGAAAAAAAATTACTGCTGTAAATGCCAGAAAAAAATAAATGAAGAAAATACTAAAAAGTAAATAAATCAGAAAAGGAATAATGAAGATTCTAGCACACATTCAGAAATCTCCAAGGACAAACAAAACACTAGTGTTTAGCTGAACTACCCTACCTTTCTCATTAAGATATCCTGAACAGGGAGGCAACTGGTGGTTAGTTGAAGACAAGCAACAACACTGATGCTGAGTTAATTTCACCTTAATTTTAGGTTTTCATCCCACCATTTTCTTGCCTAGGTATTTCAAACAGGTTTCCCTTCTGCAGAATTGCAAGGAGGTATTCTTTTCCTTTGTTGGGGTTGGGTTGGGTTTTTTTTGTACTTGTCCTACTTAGTTGCAAACTCAGCACTTGAGGCTCAACTCTAGAGCAAACTCATGTTACTTTTAGTTGCCTGATCCCAATTCAAGCTGAACCTACAAGAGTATCCTTAATTTTTTTGCTGATGCAAGGTTCCATCAGTGAATAGTCAGGCACCATAGATTCTCATTCTTCCTTGTCTGCTCCGTACTTCACCACACTGGTAGAATCAGTACCAAAATAGGGAATTACCAGAGGAATACCCTCCTGTATACTCTTTTCCACTATTTCTTAAAATAACATATAGATAATCTAGCCTACCACAATAATTCCTAAGTAGGTCACCGCATTTTAGAAGCGAGTGCAGTTTTGCAGAACATAACGCCTTTGCATTCATTCGTGGTAGGAAAAGGTACCTTCCTGAGCCCGATGATGGTCCGACTGGTTCATTCCGTTATTGCCGTATTGTCATGCAATAACCTACCCTCATTTCACTAGGGCACCATAAATCAGGCCTCACATTCAGGGAGGTTGTAAAACCATCAATTGCAGATAGCCTGCGTCCAGCTAAGGTCTAGCGAGAGTGATCTGAAAACTAACAGCAGGAAACTTTACCACCATCATCTGCTATACACAAGGCGAGGGCAACATTTCCGATATAAGGGGCTGACGTCTACTGGGCACCCACAAGGAGGCTCAGGTGCAACCTTTCCACTTCAGAGGCCGCTCTCAGCGTTCACTTTTATCAGCTCCAGTGCAATATTTTCAAAATCTCCCCCTGGGTGATGTCCTTCAAACCTTTTCTAGGTATCCAGTCTCAAATTTGATTTTCCTCCTTTTATTCTCCTGATTCTTCAAAGATCATTCCAGAAACCTGATTTGATTAGAAGTCTCTTTTAACGTAAGCAATTCATCCTCGCACAGGCGGAGCTGTTGATTCACCTTTTCTTTAATTTCATTTCGGCTGCCTTTCATTTGAGCTATCTCAATTTTAACCTCTGTAAAAGCTCCATCTACCTTGTTTACTGTTTCTTGGATTTGAAAGATCTCCTCCATTAAGTCCTTAAGCGACAGCTCCACGGCCGTTTTTGGCTCCAGCTGTTTGTCAGGAGAGGTCAGCCACCGCCTCGGTCTTTTATTTGTCTGGAGCTACATTCAAATTGTTTTCAGAGCAATTGTTTTCTTCCCATTTTCTGCCATTGCTGCTCGAAAACAATAACGAATTACCTCATTTCTAAGGAAGGTTTCATCTCTTTACTTCATTATCAAGGGCAGGGAGCAAGACCATTTCAGAGGTTGGTACCCTGCACAAATTTCCTCAAGTCTTGCTTGAGGATTAAAAGAGCAGTAACAGTTAAAAGTTATTTTCTCCACGCACAGGGCATCCCGTAGGAGAGCACTTGAGGTTGGTCAGAAAATTCACTTTCTTAACATCCTGCTAGGCAGGGAAGTATTAGGTCTTACAAACAAGAAAACTGGTAGCAAAAATACTGCATTAAAAACTTACACACAAAAAAAAAGCCCCACTTTTTTTTTTTTTTTTCCTTCTCTTCCCCTCCTTTTTTTCAGCTCAGGTTAGCAGGATCAGTTCCTCAGCCATACAGGAAGCCTGGGGCAGATCTGGAAATAGAAGGTTTCCTGCCTTGATATGTAGTTGCCAGACTATCTTCTCTCCTCTAAACACATACAAAATGTGCTCAAGGGAAACCAGCCAACACACAAAACTGATGAAAGAGTAGTTTTAGGCCCTTTTCCGATCTTTCTCAAACAAACCTTCATGCTTTGGTCTATTATTTCATGTATCAGTCAGTCGATAAGGAAGATAGAGACTTAAGATGTGTGGTTAGGTGGGGGTTGGTTGGTTTGTTTTTTAAAAGAATTTTTACTTTAAATCATACTCCAGCTGTACAAAACCCACCTGAAAATTTGCATATCGTAGATTAATATTTTATATTAAATATATAGATTTTTTTTAATTATGAGCACACTGTTCCCCCCTCCCCATGCACAGAAAGTATCACACAAATTTATGCACTGCCATACACACACACAAAAAAATGCAGACCACTGAAGCTAATATCATTTAGGACAGGATTCACCCAATTCAGCGCTAGCTAACTACAAGTTAGTCAAAAAGTGTTGACTCCCTCCCCAGCCAATGCAGCCAGCCTGCCCTTCCAGGGGAAACATATCCCACCTTTGCGGGACACTTTTCTTTAGATGAGATGATTCCCTCTCTACAGGGACCCTTCCTTTTCATGACTGAGCTGAAAGGCTGGACAACTAGCTCACATGTAATGCCTACTTTTTAGACAGCTAATTTGAAGTGAAAATTAATCCCACTCTTGCACACTTTTTTCCAAGTAGATTCATTTGTAGTTTTAACATTAAATTTCTGCTACATTAAGGGGTGAAACTGTATTTTTATTAGAAGCTATTTTTCTGACACTACAAAATCTTTACCACATCAAAAAACTGTTTCAGTACTACCCATAAATTACTTTGACTTGCAATACACTAATAAAATTATTGGAACTTTCTTACACTACAAACCCGTGATTCTTACAAAACAGAAATCCAAAGGTAGATTTCTAACCTACTAAAGGACACCTAACTATACAGATTTAAAAATACTTAAGTGATTTACAAAGCTCCACAGAAGTACCCTGACAGACATTTTAGATTTTTGACCTTTCACTTACCAGAGGCGAATATTTGCAGAGAGAAGATGGGTTATCAGATTGTTTCATATATAAACTCATGCCAGTTTCTTTGTAAGAATGCTAATGAAAACCCAACTTTGTCTTTTTCCATCATAAATGAGCATTTTAAGAGTAAAACCTCTTACCAGAAAGAATATTGTGATGTCCTAACATACACTCTCAAACAGAGAACTATAAATTCTTCCAATAGTAATTACAAATCTCTAAACTGGGACGGAAGCAGGGGGAAAAAGAGGTACATAAGTGTACATAAAAAAAAGACTCACAATTTTTATTTTAGAGATTTAATCTAGAAATAATAAATAAGCAAACAAGGAAATTTTAATACTTTCTTCTTGCATTAAAAAAATAAACATTTTATCTATCCTGGTGCAATCTATTTTGGTAAGTCATAAAAAATAAGACAAGCCAGCTGGGTCTTGAGTCCCATTCTCACTGGGGCCCCTTTTCGTTGCCAGAACAGCGTAAAGCAGCCTCTGTGTAAAAGAAACGAAGCCCAGAGGAACGTACGGCAGAGCACAGTGATTCTATAGTCGTAGCTATTAGGAGAAATCCAGAACAGGATGTAGGAAAATCATACAAGCTGAATCTAAAGAGACAGAGGCCACATCTGGATAGAAGATTAAATGCAACTGTGCTATACATATACAGGACAGAAAAATAAAATTAGTTGGACCTAAACTGAGACATATCACAGTGATGACACAAAGAATAAACAGTGGCACTATGAGCTATGTTTGCTTACCAAGCAAGGAATGAAACTTTATGAAAAATTATTATTTAAAATTATCTTAATGCTGGGATACAAAACCAGTATATTTACAGACTGTATTTCCAATCCTTACTTACTGTCTGCAGTAGTGATTGTATAAAATAAAGCACTAAAAATCCCTAGCCAAGCGAAAAGCCTGATAATTTAACTTCCTGGCTTGGCTTCCAAAGACTAATGCAAAGTTTAGTAGCTGCACAGTCAAATAAATCTTTTGACTACAGCTTTCTTTTTTTGAGAAAATGGTAAATACGGTATTTTCTATATTATATACCAGAACTACAGTCACAACCCAAGAATGTAGATCTTTCACCCATTCATTACAGAAAATATTGCTTGAGGGAAACTGCTTTAAACTGATTTATGTGGTAGACACAGGAAGACAACCCAGTCAAATTGGACAATGTGGCAGATGGTAATGGATTTATGCATATTTATGTAGCATGTATTTACTTGTCGACTTTGTTATCCATCTTTTGCCCCTTCCAAAAGTAGATGGCAATTTATAACAACTGTGATGCTGTGACTGGTTGACACTCCCTTCACAGCCCTTTCCTCTGGACAGGCTAAAAAGCAGCATGCTTTGTGCAGCTATTTTAATTGTTTTACAGCTTTATTACAAAACATCCTGTCTGTTACACTTGCTTCCTGAGGCTATCATAACAATGTTAGTTGCTACTGCTTAAATCTGCCTCAGGGTATCTGTTTTTACAGTTACAATTAAAGTCAGTAAGTAGTTCACCAACATGTTAACATTAATTTGTCTTTTAATTTATTTGACCTTTTAAACTAAGCAAGTAACTTACCGAGGTAAGGGATACACAAAGTTCAGTCATTATAGGTTTTTGCAATAATGTGCTTTCTGGTTCCTTTCCACCAAAACATTCAAGCATTCAGTTGCAAGTGCTTTTACTTATTCTACATTAGTTCAAAAAAGGCAAAATATATTCACATTGCATTTAATATGCATGTTTTACATAACATTAATGCATATACCACCAGTATAATCTTTAAAATTCATGACAGACTAACAGAGCAATCCAAGAAGAGTTTCTAAAACCTTGATGCACTAAAACTGCTACACACTTACATATCCTTACGTTACTAAGGATTGTTTACAGAACACATCAAAACTGATGCCAAAGCAAAGACCACAAGGATCCAAATAACCAGAAAACAACAAACTGCTTCAGTTTTGGTACCATTTTCTCATGCAGACACAGCAAATGTAAAAAAAGATGCTATCAAAAAATTCTGATACCCTTGGTTCTGATTCAAAAACGCAGCCCTATACCTGTGTGTCTTACACTCTATAGAAACTGACGCACATTTCAGTATTTAGGATAACAAAAATGTGTTAATACATAAACAAATAAACTAAATGTTGCAAATAAATACAGTTTTATATTGATTAGACATCACTCTAAAGTATATTTAAATAAGCCTCCCAAGCTGCAGGGAGAATCTCCAGACAGGGTTTAGAACTACTTTGACTAAGTCATTTCTAAGCTAACTCTAAGCTAAGCTGGCACAGCTTTCCCACATTTTTGATAAACGTGCCCTTTGCCTATGGGCATCATGAGCTGCTGAGTCTAACTAAAACCCTGCTAAGAATGGGGTACCACCCACCTCAAGAGCACTCCCTGGTAAATTAGATAGGGGGGAATGGTAAGGAAAGGCTCATCAAATGGTCATTTACTGTTAAGAGTCACTCAGGCTCAAGCAGGAGGCAGTAGAGAAGAGGGAGAGAGGGAAGGAAGCTTGGGGAAAAAAGCTAAAAAGGGGAAAAGATTAAATGAAAACAGCCACTACCATCCAATAAAAAATAAATCCTCATAAAAAAAAAAAAGGAGAAAAGTATTCATTCACTCCCTCCTGGGTGATTAAAGCATTTGACTCCTTTTCTTACAAACCTCTCCCACGATGACCAAAGCTTTAAACTGTTACTGCCATCTTCCTCCCAAGTTCCCAAATCTCTCTCAGCTGCAAAAGCCTTTACTCAGCTGCGTGCCTGAGCATCTACAACCTCCGGCATTCATCTTTCTGCAGTGCAGTCACCAAAAATTAACACAAATATTTGCACCAAAAAGCCAACTTTGCAGCAAAAAAATAGTTTATTTCGGGGCGGGGGGTTGGGGAGGACGGACATATTAAAATATATGGGATTTTCAACAAATTTAATTTTGGTATCAACAATAAAAACTGATTTTGCATCTATTTGGTTTGATTTTAGCATCTGATAGTGCATACTATCCTTACAGATATACAATGCAATTAAAACAAAACAAAACAAACAAATAAAAAAACCCCAACCGAGTCCAGTTACATATTTTTCTGTTTCCCCTGTGCTGCTGGCAGAATGTCCAAGCTGTCACAGGATTTAGTGCAGCGAGCTGTGGAAATAAGAAATCAGGCTGTGCCTCACCTTAGCACTGAGGCCACACAATATGAAGAAAAATGCTACGGCTGGAAGTGGTCATCGGTCAATTACTCACCCTTTAAAATCCTATTATCTTCCAATTCTGCCAAGGAAAAAAAGGCACTGCTGAACACAGAAAGGCAGAACGAACACTATCTTTTTAACCAAATGTGTCCAAAAGAGGTTGTCTCTCCATATGCTGCCGGTCACCCAGCTGAAAGGCTTGGTTCTGACTGGGTGGCTTGCAGCACCAAGCAAAGTTAATGGTATTTTAAGAAGAGAGCTATATGTGGCATATTTGACTTAAGGCTGTTTAGCACGTCATGGCTACAGAATAAGCAACAGAGATGAGTTCTAGATAAAGCAGATAAAAGGAATGCAAAACCTAGCCAAAAGAAAGACTAATGCCTGCCAGGTAAAATGCAAAACTATGTGTCAAGAAGAATATTCAGTAATGAGGCACCAAGACAGATTCAAAATATATTTCTAGCAGAGGGAAGATCAGCACTCTTGCCATTACAGAAACCTGCTTGAGCGCACCCACATTGGTGTACGCCTTTCACACTGCTAAGGACATAAATTGCAATACAGCGAGACTTTATCAGATGCCATTCTGCACCAGAGCGGGATGAAAAGAATAACGCTTCGCTCTGGTATAAAATGAGACGGACTTTTTAAGCTGGCCACCAATACTATATTTATCCCACAGTCTGAACACCAAAGATCTTCGAAACATCCCTCCCTGTCCTCACATTTACATCTCGACAACAAAAGCATTTTAACATCATTAAAATGGGGCCACCGCAGAAGGACTGCATTTTCCCTGCGCTAAGGAGATGAGGCAGCATCACGTAGAACCTGAAGGCAAGCAAAGGAGGCCACGAGACCCCGCGCAGCTCCCCAGCGCTTGCGGGTCCGCAGGACCACAAGAGAAGGAAAACCACTGCGGAAAGGTGTGTTGGCTAAAGCTCCTTTTCCCTGGCAATAACTGCGAGAAGGATTATTTCCCAGGGACAGAAGCCCTCTGCTGGTCAAGGCTTTTTATAAGATGATTTACAGCGGCTAAATGCACACAGGTTTTAATTTACCACTGGTTTTTCCTACATCAAAGCAGAGCCGTGAATGAGAAATGCAAGAACGCATTTCACATTCCTTCTGGGGAAAAAATCGGCTAACCAGATTACAGCAATCCAATCTTCTTTTTTGTTCTTATTAACTGGATAACTTGTTTTGTTATTTCAAAAAATGCTGTCCACCCCATAGTTAAATAAGTAATCACTTTTAAAAGGCATTCATGACTTAAACAGTCCTGACCTCACATACACACTCGACACCTCTTTCACTGTTTGCTCAAGAATGACAAGAACCGCTGAAATAAACCATGTTACCAAGATAAGTATTCAACCCTGCAATTTGTTCTCCAGCACAGGTATTTAATATTCAAACGCATTAATTTTCAAAAAAAAAAGTTAATATTTAATATTGTTTTTAGACATTTGAATTGTATTGAGGTTTCCAAAATTATGTTTAAGCATAAAACAATGCATTACCTCACCTTCCCATGAAACTAGAATATCGGCCTTCAAAGCAAATCAACTCTATTTTTGGCTTTGACTGCAAGCAGGCTCAGTAGCTGTTGTATTGAGATTGGTTAATTGTATTTTTGGTACCTGTTCATAAGTGGAATTATTTTCCGGCAAGACATAGGTAGGTAACCATCTTTTTAGACCCACCCCTCAAGTTCAACAGGAAGGGTTGAATTAATTCTTGATTTCTGCAAGAAATCAAAGGCTCGTTCTGGCCAAAAAAAGAGCCTCTACAGACAAGTCAATCTCTGGATACACAGATTTTATCATGCACACAAATACACAAACACACACGATTCCTTGTCTCCACGCCATGCTACAGCTGTTATTATTTATTTATTGTTATTACCGAGATGCCAGGGGACTTTAGTCAAGAATCAGAATTTACAGTCTAGTGCTTCACTCATGCACCAACAGTAAAGGTTGATCCTGCATCCATATCGTTTTCACTGCAAATTCAGCATCTAGGATATAGCAAAAGTCTGAAAAAAAAAATTATCGTCTTTAGACACCTTAATCCAAAGCTCTTAGTCCACAGTTTTGCAGCTCAGTGCGTTTATGCTTGGCATGTTTAAATCCATCCAGAGTAAAGAAATCAATGAAAATATATAAATAAAAGACATCCAATCAGGTACAGTCCTACATATGGGAATTCTGCTGTGTGATGGAAGCAGTGTATTTCTAAATCTATACCAAGAACCAAACAGTAAATCAATGCAATACATCAAGTCTACCCAAAAAATTCTGCTATTAAGCTATCCCTAAAAATTATTTTAAAATCCAGTATGGCAGGATCCTTAAAAATTAAGCTAATGCCATTATAAATTAATTACAGATGAATCCTTCTGTCAAAAAAGGGGGGTGACTAGCATGGCTGAGCACACCGCTTCTGTACTTGTGTAACCCTAAGCAGCTGGTCAATACCAGAGAAGTCACTGCTTGGCTGTCAATGTCTATTTTGTGTGTCAGTCTAGAAACCCCATTTATCTACTACCAGTCAGCAAGACATTGTTTATCCACCCAGCTCAAAAATCCAGGCTCACAGGTACCAAGATCTGCCCATGTATCCGAATTTACCTAGCAGCTGAAGCCTTTTCCATGGCAGAAATACACAAATGTAAACACAACAGGGTTCTCCTAGAGGAGATGCAGTAGTCTGGCCTGGAGATCTGAATGAACTGTGATGAGACTTCCCAGTCCATCACTCGTTTTAACAAATTATTACAGCAGCAACCAATAGCCTCATTCACATGCACTGAATGCAAGTTGTTCATGCCTTAATTCTGTTCTTTTTTTATTTTGTAGCACCTAACTTTATAACCCCAGGTGGCAATGCCCTCCTGATGATGCATTTCTCAAGTGATTTTCTAGAATTTTTTTAAAAGGATAAACAGAATTTCTATTGAATTATGTCACACTGATAACTACTTGGGCTAACAGGACTGATTCTTCAGGCTCAACACTCAGCCTCCTGTTTCGTGATCGCAGGGAGTAACTACCGCATTGTTGCCCTACGATGATTGCAGTAACCAGACAAGGAGGTGGCATCTCCCAAGGAGGTTGTGCATATGCATCTCCTCACAGGACAGAAACAAAAGTTATGGGTGCCAGCCTAAGATCCAGGCATGAATTTGCTCCAGTGGATGCAAACTCTTCCTCCCTCTTCAGTCCAAGCTTCCCGCTCCTCCTTTCCACCGATCCCCTTGGGTGCTACTGTCCTCCATGTTCTAGAGAAAGAAATGGGAGTAAAAGGCATCACACCCATCCAGGGTGCAGTTTTAGAAAAGGGCATTCTCAGCCAGTCTGTAAAAAGACATCATTTTAAAACACCATTTTTGAAGGGAAAAAAAAAATAATAATCTTAAGATAAATCACATCCTGTGGAAACTAACATGCACCATGTTCTAGTCTCTCAAGAACACTCCACATAGCTAACAAAGGAGCTTAAAACTGTAACTGCAATTACAACGTGTTAATACTTAAAAGCCTTTTAACATAGCTCATCACTTGATAGTTCTGACAAAGTACTTTCTGGATATATTACAAATGTCTTGTACTGACTTATAAAAAGCAAAGAACAATCTCAAAGCTTCAAGTTCTATGAAAACCCACAGATAAAATTTAAACTCAATTTTGAAGATTTAAGACAAGACTGATGTTCCCACTTACATTAAAACCACTACTACAAGAACAAAAATGTAGGTTTTGAAGCTTAGAGAAGACTGAATGGTGGTGAGCCAACCTCTTTGCAGGACAGTTACGAAGGGTGGAAGTTATTTTTAATAAATTGCCACAAGTCTTAGTCCTAAACGTATTATGAAGCGAGTGTACAGTATTTAATCCATACTCCAGCAAAAGCAAGCTTCCTGGGAAGCTGAGAGCAGCATGCCAAACCTGTAGTATTAAGACCATCCTAGGACTGGCCCTTCAGCGAAACCTGCTCCTCATGCAGTTGCTTCAAGAAGACTTTTAAAGGAGTGGGATGTTCTTCCAAGTCAGTACGGGTGGCACGATCTGACCCTGCAAAGTGCAGACTACCCAAAGCCCCGCAATGTTAAAAGAACACGTGATGTATTAACAGTATTAAACTGTTACTGTATTAACATTTAACTATGCTTAAGCAGTAGATGTCAAAGAGCGTGCAATTAGCCTCAGGTGCTGGGGAACCCAGATGAAGGCGTGATTTGTAGTGACCCCACAGAGCTGCAGCAAGAGCATTAAACCACAGGGACCAGGATCAACCTCAATGAATTTCACAATAGATACTTAGGGTAAGGCTGGGGAAAGCTGACACACATACATGCACAGATACAGAAGGAAATACAGGATTTCATTCGACGGAGTGGATCACATTGAATTCTGTCTTCAAACGGACTGAAGACAACAGGAGAAACGATACACAGATCCAAGTCGAAACGAATGTAATTGAACAAATTATTCTTCATAATGTAGAACATGTGCTGCCTAACACAACAAAATATAAATGCCTACTAACAAGAAGGAAATTTTAGTCAAAAAGAAATTCACATCAAGCATCATAAAAAGTAAGTGCAATTGACAGTGTAAGACAGTTGCAATCTCTAACTGCAATAATTAAATCAGCTGTAATTGGGGGAGCATAGGCACACCCTAGCACCTTGCCAGCGCTGGAGCGGCGCAGGTCAGGCAGGGTGCCTTGCTCCGGGTTGCTGCTAAACACAGCCTAGCCTGGTCCTGCGCACCAGTACCGATGCCATCCATGTGAGAACCTCTCAAACACAGACCCACAGTTCAGGTTACAAATGCTCCTGTTTGAAGGCTCATTTATATTGCCAAGAAGGATAAAGAGTTTTTACATTAAATAGGAATCAAAGCCACAAATATTGATAAGGCTAGCAGGACTTAACAGTGCCAGAGCAACACAGGTTTCTATCATTCCAGCAAAGTCATTAAGGAGTGTGAATTTTTGATCGCTTTAAGGCTCCCTTATATCTGATAGAGCATTATACAGTGGGAGAGTATCTTGAAATCCGTAGTACTGCATCCAGAGTAACTGGAAAGTCATGTGGATAAACAAAAAAAGAAACTAACTGCAATCTTAAAATTAACAACTGCGACCTTGGAGATCTTGCTCATATCTCAAATGCAGCACTGGGAAATCGTGTTTTTATTTGTAGCAAAGCTAATGATAAACAAACATACGAATACTGACCATATTTTATTGTACCTTATTTTGAGCCGTAATTTAGCAATGTACTGCACTGTATTTATCCCTCTGGAGTCTGGCTCCTGTGCCTACAAAACCTGGTTTGCTTCAGGTGGCAAAGGTTGATGCTTCCACATGCTAGTGTTTCAAAACCTGACATCCATTCAGCGGGAATGGTGAAAAGGTTTAAAAAAAAAAGTGAAGAAAGAATGGTGTGCGGTAACCCAATTATGGGGCTATCATGCATCAGGTTTCTCTAGACATACCCTATTTTCCCACCCAGATATTTCATGCAGGTAAAAAAAACAAAAAAAAAAAAAAAAAAAAAACAAAACAAAACAAAAAAAAAACCAAAACAAAAAAAAAAAAAAAAAGAGTGCTCTGTTGAGGCACCAATGATGCTTTTACTCAGCATAAAGCTGAAAGATGGTAATGAAATAACTAAATGCATGTGAGCATATCTCCTTGGTAACCTAAGTAAATGTACATAAGGCAGTCCACATAAAGATGTTAAGACACCTCTGAGCTGCAATGCTCAGTCCTCTTGTGGTCTCATTCTAGCAAGCTATTTTTCCAGTAGAGGTGACAGGAGAAGAGGGGAAAAAGAAAAAGAAAAAAAGCAAAGACAAGCAGGCCAGTGTTAGCAGAGCAATATGTTTGGGTGCCTGATTTGACAGTTTGCAACTCATTTTGTTCTGTATTCTGACAATTCTCCCTTCTTTCCTTTTTTCTTTCCTTCAATCTTCTTTAAGACCATGTGAATTATTTTTTTTTCCTTCTTTCTCAATTTCTTTGCCTGACTATCCACCAATATCTCTTCTACTTCTCCACTTAACGTTTCTCTCCTATTCCCTCCCTTGTGAATCTAAGTCAGTGTCTTCTTTTTTTTTTAAATTGCATCCTCATTTCATGACTGCCATCTCCCCCCCCAAAAAAAACCCAGAACACATTTAATAAATGACTGTACTAAAACCAGTATTTCCCTTGTATAAGAAGCAGCTTTGGGGGCACTGGCACTCCTGCTGGAGACAGGACAGTGGTATTACAGCAGAGCTAATTAAGTACCTTTTCCTTCAAATTCCATATGGACTCCGTTTTCACCATGCTTCTTAAGTAAGACTCATCACAGCAGTTATCTTCTGGACTATGAACAATATTGAAGTGTAGCACATAATATTTATATAAAAGCACGTTACAAATTGATCCTGAGGGCGGGAACAGTAATTTTGCTGTCTACACAAACTATCTTTAAGTGCAGTTAAGAAATCATTTCACAGGCTCAAAGTATATAATAAAATGAAGGTAATAAGCATGACTGAGACACAGAGGGAACAAATTATCTTCTGGCAATATACCCTACAATTGTGACTGGATAAAACTGTTAATCTGCAGCTGAGCAGAAAATGTATAATCTGAAGGGATTTCTTCATTTAAAATGAAACAATCTGCTATCCTTTGATAAAACAGTAAGAACTCACAGTATTACACAAATTACAGAAAACAGCGCAACAGGACACAAGTCCAACAGAAAAAAAGAAAAAAAAAAAGTTATTCGGTATCTCCAGCATTAAAAAGTTGCTTTAGTTGACTAAAAAATACAAGCTAATAGAACAGCTGGTATCATGAAGCTAGATTCCTCCTCTGCTCACATGTACCTTTCTGCTGATACACGAATCCAAAGCTTTTTTTCTATTGCTCCCTCCTGTCTCACTGGTACTAACCATCTAAGCTGTTACACTGAATTAATGTAAACTCAAAAAAAGATTTGCTATGAAACAGCTACTCCAACTCCACTTACAAATCATGGGTGCTTTTCCATTTGAAATTAAATGGTACTCATCTTTCACAGACAAAGCATCTGAGATTTAACTACGCAGAGTAATCTTTCAGTACAATTATTACTAATTGCTTCTTGTGATTCCATTTCCAAACGTGTTCTGACGAGAAATACAGAAAGTAGTGTAGGTCACATCTTAGAAGTGAAAGCCAAAAGTACAATTATAATTAAGAAACAATTCAATACATTAAATTTGAAATACCTTTCTACGCTTGCTTAAGTAGATATACAACTAAAACCAATTTAGTTTGTGTTGAAGAAGGTGTCTGCATACAAAAGAAAAATAGTCTATCCCTGTTTCCAGCATAAAAATTACAGCCACAGCCACTAAAACTGTAAATTCATCCATTTACAGTCCCACAGAGAACCCCTCCACAGAAACACCCCTCTAAAGCCAGAGTGGATGTTTTGGTTTTCCCCCAGACTACATTGACCTGCTACTTGCAGATGTGGATGCTGCACTTCACAGGCAAAGTACAAACATCAAACTGGGCTGCTGCAGACTTCAGGCACTGACTTCAGTGGAAGACAGCCACATCTTGCTGTGGGGAAAACAGGCCAAGCAATTAAATATGCATCAGCATTACAGCTAAACGTACAGAAATAGCTTACAGACATAATTTTGGCTTACCAGCTCTGCATGCATAGCCTGCATATGTATTTCATTTTTAACTATGAAGACAAAACTTTTGTGCAATATACTTTCTGTGACACTATCTTTACCACTGTATGCATCACTGAGCCTTGGAGCAATAAAAAATAATATGACAGCATTAGCAGAAACTAGACTTTTTTTTTTTTTTTACTATAAACTTGTTCAAAATATAATTGACTTTACAGATAATACCTGTTCCATTAACATTAATGCAAAGTATCTTATAAAATCCCTTCCTTGGTGCTTAAGCCTTCAGTTTACAGCTCTGACCTTCTATTTTTTTTTTTTCCTTCACCTTTTTCTTTCTTGGTTAATTCCTAGTAATATAATTCATAATAATGTAAATTCATAATAAAAAGTCTGCAAGCCACTCCACCTCAGACCAACATCGACAGCACACAAAAAAGTGCAGAAACACTCAGTTACAGCCACACATTTAATGTTTACTTTCAACAGCAAAACAAGGCTATCAGCATCCAACATTTCATATAATTTAATATACAATGAATCTCTGGCACATCCATAGGTGCAAAAAGGAAATTCTTTTTCTCCTGCACTATGGCAGCTTAAAATAGTCTGACAAACCCTTCGAAGTGTCAGCAACTTCTTATACAGAGATAAAGACAATGGATAGCCCTACCAAGCCAGTAACATCTGCTCAAAACCTGCAGTTCCTCTTTTCTTCTTCCAGCATCTTACCCAAGCTAGCATGCACTTGTGTAAGTCTTTAAAGCACTGAACATTTAAGCATGTCACAATTCTATGATGTCTCATTTATATAATTAGTACTAACATATGGCCCACAATCAGTGTGGGAAATCTAAAATATTCTTTGGGAAGCTGTCAAACCTAAAGGGATATATTTTTCAATAAGTGAAGAGAATTAAATATGCAAATCCTGCTTACAATAGGGATAGCAAGGAAATGGAAATTTAGCCCAAAAGGCGTGCTTGCTCATTGTATCAAACGCAGGGTTATTCTGCGCTGTACCTGTCAGTGCCAGTACAAATCAGAATATACAGTGACACACAGAGAAGCTCTGCAGCCACCACTTTGGCTGGATTTTAGCAGTGCTGTGGAAAATCATACAGCAGATAAACCCAAAACTCACTGTGAAAATGCCAGCTATAGTTAACACACTGGTCTGAATACGGATTCATGGCAGATTGTATTAATCCATATTCTTTTCAGAACTTCAGCTGTCCCCTGGACAGGGACACCTCTAACATCTCCAGCAAGTAACACACCATGAGCTAGCAGGGGCCACCCTTATGCAAGCTCACCTCAACTCTTTGTTCAGAGATAAAAGCCCAACACCCCTAAAAATCTCTGGGCTGTTTTCATTCTTCTTTACTGGCTTCCAACTAGGAAAGCTGTATCTGATTCAGGTGGCACCACCGTCACCACCGGCAGTAAGCATCCCGCCTCCCACCATGGGAAATGACCAACTCCAGAAGACAGCAGAATTAAACAAGGAGAGAGCCAGAGCCAGCATCCACGTATTAGCAACAGGTTATTGCACTCCCCTGACATAAACCTTCAAGATCAACAGTTGTGTCTGTTACTTATTAACGATTTGTTAATCAATCAGTTGTACAGATGTAGATGAAACACTATCGGAAATGCACAGAAGATCTCCCAGTGACAACAGTGAACTGAACACCAGGAGAGTTTCCACAGCATCCAAGTGTTCACAATTTCCCTGGAAAGTCCGACTGGCTTTCCCACAGATCAAAGGAACTAGAATAGACTGGCACGTGTGTAGCAGCAGAAATTCTTTGTAAAGTAGATAGCTTACATGTACAGCTACTAACTTTACTCTTCAGTACAGCATTACTTATTGAGGAAAAAGAAAAATTTGAAACCACTGATAATCCCACATTAAGGAAATAATATGCTCCAAAATTATTTGGTCATCATTAGGTTTCAGAATAACCACTGAAATATGGAACCAGCTATACACTTCTCAAAACAGTTGTTAGCAAAGTCAAATCTGTTCAGTAAAACCCTTTCTTAAAGGCAACTTCAGCAATATAAAAACTCACTAATTTGTCTGAATAAAATCCCACACTCTGTGGTTAAGAATCTGCCAAGCAAGCCAAATAAACTAAACAAGCAGAGTTGGCATTTGACATGTCTGTTCAGATGAGTGAGCTGTGACAAGTTACTAATGATCCCAGTCAGAAAGCAACTAATAGTGCGCTGTAAAGGCTATAAAGGCATGAAGAAATCCAGAGATAAGGAGCCAACATTGAGTTGGGATAAACAGGTTAAAACCGTTTTCAGCGAACAACACTGCCCAGATCAGCTCTAAACCTATCCCTCCAAATGTTCTGCACCTTTTATTGTTAGGTGGATTCACCCTTAACAACACTGTAACCTAAAATGTGCTCTAAATGTGTGAACAGCAGTATGTTGACATAAAATTTATTTTGAATCTTAGTTTCAGCCCCAAACGTGCAACGTTTGCCTACAGTAAGAGCTTCACAAAGCTGGAAAACCGGCAGCTGTGAAAAGGAATTAGAAGTGTTAACAGGTTTATGGAAGAAAAACTTAACCATTGCACTCCATATATGTCAAAAGAAGCAGGCGGGAAGGAAGATTACAGAGGGAGGAACCACTTGGACTGAGCTGGTAGCTGCAGACAGACAAGTTTCCAACGCCATCGTCAGTGAGTTTCTTAACAGGCATTTCCAGTGAACGGGGGAAAAAAAAACCCAAACAGAAACAAGCCAGCTAGAGATGAGAAAGGAGATCCATGCACTGCAAAGAGTTTTCTTCCTTGCAGCAACAAAGTATATGGGCCCTTCCTTATTCTTTTAACTATATTCAAGTTACTATTTTTATTCAAATCCTCCTTGCAGCTTGCTAGCTGTTGAAAGCTCTGTCTGATCTGTCTCTCACAAGTTTCAAGGCTGGAAGGAGAAATGTGTTAAGATGATGTCTTAACTTGTCCAGATAACTTAAATTTTTCTAAAATTACTACCACTGTTTTATCAAAGTGCTATACAACAACCAAAGATGGAAGTTGGTTTGCCATGACAAGAAATGAAACAGACCCGAGGTGTTCATATTCACACTTAATTACTGAATAAATGAGAGCAATTGAATGGTAAGGTGATACAACTTGACACGGTTACTTTCAACCTTGCATTTTCCTGGTGTGTGCATGTCAGAAAGGTTTGTTCTTCCTTCCTCCTCAGCCCCTTCCCTCCCCCATTTTCAATTCTTGACTTTCATGTCTCAGGTTGTATGGCATTAATTAGCATTATTAAAAGGAACAGTGCAAGAGGAGCCAAACATACAAGGTATCGTATTTTTGAAACCTATTTCAATTTTAACAGGCATTCTTCTTAGTATCCGTGCAGCAAAGATTGCCTCTGCTTGAAGATGAGAGTTAATGGACAATTGGGAAGGCATGGTGAACTGAGGTCACAGAATTAAATATTATTTAAGAGCACAATACAATATGCAGTGACACAAATGACATTTTTGCAGGGAAACGGTGATATTAGCCTCAGAGCAAATGAATGATGTGCGTCCTTCCCACAGTTAAACCGTTCTTTAATAGAGACAAAGCATGAGAAAGGATGCAAAGACTTTTAAACACAAGGGACATTACAACCTAAAACCTTAAGCCAAATTTTTACTCGCATTAATAAGGTTGCTTTACATCACTGCAGTAAAAGAAAGGGATCATTAAGACCTTTACACTGTCAAGACATCAAGAGTAGAACAGAACACCTTTAATATAAATGAGAGAACCAGACCTAGCAAGATTCATATCTAGGGAAAAAAAATCTTATATACTTTACTCTGTAATATTATACAATGTTATATATATTTTTATTTAGGAGCAGGGCATTCAGGATGTGTACAGCCAATGACTCTCTGGGTTCCTCTCCTAAAAAATGAAGAGTAAACAAAACTTCTTTCAGATTTCACTCTGAAATCTGAAGAGGACCAGGACTACTAGTAGCCATGGATGTTGATGCCTTAAGTAATTTAACATAAACACATAAAATTAAATTCTTATGTTTTCAAATACAGCACAAAAAGCTAAAGGAGCTTGTTCAGTTGAGTTTGCTTGCTTCTTCCAATCTTAACAGCCTTTCAATTCCTTTTATTCATCATTATTTCCCAGTGAAAGAGCATTCATATATTTGACATGCAAATCTCAAGGCATTGTGGCATGGCTCAGCCTTCATGACAAATATTATTTAATTAGCTGCGTTACTGCTTATTTCAGAATGCACGAGGTCACTCCTTCGATCATATAAATCATTACACAAATTCCTTCCATTTAGAGAAGCACAAACCATCTCAAAAAATCTTAAATTTTAACTAAAAACCACTCAAAAATTACAAAAATAAGTTTCCATTAATAGTTATAAAGGAATACTACAGTTATCTGTACTGAGATTATGATAATTCAAAGTCACCAGTCAGTGTAACAGACATAGTCATTTTAATATTCACAACAGCAACAATAAAAAAAGGGATTTTTCAGTGACAAACTTTAATATTGAGATTCTCAGGAAACTTGGGGCACTCTTTGTTACTGAAAATAATTTTGACTCCTCATTTACAGAAGTGTACTTCACTCCTACCATGCTACTAGGCCCTACAAACCTGGTTTTACACTGATGACTTCAGGTATTTGGACAAGAAAGTAAAGCCAGCTGAAAACATGGATGAAAACAACCAAACGGTTTTGCAGGCCAAAATTAAATTACTTTTGGAATGTTTTCCATTTTCAGTAATGTAAGTTATTAATAACAAGAAAGAAAGGAAATGCTACGTACATTTTATGCAACACAAAGTTTCCACTGAGTGGAAGCACATCTCCGAAGTACTGGCAGTAAAATAACACGCGACACAAAAATATCCAGGGGCTCCTTAAAAGTCAGCCGTAGCCTCAACGCCTCAAATCACCTTCCACTTTCTCATTACCTGCCCTGACAGCACATGCAAAAAGCAAGGAGAGCACAAGCAGCCCTTCAGAGCGGCAATGAGATCCAGGAGATGCGGCGAGGCAGCGCAGGGCGGGCAGGAGTGATCTTTCACGTCACCGTTTGGTTCTAAAGCAATTCAGTCCTTGCCCAGAGCTCACAACCACCACCTGAGAGCACGTGCAGGCTAAACCACGCTATTCTCACGTGGAATGAATGACGTCTTACCATCGCAAGTGACACCACCCTTCCTAAAGCAATTTAGGCAGCACGGAGCTGAGAGATTTGTAGAGGAAACAAGAACGGCTTGGGGAGCACCAGCGGCTTTATTCCCTTCCCATTCTCCCCTCTTTTGGTGAGTCTGATGCCTCACCTGCCTAATCTGTTGAGTTTCTAAAGCGTTCCCAAGCAAGACTCCCATCCTCAGAAGGTCCTGTTACATCTCAGCCAGCGAAAAAACAACATTGCCTTTCGTCTCGGCTCTCTCTGTTGGAAGCCACGGGCTGAGGAGCATCGCCCTGCGACTGCACAGGGGTACCGCGGCGCAAGGCCGGACTGCGACCTTCACCCAGCACCAAAGCGCTCACCTGGCACAGCGAGCACTTCACGTTCAGATAAGCGCTTCCCTCCCCTTCTTCCCGCACCCGCTGTGCTCCGGTCAAAAAAGTTGTATTAAGGAGACTGACTTTTCAGGCTTGTAGTGCTCCATCGCAAAAAATCGCTTTACTACGGCCACAACCAGTAGAGCACTTAAACGCAGGCTTAGCCAAGTCCTTGATTAGTTCTGTTAAAACCAATGAGGAATGCATGAGCTTAAAATTAATTTCATGTGTAAATGCTCTGGAACAGGCTCTATATTCCTACTGTAACATCACCCCTACCAATTTCATTTCTTTCCAGTTCATCAGGCAGTTCCTGTTTCTGGCATAATATGCCCGATTCTTTCACCAAACAGCATAAGTAGTTACAGTGTCCTTCACTGAAATTGCCTCAAAAAAAAAAAAAAAAAGAGCGAAAAAGCACCCTCACGAACTGCCCACCCTCCAGCATTTTTATCTTTGAGGAAAATGTAAGTTGTTGAAGGGGAAATCCTCAGCAATATGCCTGAGTTTCTTTAAAATAAAATTATATGCCAATAAAACCCAGTTATTTAAAATTAGTTTCTGTCTATTCACAAAGAACAGTATTTTCAAAAAGCATTAAATACCTGGAGATTTTTTTAACAGTTTTGTAGGAAAAAGAAAAAAGCTTATTACAATTCAGAGACCAAACAGAATCTAACAGATCTGCTACAGCACTTTCAGTAAATGCACAGTAAGCAAAAGGAATTTTAATCCTTACATACAGCCTGTAAGATGAGGTAGGAATTATTGCACTTACCAGGAAGATCTGTCAAATACCCCCCCCCCCCCATATTTACACTCCCCGTGAAGCCCAGCCCTCGCTACTCTTCCTGCTTGGCAGCCAGAGATGCAGGTCGGAGCGACAAACGCTGGAAAACTACCCGGCTACAGCACCTGGGGCTCGAGTCTGTGAAGAACGAGCCCAGCACATCACCTTCTGCAGGGCTACTGGCCCATCTCATCAAACAGGGCTGAACTTCACCAGCCTCGCTGAATGCAACGGTACAAAACAATATCCCTCGGTAATATAATGAGTGAAGAAGTAAGATTATTTATCATTGTGCTTTGCAAAGGGAACTTCTTAGGAAGCAGCAGGAGGCTTTCTAGGTAAAAAAATCTTCCTTGATTGGCTCTTTGATATTAACAAAAGGCTCTATTCTATCCTCAGTGTGAGCACATAGTTTCCTTTAATGCTAAAAGAAGTGACGCATGCACATGGGAGAATTTTCACTGTAATCTCTTGAGATAGCATCCTTCAGTTTTCACAGCTCTCCACCTAAGGTCACATTCTGAAGGGAAGAACACCCTACCTGTTCAAAAGTTAAAGGCAGCCAGCATATCTAAAGGATGGAAGTTCACAAAGCACGCTGCTAAAGCTGATCAGATCCAGGGTCTGGGTCCAGCCAAATCCTCTCTGCAGTAAGTCATGTTCCGTATTTGTTCATGAACACATCGGAAGGAAACAGAAGTTTACAACTGGAGTCAGATTCGGATTTCATACACAAGTTGAAAACCCAGCCCCTGCACTGAATAAGAGAACTGGCTATCAGCTAATTTCTACTTATTTTGAAGATGAAAGCAGCACCATATATTTAAGGCAGGCTGGCTGCACAGCAATTAGTTTCACCTTGTATAAATGCAAGATCCTCCAACACACAAAAAGCTACAACCCCGCTACGCTGATGAAAAGCTATGAAGGAATATTGGGGAACATTATGTTCTGGGAGGACATATACCTCCACTTCCATCCTGCACAGATTTCCAAATCAGTTTTAGTGCAATCATTTGTTTGTGACTCCACTGCTTTTTCCTCACGAAAAAAATCAGTCTTCTGTATAAGGATTGCATTTTCCAAATAAAAGGAGTTGTGGCTGAAATGCTGATTACCCAGAAGAAACCCTAACAAAAGCAAATGTCATAAACTATAACTACACACTACACAATAGATGCAGTTTCACTGCAAATGCAGCCCTGGCCACGAGAACAGGAATGTCTTTGGAGTCCCATTACATATAGGAAGAATAAGATATTTATGAATGGGCAGTAGCTGCTTGTGCTCATTGCCCTGGGAGAAGCATATATATTCATAACAGCTAGTGGACTTGAATAAGTTCCACACATTTACCTTGTTTCAGAAGAAAACACAAGCTGCACCACAGCCCAGGATTTAAGGCTCATCCAAAACAGTGTCAGTTTTCATGGGAAGGAAAAAAATAATCCATAGTCAGCTAACACATGAATACATGCAAGTACACGCACCATCCTGGAACATACTTTTGACAACTGTGTAGTGAATCCTTGATTGAACGTACTATTCAGTATGATTCAAAATCTGGGTTTCTTGAGGGCATTTCCATGAGTACATTCTCAATTATATAAATAATCACTAGATACTTATCAGATACTTCCCTTATTCAGAAATAACTCCTGTGAATAAGCACTCAAAAAAACCAAAAAAATCTTTTTTTTTGACCATTTCTTCCCTTTTGAATTACTATAAGCTTGAGACTTCAGTAGTCACAGAATCACATACTTTCTGCTGCACTGGAGATGCATGAAAATGTAAGAATCCTGAAAAAAACAACAATCAAAATGGAGAGTCAGACTCATGAAATCTGTGGTCTAACATAACCTCTGGCCCTAACAGTGACTAGTACCACAAAGAAAGGTATATTGTAATGCACAAGTACAGAATAACCTGCCCATAATAAACTTGTTTTTTTCCTATAACTATGCCTTAAAACATAGTTCTAAGGTTGGGAGGGGGTGTTTATCCCAACTTCTGTTAATGCGTATGTTCTAATCATCCATGTAACTGTCCATTCTTCTTTTTGAATTTATGCATTTAGACCAAGATACCTAGTTTGCCGAAAGTTCCCAAAGCTAATTATGTATTGTGTAAAAAAAAAAAAAAAAAAAAGTTTCAAACAGCTATCTCCATTTATTGCCTTTCAATGTAGTTCTTTGTTCTTGCTGTAAGTTAAAGCGCATGATTTATTTATACATACACCCCCCACTGACTACTCATCCTCCAACCTAGGCTGGTTCTATTTCTTCCAGTACATCGTCACAAGGAATTCCTTCCAATGCCACAAATCATTTCTGCCCATCCTGCAGTCCTTCTCTATTTTTACTGCATTTTCTTCAGAGTGATGCAGAACAAAATGAAGGATTCCTATTATAAAGCATCATGATGTAAACCAGCAGGAACTACTAACCACAAATCAATACTACTCTGTTTTATAAAATTATTTTTGTTAATTTTGTCTTTTTTAAATTTTTTTTTAAGAGCCAGACAAAAGCCTAACTTGCTAGCTTTTTTCCTTCAGCAAGTGTCGTTAATTTAATATTCAGCAACATGCAATTGGGTCAAATTATGTACTCAGAAGACTTTACTTGGATTTGTCAGCTGCAAAATTTCATCTGCCATCACAGCGGCTATTCCCTAAGCTTTGCTAGATACCCCCTAAAGTTCATCAGCCTTCCTCCAATTCATTTTGTGTCACCCACAAATTCTACCATCTCTTTACTCATCTTTTGGGATTGCTATACAACAGTAACATTAATAACATTCACCCTACTACTCATATTCCTACATCTTCCCATTAATCTTCTATGCTCTCCAAGTGTCCAAGTGCCTCTGAGCATGACACACACCCCAGAAGACAGTATAACCCCGAGTTACGCTACACCGCAACTCCTGCCGAAGGAACGGTTCCAGTGAGTCTGCCTCATGCTTCTCCATTCGACATTCTTAAACATTTCTTATAGGATAGCAGTTTGGAATGAGAACTTTTTGAAAGTCTAGGAAAAAAATTAACCATTAATGTCTTCTAACACGAAATAATAGTCTGGTTTAGTTTTAAATGTACCTGTTCATCATCTTTAGTTGTACCTGTACCTTCTTCATTGGACCTAGTTGTAGAAACACTCATAACGAGACACAATCTACTATAGTCTATCATCTTGTGTACCTTTCTTTGCCTCTGCTTCCTAGGAGGATTCTACTCTTAACGGAGAAAGCAGCCATAGACATCCTGTGATCCAACAAACCCTTTCAATAAGCAGCAATATAACCAAGAAAAGGAGAGGTTAAATTTGATGATTCACATCAAAGCACTCACAATATTTCACTAAACCTGTCTGGCTGCTGCTACCACCGCCAACTGACATATTTTCTTTCTTCTCAGTCCTTTGTTGGGCAATCCAAAAGTGGGGTAACAATCCAGAATGAAATACTACATACTAGTGAAATTCACTCCTCTTGTTGAAAAAAAGCATTTGTCCCAAAAGGCACTCTTCTAAACTCAAAAGTCTGCAAACAGCAATGCTTCCAAGAGCTCACATGCATTCCACACAAAACCTGTATCCATTTAAATGTCAGCTCACAAATGTAGCTAAGATGTATAAAGAAAGCACTTCCATTTCTGGGATTTTAGAAAGTTCTTTGGTACACGAGGTTGCAGTCAGCTTTCAGTAAGAAATTGCTCCAATGGGTCAAACACGATTTTATAGCAGCAAGTGCTACATTTAGACTCCATTCTCACTGCTTTTTTCATCTCTTTTTGAGGGGGGAATTTCTTCCATGTTTTTAAAAACAGTTTGTCCTTGTTTATTTCAGCTATTGTGTCTCCATCTAAAATCATCAGAATCAATGATTCAGAAATACTACTATAGCAATCTTTTTTTCTAAAAGCACAGTATCAGATAGTTATTTCTATCTTAAGAAACAGCTTTCTAAGACAAAAATAGCATTGATCTCCACAGCTGTAAACATAGCATCTGAATACATCCAAGAATGCAATACATTTCACCTTCCTAGTACTTATTATCAGCAAAAGCTTTAAAGTATCAGAACAAGAGTAGGTAACAAACCACAAACATTATTGAAACTGGGAACCAAAATAGTCCAGTAACTTAAGATGTAGACCATGCGATCATAAAATGCTTAAGAGAAGCAATTCTGAATTGAATATTTTAGAAAAAGAATGGTACATTATTTCTTTTCTAGAGGGGATCAATATAGTAAATGCTGGATGTAAAAGTGAGATGGACTGCAGGCATGTAGCTTCCTTTCTTCTTTGGACTACCACCTCACAACCGTAGATTGTTCCTTCAGACTTCATTTAATAAATTGCCAATTCTGTGCCAATTTCATACTCTGCAGTTAATGTTGTACTGCTACAACTTAACCATCACTTACTTAAATGACATTACTTACATCACATCCTCCACTTAAAAATTAAGCAAGTTTCTCAGCCCTGTGACTGCAAAGTAAAAAACTTGAAAACGTATGATCCTTACGAACTCGAAAATCAGAAAACAAATAATAAAACAAACATAGCCTTTTAAGTTAATCTCAACTTAAAAATTGTTGGAGACCAAAAGAACTGTATTTTTAATTGGCTGGAGAGTAAGAAGATGATTAATAGATAACTGATAATAAGGAATATTCTTTGTGCATTTGACTCTTGAACACCATTCCTAATATTTCCGCAGAAGAATAATGCTTCCTTTTTCCTCCTATCTACTAAATATAAAAAGTGAATTATCTAAGCACATGTGAATCTTCTGAAAGGTGGACCTTAACCAAAAGCCTCCATAAGTCTAGATAAATTGCTCACCAGCATGTAGATCAGCCTTTCTGGCTGCCCTCCCAGCAAGCTGTCCTCTCACAGGTCTGAGGTTGTTCAAGACAGAGATACTGATTCTTTAAAGCCTGTTTTGTGAGAACCTACTGTAACACAGTTCTGATCTGACGGATACAAGCAAACAGTTCACTTTTCTTCATCACTAACACATGTTAAAAAATTATCCTCAAGTTCTCTGAAGAGTGTACAATGTGGTATTGAACAGACCATTTCATTCTTCATTACTCAAGGGCATTTCAGCATGAACCCATTCCTACTCATGGAAAGCCTCAACTAAATGTCAGTGGGATTGAATGCACATCAGCTGAGGCTTTGGTCTAATCATCAAGCACACACTTAAGTACCCCCGCTGAATACATGCTTCCTGAATGGGACTTCAGTCGCTTCATACACAGGAGCTGAAGAGCCCCTGCTGAAAACAGAAGGGTATGTATGCTACATGAATGATGAGATAATGAAGATGCTGAAACACTACAGAAATACCGCAAGCGGAGCTTACATCCCGAAGCAGGTGATGGTCAATGTACTAGCACAGGTTCTCCTACACACAGTGAGTGAGTCAGGCTTCTTGGGACACCTCCACGCAAAACCACGTTCTGTACGACCAAGCTTTTTGCTTGGCAGAAGTCTCACTCCTGTTCAAGCAACATCAACCACAGAAAAAAGAACTGGCAATAAACTGGATGGATTAAATTGACCAAATTTTCAACCATCCTGGACACCATTTCCCAGATGACAAAAATGGCAATCTGTTAGCATGGTTTTTCTTTCTCAACATTTAAAAACCAAAATACTCCCACCCCCCAACTGTCAGTTTTCAGCTAAACCCTAATATTACAGATGAACTCCCTACCACAGTGAAACATCCTGACAGCACACTGTGGGTTCCTTTAATGAAACAAACAACAAAAAAAAGGATGTAGTGTTTCCAAGTAAGTTTTCTATTCAAAAAAAGAAAAGCTGATTCCACCTGCATGGAGTCAGCTACACTACTCCAGACTAAAGAAACTGCTAAAAACCAAAAAGATCCATAGTCCTACAGAGCAGGTTAAGGGAGAAGGGC
Organism: Aquila chrysaetos chrysaetos; assembly: GCF_900496995.4. NCBI lineage: Eukaryota > Metazoa > Chordata > Aves > Accipitriformes > Accipitridae > Aquila > Aquila chrysaetos. Next base: position 36,247,180 of record NC_044006.1, read on the forward strand.
AAAGTGAAAAAGCAACCACTAGCATGTCTGCAACAAACACAATTTGGATCACACTGCTCGGGAACAAAAGTTTCATCAAAAGTGAAAGCTATGATTTAAAAAGAAGAGTATGCATTACATTTGCAAAGGTGTTTTTTTCTTCCAAAGTAATAAAAAACTTCTAATAGGCCTAACGCGATCCAAAACTTGAGGGTTTTTTTCTATCTTATGTTTTATAAAATTAACCTTACTTTTACTTATTTCTTATCTCTAGTCCTGAACAACAGTTCACGACCAGAACAGGTCTGCTGTTGAAGGCAATTTTCACACTTTAGGACACTGACTTTGACCTAATTGAAAGGAAACGCTGCTTTCTGACATGATGAATTATCTTTTTGACATAACAGACAGGACCGTTGCTTCTCTCTGAGCTCAATCTTTATTTCATGGTCATTTTTATCAAATCAGTGCTGGTGGTAATAGATCAAATGCTTAGAATTTCAATGAAATTGCCATTTACAAAGGTTTTAGGCTTCCGCAAATTTTCTCTGTTTGGTTTATTCTGCTTGTGGTTTAGTCTCAATGTCTTTCCAAAAGGTTTTGCCGACGCTCCTGGGTAGTTCCCAGTAAGGCTCAGCCTTCCTGGCAGCTCTGTGACTAGAGCTAGGCTGGGGTACGAGGGAGTCTGTTCCACATTCCCTGCTCTCCTGATTTCCCAGTGGTGAACACAGCAAGCTCTATGCTTGTAGTCTGACCCTGGGTACCATCCAGGTTGTTTTGTATTTCTGAACATCACCACGTGGGTGGCTTTGTATTTCGTAGCAAGTTGAAAAGGTCAACAGGCAGTTAGCACCTATGGGTTGATAATAAAACTATATACATACACACGTATATGTATTTAAACCATCTATAAATAGTTTCTATATTAGCTATGGCTATATACAATACATATTAGTTTATAGTTATATAAGCAATCTGTATTTATATTAAAAATACATCCAAAAATGCAAATAAAGACACACACACACATATATCTAAAACATACAACATAATAATTAACAGTATTCTCTTATTACATCTAATCACATTGATAGCCAAAAGAAGCCAATAGATACAAAAGTCACATGCTAGGTATTTGACCCTTTAAAAATTACATCTTCCAAATGATGGTACCTCCAGTAATTATCTACATAACTTCATACCTTTTTCTTCTTCTCAAAGAGCCCTTTCTCTCTAACATAATATTACAGTTTGTTCAGTTTCAGTACCTGATAACAGAGCACTGACTTTGTAGGAGTAGCTTTCTGATAGCTCATCTCTTACACATATGTACTGCAAATAAAGCCAGATGATGTTGAACCAGTCTTCTGAAGCTACCATTTTAGAAAAACTATGAACAACTGAGAAAAATATGGTTGCATAATTTTTAACAAAACAATATGGAACCTGATGCGATGCATTAATGGTCCATAATGTTATTGAACAAGACTACAAGAGAGACACTTTACTTGCACTTGCTTGTCAGACAATTACTCTCTGCTACTGTAATACTTCATGTGCATACTTCCAAGGAAGACTCATGAACGCACAGGTTCATTAAGGGAATAAGAGAATCGATTGTAAAATGGAAAAGGCCGAGTGAGGTCATATTTCAAAGAGATGAATATGGTACACTCCATTATGTTGTAATCAGCCTCTCTCTTTCATCCTAAGAACTGTAATAGTCTATCCTAATTTTCAAGAAAAAAAGAAAAATTCTCACTGCCTGCATCGTACCTTCATCCCAAATACAGTGAGGAATTCAAATGCGCTGCAGGCAGTTTCCATTTACCATGGTCTTTGGAGCAGACGGTATTGATGTTGCTGACCATTTTTCTCCTTAATAAGAAAAACATTCAAATGCTACTAATATTGCTGCCTTGGCAAACCACATTTAATAGATGGGACTTGCCCTGTACATGACACATAGAACATCAATCAAGGCTGAATTTTATTTCAATTTATTATGGTTGCTGCCTAAATGAAAAAATGCTTATATCGTTAAAATGTCTTACAATATAAATGTGCAAATGATGTAATCACCCATTTTGTGAGAAAATTCTGATTTTGATTAAAAATATCTACAGTTGAACTTCTAAATATTTAATAAATGCAAAACCAAAAAACACAACCACATTAAGAAACCGCAGTAATTGGTATCTGGTGTAATATCATGATTTTGTGCTCGATAGCTTTTACCTTCAGAAGATGAGTTTATACGGTATTCTTTTAAAATGATAAGAGCTGCCTTTTTGTTAAAATCATCCAGAATAAATTACTTTAATCTTGGATTTATTCAGGACTCTCACATGTGTGGTTTTTTTCAAGTTATCATTTATCACCATTCTTTGCTTGCTATAGCCAGCTGACTCCAGACTCTGAACCTGGTGGCCTGCAAAAGCCCTGAAAGCTTTCCAAGCTAAGCCACTCTGGACACCACACGATTACCAAGGGGTAGAAAGCAACATCTTCCAAGAAAATAGACAATACTCAATTTCGTAATTGATTTAGAGTGCCCGAACCTGTCCCAGTTGTAGAGACAAAATGTAATGCTTGGCACAGTCCCGCTGGCACACACGGCAACTGACTTCCCCTGGAGCTCGCTGTGATGATGGCTCTCCTACCTGCTGCCTCCAGAATTGCACAAAACAACGCAGGCAAGGTAACGGCCATGCTGCGGTGAGCGCTACAGATTGCCAGGTCAACCCAGTGGTACTTAAACCTCATTAAACTGTCATATACTCTCTCTATATTATTAGCATACAATTATTATATAAATACAATACTCCCTCCTTACGAACAGCTGACTGTTTCTGCTGTGTTCATTTGGCAATGCTCAGAAGTCCAGAGCCTAAATGTACTGTAACATATCAAAAAACGATAAACGCTTACAGAATTTCACAAGCACATAACAGGCCAGGGGAAAAAAAAAAAAAAAAAAAAAAAAAAACCACAACAAAAAAACCCCCAAAACCACACAACAGTTTCTACTAGAAAACGAGAGTTTAGCACGGATCTGTGGGCAACTTCCTCATGTTTTCCTTACTTGGACAAAAGCATTTGAAACGGAGTTTGGATGCAACAAGCAAAAGATTGAACTGCAGAAACGGTCTCTCAGCACATATAGGAAACCATGATAAGATGTGATGAACAGACAGGTAGTATAGTTACACACTACATCACTTAGTGCTGCAGTTCGTCAGGTAACCACCGCTCATGCACAAGTCCCAGCACCTTTGATGAGAGGGAAGGCGGCATGCAAGGGTTTTGCCTTGCACTGCATTTTATCATAACTGAGAACTGAGGAACAATTTGAACTTGGCCTTTAAAAAAAACAATGGATAAATAACTGGAAATGAAGGAAGTGCAGGAAAGCTACATGACAGATAAATGGGACTTTTATAACATTGCATATTGTAAAGTTTGCCAGAATGTGTTGAAAGAAGAGCCAGTTAAAAATCACATCCTGCTGCAGCTGTCCAACTTTATAGCCAAAACGTTCATATTAATTCCATTAAACAATTAGAGAAGGAAATCCAAAATATTATTACAAGTATGTTGGCTTGACACTGTATTTCTTCCAGATTTAATAACAGATACAGTACTCTCAACTTCAAAGGGTGATGAACTTATACAAATTGTGGGTATTCGCACCCTCAGGGCCACAGAGCAGTTGTCCTATGGAAATCCTACAAAACCTAAACTTGACTAAACATTTCTGACAGACATTTTAGAAAAGAAAGAAAGGATATTCTAGTAGTTATGGAACTAGCCTGACATATAGGGGATCTCAATTTAATTTCCTTGTCTGCCAGACTTCCCTTCATAATCCCAGACACAGCAAATCATTTTCCTTACCCTACTTTCTCATCTTTAGAATGGAGAAGACCATTTAAATACCTGAATCAAGCAAGTTTTAAACAAAGGGGAAAAAAATATCCTTTTCTTCTATGGTTTTTTCTTCCTCAGGTAGAAAGTCACCTGAAAGCTCAGTCTTCCAAAGGCTTTGACTCTATGCTGCTGCATATCTTGAAATCAAGAAAACTATTTATAAGTAACACACCTTATATGTTGCAGGTCTTAAAGCCACTGGAGAGCCTTCCATTTCAAAACTACTGCTCTGTGATAAGAAAAGATACAGAAGAATGAGCACTGGGGAAGTTAATAAACAAAATGCATTCATGGCCCATTACTTCAAATAACTTTACTATATAAATAGTCCACTCATAAAATAATGGCCTCAATTAACATTTAATTCTCACACAATGCATTTGTAATGTACCACAGGGATTAAAAGTTCTGCATGAATATCACTATTCTAGAAGTGCCACAACTTACAAGAGAAGTACTGACATAGTTTCCACTGGATTAAAAGCAGTTCCTAGTCTTTCCCCACCATGCTTCTCTGCTAGGCCTCCTTGTCCTAGAAGAATTACAAGAAAAGAGACTCTACTACGTGTGGGAACTCCCAATCTGCTAGCTGATGATGATCTTCAGCCTTGGTCTGAAAATTCATAAGCACACTAGTGCAGCACAACTACAGAGGAGAAAGCTCAAAGGTCCCACCAACCTCCATCTGTGGAGGTGTGGTTTGAGACTGTTCGGGAAGCAAGTGATGAGAATTCACTGTCTAAGTCCATGCTTCAACCCTTTTCACAACAAGGTGGAACAAAGCAAGTTTTCTGAGACACCCCTGCCCCCATCAGCTAAAAAAATGTCAGCGCTGCCACAGCAGGGACAAACACTTGAGGACAAGACCAAGGCAACAGTGGAAGAGTCCTTCTGACTTTATCTGGACATTCTGACAGCGGAACGCGCTACAAGGGCAGCTGTGATGCTTCTAACTTGATAGACCTAAGTGTCATGTGAAAGACCTCCCCTCACTCAGCCATCTTAGTGTTTTCCAAGCTAATGCATTCTCTTTTAGCACAGAAAATTAAGTTAACTGGGAAAGAGAGTATCTTTGTAATATGTGGTTGCTTTTATCCTGCAACACAATGACTGAGCATTCATGAGATGATAACTCAGTCAATTAATCAAACACCAACAAAACACATTCTAACAATGACTGCTGCATTCATGGTGTCATTTTAGGAACGGACTCCAGAACACACAGATATTTTTTTGTCCCATGGGTTTGACCTGAATCCTAATGAAATTAACTGCTAGAAGAAGCCAAGCCAGTACAAGCTACCAGCTTTCAGGGCATGCTGCAAAACCTGCTGAAAAAGCCAACAAATGCTTCCCCTAGAAGTCAGAAAGAAGGCCAGAAAGCTCCTGGAAATCTGAAACGGACCTCACTGTGCTTTGATGAAGTAGTGCTTTGATGGTGAAGTGATGGATTGAAAAAATATTAAGAGTTAGTATAAGACAGAGATCTAAATATAAAATCCTGCCAACACCTATTATGCTCAAAATGTATTTAGGGTCATGTTAGGACTTCTGCCTGGGGGTTCATCTAAGGCATAAAAAAAAAAAAAAAAAAAAGACCTAATTCAAAGAAAATGAATTATGCAAAAAATAAATAGCTGCTTTTCAGCTATTATTTTCCTTGCAAGTATTGTCTTATTTTAAATTTATTGTTAATACAGTATGTTAGCAGTTGTCCCTAATAAGCTCTGCATACATCCAAGAAAACTGCATACACTGACAAAGACGCTTCTAGTTTTGCACAACACATGGCTTTTTTATATATGTTCTCTCTTGAAAACTACTCCCTCACAAAATGAAAATTCAGCAGAATCTCTAATAGCTTTCATATTTCAGTCTAATAGGTAGCGTGGCATTGCACTGCCACCCACCTTTGCTACAATATTGCACAGCACATTTAACAGACATTTGCTTCCTTCACACAGTCCTTATGTGCAGCTTCTGCAGGACCTTAGTATTAACATTTAACAGAGTCTATGAGCATAAAGCACGTTTATGAACACCTGCTAGAACATTTTATTTGCCTTAAGAGTTTTATTATAACTGTTAAATTTTCTTGCTATGCTTTATGGGCCAAATCTTGGTCCAGTTTTAGCCTAAACTCCCATTGACTTCAACAGCAAGCAAATTTGATTGTATGTGGGTTTCCATACAAATTCAATACAGCTTTGAACAAAATGAGATCGCTGGTAAGCACAATACTGGACAGAAAAATCCAGTGCCTAGGAGCTCTAAACAAAACCACTGAACCCAGCCTCCAAATAGACTTAAAAATAATAAAAGAAAATAAACCCCACACCCACAAGTCTGTAACCTTCACGCTGCATTACAAAACCTCACCGACTCTGAGGCTGGAAGTACAAGGCATACAGGTATCCCATCCACAAAAGCCTACGGCCTCCATGCCTCGGTGGGATGTTCTACCATCACCTACTCCCTCTCAGGTCTCTTGCTGATGCTCCTGACACCAAAATCTTTGTCCTCTGCGTTAAAGGCAGCAAAGGCCAGAATCTGGCCATGTCCGCATCAATCTCCTCCTCTGACACCTCCAGACAGTCACAGCCCTCTGCAACAAGACAGGACAGCCTGGAACAAAGCGCACAGAGCCAGAAGGTGTAGCTGGGGAGCAGTCCAAGGAAGATGTTGCCGAGGAAGCTATGCCAGGAGCCTGACTGTTCTGAACGTGTTCTTTACAACTGCTCTCCTTTGACAGAGTTTTACCATCGTTACTGGAAATGTTCGTAACAGCCCTGCTGGTGAGACTGAATGTGACTACATACAAGCGAGCAACACGGCTCCTTGCAGCTGTGAGGACTCCACGAAGTCTGCTTGGAACTCCTCTAAGAAGACTGAACCTCATTTGAAAACACATAGGCATTACTTTGACCACCACTATAGAAAGCCCTGAAATACTCAAGACAGACAGCTAGTAAACAGTAGACAATGCCACTTCTGTTTCACAAAAGCTTGACGGTAAATGCTTGATTCAATGCATACTATTAAGCCCCAAAAAATCAAAACAATTATAAAAATGAAATTATAGACACAATGATGAATGGCGACAGATGAAATGTTAACAGATCTAGCACCATACACAAAAATCATTGATTTTCCCTGATTACTACTTAGGTGATCAGAGTGTATGAGGTCCTAGTTGCCTGCTTGCTCTAGATTTTATTAATGCTCCAATATCAGAAACCCAATTTGGAAATCAATGCTTACTTCATCATTTTTCTCTGAAGGATTCTATTATTCACAATTGATTTAACAGAAATGAAAGGCTTACCATTAACAAGACCCAGCTGCTGACACTTCTTAGATGAATTATTGAACTTCTAAAAGTGAATTAACTTAACCATCACCAAGACTTATTGTCTGATGTTTCTCATACCAAAGTCAGTGTATTTATAATTACAGAACCAAGTAGTCGAAAGTAGCTTCTTTGCTGCCTCCTTGAACACCCACCAGACACACCAAGGAAAAATTAAGATTTGCAAAGATACAAATAGGAGTTATGCACCACATACAGTCAGTGAAAGCTTACTGTCTAACTGCCTTTTTATGCCCTTAATCTTCATCCTCTTTCTAAAACTCAAAGGTACAGGTTGCTTCAAGCTTCAGAAAATAGGAAATCCAATTTATGTCAAGTTACATCTTTTGCCAATGAGATTACCATAGTCAAAGATCCCTAGAGCTGACCGTGCCCTGCCAAAAGCCTACAGAAGACGATTATTAATTCCCTTTAGGTACAAAGTGAAGATCCATCTTATGAATCGAGATAAAAGTAGCAAGTATTAGACAATTGCAAGTAGAAGTAGTACTACAACTCCACCCCCAAAAGCAGTGTAAACGTACAAAGCAGGAGGCCTATGCACAAAATCTGTCATCTGAGCTAAGGGCTATCTGCTCAGAACACAAATCCATCATGCCTATTTTCCAGTCTAAAAAGGACTATGTATCGCCCAAGGTGAATCGAGTTCCTCATATAAGAGCTTTTGCTCTGCAGATTAGAACCTAATGAAAGTCCAATACCAAGAAAGAACAGGGTCGGAAGGGCACTTCATCAGACCGGCCTCTGTGTTGTAATCCTATGAATTAACTTCAGCCTCAAATACTACGCATTCCCTACCAGGTACACTGCTAATAATGCTATTCATCATTGACAAGTGGTGATAAAAATCTTGAGTGTCAACAGTGTAACACCACCCAGCCACACTGGTCTATAAACAACTTACTGTCAAACACACAAGGACTTGTGCTAAGCAATATGCTATCTTTAAGCCACAGGTTAGCAGGACCACAGCTGTCTAGTGGCATATCAAGAACAACTCTTCAGCTATCAAAACTAGTGAACATTTCAGGTCTTACTAGACTCCTTGCTAATCTGTACTACCTGGCTGAATATGCTTTCAAAATGCTGTCTCCTTTAGCATTCACCACACTTGCAGAGCTCAGCTTGATTATACTTACCTCTGTAATTGCTCTGAAGACTTCATCACACGACCAAGTTGAGACTGTCATGAAATCCACTCAGAACGTCTTCCGGATTAATAACACAAATTTCTGCCTTTTACGGTAGAATGATGAGATAGCATACCTGTTCTATCCTTTTCACACAAGCTGAAAGTCAACGACTGCCCAAAATCGCTAGAGTCTCTTCTCAGAGCCCTCAATGGATTTGACTGGTTGCACGCTGCTAGAGGCAAAACATCTGGGCCTTTTTCACTAGGGTTGGTATCTGAGGAGGATATGCTTAGAGCAAACCAATCTCTTCTTGAGTACTGTATTTCTCCTTCCCAAATCCCTCCATCTGTTTTAACCCCTATCTTACTGGAACTAACTTTTTAAAATTCTGCTTACATTGGACAAGAAATTTAAAAATTAATGAAAATGGGAAGGAAAGAAGCCTGACAGACAGAGCCTCCCAGATCTTAAGTCTTACTGTCTTAGGAAAACAGGCCAAAATCATGAAATTATGATTATGTTGAAAATATTTAGGTACCCAAATTTTTCAACGTGCCTCTTCTCTATAAAATAACACTTTTGAAATGGACGCTGACTGGCCACAACTGAAGCCTGGTTCAATCTGATATCTGCATAAAACACATCTCAGCAAGTAGGTTATAACAACTTTTTAAAAAAAGACATGGACATTGGCATGTTTCCTGCCCTTCTTGCACTCATTTTTTCCAGTATTTCCCACATTGTGAAATACCTCTTAACGTTATAAAGACAGAGCAGATTGCAAAAGTGGTCTTAGTGGTTCCAATGGGAGTAACGCGGTCAGAATCTGGCATTCAATAAAGTTTCCATTTCTACATAGGTTTCATTTATTTTTCAGTTTAAAAATAAGACCATATTTTGGCATGTAACTAGAGCTGCTCCTACAACGCAAAAGAAATAACACTGCTGGCGAGCCTCAGAGCTGTTCCGAGACAAAACTGTGTTGGCAGAACTTTTAGAAAATTTCTTTTTGACTAGAGGCAGAATTTGACACCAGCATAAATGGGAGAAACTTCACTGAAATCAATCATGTTAAACATGCTTACTTATTGCAGGTCTGAATCCACATTAAGTTTATATAATGCAAATATATTTAGCTGACATGGAATTTAAATTCTGTTGAACCAATTCTGTTTATCTTCTACATGTATATAACAACTTAGCATCAAATTCTATGATGTTCTTCTGTGAACACTGTTTTTCCTCACACACAAATGCCACCATGCTGTTTACTAAATACCATGACCATGCCACACGTCTTTTAATGTAACAGTTATCCAGTTCAGGTGGCTAGGATATGATCAAATTACAGTTGCAAGATCTATATTCCTGCATCAATTACAGGCACAGAAAAAATAACATAAATCTGACATTTCACAACTTCTGAGGGTTTGATTTTGCAACCTACTTTCTAAAATACCTTTTTTGCACGTCATACCCAAGGTTTTTTTAGAGCATGAATAAGTTAACCAATATGCAGCGTTGCTCCTTCAATACAGATCACAGCAAGATTTGATTCTCAACTTCACTATAGCACAGACAACCAGGAAAGTATTCAGGTACCTGAACATAGGTGTCCATGTCCTTGGATATCCAGGATACAGCTGGATGATGGATGCAACAAAGAACTTAAAAGGAAATCTGAACCATTTTAGATCAGCTATTAAAAGCAACTGAATTGAGTCCTTCTTGCCAGAGAGAGAGAAAGCTATCGTGATATCAGGCTGCTGAGGTAAGCTTATGGGTTTGAGGAACGGGTTACAGTAAGGCCCTCTTTTTTTACCTCCTACCCAGGAAATGCACATTGTTTGTTCTTACTGTGAAAGCAGAGTGGGCAACAGGAGCATTAAATCAGCTACCACAGGCAGGCTTCAACAGATACACGGAAGCAGGGTAACCAAAAACCTAGCATTTTCCAATGGGTACTGCTCCTCCCCTTCTTTACTGGTTGAGTAATCCCAGCTTTGGGAAAGCTCATGATTCTGGCAAGGTGATAACTTTTTCCTAATGAACACAGGTTAGAGAAGAGAAACTGATTTTTAAACTTCCATATCTTATCAGATCTCAACAGAATTTCATTGGTTTAGAAAAAGACATTGAAATTGTTTGAGAATTATCGTCTTGCCAAATAGCAAGATCTGCTGCAAACAAAGGAGGTGTAAGATCATCTCAAAGAAAAAGCAATACAGAGCTTAAATACATAAACATTTCTAAAGCCAAGTTCTAAGCACAGGTTACTTAGCCTATGGTTGACTGGACCTTAAATGCAGTTGTACTTAACTAAAAAGCTTCACTGTTTTGTTTAGCTTTTTTTTTTTTTTTTTAAAACTGTGCTTTTTTTAGCCTGCTAAACTGTTACTGAAGATAAAAATGACAAAGAAGCATAAACTGGATTTACTTACCTTCAGATTCTTAAGAATTTGTATCCAATGTACCATAATGCACAAACTGCTTCAAATAATTCAGCTAAGCACATTTGCAACACTTGATTGTAAAAGTCAGGCTGCCTACACATAAGGTATCTTTTCAATAAAATGTAACGCTTATTTTAGATGTTTATTGACTTAAAACAATTCAACAAATATGAAGAAATATAAGAGGTGATGACTATATGTTCAGACCGCAAATTAATGTGATAAATTTGATCATGAATGTAATTAATACATTGAACAGATAAGTAGAGTTAGAGCTTCAAATAAGCTTAATATGCAGCTACTTTAGGACTGAAATTCCACCCAGAGTTCTGAGAATAAATTACACAAATTTTTTCAGTGTAGCATGCCTATGAATTGGTGTCACAAAAATCATCAAATCTTCAGGAATTTAAGGCCAATGTGCAACTGAGTATAGGAAAACATGATTATCATCTTTTCACTTCCACAGTGGAAATAATGTACTACAGGTGTTTCAGAAAGACTTTGATTTTTTTAAAACAAGCAGTCTCTTTCTTTCCATATGTTACCAAGTCTAACAGAGGCACATTTTTATTTAGGCTAAATCATGCCTTACGGGACACACTTACGAGGAAGAAAGGAGGACACACAACTGGCATTTGAGACATATTGCCAGCACAAAGCTGCCAAAAGCACACAGCAGGGAGCATGTTTTGGCTATCATGAGCAGAATAAGCATGTACTCCTTAACCACTGCCAGATGGCATTTGTTTCCAAATACAGAATGCTCACTAGGCAGTTTGGAGACTGGACATACTCCTAACCTTAAACTATGCTCCCATAAAAATGCGCTGCTGAGATACCTCATTAACCATGCCTGCCTCCTAGCTTACTGCCAAATGAGAAAGACTGAATGACACAGAAAAATCAGATTTCTCCCTATGCACAAAAAAGTACTTAAAGTATATCCTAACATACTCTGGTGCTTACAGCAAGAAAGAGATTTTTTTAAGAGTGTTGGAAGAAGCTTCTGCCAACATCTCAAGAAGCAGAAGCACTGTCACTACTCCATTATACACCAATAGAAAAAGTGAAATCCAGAGACACAGAGTACCAAGAAAACACAGCAATGAACAGCAAGAGTGACTGGCACTGTGATTATAAACTATACTATCATGTTTAATACAACCTCTAGCAATCCTCACAACAGACGCTCCCTGCTTTATGTGCTGGGGCAGATTTGTGGGTAGAAGATTAATGTCCCCCTCCATCTGCTAATGACTGTATAGGTCCCCTGGGCTTTGCACCAAGGGTACTTTGCCCTTAGGATGAAACAAGAAATGGGAATTTGTGTTCATTTCTACATGTGCCTACTATTTCCAACAACACTCCCAATTGCTAAATGTGTATAATTTCAACTTTATCTACCAAAAACATATTTTATCATGGTAGTTCAACTGTGATTCCAATTAGATTTTCAAAGAGATCGGTTAAAAGGAGAACAAACCAACAGGGGGGCACTTTTCACTTTTAAAGTGCTTACCTGACACAGCCTGCATTGGTATTTTCCCTGTAAGTACTCTATTCATTAACTTTTCACTACATTTTCAAAGTGACTCCACTCTTTTGGATTTCCCTATTACTGATAGGCTGCTGTCATGGACCAAACTACCAGAGACTGCCATGAAAAGGAGAGGGCACTAATTAAAGTCCTCATTTCCTTCAGGGGATTCTGTGAGTGGATTTTAACTTACCCCTGTAACTGTACCTTTGCTCCTGAGAACTGGAGGCAAGTCAGAGGGAGCTTGACACCAGAGTAGTCTTCACGGACCTAAGCCAGTTTGACATCCTGGAAGAGTAAGGAGAAAGGGCAGTTACGAAGTGAAGCTTTGAAGGAGTAAGACAAACATACTCATGACCAGAACAATGATACTCAGGGCAAAATCAGGGAAGACCTTAATGCTACCTCCAATATCCACAAATGACAAATCAAAACCAGAGCCCTGCTTCACTGAAGTCTCTGAATGAGAGCGTCTCAGGTTCGTGACATGTTTCCTTTCTTCCTCTTCCCACTGAACACCCCTATCAATTGCAACTCTGACCCTCTCCTCAGTTCCAGCTCAAGGAAGAAGTAGGTGTCTATGCCAAAATTCCCTGTGAGCACCCAAGGGAATTCCAGGGCTGGTCAACTGTTTTGCAGTAACACTGAGCACACACTTGAGTTAAGTCAACTTAACTTGGGAGAAAGAAAAAAAAAAAAGCTGAAATACCACTGCAGCTGAACCATCAACACAAGAAAATTCTACTCCCTTTTTAAAAAACGGAAATGTGATTTCAATAACATGGCCTCTACCGATCCTTTTGATGCAGCTAGGCACTGTTTCTGTCAACCCACTCCTGCCCAACAAGAAAAGCAGGACAAGAGAGAAAGAAGTCAAGAGAGACAAGAAAAAAGGGGGGAAAAAAAAAAAAAAAAAAAAGAAAAAAAGGAATTGCTCTGTACTGGCCTTTTTCATCTTCCACTGAGAATTGCCTGGTCTCAGACAGACTCTACCAGAGTGCAGGAGCTGCAGCCACAAAAGACAATTCGTGTTTCTCTTCCCACATGAACAGCACAAAACAGTGAGTGTTGAACTAACAAAGCGCCCCTGCCTGTCCAGCCCTTAGTATTCCTAATATTACTTTGAAAACACTCTCTACTGGCTTCCCAAATCAGGAAATAGTCTAAATCAAAGATATACACTGAACATTGTCAAAATTGGTTGTAAAATCCAACCAAAAAACCCAGACTGATTTTGTATAAAACAGCAGATGTACCAGCAAAGCTATTTCTGTATCGCAATCTTGTTAGAACCAGCAGAGCTGCTCCTGTATTTCTGATCTGAATCTAGTGATATTTGGCCTTTTTCTTACGCTTCCTCAATAACAAATCATGCATTTCAGCTTTCATTTAAAAATTAAAGAAATCACCTTTCCCTTTTATATGTGTACAATGCTGGAAAACACACCCTGAGTATGATGTAAATACACAGAGCAGATAAAAGGGATTCAAAATTGCTAATATCTCCTGATTACTAAGTCACTCTCAGGTCCTTTTGGAAGCCTTAGAGTTGAAAAGCTTGAATCTCAATGCTAAAAAAAATATATATATATATATATAGTTAAGAATATTAAAGACAAAAGCAGGACTCAAGGAAGGTAAGGGCCAAAGCAAAAAAACCGCAGCTTCCCTTCCCTGTTGGGTGTACAAGATATTGTATCTCCTGCCCGATACCCTTTTGAGCAACAGCCTGTTCTCCTTAACATGCCTCCTCGATTCCCATCCTGTGGCCTGAACAGGTAGGCAGCCCCTGGAGAGAAAAGCCTCTGAAGTCTATGCATCCTACAGAGTGCCGACAGCAATCATTCAAGCTTTTATACAAGCCCGTTGTACCTCTGCAGGAAGGCCAGGCTCAATGTGGCCCACAGAGAAAATACAGCAGCCTGCATTGATAGTATCTACTTACACTGCTGCTAATTATATCTATATATATCTATATATATATATAGATATGTATATACTGTCTCCCCACAGTCTTTCTGACAAGCTGAACAAGAATCTTAACTTTTAAGACTGAATCACTGCTAGCATATTTAACTCAAGTACTGGTAAAAGGCATTTAATGTCATTTACAAAAAACCAAACACATAATTTTTGGGGGAGGAGCAGGGGGGTTACTGTGGATACGTTCCTCCCCCCTTCTCCCACAAGTAAGCATGTATGCACACAGACTTACAGCATAAGAAATAAACTTGTTCTCCACTACTGAATTTTCCAATTTGAACATACAGACATCAATATATAAAGTTCACGTTATTTCAGTGAGATACTGCTTGAGCAAATACTGCTGGCAGAATTACAACTCACATAACATAGATTATTTGGTCATCGCTAACTCGAGGAGAAACTGAAGTCTTAAGGCCAAATCTATGGGGATTCCTGGTGATGTCATTACGACCTCACACCAGATGCCCAAGACAAGAAGTGCTGATATTTTGTCTGCCTTAGAACAAAGTTAGTTCTGAGAAATATGAAACAACTCTTTGAGAAAAACAGCCCATCTTATATCCAAGCTGTATATTACAAAACACAAATGGTCAAACATGATGCCACAACTAACAACAGTGAGCCACTCCATCAACGAAGAGTACTCTCACCATATCAGGACCAAAGGACATGTCAACAATCAACCTTAGAGAGCTTCATTAGTCACTCAAAAAAAAAAAAAAAAAAAAAAAAGAAAAAAGGCACTTTTTTATTACACCAAACTATAACAGCCATTTCAAATTTAGTATGTGTTACATACCTTCCCAGACTTGTGAAGGACTCACCTACACAAACCACAGCCACGTCCAGCAAAGACTACCACCTGACATGCCTTACATTTATTTGCCAGAGCTATTCTCAACACATGGCAGCAAGACTGTGACTAGTCACGGCAGCAGCATGGTGCAGAAGCACTCTGCCCCACAGACAGTTTAAACTTGTTCCTTTTGCACGTGCTCTTTACAAAATAATTTTTATTCTAAACTATGTTGGCCATGAGTACTACACAAAGGGCTCCTCTGATGCCGCAAACAAATAGCTCTTCCCTTCTAAGAATGTAATTAAAAAGACTATTCAGCATAACTCTTAGGATACTTATTTTCTCTGTGGGAAATCTTCTTACAGAATCAGAATAATTTAGGCTGGAAAGGACCTCTAGAGGCCATGTCCTCCAATTCCCAGTCAAAGCAGTGCTGATTTCAAAGTAAGATCAAGCTGTTTAGAGTCTTGTCCAGTCAAGTTTTTACATCTCCAAGGGCAAATCTCACAATCTCCACAGACCCCAGGTCAGAGCGTAACCATTCTCATTGTTAATTTTTTTCCTTATGCCCAGTCAGAATTTCCACGTTTCAATGTGTGATGACTGCACCTCATCCTTTCTCTA
Source organism: Aquila chrysaetos chrysaetos (assembly GCF_900496995.4). NCBI lineage: Eukaryota > Metazoa > Chordata > Aves > Accipitriformes > Accipitridae > Aquila > Aquila chrysaetos. Next base: position 36,262,994 of record NC_044006.1, read on the forward strand.
TATGCCCCAGAGAAGAGCATCTCTCTCTGTTCCGTAACAGCCCATCAGGAAATGGAAGGCAGCAATTCACCTTCATTTTCTTATCTCCAGGCTGGACAAATGCAGATCCCTCGGCATCTCCTTGTATGCCATGTGCTCCATCCCCCAACCACCTGAGCAGCCCTCCTCCGGGCTCTCTCCAGTTTGTTCCTACCTTTCTTGCACTGGGGCCAAAGACTGGACACAGCAATATTCCAGAATAGTTTCATCAAGAGTAATAGTCACCCCCCTCAACCGGGTGGCCACGCTCCTGCTCATACAGGTCAGCGTGCCATTAGTCTCCACTGCTGCAAGAGCACAGTGCTGACTCCGATTCAACATTGCTTTTAAATCACTATATACTTTTATTCCTACAATTCTCATACCCTAAGGATAAGGGGTTAGAAGAAAGCAAGTGATGTGGGTGGACACCGAATATCCCTTGGGCAATACTATAATATAAACAAGAAGCTAATGTTGTAGCTAATATTCTTTGTGAAAAACTTACGAAGAAAAGAAGTGGGGCATGATGTTACAGCCACGGAGGTCAACCCAAATTTTGCATGAGAAATGGGGTATTGCCATCCTATCTTAAGCAGTAAACTTGCAAATCAGTACAGTAAACCTGAAAATTACTCCATTCCTTTTTCTGACAAATTTTTAAAGGGAAATATTTTAGCTAAAATATTAACATCTACTGATGGCTGAAACAAGGTGGCTGCTCTGAGTTAAAACTCTTTAAACTATTTACGAAAATGCAGCAAAGCCTTTCACATATTTCACCTTGATCATACAGCATTGCTTTACAGGTCCCCTGACATAGAGAGCAGCATCAGCTACCTTACTTTCTGATCTCAGAGCAAGTTCTTCTGAGGATGACCTCAGAGGAGCAGCACAAAGGATTCAACAGGAGAATGCACTGCTTTCATGAGTGGCATCTCAGATCACCTAAACACAGATCACTCTGGAACAGCATTTTTTTACAGTGACCAAACAAAGAAATATCTACATTTTCAGAAAATTGAATGTGCTTTAGAATATAGCTATACAACTTCCTGCAGCTGACCCCAGAAAAAATAAAAGACATATGATCTGTAACTTCCTTTGACTTTTCTTTGAACTCTAGATGGAAAGCTTTAAAGAGCAGGATTTTCTTATTAGTTACTTCTAAGATTTTTGCTAAATTAAATTTCCAAATAGTATCTACTGCTAAAATATTTGCATGTACCAATACCATGGGCTCTCTTAAAGAAAAACAATTTCTAATCATTATTTTGAGATAGGGTGTACTGCATTACTTCGATGAAATGCGCCACTCACTTGACAGCATTAATTCCAAAGCATCCGCAGAGAATCTAGACATAGGTTAAACAGTTACAAGAGGAAGGAGATGTGAGAAAAGGAAGATGCGTTACCTGTACTGAGCTAGACAGCAATCTTCCTGGCCTGGCAGTGCAAAGCATGCCCTTGCAGGGGGTGAATCAGGTTTCATTCAGAGACCCAAGGAAGGCAGCTTTCTATAGAACTTCATAGGATGCTTCCCATATGCAAGAATGGGTTTAATAAAGATTCAATTTATCATTTATTTAAAGCTTGTCTTCTATTACTTTGCTACATATTGCTGCCGCAGGGAGCAGCTTTTTCATATCTGCCTAGATAAGAGCTAAAACCTCCAGAATCACGACTGCCAAATACTCCAACAACAATCAGCAGCCCTAGACCTTAAGATTATGCTGTGCAAGTTCAAAACCTGCCCCCTTAGCAGCTGCAGAAGTTTCACCCAAGAGCATGAAATATGTTTTAACATATAGACATAGAAATATTTATACACATGCACACATGTGTGTATATTCATTTGTGTATACCGTAAGCAGAATTCTGCATATTACAGACATATCCAAAGTAAATAAGCCTTCAGCAATTTAATAACAGTAACAGACATAGGTGTCTCTAATATTCTGCATCCATGAAAGAAAAGCCATGGCAAACATACCAGAGCTGCTGCCTGGTGGTGGTGTTAATGGCACCTCTGCAGTGAACCTATGGGAACTCTGGAAATGCACGTGCTCCCAGCACCGCACCGCACCGCTGTCTATCAACTCCCCATGCCAGCCTACTAAACAGGAGGCAAGCCGTAGCACTGCACAAGAAGTAAAAGAGAAACTAGAGCCTCTCCCAAGAGAGGCCCCTCTGCCTGTACCCAGCAGGAACGCACACATCGGCACAGGATTCAACTCGGGTCTGAAGTTCTACACGTAACCTGGAAAGGTTTTGCCATCACTTGTCTAATAAGGACAAAACCCACTCTATGTGCAAAGCTTTTTAACGCCTCCAAGACTGGCACGTTTACTTCTCCAGGTTTGTTTTTTTTTCCCCTTCATTCTATCCTCTCCATTTAGCTTACATAGAGACCACCTCCAGAGTGCCATGCTAATTAGCAACAGCTTGCCCTCTATATTAAAAACAAAAATAGCCAAAAAAAAAAAAAAAAAATCTAGTGAAAAGGGAAACTGAATGAGCTTATATGCATTTCATCATTTCATTAATATTGGCATATTTTAATTATATCTAAATAATTTTAATTCTGATCTGATCAGCAGATTTGCCATAACTGCTGAAAAATAAAGTCATAAGTTAGACATGTGATATGGCAGGGTCTATTGCCCTACAGACTTGCTATGAAGCGCTACAAAAATAAATATATATGGCTGTAATCAAAGCTGACAATAATAAGCTCGCTGCATCAGAATATAAGAAAGAGCTGAACAGCAGAGAAAAGTTATGCTGGTGTAGAAAATAAATCCAAAAACCTCCAAAGTATTACTTCAACAAACTAAATAAATATTTAATAAAATGAAGTTCTTTTTGCTTTCACTAACATGAGCAGCTCCTAAAAAAAAGAGTATTCCTTATAGGTAAATGTCTATTCTACAAATTCTCTACACTTTCCTGGATTTCATTCGGCTTTTTCCCAGTGGGCCTAATTCTAGTTTTTTATGTCTGTACTTCCTACATGTTCAGCATTTTCCAATCTATCTACCTTGAATATGAACTAAACTATAGATTACAGAGAATAAAAAGTTAAATGACTCTTCAACTCTTAAAGACTTCCCAGTATTGTAGCAAATGGAATACCGCACATTGCTTTGAAGGAGGGAAAAACGATTTAACTGACATGTCATCAGTATCTTGGGACTCAAAGATTGCCTCCTGTAATATTGAATATTTAATTAGAACACAACCTACAAAGAAACAAAATTTGACATTATTTTTCCCCAATCTTGCCTAAGCTTTAACAACAGTTTGCACTTACAATATGCATTGTAATAGACTCCATTATTATAATTAAGATCAGCTAAGCTATATTAGGGAATTTCAATAGCTACTGTCTCCTCCTAACATATAAACAAGGAGAGAGCCAATAATATTCAAAGACAACAGATTTAATGCAGATAACTTATAGAGTTCAATGCTACAAGATATTACTGAAACAGGTTATTAAACAGGCAAGAACATATTAAACCCTCATGTGTAAAGTAACTGTTAGCTGAGAAGGGTTAGGAGAAACTTCCACCATGACAAAAAGCACACGGTAACTGCTCGCAACAGTTGGACGACACTTCGTATTGCATCCCACTGAGAAGTGGCAGCTTTTTACATCGTCGCTGATAACGCATACTAGGAGGATCACACCCTGGGGTGCAAAGTAGTGGAAAATTAGATCTTTGTCTTGAAAATACCGGTGTTTCACACAAGAAATACAAGTATTAGCACAGATCGGGTTGAATCTGCTTGCAACTCTGATTTTACACATGTGTAAATCCACAGAAGTCAACAGGGACTTTGTGTATACTACATACCTCTCCCACCATATCCATCTGGACAGAAGTGTGAAAATGCATGGTCCCTTTCAGGCACATCTGGCTCAAACTCCTACTGTCCACACCTATGGGCACCTCATAATTGGGAATTTGCTAGAATAATTCATTTCATTCTACAGAAATGTGGATATATGAGAATATTGAGCCATCTACACTTTGCCCACAGTAGAGACCCATTACCCATGAAAAGAGCTAGTATCAATTAATGACTTTTGCTACACATACAGACAAAACTACTTCAGCAGATCACCAGAAAGGCATCGTGGTGAAGCAGTCCCTGGTGGTGTAAATCCTACCTGGAGAGAACCTGATTTTCAAGTGTAACAGAGATGCTTTACCGTACTGCTATTGGGGTGAATTAGCCTGAAAATGCAAGTGGACTGCAAGACCCCTCAGCTCTGCAAGAAGATGCAGAAGAGAATCAGACAAGATACAAGGTACCCCAAAGTGCAACCGTCTGCTTTGGAGCCAGCCTTTGCACTCTTCACAAGCACCCTTAGTCACAGAATAATGACAAGACAGGTTGAGGCAGATCCTATACTGGTAACCACTCTCATTTGCTCACACTGTGACACTACTATACAAGGACAAATCCTGCAACCCTTCATCTAGCAAAACGTATTTCGCTGGAAGCTTACCCACATAAAAAGCGGAGGATCAACCTTCTCTGATCATTAAGTCAGATGCAGACAGATGCTGACACATCAAGCTCTTACCCACAGCTTGGTTCATACAGGAAAGATTTAATTAATATTTTAAATCAAAACCACTTTTCTTGGTTAAAAACAAAACAAAACATACACCAACTCCAAATGCTCTTATTTTACGAGCAATGTTTTTTCAGTTTCGCTTCCAACTCTTCCCAAATGACATAACCAGAACTGCAAACAAGTGATGTCCACATAGCAACTTCTACCACAGTGACACAATTGGTCTAAATTTACATTGACACCACTTTACCTTAAATCAGCTTCTCTTACATGCACAGACTCTTGCACTAGGCATTCAATTCCTTCAGTTAACCATAACGTCATATATAATTAACCTATGCTTGCTAAACTTCCTCATGAGAACTCTTCCAAGAGTAAGAGCCGAACAGCAGTCTCAGTGCATTTTTCCTCTTTGGGCTGTTGCTGTACAGTCCTGGTGGTGGGCATTCTTTGGATCCAGCACAGACCTTGGACAATAATATTTTGTGTTGCTCCATTAAGTATTTTGTTTTCAGAATCCATGCTATTATTTCCTGTGTCTCTTCAAAGTGTGAAGTTAGACTGTGTTTATTGCCAATGATTTAGCCCTTCGTATTTTGTTACGTGTAGCTTGCTAAAATGCTGTTGAGCACGTCTCAGCCAAAGGCAAAATATGAACGCTATGAAAACGAGCAAAATTCTGCCACAGACTCAAATGACCAAACTGTCACTCTAAATGCAAACAACAACGTACCACTCGAAAATACCAGAATTGCATAAACAGCATTCGTATTACCTCCTCGTATCAGAGCCTGCAATACACACGCACACACTGCTGAGTCTTCACGTTGTATTTGTTAAGCATGTATCATTTACTCGCAGGCAGCAGAAGGGATCCTGTAGACCCTCCTCACACAGCCAGCCTCACTCACCCAGAAGTAATCCCCGCTCCAGCCACGGAGCTCCCCGCCACCAAGTCCGAACAATATCCTTCAGCGAGGCAAGAAGGTGGGGTAGCTGTGGAACTGAATTTCCCTTCCAAAAGGAGCAGAAGAGCCGCCCCTGCACGCCTTCCCGGCCACTTACCGAGTTACTGAAGTAAATAACTATTCAACGCGCACGAAGACGAAGTAACCGGCTAAAAGAACCCACTGCCCATCGTGGCTCTCTCTGCACAGGAATTCCATTCAGCCAAGCCCACCGTCGGCGGGATTCCGCTTTCCTACTCTGAATCACTTTTTACAGCAAACGCTGCCAAGACCCGTTAGCTTCTTTTAAGCAAACCTGTAAGCACCAAGTATTTTTTTCCGCCAAAATAACTACTCGCTTATGCAAACGACGGCTAAGAGGACAGCAAGAGACGGCTCCCCAGCAGCAGAGGGGGGTGTTTCGCCCCGGCTCTCGGCTGTCAGGGTCCCGAGCGCAGTTTAGCGCTTCCTACGCACGACTTTACATGACCAAATCGCTCCCTGGAGACGTCTCGGGTGCGCTTTTGTCTGCAAGGGGGAAGGCAGAAAGCACCCAGGCACTAACGCGAAATCACAGCCGCTAACGGGCTCGACACGAAACCAATTGCCGCGCCGCCGAGCGCCGCCGGCCCGAGTCCCGCGGAGCCGCGGGAGGACGCGCCCCGCCGCCGCGCCCGGGCACCCCCGCGCTGACAGCGCGGCCGCGCCGCTCCGCGCCCGCCCAAGGGAGTTGGACCGGGGCAGCGCGGCCCCCGCGTGGGCACGGGCACGGACACGCGCGGAAGGGGGCCGCGGGGGGAAGCGCCGCGCCAGCCGCCGCTGCAAGGGGACAGCCGGAGGCGCGCCCCGCTCCCCTCCCCACCTCTCCCCCGCCGGACGCGACGCGGCGCGGCAGGAGGGGAGTCCTCCCCAGAGCCGCCGCCGCCGGCCCCGCTTTACCTCCGCAGCCTCCCGCTCCCGCCGCCGCCGCCCCGCCAGTGCAGCCGGCAGCAGCGGCGGCGGCAGCCCCGGACCCCCCGCCCCGCCCCGCCCCGCCCCGCCCCCTGGCGGGGCCGCCGGGGGCTCGCGCGCCCCCTTGCCGCGCGCCGGGGGGGGGGGGGGGGAGGGCGCGAGGCCCTTCCCGCCCGCGCGGGGGGGGGGGAGCGGGGAGAAGCGCCCCCTGCGCCATTTTTCCCCCTCTGAAAGCCGGCGGGGCAGGTGCGGGGCGGGGAGGGGGGCACGGCAGCCCCCCGGGCGCTGTCAGCCGCCTCCCAAGTCGGGTAGGAAGACGGTCCCGGCGGGTCAGAGGAGTCCCCGCTCCCGGTCGCCCGTTCTGCCTAGCGCCCGGGGGCAGGGGCCCGGGGCGGGCTTCGCCCCCTCACCCCGCAAACCGGAGCCGCCGCCGCCGCCGCAGTAGTACTCTTTACTTCAGCCGCTCTGCCGGCAGCGTCTGGATGAAGTTTTTCTCTCGGCAAACTCCCAGCCCGGCGCCCGCCCGCAGCCCCTCGGGGCCGGTGTGCCTCCGCTTGCCTTGATGCCGGGGCTGGAGCGGCTCTGGCATGCCTTCCGCGGGCGTTCGGGCCTGACGGGCAGCTCGGGAGCACGCAGTGCGAGATGTTAGATTTCCTGCTAGGGGAGAAATTCTGAAAGAGGGAGGAAAGGTGTGATGATGCCGAGGTCGGGACGGGCAGTCGGCTGCAAGCTTTCCATCGCGGCAGCTCGGTGGCCGGTGGGGCCTTCATCTCGGCTGCTGTCCATTTGGGCTTAGTGACTGCAGAGCCTTTCCGAGAGCAAAAACACACTCTGTTCAGGTTTTTGACAGCTGTAATGAGCTCAAGGAATAATTCTGTAAACATTATTAAGTGTAATAAACGCACGTCAGCATTAGGCAGTCTTGTGTAGAAATGTTGGTAAAAGCCATGGCGAACGTTTTATTCATAATGTCTTTTTAACTTTATGTAGCTGGTGTAATAGGCCCTGTGCTTTGCTGTTGCCTGGACGGAAAATCATTACCCAGTAATAGATGAGCCGGTTCAGGAGGAGAGCCACTGGGATACTGCACACTTTCATTCATAGATGCTACATATTAGAGGAAGTAGCAGGAGGCCTGCCAACTTTCGCAATTTAATTATTAAGCTGTCAGTTCCTGACTCCTTGTTTCAACTTCCTGAGGCAACATCTGGCTGTAATAACAAAAATAAATAAATAAAATAAAATTTGATCATTCACTCAGCAGCATTCTATTTGCAATGTCCTTTTTACTGCAACTTTTATGAAAAACTCAATATGGGGGATCTGGACCCAGCATCTCTCTGAACTACCCGCAAGTAAGGACGAGAATAGTTTCGGCTGTGATCCTCAAGGCAAAGCTGCACGGAGGGCTATATCATACTTGAGCCTTTTTTCAACAAGTCCAGCGGTGTGCGTTTTAGTCTTCCTAATCCTTCTTTTATTCAGAAGAACATCAGTGTTTTTTTCACTGCATGAAGCTGAATGGTATGACTTTGGGAGATGATAAAAAAATAAAATCTTTTGCTCGCCAAGAATTTTTGCATTCCTATCAAACATTGGTTCAGAAGCTTAATGGTGGTTTCAGAAAGAAAAAAAAAAAAGAGCCATAAAGGATATCAGATTTAAATGCTACCAAATGTGAGCGAAACACTGAAGAGAAGTTTTAAAATATCTATGACTGTGTCTTCACGTGTTCTCTGGGTCTGTTTCATATGATGTGACAGCTTCAGCTCACAAGTCGTTATTGCAGTGGCTTTTGGAACTGTGTGCCTCTTTTTTCATATTCTCACTCAAATACACGCACACGCTTACAAAAATATGTATCTATATATGCACACATGCACACAGAGAGATAAATACAGAGTGACTCAGCTCTGCGTTCTACTTGCTTAATCAGTTTTCAAAGCTCCAGCTCTGTTCTCTTTTCTTATTTGAAATGCCAGAAGCCACCTTTCCCACATTGCTTATTTCACTGCCAGGGTGCAGAGCCTTTGACAAAGCTAGGCCATCTACGCTGCCTTCTGTGGGTCACACTCTCCTAAATGCCTTTCTGCAGGTCAGGAGGTCAGCCCTTCCATTAATCACACGGCAGCTTGGACTCTGGCGCTGACCCTACATGCTAGTCCCAGGGAATCCTAGAAGACCTTTTTTCCTGGTGGTCTCTTGGAGCCTTGGAAGGAAATTCAGATCTGGAGGCAGAGTTCCTGCAAGCCCAAACTGCAGTGAGGTGGTATCAGGAATGCTGTGGGGTGACCACCATCACCCATGAACGGCATTCTGCACTGCGCGGCACTTTGGTCTGTCCTGTGCTATGGACCGACAGGAGCTGTAGCAGCTGTGGTGGTAAGTACGAGTCGGGCATGTATGGCAGCAGTGCCTAATTCAGTACCTCCAAGAGTGACTCTTTCCCTTAGTGCTCCCAGAGAAAACAATCCTTCTGGTTTTCCCATTCCATTAATTCTCTCTCCCATTAAGAAGTTAGGTGTAGAGATCAGAAGAGTCTGAAGTCGACGTTGCTGTCGTTTGGGCTCCTGTCAGAGGTTTGACATTACGTCCTTTTTTCTCCCCCCCCCCCCCCAGAAGTTCCCTTCCTCTCGTAGCCTGGAGGAACTCTGGAACATTTCATTGATTTCTTAGCTGCTCTCCACTGGAACTCCTCATAATTCCTGGCTTCCTAAGGCTCACTGGGTTCTTTTGCTTTTATATCCTCCAGTTCAAGCAGCAGAAAGGCTAACTATCCTGTTAAGTAGGGCAGCCTTTCTTAAATCATCAAAAGAACTCTATATAATCCTTTCACACCTGTCTCCCATCTTCAAGTGAAATGACTATGCCTCTTAAGTCCTCATAGGAGAGGATTGAATACTTTATATAAATTCTACTCAAGATTCTCCTGTTTTCCCTACAGTTCATGAAAGTTCAGTCAGATTCTTCCTTTAGACTGTAAAGAAGAAAGAAAAGAGAGTGAGGGGAGAGTGTTGAACATGGATTTTCTGGTCAAATTCTATTTATCATTTTTTCTACCATTAGCCAATTTCCAGGCATACAGGCATACAGCTCAGATTTATTTCTAGAAAAGTCACCTGGGATTTAACACCCCCCCCCCAAAAAAAAAAAAAAAAAAAAACCAACTCGAAACATTTCAAAATGCTCTGGACCAAAGCAACGTTTCTGAGACAGCAGCAAAGACTACGCTGAGTCCTGTGACCAGATGCAGCTTTGAAAACTTTTGTGTAGCCTCTTGCTATAGAAAATAGAGTTTGTACTATAGGAATGAGAATTTGTACTTGTGTACGTTAAGGATTCTATAATCAATTTCCCTACTTTTTGCTCAGGAGATCCCTTGACAACTTCTGTATGATATATGAATACAGCAGCAGAGAGGAAACGATGCAAAAAAATGAGCAAATCTTTTATGAAAAGAAGGTTGACGAGCAACTTAACACAGAGAATTTCACAATCTGCTGATGAAGGTCAATAACATGATGGATAAGACTACAACAGATGTATTTATATATTTACAAATGTGAAAGCAGAAATTAGGGGTCTTCTTAAAAGTAGCAGCTGTTAATTGCTAGCCTCATGTACAGACGCACACTTGGAGAGACTGCTAATTAACTGAATGAAAAACTAGAGGAGTTTCAGCTCTGAGTTACTTGCCATAGACCTAAGAGGCCAGGTGAGAGACTGACTCCCAAGTACATCCCAAGCTGGATAAAATTTATTGGCTGTATGGAGGCAATGATGTCAATCTGAAACAGAATTGCCTGCGCAGAAGGAAGCTTTATCAAGGAAAGTAGGATGTGTGGATCCACTAGGGTCAGCATCAGCAGCTATTAAAACAAACTGACATGAAGAGTTTCCCAGATATCTGCTATTGTATGGTCTGGGGACATCAGCTCATATAAAACTGCAAAATGCTTGAGACTCAGAATCTAAAATTACTTTCCTTAATGAAAAGCATCATGTGCTGAAATGATGAAAAAACATCCTGCAGGATTTGAAACATCAGCCAGCAGACAAGAGAAATCCAGAATCCCACTGAGCTTGGGGGGATTTCTGCACACTTAAATGAACATTTGTTGCAACAGTCAGCACTCACCTAAGGACATGATACAAATCCCAAGGTATTAATAATAACAACTCAATCCCCAGCAACATTTTTTTTTTTTTTTTCTGCAAGATACTGGTAAAAAGGAATACTGAGTCCGTGGACAGAGTTTAGAGCATGAATTTTGTTTCTGTCATGCTTACTAGGCAACAGATGATATTTTACCTCTAGAGATGAAAAATAAAGCTGCGGCACAATCAGACCTTCATGCAATAATAACTGATGGTGGCAGCTGAGATTATAGGAGTGTCTGCAGCTACAAATATTCAGCTGGGACTCCTTTAGGCTTCTGTGTATCAGCTGGTCTTCTATTATGTCCTTGGGAATTGAACTAAGCAACACATGGGTGCCATGACTTCTGAATGCTTGATAAAGGAAGTAAAAAATAAAGCTAATGAAAAATCCAACCGGTATAATTGATATTGTAAAACCTCTACTGAGCTCGATAATGACTTAACAAGGGCATGCATAAAAGACAAAGAAGGAAAGCTTTAGAACAGCTAACCCATTTGTTACCTGAGAGTTTTCTTCAATGATAATGAGAAGATTGGGAGAGATAATTAGGTGCATTGTGTTTAAAGAACTACTCCTCGAGCTTGTCCGCAGGATGGATTGGCCGGGAGTATCAGGTAGCAAGTGTACTGATAAGACAATATGAAGAACATGGGAGGACCATTTGGTGGGAGTGAAAAAGGTTGTAAAGGTCTCTAAGGAGTTAGGATGTAAAATTGCAGAAAGCAATGCCAATTTGTAAGAAATCATGTCACCTTGGCATATAATCAGTGACAATGAACTGGAACCTTAATTACAGAAAAAAATGTATAGGGCAGAAAAATTCTTACAAATGGGGAGGTAAATAAATAAAGAGAGCTGGCTAAAGTGCTGTGGACTTAGCTAATAAGGAGAAAGTTGATTTGGATGGAGAAAGAACAAAAACATAAGTTACAAAATGATGTCTAAATCAAGCTGTATTTAAATTTCTGGATTTGTCCCATACACTTACGATAACATGTAATTCCTCCAAGGTTTCTGCTAGATCTTCTTTTGAAGGAATTGATGCATCTAGTAGGCACAGATCAGTGTTATTTGGGCATCACAAATTAAACAACAGGGAACCCAAGTATTTGACTATAAAAGCAGAGTATTTCATTCTTGTAGAGGTCCTTAAGGCTGATCACGGTAGGTATGGAATTCACAGAGTACATGGATTACACTGCCTGCTACTTTACAAAGCACCACCAAAAAGATGCTACCAGAAATAATGAGAAGAAATAAGTTTTACTGATAGTATGCACAGCAAAGTATGCTTCTCAAAAGGATTTGGTAGACCAGCCACTAAGGGATGAAAGACTGGGGGCACTTGCACACAGACTGATGAAACATAGCATTGCAGTTTGGCCCCACAAGCTGCATGTTCTGGCAGAGGAATCCGAATGGCTGTTATAAGTCAAAGCTTTAGACATCTTCAGACAAGTATGAACTAGTGTCTATCCTGCAAGTAATGGGAGGGATGTGCTGTGTAAATCACATCAGTGATCCATGCTTAGAGTTCTGATCAGAGAAGAACAACAAATCTGTGTTACAAAGGTCCCTGTGTCATCTTTTTATGTAATACCACTCAGCCCTCAACAATCCAATACTGCTCTGATAAAATTATTTTTGGATTCATGCTTCCTGAGAAACTTTCATATTTATCAAAAGCTGGCAAGGATCTTTGCACCCGCACAGGTGCCAGATGCAAAAGACTTTTATGTCAGTGACCTGGGGCAATATTTCAAAAGATGGACCAATATACAAGTCAGATGCAAGCATGTCAAACACAGGATAACAAAAAAAAAAAAAAAAAAAAAGAGAATTATCTGTCCATCTAAGAAAAAAACAGAAAGGCGTGTCAACTGTGCAACTAAATAGTGGAAGACTGAATCTAAAGGAGGACTTAAAAAATCTGAAGTTTTCAGCATAGTACATGCCGAACCAACGGGCCTGGCCCATAAGTTACGGACTCAGTATTCCTCCATAATTTTAGTCCCTCTAAAAGCAGACCCCTGGGAATGACTACAGCATTCAAAATCTTTGTATATGGTGGATTCCTTCTGTTGTCCTCCAATATAACCTTGGATACTCTGTAAGTGGGTGGCATTGGTTGAAGGGAAGATTAAGCAGATGCTCAACTGGTAAACATAGGGTAGACCCGTTGCTGCTGCAGGTTACTGTTTCATCCTAGGATCTGCTCCAGGTTTCTAAGCAGCCCTGCAGACACTGCTGAATAAGGGGGCACGATTCACGGGCCGCAACACAGTTTCTAGTCGCCTTCTGGAGAGGTATCTGGTGATTAGGAAAGATACACTAGGGCATCTCATAACGGCACTCAACACCAACGTCACAGCAAGCCTTTAAAGTCCCTAACTTGGAGTCAATTTTACACCAAGCATCTAGATGCTTTCTGGCCATCTTTTCAGAGGATCACACTGAATCTTAAGTATTTCATTCTTTTATGCTTATTTGGAAATAATTATCTCCAAAACAATACAAACAAGTAAGCAAACAGACAAGAATACCACTAGGGTGTCTGTAATTGAGACCTTAGGCGTAATTGTTTATCTATGGAGGATAAAACGTAGCTATTTATCTATGTTAACCTTTGACTACTTTCTTAGTCACATGGAACAGCTTATTAAAAAAAAGAAAGTGTGATGTATAGGGGTAACAGCTACTCTGAGGAGGTTTGCAAAATCACGCTGTCACTGTTTCAATCAACCCAATGAGGTCAGAGTCTTCTAATTAAATTCAGTGAGTTTTACATCAAGCTTTCAGTCTGCGTTCTTAGTTGTCATAAACACAGTTGATATTTGTTATTATTTATGCTGTAGTACTTTCCCACGTGTGTTTGGGTTTTGTGCAAATACAGGAAGAAACAGACTTATTGCTATGGGGATAAAATATGCCTTCCTAACTCTGGAAAATATCCCTCTGACAGCTAGACTTGGTAAGTGTTACCGAGTTTCATCCATCGCTCATATCTAACTGTAATTTGCTGTGGAGCGTTCTGCTATAGCTTTCTATAAGGAGTAATATGAAAACTGCATTGATCCGTATTCGTGAGCGAAAGTAAAGGGGGAGGGAATGGGCACGACCACCTCCACAGCCTCAGCTAGAGGAGGCAACCCACCTCTCCCGGCTGGCGGGGGCCAGTGCAGTGAGAGCTCCCTCTTCCGTTGCAGATAGCTTTCATCACCAGGCATAGTCTCGTTTTAACCCAAGCATGTGGTTCCCTGCTAGATTTTGTCACTGCCCTACTCAGCTCTCATTTCCATTTTAAATGAACATTATTCCGTTGTGTTCTTTTACTGCTTGTTATTGTTTTGTACTGTGGCATTGCTTGGGCTTTCCATTGACTAACACAAAAATCAATACCTCTTCTACAGAAAAAAATCTGAATAAGCTGAATACAAATAATGCAATCATCAAGGCACCATTTAAATTAAACTGAAAAAAAACCAGGAATGCACAACATACTAAGACCAGCCTTCTTTCTTTATGGCCAGTTGTAAGGTAGTATCATTGGTACATATGATCTGAGTGAAGATTTTTTTTAAAATGTCAACAGTTCCTGTAAACATAGAAAATACTTCTTCAAATGATTGATACACATGAGACTATGTTTTAGTTAAAGAATTTATTTACTTTTTTCATTTCAATATGCTCACAAGGTGAGTCTGAAACTTGTTTATCTGATAAAGTCCAAGCAAAAGCATGAACTTATAACACTTGGCTTTCAAATACAATAAAGAATTATTTCGATAAGACCTATTCATGTTGGAAGTTCTGTTACTATCTCCCATTAATCTGCCACCTCCTGTGGCATTATGTCCTTCTCCTTTTCCCCCAAGTGACTGGTTCATCTACTTAAGTCTTTGGGGAAAGAACAGTCATTTGCTAAATGCTTTTACAGCTCATAGCACAGGAGGGTCCTGACCTGACTGGTCTTTGGCCTTAGAATATTTTAAAGGAATTTGCTACTTACTATTCTTGTGTGTAATATATTATGGAAGATTGCCATTGCTCTCATGTTTTATCGATGGTTATTTTTTATCCCACTTAAATATGTCTTTAGTTGCCCTCAGAATGTCAGGTTTATAGTACGGCAGCTTCTGCAATACAATCATGTTATAGATTACATAGAATAATGGTTGTGTTACAGTAAGACATGAGGAAATAGTGTAACATTTTGAAGTCTTACAGTGGCAGCACAAATGACACACCATGATGACATTTTCCTTTTGTTTGGACTCTGCCTGGTAGCAAATATCTGAAACAAAAATCCTGTATTTGTCTACAGGCGGTTACAGTACTACCAGTGGTGCATGCTCTTCTGAGTTTGCCTTCATTCAACTCTGACCAAGGATGACTGAGCACCATTTTGAATACGAAGGCACTTCAATTTTCACGCTTATTCAATCCTTATTCAATCCTGGGCCTCTGCTGAGACTATGCTAGTAAAAGTGCCACACATAAAAATGGCTTTATGATATGCATTTGTCCTCAAAAAGTCCAGCTGCAATAGTAACTGATGTGTCTGCATAAAGCATATTTGTGTGTGTGAGAGAGAGAGTGTGTATATATTTTCAGGGACATTCAAACAAAATAATGGGGACAGACAAGTTATTTGAATATTTGTCCCTTTGCATTTGAAAATTCTGGACATGCAACCAGCAATTTCTCTGCCTTCCCACAGTTGTTTTAGTCTAAGCAGCCACAAAATTCTCTGAATACTCAGCCAACCAAATCACTTCAGGACTGTAGGAGCTCAAGGCAGCTCCACTGTCTTGTATTTTTACACCTACAAATTAATGAAAAATGCTATCTTTTTCATTTAGTAGCATTGTCTTCTCCATTTAGATTTATTCTACACCAGAGAAAATGTCTTTGGAATTTCTTATCAGCAATGTGCTGAGAAAAAAAATGGTAAGATTTCAGAAGTTTATATCCTAAATTTCCAGGCAGGAAGGCAGGCAATGTAACAGTCATGAGTCTTTCGGGGGACAGATCTTGACCACACTGGATATTTAAGGTTTCACTGCATCTAAAAAAAAAATAAATAAAGAACTAAAAATAATTCCTCCTCCTTTTCAAGTTTCACACATTAATTTACAACTGTGAAAGTCACTTTTAGCTCAGTTTTCTCCACATATAAAACTGACATGGCTGCACTATCTTTTTTGCTAGTCCTCCTTCCACGTTGTTTTTTTTAGTCCAGTGACCATCTTCAGTTAAACTCATCAGAAGTCTCAAAGATGTAAGTTGTTACAAGTTTCATGAACTTCATGCCTAGGTGGAGGGCAGAGACCTTGCTGGTACTGCCGCCCAGGGAAGGAAGGTCAGCCCATGTGGGATCTGGTGTTTGGTAGTACACGTGCCCACTACCTGGCTCACCAGCCAGCAAATGCCAGCCAGTCTTTGCAGACTTTTCTTTACCTGGCAGCATAAATAAAGTATAGATGGGGGGCACAGGAGGGAGCTGATGGTCTGGTGGATACATCAGGGAGGTTTTGCAGGAGGTGAGCTAATGATCTGAACAGAATGAGAGGATGTTATGGTGGAAGGCAGTAAGATCAGGGAGAGGTAACTACAGGTGCAACAGCAGAGGGTTTTGTGTAAGAGGAAACCTAGCTAGCAGGAGTGATTTTGGAGAAGATGTAGGGCACAAGTTTAGAGGAAGCAAGGCTGCCTTAGTACTGTTATTACAACCTGCTTACTGTAAATGTAATTGCTTGTAGACAATAGAAGACAGTAATTGTAAATTACGAAATGTAATGCATAAACTGTAGTTTACACATAATATGAGACAATATCCTCCCTGTTAACAGGCTTGAAGTTTAATGTCTTACTAGATTATCATGCCAATAACAAAGTTTCGTTATTTAAAAGAGATACATTATGGGAAAAACAATCACAGCAGCAGTATTCAAGTAGTTATCCACTCTGCAGTTTTCCCATATTTCCAAGCTGTTAGTTGTTTTAAAAGAAGCTATAATTACATTAAATACTTCCCAGTGTTAAAAAACTGGAGTTGCTTGGCTTTCCACTAGGTTATTATCCTGCAGTAAACATGGGTGAGGTATTCAGTGTAATCACAAATAAAAAAGAAAATGGCCTAGTCAACACTATCTCATCAAAATGATGACCACACAGTAGAAAACACTGAAAAACGTTTCACTTTTATATTAACTACTGAAAAATATTAATTTACCCATAACTCTACACCAATGGTATAAATCTAGGCAGTGCACCTAGATTTTCCTTTCTCTAGCTCAAGATAAACACTTTGTCTCATAAAACGTAACTGATTTTACCAATGGGACTAGATCCCTTTACCAGTAAAATACTGGCAGCTCTAAGGAAGAAGACACTATATTCAGACCTGTGAGACCCTATATAGATACAGTATTGTCACAGAAGAATATCTGACTCTCTATTCTCTCCACCCTATCTTGGTTGTTGGTTAGCTTATCTAAGTAACATCATATTTGCCAAAGGAATCCCAAAGAGGAAAGTAACCTCAAAGGGCAGGAAAGCTATGGTCAAGAGCAAATAAATGTTAAAACCACTGGAAATCCAAGATGCACAAGTCCAGAATAAAATGGAGAATTTCCATCTGCAGTGTAAATTCTGTGGGAATATGCTCCAGCCAATGCTGGCGATTTACCAGAATGTTAGGAAGAAAGATGATGGAGTGAGAGAGCACCTCACAAGGAGTCTAGGTATATGACAGAAAGTTTTCCCCATCAACAGGGATCCAAGAAGTTACAAGAAAGCAGTTAATCTCTTTCTTACTAAGAAGACAATGGTGAATATTTAGGGATATTCTTGCTGGATGCCAGCCTACAGACTCCCTCTGGAAACCAGCTGCTGTAAGAAAATGAGGGTATTCATAAAAATAGCTAAGGGGAGAACAGGAAGATCAGGGTAGTCAATCTCAACAACAGATAGAAAGAGAAATAAATGTCATGGAGGAATGGAAAAGACTTTTTTTCTCCCTGTGCAATAGTGCTAGCATGATAAAAGTAAGTGAACAAATAATAAATGTAAGACAGTGGTAAAACCAAACATATTTGGGAGAAAGAGCCACTGCCTTTAAACTCTGTGCTCATTTTCTCTTCTGTAGTATTAATATGAGAGCAATAAAAATGACATTGCACAGACAATGCAGGTAATATTTTCCTAGGATATGTTAGTGTAGAATTTGTGTTCATAACTGCATAACTGATTACAAAGCTTTGTTTTCTCTTTAAGAAAAGGTTGTTATAAGTTAGGGGACTTGCTGCATCATAAAGAAATATACTTTATGGTTAGACAGAAAATACCATCTTGTGGAAGGTCATCTCATCCTATATATACCACTTTGGTTCTCAGAATACAGCCTTGCACTGGGCCTTGTGCAAAGGAATATATTCAAAATATTTTCTAGTCACCACAATAAGGATGTATTAAAACTGGAGGTACAAATTAATGCATTTTGGTTTACGTCTGTGGAGTCAAGGTGAGGTAGGCTTACAACAATACTCAGCAAAGCTCACGTTAAAAACCCCTTTTTATCAGTGACCTTTCCTTTAGAATTTCTGTGATAACACTTGGGGATATCACATTAAGTTTCTTAGTATAAAATTGAGCACTGAACAGACTTTTAGAAAGATTATGGTGCTAGAGGGATATTTAATGGTGAAATCACTTACTGTAGTACTCATTTCTGAGAGCAAAGGTCTGAAGTGAAATGAATTTGGACATCTTAGATTAGTCCTCGGTGGGCAGAGGTCCATGTCTGAAGTCAGCTACATGTATAATTAGGTATAATTTCTACATCTGTTCAATAGAGGTTAATTGAACTATCATAATAATTGAATTCCAGTACTTCTGATTTTTCTATTCGAAGTGTTCCTGTGAGATCGGAGCCAAGTATTCATCATCTAACACATTTGTAGGAAATTCCTGTTGCATTCGGTATTTGGTTTGTGGGTTAATGCAGGGCATTGGCATTTTTCAAACGTCTGAGCACAAATACACATCCAATCTTCTAAAATAAACAGGCAAAAGAAAGCAAAATACATGCTACACGTACATAGATTCTATACTGAGAATTCCTCATAACTTAAAGAAACAGTCAAAAGCAAATAGGTTACGAACTGACAAAGCAGGAAATATCTAATAAACTAACCCATGTATTCTGCAAGAATTTCACTCTTCTTGTGGTGGTATTTTAGATTCAGACTGTATGATAAGTATTCAGTAAGTAAACACTGTGCATTAATTTTGAGCCTGGAATAATACAGATTTATTTTCTTTCTACAGTCACAAGTGTGCAAAGACATGACAAAAGCATATGCATGAATGCTGTGTATATTTACTCTTGTGTGTATGCAAGCAGTTACACACATTTTACAAGGCTACTGCTCACTCATTCAGAAAACTAACAGGTTTTCTTTTACCGTTTCCTTATAAGAAAAAAGTAGACAGGCACCGTGATGAACTGCATCCAATTATACATTCACCTGGGATCCAACATTATTGGATTATTCTTGGATCACTATACTTGTCAGACCCACTCTTTAAATTTTTAAGGAAACAACGTTTGCTTTTCATTTACTGAGTTTAGCATTTATGAAGAACACAGGCTTTTGATATTGAAGTTCTCTGTGCATTGAAATAGGCAAGCTACTGAGTAAGTTTTTTTGCAGAATAGGTAGGAAAGGCATTCTCCATTTTCACATAACCATAGCCTTCTCAGCTAGGACTGCCCACAGAGGTGTCAGAGATCGCCAGGGAGTGCAATTTCACCAGAACTCCTTCAGAAATTTAGGCAGCTTATTAAAAATAATAAAAAATAAAAATATTCCATCTGAAAAAAAAAAAGATTGGAAACACTGTCATATTGTCTTGGAGGCTTTATAAACATTAAGCTTGAATAACCCTGATCTGTCAGCTCACTGGACTACTTCTCTCATGGTACACAGGTTTGATATTAGCAGTGTCTTACTTTGATATAGCATGGGAGTTATGGGAGTTACTGTCTCTCTGGGGAGTCCAGCTCATAGTGGGAGGTAGACGCAAGGCACAAATATATCACAGTTACTAAATTACCATTTAAAATTTTTATTTCATTAATCCTCTCCAACTATTGAACTTTTTACTTATAAATGATTTCTTTTTTGACTAAAAGAGCAAGTTTCTGAAGAAAGATTGATTATCAATCCATTGTACTTTTACCTACAAAATAATTTTCTGAAGAAAGTCCCATCTCCAACCTATTAGAAACAGGACTGATGTTACTGACTGATTTAATACGAGTCTGTAACTAGTCATCTCATAAACTTTTAGACTCAGTCAGGCTGGTGGGACTGAATCCAGTGGTGTTCCTGTTTGAACAAGGGGAGTCAAGAGTAGTGCAAAGTTTCAACAGTGCAGAGAATGCAGAACTGATCCCTGTGAACACACTTAACATATTTTGCAACTCAATCCCATAAACAAATTTTAGTGATGCAATGAAGTTCACTGTCTGCTAAGTCATTGTGAATCATAAAGTCCCCATTTGTGTGGTATAAATCAACATAACTATTCAACAATTAAATCTACAATGAATATATTTTTTAAATTACCAAGCATTATGTTTCATTTTACAAGCTTGCACATGCATTCTTTATAGCTTACTGTCATGTAATGCTTTATAAATGATACTTGATAAACAACAGCTGTATAATCTTAGAAATATTCATCAAGAGGCACATGTATCCATGGTAAATCACTTTTGACTTGTACAATGCTGGTGGCTGGCATATAATCTTCTAACTGCTTGCATGTGGAACATAATAGGACATGGCACTATGCTTCTGTGAGACCAAAATACATTCAGAAAACATACTTGGGTATCAATTGCAAGCAAGAATGAAAAACGTTTGTCAAGTGCACAGTTCTGAAGTGTAAATCTCATAGTGAATGCTATATTTATTTACACCACTATGCGTATTTTGCATACTGTTTATTTTTAAATTGGACTTCATTACACTAATTTTCACAGTTTATTGGCACTGAGAACTAAAGCTTAGTGAAGATGTGGTATTAGGGATTGGGTTTGCTCTCCCATAAGTTAAAACAAGTTGCAACTCCTGTTTTTCTCTCAGCTGTTAGTGTTCTACTAATTCCCTAGATTATGTCATAGTTTATTTCCTGTTATACACGTTTCAGCTTTCAGAAAAGTCCTTGTGAGGCAGAATATAGAATAAGAGGGTTCAGCTATTCTTTCAGATGCTTCTGTACAACTTCTGCAGAGCCAGATACCATAGTTCATATGTCACAGTGAGTTTTGGCAAGGAAGAGATTAAGGAGAGAAGGGTATCATTCACATGCTGAGGGCAACCCAGTACTGTCGCTTTCGCACAGCAGTTGGACTAAAGAATTGAAGTGCGCTGTGATTGCTACCTTTGGGCTCTTCACTGAATTGAATTGCTTGTTGTAGCAGCCTCACCTCTGTTTTACTGAGACCATGCAGTTTATATTTAACTTTTACACTATACAGTTACAAGTATTGTTCAAGAAGCACGGCTATTGATTGTTTATTTAGGATCTTCTGAGAAAGCCAAAGTCTGAGGTACAAACCGTATCTCCATTCACACAGCAATTTCCATGACACAGGTTATGCTGGGTTTTTTTTTTTGGATTGTGGATAGGGTCCCCCTCAGCTAATCATGTAAAACACACCAAATGTAAAACCTCAGCTAGGCTTCCTCTAATACCCAATGGAGAGAAACAGACCAATTGAGAGTCCAATTAATCCCATCCTAAATAGTACCCAAGAAAAGCGGATGAACCTCCCTGTGGAGGGTTCCGTCCCTCTCTATAGGCTCTAAAGGCAGCCTAAAAAGCTTCCTTAAACTAGAAATATACTTTTTATAGGGTAGTGTGAAGTGAGATGAGTGTAGCCAGCTGTGCCTCTTAGCCTCTGTGGAGTACCGACCCCGCCACCACAGCTGCCCTTAACTACAGAGCACAACGGGTTTGTGTGCACATGGCAAAATTTACCCCAGCTGTGCAAATCAGATGTAGTTCAGGAAAGTAGCCTACTTTACCTGGTCTGTTGTGTCCACCTAAAATTAAGAACTTGATCCATGAGTGGGTAAATAGCTTTCATATGAGTTACATGAAGTGGTATGAAATGTTTGCTTTCAGCATAACCCTACAAGATCTGGAGCTGTCTGAGGAAGATGTTGCTTGGACAGGCTTTCTACTAGTTGTCTGCATCCACAATATGCACTTAGAGGAATTTGCTGTCTCTGTAGTTCTGCATTTGTGTCTGTGTTATGCCAAAACATCTCAGGTTTTTGACAGAAGTTAAAGGATTCTCTTTAGATCCTCTTATCTCCACCCTGAATAGAGGAAAAGCTGGAGCATATATTTTATTCTCTTACAGAGGTAGAACTTAAGCAGGAGCTCTCAACAAAGAGAAAGCCTCCTGGCAGCCAAATTAAGAGAGGAACTTCGGGCTGAGTGGAAAACTGCGTACCTCTGAGACAAATGGTGGAAAATTAAGCAGTTTTTCTCAAATATCAAAGCTGAATTTAGAAATATGACTTACATAAGAAAAAATTTGGTAGCTTTGTTTCTTGCTCATTACAATTTATTATTAGGAAGTGTAGAAGATACATTTTCTTAGCCATTCTTTTCAGACTTGAGGAATTTCAATAAATTCATTGTTGTGTTGCATCTCTGGTTTTATCTGTACATTGTGTCCACGTCTGTTTGTGAACAGATACCGCTCCTGGCACATATTTACCCCGTAACCTGTTTTAGGCCTTTTTAAAGCTATATAATGTGCTCTTCAACAGTTTCACTTCTTTTAAACATTTCTGTGATCTGTAGAAATAAAGACTGGATCTGCTAAACCCGATCTAAGAGCAGAAGAGTTCTTATCACTCAACACTTCTGCAGAAATGAGAGCAAGTAGTAGAAGTAAAAATACAAAGTTAAAATGCTTCTTCAGGTAGGAACATACTAAATATATATATTTTGAAAGCAGCAGAGAAAAAGCCAAGTATTCATGACTTAAAGTTACATCTCAGTTCACTATTAATGTCACCCTGCTAACAAGATAGGACAAAAAAGCTTTACAGTGTATATTACTGCCAATTAATTCTTGACTATACAAGACCTTCCCTTCTAGGTGATGTGAAGGTTTCCAACAGAAGGCAGTGACAGGTACTTAAAGAACAAAGCATGTAGAGGCATTTTTTTCTCTTCTATACTATTCCAGCTTTTGTCGGTTGTTTGGATTTCCTGAAACAGAGGCGGCATCTGTAGAATTGTGTTTAAAATTCATTAATGAACCTCTCCTCCAGGGACTCATCTAATCCTTTTCTTGAGTCTATTTTTGGTCTCCACCCTGAAGCAATGAGTACCACAATTATATGGTGTATAAAAGCATTTTCTTTTGTTTGTTTTAAAACTGCTCCCATCTGAATGTTCTGTAGTTCTTTCACTTTCTTGTGAAAAACAGTGAATACCAATTCACTACCTACATCCTTGACATAATATTTTGTTTTATAAATCCCTTGTCATGTTTTGAACTTAACCCACTCTGTAGCTTTTTTGCCAAGATTATTGCAGTCTTTGCCTCTGTGTAGTTCTACTGAAAGGTTTTTGAAACAGTCACCAGCGCTGCATGCAGCATAAAACTTGTTACACATCTGAGTTTTATTAAGATGTTTTCTGGTTTGTTCTCAGTTTCTTTCCGACAAAGTCCTAACACTCTAGTTGCCATCAGTGATGGCATCATCTGGCAGATGATCCTGTAGAATGAACCCCAGTAACCCTCAAATCTCTGTTCAGGATGGAGATAGTTCATTCAGAGTCCATTCTTTTTATAATCAGGACTGATTTACTCCAAATGCATTACCCTGCACTTACTGATACTGAACTTCATTTGCCATTTTATTCCACTGTCCTTTCCAGTGAACTCTGGAAGTCCCTGCTGTCTTATATCCCAGGAAGCCCCTCTGCCAGGTAGCACAGGAGAACGATGAACAGTACAGATCCACCTACCGGTATTTAGGGGACCTGTCAGTTGAGAAAGTTGACCACTTACAGCTATTCTTCATCATCTGCCTTTAAGTCATTACTAATCCATGGCAACAGCTTCCCATTAATCCTGTGGTAATTTATTTTGTAGAAGCCTCTAATGAGGGAATGTGTCAAAAGCCTTTTAAAAATCAAAGTACATTAAGTATTAGGATCACTGTAATCTACATGCTTGTTGACAGTTTTAAAAAACTCAAATACATTTTTAAGGAACATCTTCCCTCAGTAGAAACTGTGTATTATGCAATATATTGTGTTTGTCCAAGTGTCTATTAATCTCATCCTTTATTACAGTTTTACCATTTCGCCTGTACAGAAACCAGACTTGCAGTCTATAGATCCAAGATCTCTCTGGAGTCCTTCATGAAGATTGGTGTCACATTTCCCACCTTCTGTTCCTCTGGCAATAGGTTAGACACCACTGTTAGTAGTTTAGTGATTTTATATTTGGGTTCTGTTATAAATCTTCGGTGAATACCATCTGTTCCTGGAGATTTCTTACTGTTCAGTGTGTCAATTTACTCTAAAGCCTTTTCTATTGACACTTGAATTTGAGCCAGTTCCTCAGCCTTATCTCCCATAAGGAATGGCTGATATAAGGACCTCATTCTCTTCTGTAATGAACACTGATGCAATAAATTAATTTAGCTTTCCTGCAATAGCCTCATCTTCCTTGAATGTTCCTTTCATACCTTGATTGCCTATTGGTCCCATCTGACTCTCTGTCAGGCTTTCTGGTAATGGTATATTTGAAAAAAGTTTTATTAATAGGTTACCTGTCATTACTGTTACTCCTTCAAATCCCTTCTGGTCTGTCATATGGCATCTCTACATTTAGCTTGCTACCATTTATACTCCTTTCTATTCTGTTTGTTTGGATGTGGTTCCCAATATTCACTTCTGATAGCTTTCCCTGGTCTGCTATTTAACATAGGTCAGATGCTTTTTTCCCTTAATTTATATTTTTAATGATAGCATATATTTTCTCTGTATCTGTATATGGAAACTCTCTAAATGGTCTCCCTGCAAGTATTTTACCCCACTGACTGGTCCTCTTAATTTTTGTTTCAGTAGTTCATCTTTTTATATTGTTCCTATTTTTAAAGATTTTATTATTGTGGCAAATTTGGGGCCTTTTCCCTTCCTGTAAGGATAATGAATGTGGTCACTATTAGGGTACTCTGTATGGGTATATATTTGTTATATGGGACCGGGTAGCTTCTCCATAAAACAGTCATTTCTGATACCTAAAAAGGTTCTCACAGAAAAGGATGTGCCCAGAAGTAACATTTTTTCTAGGTAAATTAATATATTTTCAAAAAGTCTACTTACCTTCATTTGCAACAGAAAAAAGTTAGTAAAAAAAAAAAAAGCTACCTGGATTTTGACCCTTTTTACCTAAAATTACAAAAACTTAATATGATGTTGACTGTACTATCTACTGTCTAAGTATCAACATTCAAATTCTAAGCTTGATTTTACTCTGGAAATTTTTTTTTTTTCTTAACCCAGTGTAACTTTGATAAGTTCAATGGATCTGATTTTCTGATTTATACTGAAGTAGAAGTAAGATCAGAATCAGGTCCTAAATCGGCAGATATGCCTAAAAGAGGTACTATATTTTGTTGTAGTTGCAGACATATGCACTGTGTGGTCATTTTCAAACAGCCTTTTATTCCACCTGCTTTCCTTCTTCATAGTTGTTTTAAATTTATGGCTTACATGATTTATTTTTCAATGAAATTACCACTGAGAATCAAGAACTCTACAAATCTTCTGACTAGCTAACTTTCACCTTCCCTGCTAATTTGTGTACTTATGAAGGAATTTAGCCATAAATCACCAATAGCACAGCTATGTTAGCAAAACTAAACGTCATCCATTCATTTCACTTCCGGTCTCAACACAGTCAAAATGCCAAGGGGTGAGCAGGAGATGAGTGTAAAAGTGCTACACAGCGGTGCATTTAATTTTTCCATTTGTCATATCACGTCAACTCATACTCTTCAACTTCTTGCCACTTAAGATGTAAGGAGGAATAGCTGTCAATATGATCTCCAGGACATCTACAAACAAATTTAATCACCTGAACACGAGGGCGACTAACAAACTCCAAAGAGAATCAAGAGTCTTCTCTGGGAGCAGAAGAGATCTCAGAGCTTTGCTCAGGAGTTTATCTGTGTCATTGCCCTGCAGTCTTGTACCAAGTCCTTTCCTCTGATGTTTTGCACCAGTGGAAATGAATCTCCACCTGCATATTTTACCAGGAATCCCATTCAATCATCACAGGCATCACAGTACCATGGATTTCTGCACAGAAAAAGTTTTGAACCTTGCTGAGTTATCAGAGACATTTCAAATTAGAGCAGTTTTAAGGACTGGTTATAATAATTTAAAAAATCTATAGAGTGAAAAGGTGAGAATGGTAGTAACAGATCATGGAACTTTTCTCCAAATTAAATGCATATTTAATTCTGGTACAGTTTCTGTCATTTGGTCACTTGCATAATGCAAAAGTGATTTTCTTATACAGCTAAGTATATTTAGTTAGCTTACATCTAAAAACCTGAAAGGAGGTGGTTGTGTAACCTCCTTCTTGTACCAGAATTGGTCTTGTTCAGAGTCAGGGGGACAACTCATGTTTCTGTGCCAAGTCAGCTTCTCTCTTTACACCAGTCTTAAATGTTCAGGATTTGGAAGGCAAGAAGGCACTTTTCTTACTGAATATTTTGTTGCAATAGAGAGAAATCTAAACTCTTATTTCTGATCTGTGACAGCTACTGGCACAAAGTTCTGGCAAGCCAAAGCTGATAAAAGCCAGCTCTGATTATGCCTGTTCCTTGCCATCAAGTGTTGCGTGCTTCTGTCATTCTAAGTAAATCCATCCAACTCATGAATCATCATCTATCAGAGGTTGCTTTTATCTTTCAGATTCCAGTGATATCTATTCTGTACCTCTGCTTCCTGTTTTTACACTTAGAATAAATCTTATGTGCGGCTATTGCTTAACTATTCAATTGCTCACTTGGGTTTTTACATGTGTAATTAAATTTAAATGGCTAACAAATAAAAATGTTCCTGAAATTTCATTTTATGTCTGTAAGGAAGAATTAATTACTGTGTTATCTCTACCAAAAGTTTTATCCAGTGTCAGGACAAGCTATAACTATTTTTGCTTCTTTGTTTAATGAGGGTACATTTCTTGCACTGTATCACGCACCATTTCCTTTTTTTTTTTTTCTTCTCCTTTTTATAAGGAAGAAGGGGTTTGCATTCAGGTTAGATCAGTGCTAGTGTAACATAGCCCTGGCAGCTAGCAGAATTAGACAAAAGAAAGATAAGAGTATGATATTGCTTCTTTTTAGTCTCCCATACCCCCTATTATTGCTGTTTCTCTTTTCAAGAGAGGGGACTACAAGACTTTGGCTGCATTTAGTGCCTATTCATTTGTTTATGCTCCTTATCAAGAAGAGCTATGTTTCCTAACTGAGTGCGACATCCCTGCTTTATGGGCGCTATTGAGAAGAAATTCTTGAATTTCGTACCTTCGTTACAGCTCTCCTTTCCTCAGCCCACTATGAGTAACACAGTTTCTCTCTAGTGATGCGTTCTTCTCTAGTTCTAAAATCTTGGTTTTGTGCACAGCAGTTTTAACAATATGTACAAGTATTATGACTATTGTATTTTATTAGAGGTAGGAGATTACATAAGGAAGGGGCTGCTTGTAAAAGAAATTATAGTGCATAGTGCTTTGGCTCTATATCCTGCAGGTAAACTGACTGATATTTTAATTTCCTTGGACTCTTTTGAAAGCTCTCTAAATGAAGGTTCTGAAGAAAATATATAACTTTGGTTATCATACTTTATGGTTATTACTGTGTACACATTAAATGTGAATTAATGCAATAAAACAGTACATTTCACATAAAAAATACCGTGAATTTCACTGCTGTTGCTGACATGGCACATGTATCAATGTAATTATGGGTTACAAATCCTTGGTAAGAGAGGCAGCATTACAGTTTTTGAAATTCCCCCATTATGTGAATTCAGAAAGAACGCTGCAGCTTGTATTTAATTTATCTTGTCTGGTAGGCCTTTCAAGAAAGCAATATTGATGCTGGATTTATCTTAAGTTTGATGACAGTCAGAGTAAATAAGCATGTGGAATGTACTAGTGCCAATGAAAATGTTGGGGCTTGCTCCTTCCTGGATTAGTCTGATGGTGTGAAACCGTCACAGACAACTGAACAGAAGAGCTCTGAGGCATTTTGCCTCTCCAGGGCAGTTACAGGCCTAACACATCAGGGAGGTCTCTGTTTACTACTCATTACATTTGCTTCCACTCCATGTATTTGTCTCAGGATGCCTGAAGTATGTTGGTTTTTTATAAATCATTGATCAAAAATGTTTCTTTTTAAGCATTTACGGAGAAGAACAGTGAATCTGCAAAACCCCATATTCTGAAGATAGAAAATAGCAGAATTAGGTGTGTATCTTAGGACTTGGACAAACAACCGAGTTATGATGACTTAAAGAACCGCTGAGTATGTGACCATATGCATGTCCTTAGCCTGCTGAAAATGTCTGGCAGAGGTTTAAGCTAGCACATTTTACTTCATGCTTCCCATGAGTGAGAAGTATGCAGACAGTCAGTTACCATGGCTCAGCTGAGATATAATATCTCAACCAGCTGGGATAATTCAGCTGTGCATCTGAGCCTATGACAAAGTTATTTATTATATTAACAAATTATTTGTTCTACTGTGTCCTTCATCCATGAATATGGTCTTCCTACCTTTATGCTTCATAGATATCCTGTGTAAATACAACTTTTGCACTCTTTTCCAGCATCCATAATCATGCTTTATTTCTCCTGCTGATACATTTAAGTGTGGAATTTCCTTCCAGTTCCGATCCTCTGGTCATTCAAATCCCTCCTTCTGTATCAAGTCTTCCATAAAGCTTACCTATATTAATTCATTAAGATAAGAAATGTTGTCATGACCCTAGTGTTTAGAAAAATCCATGTACCCTAGCATGTGAGTAGTACCCTAGATGAGGAGTAGGTCAGTAAATTTATTGGATATATCACTAGTTTCCAATAAATGAAGAGCAGTTCCCTACACGTCAGTGCTAGAGGTGAGTTACAGCACAGCAGCAACAACAATCCTGGGCAAGCAGATGGGAAGCTTGTTGAAA
Source organism: Aquila chrysaetos chrysaetos (assembly GCF_900496995.4). Classification (NCBI taxonomy): domain Eukaryota; kingdom Metazoa; phylum Chordata; class Aves; order Accipitriformes; family Accipitridae; genus Aquila; species Aquila chrysaetos. The sequence goes on from NC_044006.1 coordinate 36,291,972, forward strand.
GTGACTGCAGAAAAGGAGCAAGACTGGAAGGGGAGGGTATAGTGTAGGGGAGAGAACAAGAATGAGTAGATCTCAGCTAAAAAAGGAAACTGGGCTGAACATATTACAGCTGTGGGGAGTCGGGTTTAAACCTTAGGTGTCTCATTTCTTTGAATAAATCAAATCTCCGTGTCCCATTTATTAATACAGCTATTACTCTTTTGCTTCCTCTTTGTAAGAAGAAATGATTAGAAAGCATTCAAACTTTGTAACAATTTGGTATTATAGCAATATAAGTATTTCAACAGATTAAATGTCTTCTATGAGTATATGAATAGTTTCCTTTTCAGCTTAGAGTCCCTTGTCAACACTTTCAATATCCACCAAAGACATGAGATGCAGATGGTCAGCACCTGCTTGTCATTGTATGGTCCTTTGGGCATTTCGTTCGGCTGTATACAGTCCTAAGTGCACTGTCACTGCTTAACAAAAACATCATAAATAATTACTGTAATTAATAATGAAGCTACTTCCTTGGGCTAGTTGTGTTTTCTTTGTCAGTTCTGCTGTATGTAATAGTGCAAATCTTTTAGGCTAAGAAGCCATTAAATTCTTTGAGTTTTGTGAGTTGTTTCCAGCAGCAGAAGAAATGAAATATAATTAGAAATTTGCCTCATATTTCTGTTTATCCTCAGAGAATAGGCATCAATTCTTGCTTGCCTGAACACATTAGGAATCAGTCAATAGGAGACTGCTCCTAATCCCTAATCATAATTCCAAATTTTTCTACCCAGTACCTAGTCCCGAAACACTGTCCCTTAGCCATGCTACCATGATTCCTTTGCTATCCTCTGGGCTTTCCTGCTGCCTTCATGGTGGCATCTGACTCACAAATATTTACAGATACATCAGAACAGTCTCTGTATTTCCATTCAGACCCCAGGGAAAACTCTTAAGTGTGTAGTTCATGGATATTTTCTCCAGCGACAAAGACAGTTTAAAAGGATCCTTCCACTATCTGCCCCTTTTTACTTGTTTCTATGCCCTGCTTTAGCCCTCCTACGACGCAGTTAGTCCTCTCTGAAGTACCAGTGCAAATGTTTGTGGGATCACAGTGTGACCTTGATCGCTGACATGCTCCAAGCTAATAATTCCTTCTCCTGTTTTTGGAAGCCTTTTTTTTTTTTTTTTTTTCCCAATAAATAAATAAATAAATGGAAAGCACCACAACTGTATTGTTTCATGGCTTTGCCTTTAGCATACAGCCTTACAGCACAACTTGGGATGGTAGAACATGAGGAAAAGCAGAAACAAACAGGAGCAAAGGGGAATGGGGATCTCTTGTCTGCTGCAAGAAAAGCAATGCCAAAACACACCCTCAACCCTCATAGCTCCATGCTGATCCCAGCCTTGTGTGCTGGTTTGTGACTGGGACGTAGTCTGATATTGTTGCAAAATAAAGAGTAATGTGACTGTTTAATTGCCTTTTTAGAGTTTTTTGTGTCTTCCTCTGAATTATTTCAAATGACGGCCAATATTTCACACTGGCCATAAGACACTGAACTGAAGGAATACATGGGGTCAATAGGTCTTACTTCTATTGAGACTATCCTGTATATATTGGCCAAATCTTGGGTCCAAATGTTGATTTTTTCATTCAAAGGTGAGAATGTAGAAAGTAATTGCAGTGACTGATGAATTTAACTTGACTTGAAAGTAGCAATCACACCTACAGGTTCTATAAGGTTTGTGATGGCCAAAAGATCAAAGATGTTCTCTGGGAACCAGCCAACCTCCAACATAACAGTAAATCAGTATCTCCCTACATCAGGCTATGTTTCAGTTTTTGTTTTCACCTAAAACTACCTGCTGTCAATTAGCTATCCTGTCTTTCCTCTTAGTTTCAATGGGCAATCTGAAAATATGATGACAGAGGCTCAAGAAATTGAAGGAGACAATTGTCTATGATGATTTGTTACGTATTTTGTTACTTTAAAAACTCTTCTTTGCCACCACACAGCCTTAGGGATGTTTTGTTATTATCACTGTTGTCAGTTCTGAACACTAAAATTTACTGTATTTGATGTTAAAATCTCAACTCAAGGTTGTAATATCTATAAAGAAAATATTGCTATAAAGATTAAACTCTGAAGGGGCTGTTCACATCCATGAGCAGACAGTAGAATAAATACTGAAAATCTTATCTTTTTCTATTTGTCCGAGAAGCGGGAAACAATATGAAAAACATTTATTTCTATTTGACAGAAAATACTTTTAACAATACATAATCATTATCAGTCAATACTCTGAGAGATTGCCATTGATAGTAGGTGTCTGGAAGATGCTTTTCATGATGACCTTTAAATGCCACAATCCTAAGTGATCATGCAGAAAGAATATTCCTTCATTTCAATATCTATGAGGGAAAAAACAAATTGCTTTTGGGTATAAGCAGTATGTATGACAGTGGGACATATCTATACATTGGCTCACTCTGCACAGTGAGAAATGAGCAGGATAACATTCTGAATTCTAAATCACTACCTTTGGGCATGGCATTTCCTACTGGAAACAACACTCGATTCATTACTCTTTAAATACTATGTCAATGATTTTTCTTTATCACCCATCTCATTTTTTTCTCACTAGTACATCAGACATACTATACAAAACTATGGTTCCAAATACAGTTCTAGCATATTTGTGTTTGTGTAATTGTCAGCAGCAGGATTTTGCATTAATATTAGCCTTTTATCCAACTATGCAACTAATAGGATTATTCAGAGTCATGTTAATAATATATTTTCTCAAATTTTGAACTGCAAAACTCTTATGTTGTGTCAGATTTTTCAACAGAAGGAGCTGAGACAAAACTTTTTGTATGGGGAAGGTACTTAGTAATTGCCTTTTTAGAGTTTTTTGTGTCTTCCTCTGAATTATTTCAAATGACGGCCAATATTTCACACTGGCCATAAGACACTGAACTGAAGGAATACATGGGGTCAATAGGTCTTACTTCTATTGAGACTATCCTGTATATATTGGCCAAATCTTGGGTCCAAATGTTGATTTTTTCATTCAAAGATGAGAATGTAGAAAGTAATTGCAGTGACTGATGGATTTTGAAATTATAAGCAAATGTGAACTTAGACAAATACAATCTGCATATTTAGTCTTAGTATTTATGTTTGTTGAAATACAGTATTTCAGCAGCAGAAATATTGCTTAGGAAGCAGATAGTTGGTCTTATAAATCAGATTACCTTCAGAAGAAAATGACGTATTCATTCTCACAAACAGAGAAGAGTATCCCCAAACTCTGGCTGCTTGCCAAAAGAGGAAGAAAACATCTGTAATATTTTATATTGCAGTATATAGCACATGAGGAGTGGGGAAAACTAACTTTGTGAAAGTCTGTGGAACTGTCACTGTTTCTTTTTCTTTCTTCCTTTTTTTAGAATCCCTCTCTTGAATTTAACTTCCCTTGTATGCCCCTTTACATCCAGTGATCTCCAAGCTCTTTAAATCATTAATGAATGAACCAGGCTGAATCAGGCCTCCCACTGATTTTATAAAGCAGGAACATATAATTAGGCTAATTTACAGAAGAAAGAGCTGATGTACTGGAAGGGTGAGTGACAAATCCAAAATCCCAAAGGACACCCAAAACAGAAATGGTTATAAAACCTACGCCTTTTAACAACAAAACTATTTTTTTTTACCTAATCCGCTTTTGCAGTAGTTGTACAGGAATAGGTGCTAATGTAAAATAGCATCTACTCTTACAAAGGGAGTTGTGCTAAACTAAGCACCCATCAAATTAATAGGCTGATCAAGTTATACTTTCATCCCTTGTTGTAAGTTCAGAACTTCAGGATCCAGGCCTCGTGTCCAGATTCACAAGAATCAGTGGAGGGAGATGCCCCATTACTTCTGCAAATCTAGGCCTGTTTCCCAAGAGGACCGAAAAACATCTGTTGCTGTAATATCCGTTGAGGAGCCAGTACTTCTAAAAAAGATTTTCCTTGATGGGCACTGAGGAAAATGAAACAAACTAACCAAAGTACAACTTATATTTGTCTTTAAGTCCACTGTGAAAACAACATTCAAGCAATAAAGTAATCTCTGTGACTCAGTAAAGGACTCAGTTTGTTGTCAGTCCTTTATTTAAAGCTCCGCTGACCTAACCACATAAAGGAAAATAATCTTCAGCCTATTTTTGTGCTATGATTAAGTCTGCATGTGCTCCAAAAGCAGCCACGACTGACAGTAGTGAAGAGGGTCCTGGGATATTTAGCTGTGATACGCTGCTTCTGTGAAGGTCATCACTTCTTTCAATCAGAGTGAATGATTGACTCAACATGAAGTTCATATTGCACGACATACTTTCAGAAATGATTCACGTTAATGGTGTATCTCAGGGGATTGATGTTGAACAGAAGCTACATCTCAAGCTTAAAAAATGATTTAGCAATATGAAAGCCTACAAACCAGAGCTCACGTAGAGACATTTGATGGTAAACATCAGAGAATAAATACAACTAAAAGTCATAAAATTGGATAGACAATAAATCTGACAGTTTAAGACCTTTTGGGGCTCAAATCGTAAAAAATAAAATTACTTACGCAGCCATTCCTTGATTCAGCCGTGCATCTTTTCTGAGATGCGAACAGAAGACATTTTCACGCTTCTGACAGGTCGGAGCAGCTCGAGGAAGTAGCTGTGTCAAAAAACCCAACGAAGTACAATACTGAGGAAATACTGCTCCCCCCCCAACACCGCCATCTCCCCACCTCAGCGTTTGTGGGACATATGTTCAGCAGAGTGTCGCTGGAAAACTTTTTCCGGCTTTGGAAATGTGGTGATGTAGGCTGTGGCTGCCAGGAGAGGTGACACACCGTGCTCACGCCCTTCTTCCCAGGAGCCACTACTCTTCTGTCTCCCCCAGGCCAACACCCCCGCCCTGGTCTCACACACATGGAAGTGTTTATCGGTTAACGTTGAGCACCTCGAGACCCCATTATAGGAGAGCCCACATTACGCCAGGGAATTAAGTGTTTCTCTCCAACCTGGCTGCAAGTTTTGTGAGGAGGCCTGGCGGCCGGCAGCCTGCTCTCCGCTGGCCTGGCCTTCGGCCCCACAGCCCCATGCCATCATGACCCTGTGCCCTCACGGCCGCACCGAGCGTGTAGGGTCTCAGCCGTCCGGCCAAAATGCCCCTGCCCTGCGGAGAAGTCCATGGGTGAGTGTGGGCACGGTGGGGTATGGGGGGGGGGGGGGCGGTCCTCCTGACTGAGGTGGCAGAGTGACTGTCCCTGGCCTGGCCTGGCCTGGCGAAGGCCCGCAAGGCACACGTGTGTGCGCCTGTGTGAGTGCATGTGTGTTTGCATTCGCAGGCAGAAAGGCAGGTGGGGAAATCAGAGTCGTTTCGGAGCAATTGCGCTTGAAGTATTGCTGAGTGCGTAAGAAGGAGGTTATGAGGCTGGGAAGAAGTCATTTCAACACCTACTCAAATCGGTACAGGTTTATGTGGCTTTTTTTTTTCTATTCCAAAGCACTCTTTCATATTGTCTTCAAATGCTGGCATTGATATGGGGAAAGGGATAGTCCTTGGCCAAAAAAATAAATTTAGAAAATATGAAGTCAGAAAAGAAAACATTAGATGGCTTGACTTCCGACTGAACTTACAGTTGCGGAGGATTTCTGCTGAGAGGAGGTGGTATTCTGCTTGTGATTATATGTCTGCATTTAGATAGGTATAAGCACAGAAGTGGATTTTAAAGATTAGGTCGGTAATTTTAAGGATTAGCTCAGTATATTTTTGTTGTTACTATTACTATGTTATGGCATGACTAAAATATTTTTTTCTTTCAAGTATTTGGCTTGGAAATGCAAGTTATCCTCAACTTCTGCTGTCCAAATAATGTCTGGCACCCTAAGCTTCAGAGGAAGTTATAAAAACCTCACAGCCAGCAAGTGTTACACAATAGCTATTTATCTTTTTTTTTAAATCAATAATTATGATAGGTCTATATATTCTTGATATCTATATGATTATTCAGTCCTTTTTTATCTTATTGAATTCTTAGTCTCAATGATTTCCAATGGCAGTGAATCTCACAGCTGAAATGGATTAAACAAGTATTGAGTTTTCTGCTTCTCAGTTGCACTGAATGGCATCTTTACTTTACAAACAAGGTCAAGCTGTGGGTCCCTGACTGCCTGCTCTAGAATGTGCATTATCATACAGATCTGTATTTGTGAGGTAAGCGACTTCTATCACCTCCAGAAAAATTCTTTTCTTTCCTCTTTAGCGCCCATGTGGAGACTGGGTGACACATACCCCACCATGCTATGCCTCTGTTTCTGTACTGCCATTACACTGCTCTCCACATTCTTGATTACTGTAACCCTTTGCACTGTCCTGTAGCTGATTTGCTTTTTTGACTGCAGTTGCACATTGATCTGTGTACAGTGATGTCCCAGGTCTCCTTTAGATGATATAATCAGCTTAGAGCTTTCCAGGTTGAACTAATTATTTTTCTTTGCAGCCTGATTTTGAATCTCATTGTTATCATGCTGACTTTTCACCTATATTATTTAAGTTTCTTTAATATTCTCTACAGTCATCTCAGGTCCTTGTACATGTATACAACTTAGTCTCCTTGACAGACTTTGTTGCCATGCTATCCTTTCCCCTTTCCAAGTCATTAATGAACTCATTAAACATCATGGCACATCATAAGGAACACCTGGGGCAGTTAATCTACCACCATGATGGGATTTGGTCATTTAATCTTACTTGGTTTTCATCTCTAATCAGGTCTAGACTGCAGCAAACTTAAAATCTCATGGTTAAAATGTTCAAACTGTGTCCTGACCTATCTGTTAAACGTACATTATTTTCATATTTATAACTAATTCCCCTAGGACTAAGGATTAATTGAAAGCCAAAATCAAAAAATCTTTCTAAAATTCTAAAGCTCACTTAAAAAAACCCCAAACTGCCAAGCTGCTGTGTCATTATCTAGTCAAGCCTTTTACACTGGTGTGGTAGGAACTGTACAAAAAATACTTTCTGATACTTAACGTATTCTCTTACTAGATGCATGGTCTTACGTTGCCTAGTGCAGCCACTCTTCTAATAGCTGCAGATTTTTTAATCTCTTGGCATTTCATTTATTCTAACTAACCATAGGTAATGCTTCAAATCTACAGTAGAACAGAAAGGCGTATAACATGAGAACTCATAAATAATTTGTGGAGCAGAGGCAGCAGCCCAGGATTCCCCTATCTCAGGAGATCAACAACACCTATATCTCTTGATTAATGATCAGAGGAACAAGAAATTTATCATAATTCCCCAGTGATCTCTGCCTTGATGTTTATCTGTCATTTTCTAATGACTTTCTTCATGTGAATATGCCCAGTTCTATGAGGACAATCTCATATTTCTAAAACTTTTATCTATAGTCTGACTGTCTTGTACTGTAATTTTTCATACACTTTTCCCATCTAATTTTTTTGTTGCACATTATAGGACACAAATGAAACTGAAGGTTTTGTCCACCTTGTGAACAACAGCACATCTGATTTTCTATTTTTTAAAATGTAGACTGATACAAATTTTTCAAATATGGGCAGACAAAAGGCAAACCAGCATTTCAGCATGGATGCATTATCTCACTAGTTATTCTTCTTTGCACAACACAGGAAGTGATCTTGGCATGCTAATATGAGGGTATGAATCAATGATAAAAGAAAGAAAAAGGCTGAAGAAAAATAATCTTCCTAGAAATCTTGGAATAACATTTGTTTAAATCAGTTCTTCATCAGAATTCATTACATTTTCCAATTTATTGCCAACATGAAGATTCAATTTTTCCTACCTTGACCACAAAAACCCCTGCTTGGCCTCTCTGAAATCAGAAAGAGAACTTTACTTCATCTAATACAATCTGCTTTTTAGCAAAGAATAATATGATAATGTCAAAGCTTAGGCTGGAGAAACCCTATTTTAGTTGTATTAATCACCTCTGCTGAGCTTCAGTAGCTCTAGCAAGGTTAGCAAATGTGTAGATGTAATGGGCCTGTGAAAACATTCCCTGTTTCTTTGAGACTTGGTGATTATTTTTCTTTGTCTGTTGAATTAACCAAGTAACGATTAATATTGGCCTGATAAGTCTTACATAAAAGTGAGGCATTAATTTTATCTTTATCATCATAAGGTTGTCTAATGTTGTGTATGGCTGCAAGAGGTCCGAAAAGATTAAATAATTTTGAAAGAAGGCTAACCTTTCTGATCTGAAAAAAAAAATCAGGATTATTAGTTATTTCCTCTTCCAGCAGATAGGTGAACTGCAGCTGAGATTTATTTAGTTTACATTTATGCTGAGTTGCAATGGCCCAAAGGGGGCTGCTTTGCTGCTTGAATAGTTAAAGCATAGCTTGCATCAATCTTTTTCTCCTTCTGTCATTCCAGGGTACCTCTGCATGCTGTCCAATTTACAGATTTCAAGGTGGAGCAGGGCAAATATGTACCAAGAAACCCCTTGCTTTGAGAATATTCCTAGAAGACCATTTGTCCTCCACTGCTTACCTGGGCAGCCTAAGAACACCAGATGAACACAGCCACTCTTAAAGTCACATTTCTTCGGGGGAATGTTTTACAAGCACAGTCATACCCACATCCTGTTACTGCTAATGGCAGGACAGTTAATCCAGTAGAAGAGTGACACCGTATTTCAAATCTCATTCACAGGCAGCTGGTCAAACACACAGTGGGGATCTTCAAAAGCACAAATGGAGGGTAAGCCTCCGATTCTCTGACTTTCAGTAGGACTGAGAAACCTTCCTACTGCTTGTGCCTCAGAACATCTCCCATAACCAATAAAATGCCAAGCTAGAAACATTGCACTGCAGTGAGGCTGACTTATGCTGAAGATAAGACAATGTCTCTGAGTTTATTGAAGCTATTGTTTTGGGTAGTTTTATAGCTTAACCTTCAGTAAGTGTTATGAACACCATACCCTTTAAGATTACAGGGAGAAGAAATTTATCTAAAAGATAAAATGTTTGATAAGTAATGAAAAGAAAATGCTGCTTTTGTATTGAGTTTAAGATTTAATGCATACAAATGTGACGCGAACTGCCTTGATATGCTTATTGTAGCGTCTGCATTAGGACATGTTTACAGAGGAGAGGGTGCAAAGGCAGAGGAAGTTTCCCCATAAGCATTGCCCTGTGAGGTACATACCCCAGGCACATCGGGGGGGACCAGCTGTGTAATTCCCCCTGCTTCGAAGCACACTGAATCTGCATCCAGTCTTAGTATCCTTTCACACACCCTTAATTGCAGTATTTCAATTTATTGTACACTAATTAGATAGACCTGTTGGTTGAAGGAGAAGAATCAACACCCAGTAATTACTTCATTGTAAAATGTAATGAGTTTTGGAACCTGACTTACTGTAAAAATTGCAGCATAATAAATAGAACGCAGTTTTCCAACTATAAACTAGCAGTGAATTCTGTTAGTGTATTTCTTCATGAAACATGTTTATGTGATAGTCTTCCAATTTTATGGCTGAAGTTTATCACCATAAGGTGCATTTCATGACAGCCAAATAACTACATTCAGTTAGACTTGTCACCATGTGCCTTCAGTATCAAGACACATGCTGATTGTATCAAATACTGTTGACTGTCTTAGTGCTGCAAATAGAAAAGATGATTACACTGTTCTCTTTAGATGTGATGTAATATTATTCACCTCACTAAAAACTGAAGGTCAAGGTTGTCTAAGAACATGAGAAAGATCATCTATTGAAAGCTTCATAATGTGATGATAATGCACTAAGAGACACAGCAGTAGTTTTACATTAATATTTCTGTAATTTCTTATGCAAGAGGCAGCACATATTCTATGAACTAAGCGACCCACTGGTCTATTTATCTAGAAACTAGAACAATTCCAAGAATTCCAATGCTACCATATTTTGCAGTCATTTATTTGTCTCGCAAAAGGTCAATAAAAACAGTTTACACTCTTGAGTGAAATTACAGCAAAGGATTAGTACGTCATCAATACATTTGTGCCAGAATACTACTATCATCTCCCTGAGCCTGTGAGAAAGCTTGTGTAAAAGAAGGGATAGTCATGGAGTCTACTGAAGTAGTTTTAAGTAAAAAAACTTGCTTAAAATTATAGCCAAGACTTGTAAAACCACTGGCAGCACAATTTGTATTCCATGCAGATAGTAGAAATGCTTGAGCCTCATTCCAGAAGTAAATACTGAATATATTGCATATCATGGTACACCGCTTGTGTAATTTGAATGGGCGTATAAGACCTACAGTAGTTTTAACTTTCTTGTTACAATTTTTTAATTCTGTTGCATGCAGGGTGTATATCTGCTTGTCATGTGGGCTGCAGACAGGCGTGAGAATTTGGGCAATGATGTACGTCTACGTGGATCCTAGTGGGGGATTCTAGATGCAAAAAAGACTGAAAATACAGGAGGCCATAAAATTATTCTTGGAAGAAACTTAAAATGCGGGGGAGACTGATTTCTAGCAGTTGCACCTTAAGCAAGCGGTGCATCGCTGCATGAGGGGCAAGTGGAAGGCAGCGGGTGCGGGATCAAGGCTAGACCGAGCCCGGAGTGGGGATGGCTCTGGCTGCTGGATTGCCATGGCAACCAGGAGAGGAGCTCCCCCTCTTTGCCCTCCGCTGGAGAGACTTGGTCCCCTGCTGCCTTGCCGCCTGCGGCCCTGTGCGACTGAGACCCCCCACCCCACCTAGCTTAAAAGAACGGAGATCGGTGAAAGAGAAACCGATCCGTGATGATTGTTTGGCTGCCCCTGCTAGCATGTAATAATAGGAAAATTCAGGAGATAAACCCAGCTTTTAATACTGACATAATAATCACAAAGAAGTAGAGTGTAATCTGCCCATAAAAGTCAGTTTAGTCAAATTTAGGACTGCATACAGAAGTACTTTGATGGCAGACATTGAATGGTTTTGTGCCAGCAAAAGAAGACAGAAATAAGGTTGTTTAAATGCCCTATTCAGGCATTTTCCTCCTTAAAATATGTGGGTTGTAATCCTTAACCTTAATTTCTCTCATTTAGGACACTCACTACAAGGATAACTTGTAACCTACCTAAATCGTCTTAATCTAGAATGCGGCTATATTCTTAACTTCAAGCACATCTTAGCATATTTTAGTTTGGAAAAACATGTGGAGCCTGGAGTAATGACAAATGTTGAAATGATCTTATATTGAAAAATATTGTATTTGGGGATTAATTTTAATGAGGTTTTCATATTTATTTTATTGTTTTAATTTGAATTTTTGCATTTGGGTTAATGAGACTTGTCCCCTTAAGAACACATTTACAAATAGAAACAAATCAGCTCACTAAATAATTTTGATAAAATGTCACCCATGACACTGCTGAAGTTTTGGTGGATGTTTTAAAATATCAAATAACATACCAGTGTGATCACCCCAGGTTTTTCTTTCAATAGGCAAAGGGAGGTGTAAGGAGACATTATAGATTTATTTTTTTTTAAGAGAGAGTGAGAAAGCAAGTGAGACAAAGAGAAAAGTGAAATTGAAGTCATTGAGAGAAGTGAAGTAAGAAGTAGAGGGGCTGCCAAGTGAGTAATGAGCTAGAGTCACAGAGACATGGATGGGTGGCTCTCAGCTAGCAGCTATTGATGCTGCTCAGAGCACCTCTTGCCCCATCCCCATGCCAGGGGATCTCCACCGGGTGCCTGGTGTTCCTCCCCCTTAAATTCTTAACAAGAAGGTATTCAGACAGAAATCCCTTCTTCAGATCAGCCGTCACTGAGATCTGCACCACGGCATCAGTTTTCCTGGCACAGTGGTTTTAGAAATGTGAGCTCATACAACCACAGCTGAAGTCAGTGAGTGCTGCAGGTGCTCAGCATTCTCATCCCCTATCCCTTTCCTTTTCCATGCACCTGCCCCTCTGAGGTGCTCTCAGAGTTCAGTTAGAGGGAAAGAGAACTGGGGAGCTCTAAACATGTTGTGGCTTCCATATCTCCTGCCTTGCCGCATCCCTGTGCCTGGAATGGGGTTTGTTTGCCCTGTGTGTGGCAAGGGGGTTGTGCTGTACCTATCTGTATCTGGGTATTGGGACATGGTCAGGTACTTATTCTGTCCTCGGCATCCCTTCAGAGAGATGTGAGCTGGATTACTCATGTGGATAGAGTGGCAATATCTGTTCTTTAAATAGCTGCATGGTGGAGTTTGATTTTATCAGATATGCAAACCATTATATTTAGACATTATAAAACATCTCTTTCTCTAATAGCAAAAGTGTTCTGCGCAGGCTGTTTGTTCCCACAAAATGTGGCAGCGTTCAGTTTTGTGTAAAAATATCTGGTGATCAGAATGGGCTTGGTTTGTCTTTTTTAACTGAAAGTAAAAGAAGACTGCAAGAAAATAATAAAAAAAACTATTATTAACCTTTAATGCTAACAACCCTATGCATAATAATCAGTATTTTGTCTTGATTTTTCTTTTCCTATCATGCAGTTTTCAAAGGGCCTATGTCAGACTATGCAGTCCTCATTACTGAACATGCATAACATTGTCTTCTAAATTCCCTGTAACTATTCAAATAGCAGCTCGAAAAGACAAATTGCCTATCACTCCAAAGTCTTAAAACAAAACAAAAGGCACCATATTGCCACTTTAGGGACACATTTGTTGCCTGCTGTTGCTATTATATATGTCATTTCAGTCCTGCAGTTAGCTATAAACTACATCTTTTCTTTTTCCAGAGAGAAATAAGAGATGCCTGAAGGGAAGCGAGAATGGAAAGCATCCTTAAAATGACTGATTTACAATTGGTAAGGAGATACAATATGAAAATTATAGTTTTCTTAGTGTGTCACATCCCAAGCTTGCGCAATGCTCTTGTTTTAAAAGCTGCCCCACAGGCCAGTGTGATGGCTCAGAGGACAGCATGGCATACGAGCAGCCGTGTGACAGGCAGAGGCTCCAGCTCGTCGTCCCAGGACAGGCAAGAAGCTCCTCTCAGGGGCTGAGCTCATGGGACACCTCTGCTGCAGAGACTTCTCCATGCAGCCCCCTCCACAACAGTGTGCTGCAACCTACCCTTCTGCAGTACATCTGAGAATGAGAGCGATAATGGAGGCCCCAAGAACATGAATTGAGAGAAAGAAAAAGGCCCCTGTGATTCAAACCAGACAGGCTGTTTCAGAAAGTAGGAAACCTCTCAGCATAAAATCCTACCCAAGTGCTAGTGAATAAATGAAAGCCAATGTGTATTTTATGTGACTGTAAAAAGCAAACACACAGGATGTTATGTTTAGGCTCCTAGGATTTAGGAGCCTGATGTGAGTTAATCTGCTTTAGCTCCTGTGCAGCTTGGTCTCTAACGTAGGGATGTTAAATAGGATGTGTTGCTGCAGCCTTTAGATTGCCATGTTTTATTCTAGAGTGTCCACCTTCACATGATCTGCAAGGTGTAAGAGGAATATGGGCATTTTGGGGTGTAGGAGATACATGGTTGTTCTTTGCCTGTTTTCAGTCTAAGCTGATAATGGCTAGGAGCACTGCTGATTCATTTGCATTTTAAGCAAAAGCCTTGTCCACCATGGCATTTTTTAGAGAGTTTGGCCCAGTAGTGTGGTAGGTATGGTGCGATGTGGAGATAGATGCCTTAAGGCTGTGTCTGAGGCTGATTCAGTTTAGTTCATAATCTAGTATTTCACAAAAATCCTGCTACTTCGTACCAGCATACACAATTCAGGATTGTGTTGGACCATCACATCCAATATCTACCAAAGTGCTTATCCTCCATGAATTTAACAAACCCTTCTTTGATACCTTTTGTATTTTTGCTGTCCGTATTTTACTGTAGCATGGGATTCCATATTTTACTTGCATCCTTTGTGAAAAAGTACTTCACTTTGCTTTCTGTTTGTTACCCAATAATTTCATTCCATGCCTGCTAGTTCTCATCTTGTCAGAAATGATTCATTTGCAGTTTTGTTGTCCAGTCACTCAGGACTGCGAAACCTTTTCTGTAACTTTCACAGTCAGCTTTAGCTTTAACTACTTCAAATAATGTAGTATCACCTGCAACTTTATTCATTCCAGATTCACACCATTTTCCAAATAATTTATGAATAGTACAGGTCCTTAGGAAACTCCTATATGTAGACTTCTTCCGCTGGGCATCTGCAATTTATTCCTGGTCTTTGTTAGATATTAACATTTAATTAGACATTAATCCATGAGAGGACTTTTCCTCTTAACAATTAATAAACTGAAATACCCCAAATAGATACAGATTTACTTTATTTAAAAATCTGTCATTTCTATAAGGAATTCATGAAATAGGGAGCTAGTTGCACCAGCGTCTCCAAGAAGCAAATTTGGCTTGTTATAGATATAAGTGAGCTACTCTACAGAGCATTACTAATAAGTGACACAGTGATTATCACTCTGGTGTTCACATTTCCCCATCACATGCTGGGATTGTTGTTTAAAAGTCTTTCTTGTGGACTTGTTTGAAAAATGATCCTTGATGCAGTAACCCAAGAACGTAAAACAGGGTGACATTTCAGTTTGTGTGTCTCCAGCTTTAATTTGTATTTAATAAGCTAGTTTTTGTTATGTTTATTAAATTTGGTTGACTTATAAAAGAGCACCCACTGAGTTTTATGAATATGCAAATTGTATGTCTGTTTGGTATAGAATGAAACCCTCAATTACAATGACAATAACGATGTAGTTATAGTTTTAATAATCAATTAACACATAAGTATCCTGATTAGCACTCAAAATGAAGTGACTAATTAAATATTTCTTTATATCGGGGGTACAGGAACCGCTTTTCTAAAGGAGATTGAGCCTCAAACCCAAAGAAAGAGTACCTGGATGCACATCTATACATAAAAAAAAGGTAACAGAATTTGCTCCAATATTTACATTTGTTTCCATAATAAAAAATTGCAGGTCTGTGTCAAGATTCCTACCTGTATCAATGATCATTTAATCTGCACCAGGTAATCAACTGTAAATTGGGACTCAGTGTTACTTCTTAAACTGTTCATGAGCAGTTACATTGCTTGAGACAAATCTCTTCAATTTTCCCATGCGCAAAGTGGAAATAAGACAGGTACTACCTACAGATACTGTAAAAAGATGCTTGAAGGCATGTAAATGGAAGATACAAACACAAAATACCATTAGTCTGAGACGTAACTGTGATTTAACAAATAGCTTGGGGGACAGGAAATCAAAATATCTGGACTATTTTTCTGGCCTTATTGCTAATTGACTGTGTGATCTTGGGCAGTGTCAGGTAGGAATTACACATGAGACCTTCCTAATAGGGTGTTAAACTGCACTGCTTAATGTTCTATATTCTTCTCATCCTGTATCTAAGCCTATAGCATGTTTTAGTGAAGTACTTAAAAATGGTTCAATATTTTCAGAAGTATGTTCACCATTTGACATTTTGAGCTGGTTTATTTTCAGTGTGTTGTCAAAATTAAACCTCCAATGTTTTCCTATGTTTGTGTGCTGCTCAAAGCATTGATATTTGCCTTGTTGTTTCCCCCCTAGGAAGATTGCCTTGTCTACTAATTTGAATGTTTTAGCCTCTTAATCTACATGGATTTTAATGAAAACTCTTTTGACTGTTAGTTCACAGATTTTCCTTGCATTAAAAAGAGCCTGGGGTTTTTTCCACTGAAGTCATTGTCCTAATATGGTGAGAAAATGCCAGCATCTAGAAGTAGTGACTTAAAAGGAATGAATTACTATTTGAATGAAAACAATACCAGATACTAATTCTGGCTGTATAAAAACTTTTAGACACAGTAGTGCAAAAAAGCATGAAATCTAAGAGGTCACATCAAATCTTAGAGTGTAGACAGAAATCAACAATCAAGAATATATAGAGAGATTTCAGAGACAGCATTAGTTTAGAGAGCAAAACCTAGCCTCCGGAGCTGGGAGAGCAACAGTTTGGAAGTGGGGAGATGGAGTTACTGATTTTGGAGGGCAAAGCAGGAAATGGTGAACAAGCATTTCTTGTAGCTTCTCATTTTAAAGAATTTGCAGATGGCAAAGATGGTTTGCCTTGCCTGTACTCTGGAGCCCTCAGTTTAACAGGTCCTTCCAGACCTTACACATCTTGGTGCATCATTTAAATCATGCTGTCCAAACACGTCCCTAAAAGTCTTTCTTGCTCCCCACCAGTACTTTGTTATCTTTGCTCTGAATGTAATAATGTATGAAACACTTACATTTGGAAAAGATTAGACTAGAAAATATTATAGGTGGACAGTGTCTGCTTCCCAAAAAGTGGATAACAGACTTAGTCATTCAAGCATTTGAATCTCTGCAAGAAAAACCTCATAGATCTCAAGGTATCCCCAAAGGACTTACTTATGGCTCCTCTTTTCCCTCTGATAGCACTTAGCAAGAATCATATTTTTCAAAGCCTCCTGACCTGCCCATGGCCCTCTCTTTTACTGAAAGCTCTTACCAATATGCAGGACATATACAAGCAAACAGGGACATCATTAATTCCTGTAGGTTCACTTCAGATTTCACAGATGCTGACATCCTGGAACATCTGCCCCGCTGCTAGCTCAGTGTTCTCCAGACACAGGCAATTCACCCTACTTTACAATAAAAGCTTCACTCCCAAAGTTTAAGGATATCCTAAACATTGTAAAAAATGGGTGCCGAAGTACAAATGTTTTTACAAATTCCAGAGATCACCACCAGCCTGCAGAGATAATTGAATCTGATCTATGGGCACTAGGTACCAACAGAAATTGGTCCATTCTAGAGAATCCCCCACTCCTTCCTTTTGTGTGACTGAGAGAAATAAAACCAATAGTGCCCAGGTTTGTGGCATTTTTAGTATTTTCATGTTTCTCTCTCCTTTTGTCACTCTGAGTGCTATGAAGCCAGAAATGCTTCAAAAGGCTACAGAGGAGGGGAAAACTAGAGATTTCTCTGTCTTATAGGATGGGCAGAAAGAGAGCAAAAGAGGAAGAGGCAAAATCCTAATATTTAAGAATTCAAAGTTTCAGATTTAAATAAAACACCTTCTTTATTTAAGAATGCAAAATATTTCTGTAGAAGTTTTTGGTGTTGAAAACAAACACACCATTTCAATTCGTGGCAAAGAGGCTGCAGATATAAAATTTTAAGTGGAGCCATGGAAATTCTAAATAACCATGGGTTAGAGGAAATGATAGTTCTGTAATACACACTTACTGTGCAACAAACAGTGTTTTTTCTTGTGATTGTATTTGAGATTGAGCCTAATATTGAAGTCACTGAGTGTCATTATGTAATGAATATGTCCTCCATTCTCTAGACCCTGGAACATAGAGTGGGCGAAATCAATTATGTATCCACTCTGTTCTAGAGCAGCCTGCTTGTCTTTGTTTTTTCAGCAGCATCAAATACGTATAGCAGGTGCCATCTTCTGGCAATGTCATTTTTGGAGATTAGCACTAATCTTAAACAGCTTACATGCAATAAACTATGAGGAACTGATTTTTTTAATGTTTCTGAATAATGCTTAATATGAAAGAAAAATATTATGTCCTCGGATTTTAATAGAAAGTATTAACAGTTCAGAGACATTAGCTAAATGTTCTGCTTTTCACCTGACAGTTCCTAATAGTCTTGTACTAAAGAACTGTATGTTAAAAGTTTAAACATATAAATACATACTTAAAATGCATGTTCGCAGGTACGGGTTAATTTTTTTCTTGGACTAACCAATACAGTTGGAAGAAGAGAACAAGCTTTGAGACTCAAAAGGGGGTTTGTAAACTTATCTTCAAATTCTTGTTTAATTATACACAGAAGAAGCAGGAGACATAAAGTATAATGATTTTCAAGAGAGGCATGTCTTGACTAGCACATATATCTAGTATGGAAACATGCAAAAATTACACAGAATGAAAGTGGATAAATTGTAAACCAGTTTTGTTTGATTTGGATGTATTTAGAATATTTAATTGCATTTCATGAACAATCATTGAATTTCAGTAGCATCCCTAAGTGGCAAACAAGTAGGGCTAGGCCACACAACAAGTTCATGGAAATGAGGTCTGCAACTCCTGACATGCAGCGATCTGTTTTATTAGACCAACAGATTGCCTGGCACTCAGCAGAGCACCTTCATGAGATCTGTGGCACTGCTGCTTTCACGAAGATGAAACAAAGACAATAGTGATTATTCTTCCAGCTAACTGTAATCTGTATTCATTTTGTATTTCCAAGTCCTTTTGGACTTAGTGATGTTAAAGTAAGGAACAAAGACCAGGTGTCTGTCTGCTCTGTATTTCTCTGTTTGTATCATCCTGTGTCGCGTGATTTCTAATACAGTCAAATTCACACAAGACACCAAACCAGAAGGAGTAAGGAGGTCAGAAACGAGCTGCAAAGTGATCTGAAGATGTCAGGGCCACTGGGGCTTCAGGAAAAGAAGGAAGTGGTAGTGAAAAAACTGACACCGTGTACCAGATCGACATTACTACAGTGCGGACAAGGTGAAAGCTAACAGCTACATGCATTTTAGGACAGCGAGTTTAATTTTGCTGAAGCTTCTCCAGTGTATTTAATGCAACCCATTGCTATAGTTTCTTCTGTTAAAGGATAAGAGAGCAGGTGATCCAAAAAAGTTGATGCTGAAAGAGGATTCTGCATCATTTGCAGCCCATGAAGTCCATGGCCTAGAAAAGGAGGTTTTTGCAGTGGTCAGCCATGGAAGTAGCAGTCAAATACTGAAGCAGTAGTGATTAAAGGGTTACCTTTAGCTGGACCTGGGAGTAGGGTGCATTTCTGGATAGGAAAGCTGTCAGCTCTGACAGCTGGGCACTCCTACCCCCACATGTGCTCCATTACAGGACAGCACAAAGCCCTGGTGATCTGTACTGGGACCAGGGTAAGTCTCTGCCTTGGACACCAGTGGGAGTAAGTGCAGCTGGCCCAATTCACGGCATGAAAATCCTGGGGGGCTTTGGAGAGACCGAGCCATTGGGAGTGTCCCCAGGAGATGGGAAAGATTTTAGCAACTGTACCTTGACTACACCTTCATGGCTACAGCCTTGTTAGTCAATGGCTGTCAGCCTCGTATAGGTGGCCATCCATAAAACAAAGCCCTTAGGAGGCTGTGCTCATGAGCATTTTGTTCTTAAAAAAGCTTAACACAGAAGAGGCTGTGAAGCTGTAGTAGACCACTGTCTTTATGTAGAGTAAATATATCTGTGAGGGGATCAACATGATACACATACTTCTAGATTCATGTAATGCTATGCATTCACGTTTGCTGCAAGCAGAAACCTGTGCCTCAGCTGCTGCAGCTGGGATTGTTTATATTACAATTTAGTAATAAAGCCAACAAAGTGCCATTTACCAAAATTATACCTTTTGCAAAGGTTTTAGAAATTCTCAGGTGTTTAGAGCTGCTTTTTGTAGGGCTTGCTTTTGCTTGATTTTTATGTAATTCTGGTCGGACATTTTTTGGCAATGTTTTGCTGATGCAGCTGTATAGGGAACACAGCCCCAGTCAGGGGCTGGTTTTGCCATTGTCGCTAATCTGGGAGCTGAGAGCCCGTCCCTCTGGGGCATCCCAGCTTGGCTGAGTGCTTCCCGCCTCTCACCGAGCTTGTCACCTTGGTAGGGCAGAGACTGTTTCCATAGCCCTAATTGCTCAGTTTGCAAGGCTCCTTGTTACAAGTGTTTTTGCGCTTACTGAGGCATGTGAATCAAACTTGTCTGTGTTTGCTTCAGCCCCATAAACAGTGCTTGTTACAATGTGGGCTGTTTGCCTGATTATTCAGAAGTCTAATCATTGTAGGCTTCATTCTAGCAGCGCTCACACTGAGCTTGTTTTGCAAAGCCCTCTCACGACTTCCATTATCGGGTCTATGTCTGGGAGTTTTAGTACCATGAAATTCTTTCACATCATATTGTTTTTAGAAAAGGAGCGTAAAAAAAAAAAAAAAAAGCCGACACAACAGAAACAGCTTCTTTGCACAGTGCAATATTGTTTTCCAGGGCATGCCCAGAACTACCCTGGGTACTAGTTGTTTTTCTCTATGGGAACAAGGACTGTTTCCCATTGGTAATTCTCATCTGCCCAGTCCTAAGCCCCATTATAATCTCTTTTTTCCTTATTTAAGTAATTATTGCCTGGCTCCTAACTCCGAAATTAGAATAAACTAATAAAACCTGGAAATTGCTATCACTGATATAGGGAAAATATAAACTGGCCATGTTTTTCTCCTGGAGGTTTTAGCTTAAAAAACTGGAACATAACTGTTGTCATTGTCTAAAACTTCTGTAGCTGCTGGTAATTTACATTAATTAAGCATGCAAATAGATGACATAAACAACAAATTGGCCTCAGCATTAACAGTTTTCCTCCCACATTCTCAGACAAGCAGAAGTGGTATAATGGTATGGAAGGGATCTAATTCATCCTAATTCTAATCTTCCTCTGGGAACAGAAGGAATCCATCTGGGCTGCTGGTGGTGTTAGTAATTTTGACACATGGAAGATTTTGTATTTAATATACTTTCAGATAAAAACTACTTGATTTCTTCTTTCTCTAGCAACATTTACAACAAAACAAAACGTGATGAGAATTAGGGTATTGCTGGTCAATCACATCACCCCCAATATGCAGAGTTCCTTTTTTGTAGGTGGAAGCAGAACTTATGGTTTATAGGAGGCCTCAAACTAGTACAGACTATTTCTAGGTAATGTGCAAGAATCCTGGTTGCATTTTCTACTTCCGTGAAAGGACAATGTTGTTGGACGTCCGGAAATTAGTACTTGAGGTTATTGATCTGTTTTCTCTCTGGCCACAGTAGAGAATGTGCGAGTCAGAAAAATTTATAATAACAATACTAATTTATTTCTAGACATACTCTTGTTTTACAGCTGAACAAAACGTATTCATACTTAAATATCTATGTATAGTCACCACAGTTCCCCAGAGAGCTCTGTAAACCCTATAGATCACACCTACCTTTATGTTTCATTCTTTTTTCCTTGCTAGATCTTACAATCTGCCTCAGCCCCAGAGCCCCCGGCTTCTTTCCCCACAGCTGCCCCATATTGTCCCACAGGCCATTTGTTCTGATCTCATGCATTGCTCATCTCAGTCATGTCATGCATGTTGTTTGCTAATTGCATGGAGGCTATGCTAATCCGGGTCTCTCACTCATTTATGGGGGTGGGGGGGACTCCTTCTGGACTGCTCATGGGCTTCTGCAACATCGCTTGCAATATAACTCTAGGTAAATGATTGAGCTGTGTTTCATCAGTATCTCAATTTTTTTGACTAATGCATTTTCTTTGCAGATCTATTTCTACAACTCTACAATGCTGAACATTGTTCTTGTCTTCATCCCTGTACACATTCGCTGTATATAAGTCAGTGGTTGTAGACCAGAACCGTGCATTGGTGCTCTCATTGCTTCCTCATCTGCAGATCACTGCAAGTTTTGCATATTTGGAGTCAGATTTCCTAGTTTTGATTGGTAGCATCATTCATGTGCTTTTGTATTGTCTCTTCTAAGTGGAACTGAGACACAAGTGCAAATTCTACCTTATTTTGAGGTCAGAATGTTCCCCTGTGCTTTGCCAGTACATTTGTTCACCAGAGCACTGGCAGAAGCCAATGGAAAGCAAACCCGGATACAGCATATTCAGTAGTTAAGAAAAATTGTCTCAGGTATTAGCTTGGCTCCACTCACAGCCTTTTAACTTCAAATATAAGAAGGAAAAGTCTCATATTTAATATAGCGTGAAAATGAAAACAAACACAGCTGTATTCCACAGTCTTTTTTTGACTGAATTATTTACTGTTGCAAAATCTCCTAAACCTTTTATTATTTAGCTTTGCTATTTTGGAGGCTGATCATTTTTCTTACATAGCTTTCTGCTCAACAAAAACACAATAAACTCATTTGATCCCATATGCTATAAGCCCAAAGTAAGAACTTCTCCCATAATAATTCAAGATTTTTCTTCAAAGTTTTTGTGTTTCACAATGTGAAGACAAATGCAAGTAGGTTGTTTTAATACTACTTTGGTTTTGTATATTTTTTGTAGGTTATGTATGAGCTCTACAGACCCCAGTGATTCTGACACAGACTAGAGTTTTTAAAGATTAGTCCTAGGGAATTTCTGTGTGACCACTGCACAAAAAATGTGTTCTTAAGCAATCAGCTGTGTTATAATTTCCTGTGAAAACTGCAGACACTGTGAATTTGCTATGATTGCACTGCAGCAAGAACTACTGGAAGAGTCAGGCAGCAGCCTGGATTTCAAGGAATTAAACTTAAGCAGAGAGACATACTTGCATTTTCTTGCTCTAATCTAGGCCTGTTTGAAGTGATGATATCTGGAGAGAAAGGCCTTGACTTCTACTTATACTGAGGAAAAATCAGCGACTGTTAAGTGCAGACTCAAGTGGTAGGGCAGGCATGAATTTCTTCAGAGAGGAAAGAGACGATGTGTGCCTGCCATTTGGGACAGGCAATTCCTAAGGCTTGCAGGCTGTTCTGTTTGTTGCTGTCTAGTAACATATAAGGGCAGCTAAGCTCTACAAAAGATGGAAAGAACATGGCCATGGACTTACTTTTCTTTTGGTTAGATTACGAAAATAGCTATGCATATACCTGAAAGGCTATATATGGATGGAGATGTTACTTCTGTTTAACCTCAGACTCCCGCTGCTTGGACCTTAGTTATTTGTATCACGGCCTATTTGGAACACTTCTCTAGGCAGTGTCCCTGGAGAGCACTGCCGGAACTTACTTTAATATTTGTGCAGAAGGTACTGAAATACAAGTTCTGATCTGAAGCCACCTGGTCCAAATTCTTCTTCTTCCCAATATTGTGTGGTGATGACCGCAAAGCCTCTGAGTCATCTGGTGCTCTAAAAGGGAGTCTGACTCTGTGCCCAGTGAACCACAAAGATCTCCTTAATAAAATATGCAGTTGAAAACTTGATGGTGAACTGCACCATGTATAATGGCCTTGCAGGCTTTACACCATGCCAGGCTATTTTTATAAAACTAATAGACTGTGTTTAAAAAAAAAAAAAAATTGGCATGCATATACATTGACAGCTATCTTCACAGGAAATCTTACGTCTTTGTATTTAAAAAAAAAAAAAAATCTTTAAAGAGATCCTGTGCTTTAATCCATTTTGGCCTTGTGGAATCTCTGAGATTGCCATGGAGTATCTAAAGTCTTTGGTGAGATGTAATGAAATCTTCATGCTGAGGTAACTTTCTTGCTTAATAGCATGGTGGGAGAGAATCCATTATGTATTAAATCCATCTTTGTCTCTGTGGAGACATTCATTTTAAAGTAACATTTTAATCATGGCTGCAGCCCGCAGGGGAAAAAGAAGATACCCGGAGCTGAATAATGCATGTCCAACTACCAAAAGGGATGCTCTATTAACTCTGATTTACATATGACTGCTTGTTTGAATTTGTAATGTCACCATTCAGATGGCATTTTGGAAAGGTGAAGACCTGGTTTAGGGCCTACCATAATTCAAGCAGTAAATGAACAGAGTTTAAAAAACATTATTTGAAAGCACATATTGTCAAAATAAGTGTGACCCAACCATGATCATTTTTCTAATAAATCATCTTCCAGGGTCCTTTGCCTACCTCTTCGGCTTAGAAATTGTTTGCCTGGGTGTTCTTTACTGTGTCTATTTTAATGGACCCTTGGCAATTTTAGGGTCAGAAATAATGAATATTAGCGGAGAATGAGAATTTAACAAACCTCGTTGTAGGCACCCATTTCTTTTACCCATTTTCTTGCCATACATATCAAGTAGTTCTGCTCAGTTCGGTTTGGCCAGTTGTTTTGAGTTAATTGGTCTGTCTATGAAGAGTGTTCCTAAATTTCAGTAGTACCTCCTGGCTTTTCAGGGCTGTGTGCATAGAGGGAGACATTTCACCATTCTGGCAGTATTTGTGCATCACTAATAGTGTGTGCTGTAGTTCTGGAATGCCTGGTTAAAGATTTCCCACTTGCTGGACTGGCACTGCCTTCACTGACAGCTCTTCAGCTCTGAGCACCAAACTGCCCACTCCTGCCCTTGTGAGTAATTGCCAGATCCAGTGCCACTTACTGCTGGGTAGAGGCAGCTAACAGTGCCATACACGCACAAAATCTAATAGTTTATTCAGAATACTTACAAAGTAATCTCTATGAGAATACTTTCAGGATTTGTTTTATGAGCTGGAAGCAGCGAACACTGTTATAAATGCTAGCATGTAACAGTCTGAGAGGAATAATTGCAGCACATAGTTACTTATGTTAATACTATCACATTATCTTGTGATAGCTGTGCAATTAAATGAGTCACCACTACGCCAAAATCTCATTTGTCTCCAAGCACCCCACAAATATGCTGCATTCACTGTCTGTGCTTCGGTCTGATAGCTTTTTAGTCATTGCATTCTCTTTGTGTTTGGAGAACAACAGAGCTGTGGAGCCTTTGAAAAGATGAAGCATACTGTTTGAAATTTAATAATAGAAGGATATTAATTTAATGAATGGTTTTCCCAAAATGTATTTAAGAAGATACTTTTCTGAATGATATTTATATAGCAAAGTCTGAACCTTAAAAGAGTATTTCAAGAACAAAAACACTGTTGTGAGACAACAGTCTGCATTCTATTTATCCTCTACTCTGACTACAGCCTGTGTACTCCATATTCCACTGAAACAAATCCCATTGGCACTATTTATTCATTTTCAGATATTCCCAGAAATATATGCAGAACTTTTGTGCTGAGCAATACTGGAACATCCCAAAAGTGAGGGAATATTCCACCTGAAGAATGGTCAGCTCTTGGTTTCTGGTAGGAAAAAAAAAAAAAAAAAAGGAGCCTAGGATAGCAAACACAGAGAGGAAAAAGCTCATCGGTGTTGGGGGAAGCAGGTTTAACATAACAATATGATTTTTCCCTTTTGTGTTACAATAAACGTAGCAGATCTTTGGTGGAGAAATTGTATCACAAATGTGGAAGAAAACTGATAAAAAATAATTGGTTTTCCTTGCACAGTGTCTCTTCCATTTCTCTTCCTTATTAGAATCTGCAGTTTGATTTTTGTTTACTTAAAGATAGCTCTCTGGCCTGGAAACATAGCTAGGTCTAAATGTAGGTAGCAATTACACAATTTCCACCTAAATCATTACAGAACTAGAACATAGCCTTAATGCAAGTGAGAGCTAAGTACAAGCACAACAGCTCCTCTCCTGGTTGCTGTAGCAGCTCAAAAAACAACTGAGGAAAAACAAAGAGAAACAGAGTTAAGCAGTGCTTGAGAAAATGTTCCCTGTGGCCTCAGGACAGTGTTCTGTTATGGTCAGATGCTGTTAAGGTTTAATAAAACACAGAAATTGAGAGTGGTACATTTATACTCCAGAGTTTAATTGTGACCTTTCATATTTAGGCAATATTTTTCCCCAGCCCAGGAATTAAATATAGTAGAGAGACGCTCCTCAGTGTGACATCAAGTATCATTCTTCCCCTGAAGAAATAAATGTGAATGATGAAAGCAGGAATGTGGAAATAAAAGTGTTACTTCCACACTTATAATGCCAGCTAGCACTTGTTACCAAACTTGTGAAAATAACACGATTTACTGTAATAGTTTACACTTGACTAGTGAGGTATAAAATATCTTTATCTTATAGCCAGATAAACTATGGTTAAATTAGGCAGAAGAGACACACAGAGCAGTTCCCACAAAAGGATTAGGAATACAAAAGTGTTAGGAATACAAGAGGCAGAAGCAGAACATCCTGTCCAGAGTATATGTTGAATGGAATGGAAGCAAAAGGAATTAAACCAAAAAGAGGATGAGGCAGCTCACCTGCTTGGTAATTGTTAATCCGAAACAGAAGCTGATTTAGGCTGAGGCTATACAAACCCTTTATTACCCTGCAGTGTTTTGACTGGTAATAAAACAGGGACCCAAAATGTGAGAATGGTAAAATAACATGTGATTAGTCTGACCACATGGGTTGGCACTGAAAAAAACAAAAGCTTTGATTTAAACAATGTGATTTTACTTGTATGCTCTCACCTACCTAATTATTTACATTGAATACCAGAAATTTCAAGGTTTGTTTTCCTTTATTTTCACA